>NW_025999402.1:8840000-9527500 GCF_019419815.1 Pyrus x bretschneideri | reverse complement strand
GAAGGTAAGACTCTATACACGTTGCCCACGTGTTATAGTTTTGGTTGTTGAGCTTCTTGATTCCTCCAACAACTTGAAGATCACCCATCGTATCGGCAAGACTTTGACTACATCGAACAAGCTTGAGTGACTACCATGCAGAATAATACACTACTCTCGACACAAAGAAGCTCCCTCTCAAGGTTTGTGATAACCCCAGCAATAATCTCAAGAAATCTTTTCTGATGTGGAAGATCAGTCAAAACTGCAACCACAGAGCATACTCGGAATTTCAAGAGACTTTACAACCAATGCTCTACCAATAACGATCCCTGACCGACTTGGCTCTGATACCAATTGTTGAATAAGAAGAGTATCCAAGATAACTATAATGATCCCAAGAAGAAGAAAATAGAGCACACTCTTAAAGAAAGCTCACAAAACAAACTAATTAGCAAAGCTTTTCTTATTTAGCTCTAGGCTTTGTTTTTCCTTGGATGATATGCAATGCTTGGGGACTTGGGTATTTATAGCAAACCAAATGAAAGCTACACCACACACTTAATTAAACTAAGTTTATTTACTACCACACAAAACACATTAATTGCAACTAATTATGTTGTCTTCCACACAACCTTACCTAACTTTGCAATTGTAAGCAATTACATCATCAAACTAGATATGGACTTGGGCTTTAGATTGGGTTGTGGATTACTTATTGTTTTGGGTTGACATTGATTCTCAACATGCACATCACCTAGTGGCCTCATTTGGTACGGAGAATTGAATTTGAATGAATAGCCCTTTAAATTCAAGATATTTTTAATGGTAAGACGAAAATGGTTTTTTATTTTGAAGAGAAAAGGATTAGACATGAAGAAAACTTATTTAGTAATACATGAAGAAAACTCCTTTAATGGTAAGACGAAAATGGTCTTTTATTCTTGAGTAATACATCTCGTATCTTCAATTTGACCACAAATTTTTAATTTCTTATACCAAACAAGGGGAGTGTATACTTATATTGAAAAGAGAGTGCAAAAAGTATTTCCATATGTCACTTCGTTTTTCTCTTCACTTGTAAGTGCGAGGTTTTAAGTTCGATTCTTGTCAAAGGCAAATTTGAACCACACTGTTTCAAGCTCATTGTAAGGCATAAACCACTCCCCACTCATTTAGTGTAGATAATATAGTTGTTAAATATATATATATATATATATATATTGCATATATACACTTCTGTGAGTGGTCATAATAGGGTTGCTAACAATAGTTAGTGTAAAATTTTCAACAAATGAATCTGGAAGTATATAGGAGCCACGTGTACTTGTAAATTGAGCTGGAATTAGGGATAGACAGGTATGGGGTGAACAATGTACACAAGATAACCGCTGGGGACCCTGTGTGATGGTGTTGTTTTTCACGTCGCTGAGAAAAGCATGGTTCCTTCGGGTTAAAGAGGTGTTATTGTTTAAAACACGGCGGTCTATTTAAAAAAATTTTGTGTTTTATGATCGGAACTGTTTTTATTATAAATCATTATGTAAATTTTTGCAAAAAAATCAATTAAAATCAATATCATTTAGTAAATTAATTGTAGTAAATAAATAAATGGTTTATAATACTTTTACTAAATTCGTCTATCTATTTTATACAGTTTGATGACTAAACAACTTTAACTTTAATTGATTTTTGTAAAGATAATATACACCTAAGTATTTATAATTTAAACAGTTCCGATTATATATTGTAATTTTTGTGAATAAACCACGATATATTTAAGGAGTTCCTCCTCAATTCCAGACAAAATTTTTGTGAAAGAGAGAGACCTCTTTCACGTTAACAAAATCAGAGACAGAGAAATATTCCACATGGAAAGATTATCGAAAGAGGGAGATAATATTCCACATGGATTCGTTTTCTTGCTGTACATGAATTAGCGTCGACGGTGACACCCCTTAAAATAAAATAAATAAAACAAAAATACGAAGAGAATAATAGTGAATATTCATCCCTTTTGTATCTCTGTGTTTTGTCATATCATATGCGTAGGAATACATCGTACATGTAGCAGCCAGCGTTGTACTTGGTTCAACTGTTGAAGCAACCTTAGCTTTGTGGTAGAAAATAAACAACTTTAAGACTTTCAATCTTCCCATTTGTTCATCTATTACTTTGAACTTAAACGCTCGTTGAATCGAACCAAATCGAATCCAATCTCATCATTGATTGAAAACAAAAAACATGCAATATAAACAGAAAATTGCAGCTGAAACACATACCGGAAGAGGGAATGAAATTCATGGAGAGGCATTTCCATTTTAAGCCTTGAAAAGGCAGACAAATCCCTAATAGATAAACAAATGGTAAAACCAATGAGCAATCGGTTTACAAAGCAAAATTGGTCACAATCTCCCACCTGTATTTTCCTTCCGATTCAATTCTGTTGTCGAGTACAGGTCAGCGAGTCTAGTTTACAAAGCAAGCAACCAAGCAAGCAAAATTGGTTTTACTTAGCTTTTGCTTTAAAAGCTTATGGGACAAAACACATCCACAAAATTCATTCAAAGGTCAATGCTTTTCCTCCAATACCCCCCTCTAGGGCCTCTACCCATTACGAATCCATACACATGACATGATATGACTCTCTAGTCTAATCACACAAGATAGATGCTCATTAATTACTCACCACCCCCAAAATTAATTATTATGTTGAAAAGTCAGTCACTAGTAGATACATCTCTTCATTTCGACCAACTAATTACTACTCCTTAAACCTTCCTCCATACTGCAGTTGTCCCAATCAGACGCAGGTAAGTGGATTCTGTTCTACTATCTGAATTCTCAAACTAAGATCTTACACCAAACCCCACCTTTACTATACGGGATTTCAGAGATATATATATATGCTGCTGCTATGCTGGTATATAGTAATTATTATACATGCCATGCCACTGTCCAAAACACAGCCACATACCCCGTCCCGTATATTACAAAAGACGGCGGGGAACTTCAACAAGAACCAACGGATGTGCCTACGTGCAACTCTGATCCCCTTCCACACAACTTGCCTTCCCAGCTACCTGAGGTGAATTTTCATTAGGAGTAAAGCTTTTATCAGTAGGCGGCAAGCACCTTTTCGAGAAAAAGGTAGCTATACTCTTGCTCCGCCCAGCACTCTTTTCTGCTAATCACAAACGAATATTAGTCTCAAATAAATAAATTGACCAGATTCATGATGGTAAACAACCTCCATTAGAGATGGTACAAATGTAATCTGAAAAATTTATAGTGTAGCATTTACTCATCTGAACAGTCACACATACCCGGAGATATTGACAAGCCAACTTTGTCCAAAATTTCTTTCTTCACCTGCATTAAGATGATCGTATATTAGCAAACCATAAATTCCAACATATATAAGACTGAGCCAAAGAGGCATATCTCACTCCCCAAGTGACCAAATTGCAACATCCCAAATATTCAAGACCTCGTGTGTTTCTGTGCGTGTGTGAGTAACTTAACCAAGTTAAAGAGTCATTAACCTGCCAGCGGCTATCCACAAAATCTGATATCTCGCGCACTTTATTCCTTAACTGAGACTTCGATACAGCTGGGAACTTGTGTTGCAAAGTTTGTAACACCTTATTTATGCTCTGTGAGCATGACTGAATGACGGACACCTGAAAATTGCAAAGATTATTCTTAGTAGCCAACCATTGGCACCATTAAAAAAGAGATTTAAACAAAGCAAAATTATGTATGAGGCTATCCCCAACCCCTCCTATTAGTTTGGACTATGACCAAGTTTACGATGCAGTACCAATGAAACAGCTCATGTAAACCAGAAACTCTCATAAATGGTTTCTGAATTAAGTTGTAGAAACAAATGCAATACTTACTATTGCAGGCAAATCTGATTCTGGTATAACTGTCACAGAAGAGGTTGATTTACTACAACGATTGCCACTTGAAAGACAAACTTCTTGGTCGTCCTCTTGTATGCCATCAACTGATATCTCCACAGGTGAGCTACCAGGAAATACATGAATACTCAGAGCTTGCAAGCACATCTGTTCCAGTTTAAGAGTACCATTAAGATCTTCAGCCTTTAACAAAGAGACCTTGTCATGCACCATATTTGATATAATTAAAGGCTGATTTTTCTGAAGAGCACGTTCTGTCAAATTCCCTAAATATTTTTGCTGTCGAAGCAATATAGAGAATTTTTCACTCTCTAAATCTTGCTTAACACTGGGTGAGCTTCTGGTCTCCTCAAATGTTGTATCAGTTTCCATCCTGTCAACTTGTACACCCTGCATGCATAAAATAGGTAGTTTCACAAATAGATACTTACTTTCGTATAAAGATAATTTAGGTGAGGAGAATGGACAATATTTCCCTCACCAGTAATAGGTAGAATTGTAGAAAGATTCAGCAAGGAAAATGTTATGCCTATGGAATTACTCTACAGCATGACTGCTTACAGTGGCTTAATAAGGACATTAGCAGACCAACCAGATTTTGGTGGACAGACGCAATGATCATTCAAAGGATTATCATAAGGGTGAAAAGCAACTCCACAAATTCTCACCTCATTTTCTGAGAGATACCCATCAGGTACAAAAAAGCCGTCTTCACTTTCGTCTTCATCATCAGGTTTAGAACAACCCTCTTCCAAGCTTTCTTCTTCGTCGTCTTTATCGCAATCTGAGAGGTTTTCTCCAGGCTCCTCCTGGATAATGACAGTCATTAGTCATTACTGACAATCATTTCCTACATATCAACTATATGAAAAGAGTCATATATTACCTCTTCCCACTCCTCATCGCTGTCAACATCATAATCCAAGTCTGGGTCCTTCCTAAAAGGGTGGCATGGTCCAACAACATGACTGAAAGACCACATTATATTACAACAAAAATGAGCATTGTCATATTTGAGCACAAAGCAGTTAAGCATTCTTGACATCACATAAGACATAAAATGTCATGATTTAATTCCACTACCGCATAGACACAATAAAAATGGCATTTACAAAAATATGCACTACGTAAATTTAGATGTAAAATAGACAAATAAAACCTGTAAAGAGCTCAAATGATGTACTTTCTTGCTTCCCTTTTGCCGTTGTACCCAAGAATTTCCAATCAGAAGTGCTCAATAAAAATGTGATGCAAACTAATTAGGGTCAGCTACAGATAGGCACAATCATAAACAGATTATGTGCCAGCCTGTGGGTTTTAACTACTTGTATGTGCACATTGGCATGTTTCCAACAAATTACTTGACAATTGACAAACAATATGTTGCTGTCTGAAACATCAAGCAGTCATTAAAGTTAAATGATCAAATAGTGGACACTGTGCAGGTTGACTAATTTAGACCTCCTCTGAGCCATACAATATGTGCTTAATAAATCTCAAATTAATATCACACCCCATAAACTAAAATGCCATGAAGGAGATGAGCTCACCTTTTCTTAGGCCATATACCATAAAATGCAGGTCTACAGCTTTTATCAAATTGTAACAACTGCTTTCCCAGCTTGCATCTTTTAACATCAGCAAGAGAACAATCTGTATTAGTCTGACATGATTTATCATTGCAAACTTGTTCTCCCCATCTATCTGCAAGTTTCTCCGTGCTTAAATCACCATGAACTAGCTCTTTACTGGTTGTGAGCTTCAGTTCCTTAAATAGTTCAATCTTAGGCTTCTGACGTCGGCCCCAGTGTTGGCTTCTGTTTGAACGAATAACATAACCAACATGGCGCCAAGAAGACAAGTGTGACCTGCAATGTGTGAAGAAACTATCTTACTTTGAGACGAATACATCTTTATTGTTATATGGTTTGAATATTGATAATACCAACCTGCGTATATCCTCAGCACTAATCTCCATATTAGATGAAAGAATGTAATCCATTGACTGAGTTACTACATCAGGCATACTTTCACTGTTTTTACCCAATGATTCGGAGACAATTGCTTTAGTTAGGAATTGGTCATTCTGGCATGCAGCTCTGGTTTTGCTTCTTTTGACAAATTGTTCCATAATTGAAGCCTGCCTTTTTATGGAAAGTTTTTTTTTCAATTCAGCTTCTTCCTTTTGTCGACGGCGTTGTTCTCTTTCAGCATCCTCTTGCTGCTTCCTCAGCAGTTTCCTCATTTCAGACTCTGCTTTTTCACGACGCTTTTCATCTTTTTCTGACTCCCCTTGCAGCCGCTTTAACTCTTTGTCCTGAAAAACTTACAAAGTTCATGACACTACAACTAGAAAGCACGACAGGTATCAACAAATAACTTACACTTTGCAACTCTTCCTTTTGCCGCTCACGTTCCAATCTTTTTTTCTCTTTCTCAGCCTCTCGTTTATCTCTTTCCATTTGTTTAATGAGTAGTTTTTCTTCTCTTTTTGCTTCCTTCTTTGCCCTGCAACAAATAGGTAAACAAAATAAAACCTTAATGGATATAAAATGTAAAATTGAAACACTCTTACTGATACTCCCAGAATATACATACACATCTGCACCATTTTTCACTGATAAGCGATCTATTAACGCGCGAATCTTTTCCTCGGACAGCGCTTTATCAAGCCGTTCTGATGCCTTCATCAGGTAATGTATGTAATTTTGGTCGCTTTCGGGATTTTGTAGTGCCATTGTCATTCCTAACATAAACATAAATGTCAGTAACTCATCTCACAATAAAAACCCCAAATGAACTTAATGAAGATGACAGTGCAGGAATTAAAGGTGCAGAATGGTTCAAGTCAGCCTGGAGTCATGTACAAAGAAAAAACCAACTTATATTTCTTTTCATAGCCACATGGAAAAGGAATAGATAAAGTCTATATCAGTGAGCTGAGTTGAACTCAAGTGCACATAGTGTATAACTAACAAGACACAAGATAAGGGAAGAAACAAGATCAACAAGCACAAGAGGTTTGTGTGTACTAATTCACATCAGTGTATGAAAGAATTGACCTCCACTTTGCATCAGCTTTAATTACTCTACACTCTTATCCATTTTATTTCTCGGTAGTATGTTAATAACCAAAAAGAATAAAGAAATCAAATCTATAATTGTCAAAGATAATCCGTACTAATGTGGGAGCGCGCCCCCTAAAAAGCATTAACAAATTTTGTGATTGTTGATTGGAAACATCAACCTAAAGCAGATCAATGTAAGTAATCACTTACTGTATTGTTCAATTTTCTGCATCATACTCTTTTCTAGTTTCCACTTTCTCTGATCTTATCCTCGTCTGACCCCCAAATCTGTATTAAGTAAATGAAAGACTACCCCTCACCCCCAGAACCCTTCTTCTCTTAGTTTAGGTTAGCCTTCGAGAAGCGTTTATGCATGGCTAGTAACATAACAAATAGTCTTTGAGCCAAATACACTATGTGCATATGAGAAAGCATAACATGATTTTTCCCTTGGTATATAGGGGGCACTCAAATTTCAAAAACAGAGAGGACAAGGAATAATTAGATCAATTATCCAAAATCCCTTATGCTTGAAAAGTCTATTTTAACTTAAAGGAAGTCAAAACCCAACTTATGCAGTAAATCGCTCCAGCCATTGCATGCTTCTGATTCTGCCTAACAGAACAAGTATCACATTACAAGGTTTTTAAGAATATATTGGTACCATAGCAACAGAGAATGTTACTGGAGACAATAAGAATTATGGTGAAGCAATCTGCTTTGTGGTGACAACCTTCATGTGATTCAGTTATTACAAAACCAAACACACACACACACAAAAAAAAAAAAAAAAAAAAAAAAAAAAAAAAAAAAATCCTTTGCATCATTGCTCAATATTTGTAAGGACTGCAAAAGACAACCAAAACCAGCCATCTATTTAAGGAGGCACATATATACCAGAAACAGCAGTAATCCTCTCATGGATCTTTCTTCGACAGGTACGCCTAATATTCAATACTCCTCGCACAGATGCTGGCATCAACTTTACATCTCTTGTCTATACAATACATAAGAAAGCATAATAACTTATTAAATCAAAGATAAGATAAACACTGCACCACAGAAAGTTCACAAACAGCAACAACTAGTAGGCAGCCCAACAATACACAAGCAAGCAAGAAAGCAGTAGCTATAGGTAACATCTCAAAAGAGCAAAAAGCTATGGGTGAACATAAAATTGTCAAATATTCAGAAACAAAGCTAAACTGCCAGGGTATTCGGTTTTTCTCTCCAAGCATCAAACTAAATGCCCACAATGGAACAGCAATTAAATGAGGACCTAAACAACAATCTAAATACAATCTAACGTGAACAAAAACATACCCAATAAGAATAATAATCAAAACTAGATTAACCAAAACACAAGTTCATAAATATATCACCACAAATTCAGAAAAATACACAAATTGAACAAACCAAGAACGAAATAGATTGGCAAATATTGAATCTTCACAAAAATTCATTACCTCCCAACACCAAAGACAGGACTCGGACTCGTCCTCCAACACATCAGCATCAACATTCGGTACGCCATACATCACTCGTTGCCCAACAAAGAGCACAATGCTCTTCACATAGGCCAAAGTCACATTCCCAAAAACCTCATTTCGGTTCTTGACCTTGTCAAAGACCTCCTCAACAAGCTTGGACAATGGCAGCCCACTCTCTTCGATCAAAGCCCCAATGATCGAGTTCGCATTGTTCACACATTGCTTCGGATCTAAATCTAATTTCTGACCCATCAGTTCCTTGTAGTACCCAAACAACCCATCAAGCTGCTTGCGAAAAGATTGAACCTTTACACTTTTCGCCTCAACTCCCAAACACTCTGGATCCATGCTAGCCCTCTTTCGCTTCTGGGTCTTCCTCACCCGATCTTGGTTGGTAGATTTCTGGCTGCTCGGATCATTTACGCCGTCGATTACCGCCGCTTCACACGTCATTCTCAAAACCCTAGGGCTAGAAAAGTCCGATTCAGTCAAACCGCAGATGAAAGTCACAGATACGAATCCCGAACTCCCACGGAATCTGAAACGGACGGATAAGGGCGCCGTTTGCTGTCAATTGGATTGGGGATTAGGAAGAAAGACGATATAAGACTCTGAAACCCTAACGAGAGAGAGAGAAAATATTCACACAAACAAAAAACCTTCTTTGAGATTTTTATTTTCTGAAAAAGAAGGGGTGACGACGGTAGTGGAGGCAGAGAGCGGCAGTACATATATAAATTAACAAATTTTTTATCCAAGAGCTAAATAGAAATGATTTTGAAGAATAAACAGATTTTTTTCAGTAAATGATATAAAATGGTTTCGATGAGCGAGACAATCTTCTTTTTTTTAAGGATTTAAATTTTCTTCTAATTGTCATAATTTTTTTTGTTTCTCCCGCCAAATTGGTTTTGCCTCCCAAAGTTCCAAAATAACGCTCATGGATGGATTTCGATTTTCGCGCCTCAATGCCATTGCATTTGAGCGGTAATGGGAAACGGGAATGGCCGCGCCGGGACACCAGTAAATTAGACACGTGGGGAAAGCACGGCGTTTCTATTTCGTGTCTGCTTTTGGTGAAATTTCCATGCAGAACACAAGCAATAAAATCTCAAATTTGGGCCTTTGCCCAGTCAAGCTGGGCTGGACACATTCATTAATATTATTTTGAGTTTTTATAACGGTAGAGCTTGGACTTTTCGATCAAATCTTGAAATAGAAAATCAATGTCAATTTAGATCTGAAAATGATTTCTCTAAATTAATTTGGTCATTCTGCAATTTTTTGTTATTTTTTATTAGGGTAGTGTTATCCATATCCGTCTTTTATCTCTTACACACGTCTCTTAATTTTCGATCGCCTAATAAATGAATTGAAGAAAAACGAAGAACAAAAATTAACAAGGAATGCTAGCCCATTATTGCTTGCCAAAGGCAAATTTAAATCATATTATTGTTAGCTCATTGTAAGGCTAAACTCATCCTCATCATTTTTAGTATAGATAATATCATTTGACATTTGTTAAAAAAAATTAAAAAGTAATGCGTGAGAGGTAAAAATAATTGTTTGAATAACACCACTCTTTTACTAATATATAATGTGACACGTGAGTGAATTCTACCTATCCAATCATATGCTTACATGTAGATTAATAATCATAAAACAAACTTTTTTTAAAGATTTAAAAATCAAAATTGATCAAACTTAACAAGGACCATTTTGATTGGAATGTCCGATTACAGGGACCGACCCTGATAAAAATTAGGCTTATTTATTGATTTGCTTCTTGTAATTGCCACTAAGCCTCACTTTACCAGTTAAAACTAAATATGTCTATTTTTACCCTTGTAATTGTCAAAATTGAGCCATTTTACCCCCTTTACGTCTACGCTAACAAAGATTTAGCACTAGGGCAATCTAAAAATTTATACCTCACCAAATATAATAACTCATATATGGTAGCATCTAGCATGGTAAAAATTAGTTACAAAATATTCATATTTGAATAAAATAACAAATACACTTCTTAGAAAATACACTAAAATTCTATCATTTGATTTAACAGTAATATCGTTTCATATTTGTATATTTTTGTAGAGATAACCTTTGAGAGAAAATCTTAAAGATAGAATAAGGTTGGAAAAATAACCGAAAAAATCAAACTTGACCCGAACCATACCAAACACGACTAGAAAAAAAAAATTAACCGATAATACCGAACCATCCGGTAATCAAAACCGAACAATTTCCAAAACTTCGGCACGAGATTGGTACCACAGCTCCATGTGTTCGATAATACTGAACCGAACCATATATACTTACATATATGAAAATTATATGCATTTGAAATATATGTTTGTCGTTAGATTTGATTGAGATTAGATCTCAATCATACATAAAAAATAAAACTCTCCCTTTCATTCTCCTCGACGACTCTGACCCTTTCTCTCTCTTTGTTTCCTATTCGGGGACTCAACACCACAGACCACACCGCACCGCACCATACCTCCAAATTCATCTTCTAGCTATGGCTTGCACGGACTCTTTCACCTTCTCAACCCTCTATTTATCACTTTGCAAACTCACTCCCTCTCCCTTTCTCTTTCAAGATTTAGCGTTTTTTGTTTTAGTTTTCCAAAATCAAAAAAATAAAATTCGCAATTATTGATTTTCGGTAAACCAAAATTTTTTGTTTAGGATTAGGTTTTTTTCCTCTTATTTTGATTTTTTGCTTCAGTTTTCGGTAACCACTTTTCAATTCAATTACCGAACCAAAACCAACTCTTAATAGATAGTTGGATTGTCGAAACTCATTGAAAATTTAACCCTACAATTAATCACTCAGATAAGTTTATTTAAGGGACAAGGATTGTCTGCTCTCTCACTTCTAGTGTTCTCTTATTTTGTGTGATCACGGTTAAGTTACGTCAACATTTTATATATATATATTTTTATAAAGATAATAAGACAAAAATAAATAGTAATATAAAATGTTGACGTGACTTAACCGTGACTATATAAACAGAAAAACACGGGAGGTCACAGCAAATGGAAGAGCAAACAATCCTTGACCTTATTTAAGGGATCCCTAAAGGGAAAGAGACTGATATAAATTATATTCAAATATTATGTTTTAAGTGTGCAAGGTTGGTCATAGTCAAATTGGGCTCAAGAGAGCGGGTCCTGGGCCAAGCTTAGGTTATATTATGGACTTTACACCATTGAGTTCAGGCCAGCAATCAACCTGTTGTAAGTTCAAAGTTGGCTCAACCATTACAAGTAAGAAATATATGGAGCAAATCATACATTGAAAAGGTACAACAATAATACAATAGAGTTCGACCACCGATGGTTCGCTTTTTATTTTACTAATGTCTTTTAAGATAAAACTTGCATAGGTTTATTTTATAAATGCATTGGTATGTAATTATAGTATCTAAACATATAAGTACTTAATAAGTATATACATATGAGAAATTTTATGCACAAAAAAAGAATAGATGATGATGATATATGACTTCTCATTCGGAAAACTTAACAACAATTATGAATGATAAATTAAAATTTTATTGTTTATAAAAACCAATAGATAACCTATGCCTTGTTTAGCACACAGTATAAGACATCGGATAATGCTAATAATACGAATACGATGTTTGATGTCTGTTTGTATTAAATAATTATCAGATTAAATAATTCAAGCCCACCAACTTTACAGAGCCGCTTGGTTATACCATCCAAAACCACTGTACAATTTAGTCAGGTTCTCTCCTTCCGCTCCAAACGCTCTCTCTGCCTTCCTTTCTCATCTGAATCACAGGTTCGTCTTTTCAAACGCCTTCTTCTTCTTCGTTTGAATCCCAGTTCATCTTCTCATTTTTCTTCTTCTTCCCAGGTTCCGCCCCTCTCTGTTCTTCCCTCGCCTTTTATTTTTCTTGCAATTTTCTTTCAATTGATTAAATCTAATTATTGTTTTCTCTCTAATTATGAAATTGATTATATAATTTTGTGTTTTAATTAGAATTTTCGAATTTTAAGGTTTGCTGTTGGGGTTGAATTTTAGATTTGATTGTCTGTTTAGCATTATAGTTTTTGGCAATTCTCGGGGTGCTGCATACGGCCCTGCAGTGTTTTTCTCTATACTTGTTAGGGTTTCCTATTAGCCTCCCAGCTCTTCTTTTTGAGGTAAATTTTCTGGTTTTCTCATATGGCTGCTGTGTTCCTCTATCCATTAATGCTGCTATGCACTTTATTTTTCTGTCTTTTGGGATCTTAGTTCATTGTATTGATGTGCTTAGAATATAGATCTTTACCATACGAATAACATATTCCACTACAGTTTCAGAGATTATAAAACCGTTGTACACATCGGGGAAAAACAAAAGGAAACAACAATTAGTTTTGTTCATAATTTAAATTAGCACTTGACCGAGTCTTAAATAACGAGGCAGATAACATGCGTGTAGGTATATTCTCAGTCATATGTTTTATATCTTAGGTGTAATAATGTTCAATATCGAGGATGAGGTTGATATCATGGTAAATGATTCAAAAAAGCCAGTCCAAACAATGCTAACAACTTGACTCGATAACATAATTAATTAAATCCTAAACTATGGGAAGAGGATTCGTTCGAACTTGGTTGCAGAGGAAAGCATAAAAGATGCATACTAAAGTAGAACGAAACAAGATAATGCAAGTTACATTGAATTAATGAAACGGGAGAATCAAATTGAGATAATTAAATATTTTGTACACTTGGGGCTCCATTGGTTGACACTTGGAACCTCAAAACAGCAGCTAAAACAAAATGTTTAGCTTCTAGATGGTTAGACCCAATACCCATGTATGCTTGTATCCTTTGTATTCTACTACTACAGATGTTTAATCTCCTTTGCATTTTTGCTTTAATTAGCCAATAATCATGTCTTCTTGTATCCTTCTTATGTCCTTATAATGTCATACTTCAGTTACTTAATTATTTGCCACTATCTAATAATGTTATTTTATATTTTCACTAGACATGGATGAAAGAAACATTGTGGCATGCTTCATTGTTAAGTTGTGGTACTTGAATATTGTGACTTGGTTGATGATGTGGTTCATGATGAATCCTAATTCAGCTAGAAGGCGGAATCGGCAACTTGCACTTCGAAATTGCACATTTGTTAGAAGAATGGTAGGTCAGCCTATTTAGACAGGATAATAGGATACGATGATGTTCAGTGTGTGAACCAAATTAGAATGAATAGAAGAACGATATTTCTGTCAGATGCTCCGTGACTACGGTAGAGTAAAATTGGATGGTGTAGTGACAATGGAAGAACAAGTTTGCATGTTTTTGCATATACTTGCACATCATGTAAAGAATCATACAATTGGGAGTAGGTTTTGTCGATTCGGGGAGACCATAAGTAGGTATTTCAATTCCATTTTACATGGAGTGTTAAGGCTACAAGGTAGACTTTTGAAAGTGCCAGACCCCATTCCTAATGCCTACCCAGATCCTAAATGGAGTTGGTTTGAGGCATTCTTCATATTTTATAAAAATTACTTCTAAAATTAATGTAATTAAATATATTGAACTTACTAATGTCAATGATTTTTTTTTAGAATTGCTTGGGGGCATTGGATGGGACTTACATTAACGTTCATGTTCCTGAGCTGAGTAAGATAAACCAAGATACCAATCAAGGAAGGGAGAGATTGCAACCAATATGTTAGGAGTTTATAATATAGACATGAATTTTATATTGGTGTACACAAGTTGGGAAGGGTCGGCCTTTGATTCTAGAGTACTCCGAGATGCGATAAGTAGACCGTTAGGATTCAAAGTTCCCACAGGTAACAATAGTTTATTTATTTATATTAGTTATTTGAATCCTCAATTTTCTTATATATTGTAATATACATTTTTTGGTGTGTTAGGGTGTTACTACCCTGTGGATGGTGGGTACACAAGTGTGTCAAGGATACCTTGCACCATATAGGGGAGTGCGTTACCATCTCTCGAAGTGGAGAAATAGAAGACTCCTGATTAATCATGAGGAGCATTTCAATATTAAACATGATGCAGCTAGAAATGCCATTGAGAGATGTTTTGGACTACTTAAGATGCGTTGAAGCATCTTAAGAGGTCCATCATTTTTCCTAATTAAAACACAACTTAGGATTATGACAGCCTGCTACGTATTACATCTTATTAGAAGACATATGTTAGCTAATCCAATAGAAAATGAAGTCTTAAACTTGGACGAATCTGAAAGTGATGATGATGATGATGAAGATATGATTGAGACTATTCAACCTACATAAGAATGGACTGCATGGAGAAACACTTTGGCGATGAATATGTACAATGAGTGGCGTGCACAAGTGTGATTTGATTAAATTTTCTTATATATGTATGTTGTGATTTGGTTATGGTTTTTTATTTGAACAAATAGTGATTTTTTATGTATTGTGGGACAAAGTGTGATTCGGTTATGATACTTTATTCGAACAAAGTGTGACCTGGTTATCTATTTATTTAAAAAGTGTGATGATTTGCTTATGGTTTTGATCACTTACTATTAATTATATGCACAATTGACTATATGCTATCTTATTGTGTATGTAATTATAGGAATGGAAAGTGAACAAAGTAGTCAACCAAAAGGAAGTATAAGGGTTTGGAAACAATATGAAGAAGATGCATTGTTGTCCATACTTGAGGAGGCAGTGTTAAGAATTTACGATGTGATAATGGTTGTTTCAAACCCAAAACAATGGCTCAGTTTGAAATAGCTATTAATTTGAAATGTCCTAATGCCTTATAAAGGCAGTTCCACATATGGAGTCCAAAATGAGGAGGTGGAAAAAAGAATATGCAATAGTTTACAACATGATTAATAAAACTGGTTTTGCATGGAATGATGTACGAAAATGTTTGAGGTTGATAGCACTGAAGTATGACAAATCCTATTGGAAGGTAATTATCTAACATAATACTAGAATTTAACTTTACATATTTGATTACTTAACATGTTGTTTTACATACATTTTAATAGTATGATTGACACACCCCGACCGAGATTAGGGCGTGCTGGCCGTCACACGGAGGTGACGTAACCATGTGCATGTGCGGAAGCTAATAAAGTAGTAATATAAAAAGTACGAATAATTAAAAACTAGCATACAAAGTACTAAAAACATGTGCTAGCGCAAGTGAGACGCTAAGTTCAGAGCAATAAGTCTACAGCAGTCCAAAGAAAAATGATTCGACAATAGTACACCCGAAGGTGACCCTACGCTGGTGAATGTCTGTCAGATATGTCGGGAAAGCCCTCTGGGAAACCACCAAAACTGCTAAGCAACTAGAACCTGGAAGGGCGCAAAACAAAAGCGTGAGTGGGCAAAAACAAAGCTTTTCGAAAACCATTTAGAAAACACATTCTAACCCCTCGCCGTAAAACCTGTATACTTCCCAGAAAATAAACATATATACGTATGTATATGGATATGCCAATCATGCTCAAGATTGTGCCATGTCAAAATCTCATAATGAAATGCAAGTGCTCAGGTATAAATCATATCAATAACATATAATCTGGCAGCCGGAGTCACCTAACGTGACCTGTACGGCTGCATGTAGAGCTCAAATCTCAAACTTAATAACTGAACCTGCCCACGAGTCGGAACCACCTAAAGTGGTCTGTACGACAGGCCTGGGTGTAATACATATATACGCTCTAGTGCTACGATCACGTGAAGGCTGTGCGAATAATCGCGGGTCACCTACGATTCGGAACCACCTAATGTGGTCTGTACGACAGGACTGTGCACCTAACTTGGATCCAAGCTGAGCGTGTGGTGCGGGAGGTGAACATCACGTGAAGGACTGTGCCCTACTCTAGGCGGGAGCACTAACACCGGGGGTGCAGGTTATGAGCTCTCTAAGCATCTCAAACCACTACTGAAAGATAAACATAAATAACACTTACCTGGCACTTACCTGTGCGTCCACAGCACCCAATATGCATATGTATATAGATATATGCAACTACTAATGCAACCAACGATGCATGACTAACGATAATGTAATGCATGGCATAACTGATAACCATTTAATCAATTTCTGGGCAAAATATAGTATATAGGTATATACGGAAAACCAAAAGCCCATTCACTGGTATGTGGAAGGGTCGTAGCCCCCCCGCCTCGAGTGACCACGCTCGTCCTCGGGATACGTATCACCTATATGCGAAACAACTATAAAAACGTCAATTTTAAAGCACATAACCAACTTCTCGTAATAATTTCTCATACATTGCTCAAATTGGACAAATGAATATACCAACGTGCTCTACACAACCTCAGGATCACACCCAAATTTTTAGAAAAATTTTCCACCACCGCACGCGCCCCCACGCGCCAGCCAAGGCATGGCCACACGCGCCTAGCACGCGCAGGCACGTGCCTGGCACGCTGACGGCGTCAACTGACGCCGTAAGGAATATTCTGTCAGTTTTGACAGATTCCGTTAACGGCGTCAAGAATATTCAGTCAGACTTGACGGAATATTCCGTCTCCTTCTCCGGCGAACCTCCGGTGTCGTCGCCGGCGCCAGAAAACTGGAAAAACTTCTAACTTCGATTTCTCTCTCGTTTTTCAACCATTTTTCGTGATTTTTGCACCAAAATAACGCCTAAAACTAGGAGAACACAACCAAACAACTTTTAAGAGCCAAAAACTACAAGATCTTACCTGTCCCCAAACTCCAAATCCGGCCAACTTCGAATAAGGCGATCCCGACGTCCAAATTCTTCAAACGAACTACTCCGAGACTCCTTGGGACCACACCAAGCTACCTACAAGCTCCATTTTCCTTAAAACGTGAGAAAATACGTTTGCATGAATAGTACCCCAAATCGGACCTTGTGAAATCAACGTGAAAACGGTGATAACCTTACCTGAAAATGGTACAGCTGCACTCCCCTCAACCTCACGAGCTCGACAGTGGTCTTGGTTCCCTTGATCTGTAGGTGTTTAGTATGTTTGTGTGTGTGTCCGTGTGCGTTCGAAGGAAGAGGAATGAATGGGGTTGACGGGAGAGAGACAGAGAAGGGGACAAAGAGACAGTGAGAGTGAGAGTGTGTGTGTGGCCCAACACATGCTAACACCACACAAAACACCCAATAGACATAACAAAAACGAACTAGGGGTAAAGTAGTCATTTCACATGTACGTTTTGATATCTTCGGAACGGGATGTCACAATGATTGTGTCTACCAAACCATATCCTCTAGCCCCATTCATTATGGCATCTTAATTAAATTAATGGATGGTTGATTATATCAAGACAAGTTGAAGGGAACAAAATAAGATTATTTGTATTTTATGGATAATGTGATTTGTTTTCTCATTGCAGGTTAACAAATAAGCAAAGAGCTGGCTAGGAAAATCGTATCCCTTGTATGACAGATTGAATGTTATTTTTGGGAAAGACCGAGCAACCGGAGTAGAAGCTGTAACTCGTACTGAGATGATGAATGATGCTGAGCAAATTAATGAAGATGAAGATGAAGCTAAGGTGGAGACTAGTTCTCCCTTTATTGCTCGACGTTCTAGCAATTCAAGTACCAAGAAAAGGAAGATGTCAGTTGCTAATGATAATGATCTTGCTGTGGCATTTAAAGAAATGCTTTCCGAATCAGTTGATAAGTTGGGTGAAGTTTTACAAGCTGCTTTTAGGAAAAGAGTGGATCCAAAACTTGAGATTGCTTCAGAATTGTCAAAGATGGATTTGTCTATTGAGGATCAAATCAAGGCATTGAATATCCTTTTCGAAAAGCCACAAAATGAGAGGACATTCTTGTCCTTGGATGGTGTAATGAAAAAATCATTCGTATACTTGGACAAAGTAACCGCAATTGACATTGGAAAACAATAACAATATATTTTGTTAAAACAACATACATATCTTTTGTTAAAAGCTGCAGCATGTATATATTTTGGGTACTTGGACAAATTGCTTCTTATTGAAAGCAAAGCAGCAGCATGCATATATTTTTGGCTATCTGGACAAACTGTTTCTTACTGAAACTAACTTGCATTTGTATATTTTGTGAACTTGAATATGTGGTTGGATTAATCTATATAACGTAATAATTGTAGTTGTGTTTTGTGAATCTTCTTTTATGTTATTGGAAAATATTTTGAATTTGATGTTTGGAATTTACTATTTTTCTTTGTTATTTGAAAATTTGTGTGTTTTTCAATAGGTATAAATATGAGAAAAGTTCAACAAACAAACAAAGATTTGTCAAATTTTTTTCTTCCCTTTTCTTATTCGGTTTAATACCAAACACAGTATAAATAATACGGTCATGAGTCTGATACTGCACCAAATGGCCGACTAATTTAGTCAGTATTATCCGGTGGCTAGTTATCATATCCGACAAAAATAATCAGTACAGTTCGAACTGCCAAACGAGGCCCTATACACACAAAAAAACTCAATAATTAATACAAGCTAATTAGTATCCCAAAACTAAAATTAAATGTTAAGAACTATAATTAATTTTTAATCTTACACAAGGATTTATTCTAAAAGTGAGAATTTTCAAAGATTAGAGTGAAATTTTCTGTATTTTTATTAGTAGTGAACACTAAAATGCAATGCAGTTGTAAGCTGTAAGAGCATCCTTAATGGGGGTATCCTTCTTGAGACTAGCACATTTATAGCTCTAATGAAAAATTTCATCCGTAATGGGCTGAAAAATGGAGCTACATCCACCACATGAACTAGCAACTTCAATTCTTGAGTGACAAAAAGTTAGGTTACATCTAGCCCCAAAAAGTAGGGGTATCCACACCAAATTAAGGACCCAATCTTGTTTTTTTTGTTTGTTTTTAAGTTTAGAAATGGGTTAGCCCCATTTTTAATTCCAAAACATGATTTTAAGGTTATTTTTCAACCGTTTAGGATTTCAAGGGTTTATTTTCAACTGTTTGTTTGATTAAGAAAACATATATAAACAACGGCTATTTTCTGTGTGATTGATTAGAAAAAAAACGTAGTGCTTTGTGTTTAATTTTCTAGATTGAAAAATTCATAAAAAAGTGATGAAATTTAACATTGGTAGTTTAGAGACCTAAACTGAACATATAATCAAATAACATAACTAAATTGTGATAAGATAATCCGATCTAATAGTTGTTATGAAATGAAAATGCAGTTTGATTTCGGAGAATGTGTCAATCAGATAAGTAAACCAACAGATGAGATCGAGATAAGATATCAAATCCAATGGTTGTTATGAAATGAAATCTTATCTTGTTTGGTTTCATAGAAACAAACCAACAAATGAGATTGAGATAAGAGAGCCTACAACAATGTATAAATGATGAAATTTAACTTTGTCAAAATTTGAATTTTTTTAGGTTAAAAAGTTCATAAATTAAAATTTAAGATAACACGTCCAGAAATTAAGTTAAGATAAAAATAAATTTACCGCGTAATCAAATTACTACATAGATAAAATATATAGCCCCATATAGAGCCTGAAAGATGTATAGCCCCTTATTGAGAGAGATTCTTTTCTAGAGCCCCAAAGATTTCTCAAAGCTCTAAATTGAACTATATCTACCACTTTTTTAGCCTTATATAGAACCCTTCATTGGGGATGCTCTAAAACAATGAATAGAAGGTGTTATTCTGGAGAAGGGTGGTGCACTGGTGGCTGTGGCTGTGTGAAAAAGAATATTTAACTGGCAAGGTGTAAAAGCGCGTCTGAAATTGAATGGATGGATTGATAGGAGGAGGGGAATTGTGGGTTACCACACACACCCACACAGATGCCACCGAAGCGAATAATTTCCTTATTGGGAAGGTTCTCTGGTGACCAATGCTTTATCTCTCTGGAGAAATAAAGTGTGAGTGATGGGAGGCAATTGCTAATTAATCAATTGATTCTGTATCCCCCTTGCTATCCCTATGTTCCCTTTTGTTTGTTTGGCTACGCACTACGCAGTCTTTGTCCAGCTTCCTTTTGTTTCTCATCATCTCATCTCCTTTATCTTCTTGTCCTTTTTTGTTTTTTTTATTTATCTACAAAATAGTATCTAATAGTTATCGTTTTCGGTTGGAACTTGGAAGGAATGAATGAATGATCCCTTCCCAGCTTCCCTTCAAGACTTCAACTTCAACCACAACTATTAGCTAGCTAGCTAGCTTATCCTTATCAGTCACTTTACCACTAATGAATTCCATCTTTTCTTTCTTTGTGTAGTGAGTGCATGCCACATTGCCACACACCCATCCTCCCCCTCTCGCATGCCCAAAAGGCAACAACCCAACACCACAATATCAATATGTCTTCCCATGTTCATATTATAGCACATGTTAACCCCCAACCATCTTACACCATCATTACATGTTTGCTTTAAAAAATTTAGTCTCCCTATCTACAGTGATGCAATAGGCCAGGCTAAAACTTGGTTAGTTGAGAGATCTCTCAATTGGATAGGTAGAAAATAATTAAATAAATACATAGTAAATCAAATATTAAAATTGTTGAAATATCTCATATCGTCTGTATTTCTGAGAAAAAAAAAGTTTAAATATCTCAACCCCACTCCAAACTAATACCGAGGTCTTTTGTGATAAAACCTTACATCCAACGAATTGTGCAGGTAATAATTAACAAATTAGGGATAATATATATGTTGTTGGAAGTGTGCATTTAGCCCGTCTCTCAAATAGTTTTACAAGAACTTGCCTGCTATTTTGAGTTTTTGGTGATACATGTGAAAACAAATATATGCATTAGTTATGCACTATGCATAACAATTCAATAGTAAACGAAGAGAAAAGCTGATGAGAGCATGCAATGGCTCTTTTTCTTTTTTAACAAATGATATTATTTACATTAAGGAGGTTGGCAATGACTTAGTCTTATAATGAGTTAGTAATAATGTGGTTCAAATTCGTCTTTAATAAAAATATAACCTAAGACCTCTCACTTACAAGTGAAGAGGAATAACAATAGATTGTAGTGCTAATTGGCGCGAGCATGCAATGTTGTGTTAAGTGTATGAAGATGCAACTAGCTAGCTAGAGCCTTCTATGGACCAAACAAACAAAGGATATATCGTGGGTGAAATGTACTTGTTCAAGTTAACAAGAACAGACAGGGTGTGATGATGAGTAGACAGTGTTTTAAGTGTGTGGTCGTTGGTTAGTAGAGCGCAGCAGGCATACAACACTCATCTCTCACGTACGAGTCATGATCTATCTATTCTGGTTGTAATTACAATGACTGTATATAGTAGATATATACATAGTGGTTTGTGTCGTTCGCTGTTGAACATATATATCTTGTCAATGTCTAGCCAATGTTGTAATTCATTACCATTTACATGTATGAGGGTTCGGGATACCTGCTGGTAAGTGGCATGGCTAGCTCTAGAGAGAGAGAGAGAGAGAGAGAGAGAGAGAGAGCGCTAGCTAGGTACTATATAGTGTTTGAAAATCAATTCCTAATGGGATACCTGCTGGTAAGTGGCATGGCTAGCTCTAGAGAGAGAGAGAGAGAGAGAGAGAGAGAGAGAGAGAGAGAGAGCGCTAGCTAGGTACTATATAGTGTTTGAAAATCAATTCCTAATGTCGACTTGCGTAAATAACAATGCGACTGAACGAGTTTGCGTTGTTCCTCATATTCACACATATCAGCGATGCCTACATTGCCTATGCCATACAAACCTCACAAGCGAATAAAACATTGATGCTTTCTAGCTAGTTTGTATTTTAATCACAATTGACTTATTCGACTCCAATGCATCGACCGATTTAAGAGCAAATTTGAGATAATCTCATTTCTCAAATAGCACTTATCAACATATATACCGGATCAAGTCAGGAATCATTTATCACTATCTTCTCATATACTAGCCCCACACACAAAGTGTGTGATAATTTTTTGTTTTGTTTTGTTTTTTTTTTTTTTTTTTTTTTTTTTTGGAAATAGAAGGAGAGGTGAAGAGAGTGACAGAGAATGTAGGAGTGGGAAGTGGGAAGTTGGAAGTTTTTATTTTATATTTTTAATTAGAGATATGTTAGGATTATATATAGGTGAAGCTTTGAAAAAAAAAACGCAAAATTTGGTTGTGTGAAATTACATTTTTGCCCCATATTTCTTATTCATGTTTTGTTTTAATTAGAGGATTAAACTGGTAATTTCATAAGGTTTTGGTTGACAATGAGTGTTTTATTAATTAGTAGAGATAGAGAGAGGGGTAATGGTAAGGAAACTAAATTTGTAGACAAAATTTTGACAACTAAAGGACATGGAAGTTGATGATTGATTTATTACTTAAGCGTTAATACACATACTCATTCCTATTGGTGACACACTATTTAGTTTGCAAATATTGCCTTCAAATTTAGCATCCCTAGCATTACTCATAGGGAGAGAATAAACCCAAGCACTTCATTCTTGAAGACGCTTTAAAATAAATTGCAAGTCAAGTTTTGAATTTTGCACAAACTTTTGGAATCATCTTGTTGAGGATGAATTTCACAGTGATGAGAGGAGGGAACTTGCAAGTGCTTATAAGTAAGTAGTTGGGCTACATCCCATATTGCAAATTGGTTTTATAGTAGAACCTCAACTTCTTTCATATCAAAGCAGGTTGTCTCACATGTGAAACCCAACGACAACACGTGCTCTACGACAACCTGTTTGTGTTGTCCATGTGTTAGGCTTGAAAATTCACCACACGTGAGGAGGTGTGTTGAGAGTGAATCCAAAATTGATGAGAGGAACGACTTTGTAAGTGCTTATAAGTAGTTGAGTTATTTCTCATATTGCCAATTGATAGTATAATGTAACCTCAACTTTCTTCACATTTATGCTAATATTAGGGATTTGTTTTCAGTAGCTAGGGTTGTAGCTTATTTGTAGAAGAATGCTTTTATGCAACTATAATTTCTTTATTCCGTTATATATATACTTTTTCTTTATCTTTATTGTGTATGGATATAAAGTTTAGCATTGAAAATCTAAACTAGTTTTATTTTTTATTTTTTATAAACAACTATATGTGTCAAATTCAATGTAGCATATGAGAACATATTAACAAAATAAAATGAAAAGTACAACAAATTAGGAGACAAGAAGCCTAACCTAACACAATCTAATAAAGTAATAAAACGCAAAACATTATGCAAAACTTTCTTCTACTACTTGACTACCCCTTGACTAAATAAGTTGTTGGTATATACACATGTAAATCTGGAAATTAAAATGAATTAATTTTGTATGATCTAATTTCCGAGGTAGCTAAGGCCTAGAATTTTCTTTGTTTCGGAGGGAAAGAGAAGATTTGACGAGGTGTACGATGATGGGGGAGCTTTGGACCGACAACGCATAAACTGATCAAATGGGAATAAAAACTGGTGGTCCACTACTTTTAACAGTGGATGAAAGGGGGAGGGCATCGCCAATCGCCGTGTTTTCATATCAGAGGAACTTATAGTAAGAATCAAAAGAATATAAAAAAGTCAAGATAGCGAAAGGCAAAAACGAAAAAGCGATTGACATATGGAGCAGAATCTTTCATGTGTGCACAGAAACAAAAGCTAACTGGGCAAATAGCAATACAGCATGCAACGCAACAGAATATAAATAGCCAATAGGCCTCTCGATTTTGATCACAAAACTCTCAATATCCAAAGTCGCAACTTATTTGGATACTTTGAGTTTTAGCTATACATATATAACACACACATAGATCTAGCTAGATAACTAGTAGTACAAGTAGTTTTTTTTTTTTTTTTAAATTTTTTTTAATATATCTAAATTATATCTTATACATCCAAAAGAAAGAAAATGCCTCGGGACAGGGACCCCCTTGTTGTTGGACGAGTGGTAGGTGATGTTTTAGACCCCTTCACAAGGTCCGTTTCTCTGAGGGTGACCTACGGCAATAAGGAGGTTAACAATGGTTGTGAGCTCAAACCTTCTCAAGTTGTCCAGCAACCTAGAGTTGATACTGGTGGTGACGATCTCAGGACTTTCTACACTCTGGTAAGTTTCCATCTTCCATCCATCCATATATCCATATATGCTTCTTCAATTGACCTACTTTTTCATGAATTAATATGTAAACATATATATAAATACAGACTTTTGAGAAAATGGGAAATTAACATGCACCGGTTTCATTAATTACTTCCACTAATTGCAGGTCATGGTGGATCCTGATGCACCCAGCCCAAGTGATCCCAACCTAAAGGAATATTTGCATTGGTGTGTATTTTGTTTCTCTCTCTCTCTCTCTCTCTCTGTACAGGGATATATATATATATATATATATATATATATCTTTCCCTTTAACTTAGTTCACTTCTTAAATAAATTTGCTAATATAATACGAAGTAATTTGCCAACAATATTTATACTGGCAAGGATTCAACTCGATCTCTATGCGTTTGTCTTTCAAAGGTGGGAAGGAGTGTAGACGAAGAAGGATAAGGTTGGTGATGGTGATAAGTACTGATACTTTGTACGAACGTTTCAGGTTGGTTACGGATATTCCAGCAACAACCGCGGCAAGCTTCGGTGAGTTGTTTCTACTGCACTTCCAATGCCCGGCCATTGGTTATATCAGCTTTGTCATTAACTACGGTTCTTTTTTGTTCGAGAAATGTTAAGGAATCTCTCTCAAAGTAGGATTTTCTATATATTTTTCGCCACCTCATGTTTTTGACACACTATTTTCTAATGTTGACACGAGAATTATGCTAAAAACATGAGATGATGCGGAGAATTCTACTTTTAAAAAAGTCTCCTTAGCATTTATCTTATTGTTTATGTTTATTTGAGGGCAATCAAGTATAATTATACTTTTTTAGGATCTAACCATTAATTGTGTTGTATCATTAACAGTAAACAAGCCCACGTATATCACTCATAAACCTGGATTCAACTTGACTAGGTCTAAGTATGCAAGAACAATTCAAATTAAATCACATAGCGAAAGGGTGACAATAATATTGTTCTAGACCCTAAACTTTAAATGACAAAAAATTACCTCAATTATTGGTCTCACGACACTATCATACCTCATTTTTAAAATTAACAATGTCATACCTCATCTTTAGAATTTGATCTAATGTTATACTTTCCGTTACTTGCTCGTGAATTTTTCAGTTAAATGCTGATGTGGCTTGATTCGGGGCCTACAAAACAAAACAAAACAAAAAAAAAAAAAAAACCCAACTCCCTGTAATCCATAAAGAAGAAGGGGAAGAACGAAAAAGAAAAAAAAAAAAAAAAAAAACCCCAGCCCAACCTAGTCCCCCTCACCCCCAAAAAAAAACCCAACCCCCTACAACCCAGAAAGAAGAAGAAGAAGGAGGAAGAAACCCCCCTCCCCCCCCCCCCCAAAAAAAAAAAAAAAACCCAACTCCTTGCAATCCAGAAAAAAGAAGGGGAAGAACAAAAAAGAAAAGAAAAAAAAAAAAAAAAACCCAGCCCAACCCAGTTCCTCCCCTCCCCCCCCCCGGCGGCACAAAAAAAAAAAAAAAAAAAAACCCAACCCCCTACAACCCAGAAAGAAGAAGAAGAAGAAATAAAAAATAAATAAAAAATCCCAAACCAAACCCAGTTTGTCCCCCCCCCCCCAACCCAAAAAGAAGGAAGAGGAAGAAGAAGAAGAAGAAGAAAAAACAAAAAAAAAACCCCAACCCAGAAAAAGAGGAAGAAGAAGGAAGAAGGAAACAAAAAAAAAAAAAAAAAACCCAAACCAAACCCAATTCGTCTCCCCCCCCACCCCCACCAAAAAAACCCAACCCCCTGCCAACCCCAAATCCACTACTCTCATCCATTCTCCACATCCTCCACCTTCTCCGTGCACCCATCTTCCCATCATGAACATGGCGATGGTGGCGTAGACGAGATCTGGGTTTTTTTTTTTTTCTTTCTTTCTTTCTTTCTCTTTTTTCTGGCTTGCATGTGGGGGAAAGAAGATGAAGATGGGGAAGGGGGACGGACGAACTGAGGGTTTTTTTTTTGTTTTTTACTTTTCTTTATTATTTTAATATATAAAAAAAATTAAATAAATTTTTTTAAGTTTTTAATAATATTTTATTATTTCTTTAATAGAAAGTGAGTTCCGAATCAAGCCACGTCAGCATTTAACTGAAAATTTCACGGCCAAATAACGGAAGGGATAACATTGGACCAAATTCTAAATAAAAGGTATGACATTGTCAATTTAAAAAAATGAGGTATGATAGTGTCATGAGACTAATAGTTGATGTAGTTTTTTGTAATTTACCTTTTTTTTTTAGTTTTTTTTGTCAAACAATAGATTTTGTTACATTAGATGTTAGATTAGCCATCGACAGGACTTGAGCCCACACCGTTATGTAAAGGCTCAACACATTTTCACCACTATGATAAATGACCACCTGCAAACTTTGAATACAATTTGACTATGTCCCAGTATGGAAGGACAACTTAAAATAAATCTCATATGAAAAAAGAGTGGCAAAATATCAAATGACGTCACACATGATGACGAGGAAAATCATATATTGGGCCTCTTGGGCCCTTGAGCTCTATGGTAAAGATCTTTTCAGGAGAAGGCTTTGTCTTTAGCTAAGGTTTCCCACTGGTAATAATTTAAGAAATTTTAGCGAAAAAATCATGGTATTGTTAATTTTAATGAAAAATTATATTTTTATACTAAAAAGCCAATCTTGGTATTATTCACTTTAATCTTTATTTTGTTCTTTTCGTTAAAACTCAAAGTTTTTAAATCATTTTCATTAATTTTCCTAATAATTTAACCCAAACCCTAACTGTCTGCCATGAAGGAACCCTTATATTCAAGCATAGACACTGGTAATGAAACCCATATATATTGATCATGCAGGGCAAGAGATCGTGTGTTACGAAAGTCCACGGCCAACAGTTGGGATTCATCGCTTTGTTTTTGTGCTGTTTCGCCAATTGGGTAGGCAAACAGTGTATGCTCCTGGATGGCGCCAAAACTTCAATACCAAAGACTTCGCCGAGCTTTATAATCTTGGATTACCGGTGGCTGCCGTCTATTTTAACTGCCAAAGGGAGAGCGGCTCCGGTGGGAGGAGAAGATAACTTTGATAATAATAATAGATAGATAATCTATAGATCATAGTGTCGAAATTAAACGATAAAAAAATATATATAGTCCGTAAATGATATATACTACTACTACAACTATAGCATTGATAATAATAATTTGGCTTAGCTGGTGGGGGATACTATACGTACTAGCTTAGCTAGTCTATCGATGTGTGCGCACAACTGGTATAGCATTTGGACATGCTTGTTTGACACTAAATACTTCTCAATTTCCAAGAACTACAACAACTAGCTATCGACATGCTTGCATGGTTCGGACTAAAAGCTGACTATTTTAAGTTAATAATAAAGTGTTCGTATTCTTCGCTCCAAGGGATGAAGTTGTACTAATTAAATACAAAAGTGTCGTGTGTAATTGTCTATCTAAGACAATATGGATCAAAATATTCATAATATACATGCAACCCTCGTGTTTAGTTACTACAGTTGAGTTTGGAATCCTGATATTATAATAATACGAGAAAATAGTAATGCAACACATGTTATATATCTTCTTTGTATATAATGGAGCCAAATAAATAAGTCTCCAACACAATCGTTCCTCTCTTGAACTCTAATCCCACCTTCGATCATAATCAGTAGGAGCTACTACAGAAACGATATATATGGGTATATCATACATGGTCCCGTACACATTCATGTTACAATATGCATATTTATTCTTATATTAAAAATTTTTAGCCCAATAAGAACTTCTGGAAGAGGGCTTGGAACTTTTGCATCTCCCGATGAGGAAGTGCCACCAAAATATTAACCCCAGTACCATTTGTTCCATTATCAGGCACATCTTGTTCAGGAAAGAACAAGATGATATCCTTCCTGTGATATACGACGGGACAACTGTACCTGGGCTTCCCCCATGGATATTCCACGTCAGCAAACCCCAATCTCCACCAGGATGACACCAACACCTCCCCGTTAGGAAAGCCTTTGCGTAACTCTCCCCAGTCGATGACGGACCTCGCATACTCATCTGTCATCCTTGCTGCCCCCTCAGACACCATCTCCACCGCTCTTGAGAACGGCCCTTCTTCCAGTTCCCTGCACCCAGCAGAAGCGTAGGCAGTCAGCACTCCATTCCCAGTGTAGCCCTGGGGTAGCGGCGGGTTCAGCCTCTGCCTTATGTCCACCGCATAAAGAATCCTCGACTCTCTACTTTCACCATGATCATCAACATATGTTGAAGATGACAATGCCTTGCACCGCCATATCAGGGCGGTCACCACGCTAAAGCTAGTAATCTTTACACGTTCTTTTGTACTACTAGCGATGGATTTTGCCTTCTCCTTGAGGTGAGCAATGTCGCTGGCAGTCAGCCGGAAGATCTTGAAGTCAAGCTCTTCTTGGGTGGCTTCAAACACTGTAGGGTGTGTGTCATGGCCGCCAACCTCAAGCTCATCCTCTTGCTTGCGCTCCAGGGTGGAGATATTCTCGAGCTCTTGTAACTCGGGGTGGATGAAGGTGACACGTGGTGGTGATCGAGCAGCTAAGATCTGACGGTCATTGTAAGGGATCACTGCCAAGGGCTTGTTAGCAGCCAGGGCAGCCAGATTGTCCAAGAACAGTCTGAAGCTTATACCGTCAAATGTTGCATGGTTGTTTGATATGCCCATCGCGAATCCACCACACTTAAATGTTGTCACCTGTTCAATTATTAGTTCAATTAATCACACGATAATTCTTCTGACTAATTAAACCACTCAGTAAATATTTCACCCTATATATATGTGTACATATAATTATATATTTGGTACATATATAACTAGCTAGTAACTACAATATCTATCTAGCTATATTAGTTGATTACGTAATTAAGTATACGAAACATATAGATCCAATCTAATTGATTATACAGTAACTATGTATGGTACATATATCTGTATTTGTTGCTTAGTGCATATACCCATGTGAATCCCCATTTACAGAAAAGTAGCACAAGTAAACAAGTAAATATGATCCAAATAGTAAGCGCATGCTTAGTATTCTATTTTAATCTAATTTTTAAACTAAAAAACATTTTTTAAGTTTTAAGTTTAAAAACTTGTTTGATAGGACTATATTTTAAAAAATTAAACTTAAGGCTAACTCAAAAAAAATAGCCTGCTTTCTAAAAACACCAAAGTGAATTTTTAAACCTAAAGTTCACTCATTTCTTTTCTCTCTCCTGCCCACTCACTCCCAATCTATCTCTCTCTTTTTTCTCCTCTGCTCCTTCGCTCTCTTCTTTCTTCTTTCTCTCGCCTCCAATCCTCTATTTCTTTATTTCTTTCCTCCTCTTTCCACTTTCTCCCTCTCCTGCGACCCCCTCTTCTTGAATCTCATTGTTCAATTTAAGTTAAGATATAAGAATTTGCATGTTGTCAATTGTATGAGAAGTTCAAGTTTAGGGCAACACTATGCATTCCACATTAAGGAATAGGTTTTGCATGTGGGTCCCATACTCATGGGCATGAGGCAACACTTTCTTATAAGAAACGAGTATGTCATGCATGATTATGACATCCTAATTCAATAACATATGACATTATTGAATAAGAACATCACTGTATCAATAAACATGTTCCATATGAATTGCATATTCTTCACTCTAACTATTCTCTAGAATTTTCACTAATTACATAAATTTGATGTGTCATTTTCGCATAACCTTTTATTTTCACATTACTTTTGCTCAAAATTTTCTCTTGTGTCAGCATCTCCAAAGGACTAGACAATTATTTGAAGTAAAATTGTACTCTGTTGGTTGATTTGCCATTTTGCTTAGTTCATTTGCCTAATTAAGATGTCTACCTCTTCAACGAACAATGCAAAATAGATAAGACAATTCTTAATTGTATATCTTTTTATTTTATTTTATAAAATATTAGTGGGTTTCAAAGTGCATCAGAGAAATATGTTATGTTAATAAAATATTAGCGGAATCCCAAATTGCCTTGTCTCCTACACGGGAAATTTTTTATTGTGTATAAAACATGGGCAGTACATCACCTAGTATATCACATGTTATAATATAAGTGGAGGAAAATTTTATTTTAAGTTGTTAATTTTTAATATGAGTATCTCACCACTTATATAATGATATATGACATACCATCCCGTGTTCTCAACATATTGAAAAATCTCTCCTCTTCCACTAGGCTATTTTCCTTATGAAACTCTCCTAGGTATTTTTGTCTAGTCCTTGGAGCCACGTTTTGCTTACGTAGTCCCTGCTCTTGAGCTCTTACTGTAATACGTACTATGTAGTTATACAATATATCAAACTAATTTGTAAGTGTCCAATCATCTCTTTCAAGAAATTATATCATTATCCTAGGTATCTTTTGAAATGATGTTTTCACTTTTTTCCTTCAAAGATGAAAAAAATTAAATTGTAATAGGTTACATATAAATATGTCCTAATTAACGATAATTATAGTTAAACAGATAGTTGAGCAAACAATTAATTTGCAGGGATGATTACACTGGCTAAGAAGTCATAATCATGCATGTGAAGAAAATGCAATTTTGAAGGCTTGATGTATCACATTACGTTAAAAGTAAATAATTAATTGGTAATATGAAGGTAGTTTAATTTTTCATAAGCACATATACAATTTATAAACTCTTTGATATGGGAGCACACTCAATATATACTCACACACATAAACAACACATGCGACGTGGATTACATATAATCATTAGACTTTCATACATGGATTAATTAACATACTATAATAAAATAAGGGAAATTGATATTTCATCATAAACTAATTGGCACGGTGTAACTCAACTCCTTGTAAGAGAATCAATGCTGATGTGCCCATGAACTGTCAAAATTGATAAGGGAAATTGATATTTCTTACATGAACTGTCAAAATTGAATTTGAATGCTGATGTGCCCATTTGAGGCTGATGCCAAAATTTCTCTCATTCCAAGATATTTGTTAAATTATTTCATTATGCATTGGGCCTAAAACTATAATTTTTAAGAAAAAATAGTTTAAAAGTTGTATTCTATTAGTGAATTATGAGACCCCAAACATTAAATAACCAAATTGATTCTATCTTTATTTGTAATAAGAAGACAACTAGAAAATAAGAAGTTAAATAATTCATATGCCACGTCAATTATAGCATTTTTATTGGAGAAAACCGTGATGTCTTCTAGTATTATTTGACATACTTGACATATCATTTAGAGATGTTATTCTCTTAACTTTTCAAAGTAGAACAATCTCCACATCCTCACATATTACATAGGAGAACACAATGTATTTTACGAGACCACATTATACCATATCTTTGATATAGATAAATACCTATTTGTATTGGTACGCAAACTCTACCTCCATTATGTGGTATATATATAGTGTGATTTTCTAACATTACTCGTCCTTTATAAGTAATGGAAGAGCAAGTATTTTATGCACCACCAGTACTCCATGACCATGAGAAATTTATTAAGAGAGTTCGTAAGATATATATCTATACATAAAAAACTAATTGGAGCTTGCATTATTAAGGCGATTGCAAACAAAGTGGAACTGCATTATTATCTTGTTAGCTAGCTTTATGCAGAACAAATGATGGTGACCCAAATTATATGCACAGGTACCTGCAGAATGAAAAGTGGCTGACGAAGACCATCATGATCATCACCAACAGCACCAGCAGTAAGTTTCAGTAGTTGATCATGATCCATAGCGCTGCAAACTAGTTGTGCAAAGGCTGAATTAGGATAAACCAAGTCTCCAATCTCATCTAAAGCATACTCACTAGAAGCAACCACAAATCCTGCTCCGGCACCATTGCACTCGATCTCTAAGCGACCCGTGTTGGGGTTCACTTTCAACCTTCCCGCCAAGAAATCATAAGGCACCAATATCTTGGCGAGGCTGTCTCTGAGTTTCTCAGCTGCAATTTGGCCATCAGGAAAATCTTTGTGGGCACCGAAGAAATGCACAGAGTGGACGTCGAAATTAAGAACTTGGTCTATGTTGGATAGGAACATGGTTCTTTTCTGTGTCTGTTGGGATGGGAATACAAGAGATGAGTGGTGGACAGTGACCTTGAGGTCTTGGAGGAGACTGTGAGGAGGGTTTCCTTCATGCTCACGATCTTCATCTCCACGGAGCTGGCTAATTCCCATGTTTCACTTAATTTGGCTAATTTTCTTCTTTTTTTTCCTTCTTCTTCTTCTTCTTCTTTTTAGTGATAAGGGAAGGGAAGGGGGTAGCTATTTTCCTTCTATCTGTTCGTGTATATAATAATTTTTAAACGTCAATATGTTTTTAATTACAGAGAATATGTTGGTTGCACATGCACAAGCATTGACACACCAATTTAAGTTTTTATTTTATTTTATTTTTAAGATAAATAGGGGTCAATAATTGAAGTTAATTTGTTACTTTAAGTAAGAAATATTGTGTATATATGGTTCGTGGGGACTATCAGTTTGTGACACGTCGTTTACGGCAGTTTGATCATTGATGCGTAAGATTAGTTTGTTCACGCTAGGGTGTCATGGATTCCTTATGAACTTTGATGATTTTTACTAGCGTGCAGGTGTAGATGCACTTTAACTTTTTTCTTTTCATAAACTGAAGCTGCATAAGGGACCACGTACGATAGCAATGTCAAACAATTTCCATAATGCTCAAGCCATACGAAAATGATTAAGATTGAAAAGTATATATGGCGATGATCATGGACATGGAGGGAGGCCCTTTAATATGAAATCAATGACCCCTAAACTATAAAACGAACAGCTAAGCTGCTAAGGTACGTAATTAATTTCATTTATTGGCTTGAACAAGGCTTCGACATTTCATTAGGAAAGTAACTAGAATTCAATTAATTATTAAGTACAAATACGTAACATCTAACAAGTATACATGATCATAAAAGAGCAGAGAAATTTAATTATGAATAAAAACCTTCATATATCTTCAATTTGTTAGCACATAATGCGTGTAACCTTCAACTCCCCAAATTGTGCAAAATTATTGTTGAATAATTTAATTATAGTCGAGTCGATAGTTGTCACAATCAATCAAAGGGATGGGAATGGACCGGCAGACCTTTGCTCAATACACGGGCATGGGAGCTGTCAATCGGCATTAACTTCCCTAACCACTTTCATCAACTAATAAATAATCTTGCTAGCTCTTGACCATTTTCACTTTATCCGTATATATATGCGTAGAAAATAAGATGATCAATAACACTGATGTACTATATCTAAAGAAATTATGATTCATCCGTAATTTGAGATCCAAATAACTTATTGGCAGTACGTGTTTTAGGTGATGCGTCCTATTAATTTCATTAACATATGATCCATCTTTTGTACTTAACCTTTTTTTTTTTTTGTTAATGCATTTATACATTATTTAAATACGTCAAAAGGAATTTCAGAACAAATGTTGATCATTTAACTAGGATTTCTCCGGTACTTACATGGTCTTTTATTCCCTCGTGTTTGCGTTGATCATTCATCGACACTTCTATGCCTGGTATATATGGGCACACAACCCCCGCAGTTGTTTGATGTCAACCGCTAACCGCTATGGTTGCTTGACGTTGAACACCGTGATTGTTTGATGTCGGTCACTCCTATTTTATCTTGATATGGACATTCACATGCTCTAAGCTGGGCATTTGATGTCCATGCTTCTCGAGTAAAAAATAATTTTTTACGAGGGTATTTTTTACTAATTTTGTCAAAGAGTTTTTGAAAAAAAAGAAAATAATTACGAGAGTATTTTTATTAATTTTTTTTTTTAAAACACGTATGCTTCCCTTTCCACCCTTACCCAGCGCACTGCTCCCGCCCGGCCCTCCCCCCTCACCACAGCACTCCGCACCCACCCTTCCCAACGCCGTATACAACCCATATTTTATTTTAGAAAATGGCGTTTAACTCTTTATTTTAACCCAACAAATAAAATAACAATAATTAAAATGTTATTGAAGTAAATATATTGATGCTTTGCATGTTGATGATGACTTGATGAGCCATGATTAAAACTCAACAAACTCATCCGTGAATAAACAAACCGTACGTGACATTAAATTGAACTCTTCTATAAACTTAAATTAATGAAATAACCACATCTATACGTGTATCTATATGGTGATTTGCAAAGCTAGAGATCGGTCCGTGACTCCGTGTAAATATTTCACCCGTATGCTTCCCTTTCCACCCTTACCCAGCGCACTGCTCCCGCCCGACCCTCCCCCTCACCACAGCACTCCGCACCCACCCTTCCCAACGCCGTATACAGCCCAGATTTTATTTTAGAAAATGACGTTTAACTCTTTATTTTAACCCAACAAATAAAATAACAATAATTAAAATGTTATTGAAGTAAATATATTGATGCTTTGCATGTTGATGATGACTTGATGACACATGATTAAAACTTAACAAACTCAACCGTGAATAAATAAACCGTACGTGACATTAAATTGAATTATCCTATAAACTTAAGTTAATGAAATAACCACATTTATGCGTGTATCTATATGATGATTTGCAAAGCTAGAGATCAGTCCGTGACTCCGTGTAAATATTTCTCTAGTCATACCGCTAACATTTTGGCAAGTTTTTCTTCTCATCACAAGAATGTATGGCTACACAAGAAACATTTTGGTGATAAATTTGAGGAATCTTTTAAGGATCTCAAATAAGCTTATATATATATATATATATAATGTCTTACTACACAGTATGTAGATAGATACAGACACATCTAAGTTACTAAGAAAGGAAGGGACCACTTGGTTTCGTAGACTAGAGTGCAGTATTAGTGTTCTTGACCCCACGAGAAGGAGGAGGAGGAGGAGGAGGACAAACAAAAGGATAAAGGGGTGGCAGTTGAGTCGGTACAAGTCTGCATAATAATGGCGGTGACATATATCAGTATCATCACGCGTGAGGCTCAACTTAAACCTTGCAATTTCCATCACAAAAGCAGCCAAGTTTTTCGGTGTTAATTCTAACAGCTCATCTATCTGTTCCAAATTAAACATTAAAAAAAACCATTATTAGTATTATTATTTTTTATTTTTTTATTTTTTTGAGGTAACCATTAATTTATTATTGAAGCATCCATATATCCGTTATATCCATATATTTAATGAAGGTGGATTAACTCGTATCACGATCAATGCAATACAGCTGTAAAACAACATTAAGTTATTTTGGTTTCTATCTTGCAGGGTACAGACAATTATACCAAACCTGTTTGAACTTTAATCACCCAAACAAGCACTTGACACGACTCACGGAAGGTTTTTATTATTGGGCTTAAACTACTAATACTGGGCCAGCAGCCTCCCAAGACATTTGGGCTTTCAGTTTTTGGAGACGAGAAGAAAACTGAAAAGTGTCATCCAGTAGCTTTGGATTACACGAGCCACCCAAAACCACCACGTGTCTCCTCTTTTTTTTTTTCTTTTTTTTTTTTGTTGATGAAAATATGCCTTCCTTCCTTCCTTCCTTCTTTTTTCCTTGCCTTGGGAAGGGAAAAAGGCTAACGGCCTCGAAACGAGCTACACCAAAGAAAAAGGGAGTAAGGAAAAAGAAACGAAAGAGAAAGAGATGCTGAGCAGAACAACAACAACAGTGATAGCTGCTGCTTCTGCGAAGAGTTCCAAGTTGTTTGGGTTTGGGATCAATAACAGCAGCAGCAACAATCTCTGTTGCACTCGTACTACTACTACTAGTCGTACAAGTAATCTCTCGTGGAACTTCATGAACAGCAACAAGCACAAGTGTAGGAAGTCAAGAATGGAGGAGAGGTTCACCACCCGGGCCTCCGCGCAGCCTCTCACGAATGCCGATGACCTCATTGACTCTGTAGAGACCTTCATCTTCGACTGCGATGGTCCGCCTTCTTCAACTTGTTCATTTTCTTACGTTGTTGAATTGAATGTTGATCCAGTGATCTTCTTTGTTTGTTTCATACCTATAAGAATGTAGCAGTGGACATTAATCCATCTGTTAGGATTTGAGCACTTGAAGTTTTTTTAATAATATTATATGAGACTATGAATACACATTTTGTATTGATTTGATTCCCTCCTAAGTCCTAACCATTTTGTCCGATTACCTTTTTAAAAAGGAAAATCCAATTGATTCAGAACCAAGTGTTGCGTTAGAAAAATTGGAGGGAGGGAACCACCGAACGATGATATGATTTGATAGGAATAGGATTACTCATGAATGTTCCGTTAGAATTTTAATAGTGTTTGTCTTACAGTCTTATGGTATTTATCTCTGTCGTGGATGGTATTGGTATTGCTCCATTAAATAATCTTTCAACTCATCACCCAACAACTGCAGGTGTTATATGGAAAGGAGATAAGCTCATAGACGGTGTCCCCCAAACTCTGGATATGCTACGGTCTAAGGTCGGTCTGTCTGTCTGGCTGCCAATGTAGCCACCTATAATATATTTCCGTATTTGTAGTTTTGTACATATTCATATCATAGGCCAGCAAAATCTTTGCTTCACTGGTTTTTATATCTTTCTTTAGGTTTACTCTTGGGTCCAAGTGTCATGTAGCATGATATAGGGAGATAATTTTAAGGGGCTAGCATTGTTATGTGGCCTCAAACCACTTGCATATTGTCTTTTCCTTCAGGGCAAAAGATTAGTTTTCGTTACCAACAACTCAACAAAGTCTAGGAAGCAGTATGGTAAAAAGTTTGAGACGCTTGGTCTGAATGTCAAAGAGGTCAGTGTGACAGTGTGCCATTTTTCTCTTTCCACGCTCACAGATTTAGCAACTCGGTAATTCTAACCACACTTGAACAATTTAAGGAGGAAATTTTTGCGTCATCTTTTGCTGCTGCTGCCTATTTGAAGTCCATTAATTTCCCAAAAGATAAAAAGGTAACCTGCGTGCCTACTTGGTAAAAGTTAATATCTTGTTTCTGTTCATTTGCCTACAAGTGGAGTATTTGTGAAGGGGAATGGTTTGCATCATATGGCATGTTATCTTCTTCATTGTTATTTCTGCTAGATTCTGATAATGTTTTCCAATATTATTTCATCTGATATTTTATTTGCATATAGCCACAGTATTATATTAAGGGTCTATGTTATTAACATGTAAGAAGTTGTGACTTTATTTCCAGTCACTGGCACCTCATGATTAACACTAAATATAGCTAGCGCATTCTAATCATGAATATTGATGATAATACACTGATGGTACGGCGTTTTATAGGTCTATGTGATTGGCGAGGAAGGCATCTTGAAGGAGCTTGAGCTTGCTGGATATGAGTACCTTGGTGGACCAGTAAGTATGAGCTAATTGTCAGTACATTGCAAGTTTTTATTCTGTATCCTAGTCACTGAAATCAAGTGACGTGTTATTCTTCTGAGAGATAGAATGCTCCTGTTATATACGTATAATGTGTGGTATTTATAATGCCTTCTTTTTCTTACAGGAAGATGGTGGGAAGAAAATAGAGCTGAAGCCTGGATATCTGATGGAGCATGATGAGAGTGTATACTTCTGTCCTTTCTTGCATCATAGAACTGAGTTTGTTGTTGGGTTTTTACTTTTTACAGATAAAAATACAAGTAGAACTTTCTCTCAAAGATTTGAAGCTTCTGCATTCCTTTTTGGAACCTTATATTGGAAATTTTATTTGTTCATTGTCTTCTAGGTTGGAGCTGTTGTGGTTGGATTTGATCGAAATTTCAACTACTACAAAATTCAGTAAGTTCTGTTCATTGTTGTGTATGTCAATTTCAATGCATTTGTGTTGAAGATACTGCAAGTTTTTATATTTTACTTTTGGTTACAAGGCACTGTCCTCGTCTTTGTTATTAAAATGTGAGGAATCATTGCTGCTTCCAGTACCCTCTCTTTTAGATTCTTCTTCTACCCCACATAGTTGCCAGAAGTTAACCGTCTTCTTTTTCTTTGGGATGTATTTGTATTTGGGCCTATGTGCAAATATTCTGTTACAGTCTTACAGAGAATTAAATGGAAAGTAATATATATCGTACTTTACCGAGTGCCAAATCATATTAACATAATGATCTTATTATATATGCACTTAAGCATTTGATCTTCCCTGTGTCAGTTAATATTATATGATGGTCATGTAATGGTAGGTATGGGACACTCTGTATACGCGAAAACCCTGGATGTCTTTTCATTGCTACAAATCGTGATGCTGTCACTCATCTCACAGATGCTCAGGAATGGGCAGGTTCATTTCTTTCTTCTCCTTGTTGCACTTTGTGTTTTAATTACATTATTCTCAAATGCACCGTTACGCTGCAAAACATTTGAAGATTTTTCTGATTGGAAATTCGAAACTTATTTAATAGGGGTAGCAGTCTGCGTTCCTTCACTCGTTCTGTTGTACTTACGCTTTCATATCTCCTTGATCATATTCAATTATCAAAGTACAAAAATAAGGGACAGGAGATATGAGTGTGAAAATTTTCACCTTTTAGGAGATCTTAGTGAAAAAGCATATCGGAATCTATTGAACTCGTGAATCTTCTGAATGTTGAATCAGATTATCCATGCTTCAATTACTGATACATGAGTTAGTGATAATTTCTAGATTATATGAGACTAAACTTCAAAGTTTACTAGGAAACCCTTGGATTTATGGACCTAAATATACTTGACCGAATGGGTTGTTACTGAAATGATGAAGCAACTTCTCTCTCAATAGCTACTACAATTTGTACTATACTGCAGGTGGTGGTTCAATGGTTGGTGCTATCCGTGGATCAACTCAACATGAGCCATTGGTTGTGGGAAAACCCTCAACTTTTATGATGGACTACTTAGCAAATGAGTAAGTCAAATGCCTTATTTTATCTTGAGTAACATGAGTGCTGTTGATCTTGAGCAAAGACCGACCATATTATGATGAGAAGTCTTATGCTACAGAACAAGGTCACCTCTCAATGTGCACAGCATATAGTGTGATACAGATAATGCTCTTTAGGTTTGCGATATGGTCTTCATTGGTTTAGCATTTAATATATTCGGTTTGATCAATGACAGATTTGGCATCCTGAAGTCACAGATTTGCATGGTTGGGGACAGATTAGATACTGATATTCTGTTTGGACAAAATGGTGGTTGCAAAACTCTTCTTGTTCTCTCGGGTAACCAAAATCTGCATTGTTTGGGCCAAGTATATTTCATATTGTGATGTATTTAAGCTAAGTAAGGCTTTTCTGTTTTGTGTGATAGGCGTCACCACCTTACCAGTGCTTCAGAGTCCCGACAACTCCATACAACCAGATTTTTACACGAACAAGATTTCAGACTTTTTGTCTCTCAAGGCTGCAACTGTATGATAACGTTACCCCTCAAACCAATCTTGTGCTCATCTGTCATTATTTGCCTGTGCCAGTCGTAACTTCGATATTATTAATGGCCATGTAAATTTTATTTTTCCAGCTGGATATAGGTTTCAGATATCTATGAATTTGTGAAATTGATTGTCTATGAACATGTGTGTATCTATATATTGACAGATAGATAATAGAGATATAGTTCCATTGTTTCCATTATCCTGCATATTCTTGGCAACCAAATCAGCACATAGCTCCAGCCTGCAGCATCCGTATCTCACGTGCTCGGAGCCTCGGAGTCTCGGACATGCTAATGAGGTATATTGTTGATTTCATATCCCCGAAGTTTGGGACTACCCGTAGGGGAGATCTAATTTGTCTTAAGTAGTGAAACTGAAAGCTGTCTATTTGTTGGGGCAACTGAGACAAAGAACATGCATTGGAGTTGGTGAAAAGCATTGCCTTCATTTAGTTATTGGTTTTGAAGAACTCGGCGGAGAACAAAAGCTTGCTTTAAGGCGACGAAAGTTCGAAATCATGAATTTATACTAACCAAATGACAAATGTCTCAATACTAATGTCGTGACAAAGGGCATAAGTGACTGCGTGTCTATTTGTGGTGAAACGAGATTCCTAGTCTCGTTCGCCTCATTTCCGAATCAATGGACCATTCATTTGTATTTTGCTTACATTTTTAAGTTATTTAAGTTACCAAATCAAAAACCAAATTAAACTTGTTATTTTTGTTGTTTAGTAAGGGTTCACATAAATCTAGTAATATGTTGAGGTCTGATCAATCGACACCCTTACTTGTGCCATTATATTATGGGAAATTTTATTTGGACCCAATTATTTTATCTCTACACCCAACTAACAAGTTTTATCTACCAAACTTCCAAGTTTACCCTTAAATAAATAAGAATAAGAAAAGAAAAGAAAATAAATATTGGTGTTTTTATCTCTACACCCCATAACTCTAAAACTGGCACACCAGTGCGTTTCTCTATTATTTCTGGCAAAACTCACCCAAATAACAGCAAAATATTCTCTCAAGTTCATCAACGAGTTAGCTTGCTAGAAACCCTTATCAGCCCTCATTTATAATTTGAGCGTAGGTTTTCGGCTAATATGGTTTGAACTATTATCTGAGAGTTGGCTATTTGCATAAATTATTAAAACTAACAAGTCAGCTTGCATAAATTATTAAAGCTTCCATGTTAGTTAGTGTCTATTTAGAAGAGATAGCAACAAGGGTTTCGTAAGCTTTTTCCTCATATTGCAGGAATTTGTTTCATGCCCAACGAATTGGTAAGAAATTTTCTTCGTTGAAATTATAAATGAGAGCCGCTAAAGGTTTCATGCAATAAAGGTTTCTAGTAAACTTACTTGTTGATGAACTTAGGAGAATATTTTGTTGTCATTTGGGTGTGTTTCGCCCGAAATAATGGAGGAGTGCATATGTGTGCCATTTTTTTGAGTTAATGGGTGTAGAGATAAAAACACCAATATTTATTTTCTTATTCTTATTTATTTAAGGGCAAACTTGAAAGTTTAGTAGAGAAAATTTTTTATTTGGATGTATAGATAGGATAGTTGGGTAAATTTATCTTATATTATCCTTACATTTGCAATTGGAAAGAACACAAATTTTAATGCCGTTGCCAGGAATAGATGTTATTTTCTAATTAATAACGTTGAGAATATCACAATTGTGTATCACATTTGCTGCCATAATTATCAGAGGGGGAGCTGGCAGAGTTCTTATTTTTTTTGGTTGGGATATGACACCATTAGAAAAGTACCATAACATGCACAATGGGCAGCCAAAGTGGTTACTTACTATAGAGGAAGATTCTCTCTTCTCATAATCTCTTTCTCATTTTCTTTTTCTCATACTTAAACGTTTATGGTTAAACCACATCAACATCTTATATTAATTTTTTATAAAAACAATAAGACAAAAAGCAATATGTGAGAGAATAAAAAAGAAAGGGATAAGACTAAAAAAAGGAGAGAATTCTACCCCGCTTACTATATGTCCAAGTGTCACATCCCGGCCCGGGGCAGATCACTTCCCGGGCCCGCTCCACCACCGTAGCACGATATTGTCCGCTTTGGGTTTACCATTCCCTCACGGTTTTGTTTTTGGGAACTCACGAGCAACTTCCCAGTGGGTCACCCATCATGGGATTGCTCTAGCCCCCTTCTCGCTTAACTTCGGAGTTCCTATGGAACCCGAAGCCAGTGAGCTCCCAAAAGGCCTCGTGCTAGGTAGGGATGGGAATATACATATAAGGATCATTCCCCTGGGTGATGTGGGATGTCACAATCCACCCCATTAGGGGCCCGACGTCCTCATCGGCACATCACGGCCAAGGTTAGGCTCTGATACCAATTGTCACATTCCGCCCCGGGGCGGATCACTTTCCGGGTCCGCTCCACCACCGTAGCACGATATTGTCCGCTTTGGGTTTACCATTCCCTCACGGTTTTGTTTTTGGAAACTCACGAGCAACTTCCCAGTGGGTCACCCATCATGGGATTGCTTTAGCCCCTTTCTCGCTTAACTTCAGAGTTCCTACGGAACCCGAAGCCAGTGAGCTCCCAAAAGGCCTCGTGCTAGGTAGATATGAGAATATACATATAAGGATCACTCCCCTGGGTGATGTGGGATGTCACACCAAGCACATAAACATAAATTCCATTATTCAAAATGTGAAGAACTCGTCTTCTTTATGGCAGATGAAATTGTAGTTCATAAACCAATTAATTTGACTGTATTGTGTTTGCTCGATTTATTGTAATACGACCAAGCGCCTCCCTCTTATTGACAACTTCTAGTCACTGACATTATTGAAACCTCTAAACATTGTAATATACTAAAAATGAACAGTATTAGAATTGTTTTGTTAAAGCTTCTTAAAAGAAGATAACGTTTTTCTTTTTAATACAATGATATATGTTTATATCAAAATATGAGATAATTTATTAGTATCAAATTTGTTATCCACACGACAATCGAACTTAAAAGCTCGTCGTATAATACAATAATAAATGACAGTATAAGAGAGAATTTACATAAGAAAATAATGCATGGTGATTTGATTTATCTTTTGTAGTTTCAAAATAAAAAAGAAAAGAAAAATGTGACATTTATTTTTCCTCCTAACCCAGTCATCATGAAAAGCAATATTTTCCTCTCGATTTCCATTTCCTCCGAATCCTTTCTCCTTTCTCCTTTCCCTTTTCTTCAATCAACCAATCAACCACAGAACACGCTCACATTCTCTTTCCCCCTTTCATCCACCCTTCTCCTTTGATTTCCATTTCTGCCACTCCCTCTCTCTTTCTCTAATCACCCCCAACTCCCCTGTTCTATGCAAATTAGGATTGATCCCAGTTAGGGTTTTGATCCTTTTCATCAGAAAACCAAGAAATGGATTCGGACGAAGAGTGCGACATGCTCGACGCCAACGATGACGACGACGATTTCTACAGTGGCGGCGATGATGACGCAGCTGCCGCTATGGACAGCGACGACGCTGGAGTTGCAGATTACGAGTTCATCGACAACGACTCCGACGATTCCAATGATGTCGCCTCGCATCGTTACCAGGTGGCTTTTCTCTTCAATTATCACAATTTCATATCTTCTCTTTTAGTTTCTTCGAAATGGTTTTGGTTAATTGATTTTTTATCTTATTTTTCTTCTGGGTTTTGAAAGTTGAGCCCTTTAGTACATGTCCAAATGTTAAATGTGCTTAATTTTATGTTGGGTCTACTCATCAATTTTATTCTTTTTGTTGTATTCGGCGTTGTGGTAATGTTAGTGTTGCTGATTTTGATCTTAGGTTTCATTGATTTATCCGAAATGTAAATTTAGTTCGTGTTGTGGTAATGCCTTAAAAAGTCTGAGGCTTTACTTATGGTGGAAATGTTGATTCTGCTAGAATTATAGCTTCGTTATAATGTTAATATTCCTTGATTTGATATTTGGGTTAGTTAGGCTAGAGTTACTAAGGAAGGATTTCCATAGGTGCTGCTATTCTTAACAAAAAAAGAGTTTGCATAGATTGTGGGATAATTCTATCGGGTGCCTTTTTCTTTTGTTTACTTGATTTGTTTTGTTTTGTTTTGTTTTTTTTTTTTTTTTGTTCGGGCCTCGGGTTCCCCCCTCTTCTTCTCGTAGGGGACTTTTGGTGGTGGACAATGCCAATTATGTTTGGAGAAATTTGGTATTTATTTGATCGGTAGCTGACCATGGTTGAAGTAATTGGTTTTTTTCATCTTTGTGGCTCCTTTGGAGCTTGCACTGTTTCGGTGAACTCCATGGATGTGGTAGCCTTTCTCTTGAAGCATTTGGATCTCGGAAAAAGTAAAGTTAAAATATGATGCATATCGCAGAATGTTGCGTGCTCTCATTGTTGTGTCTAAAGATGGGAAAGTCTTTTAGTTTAAGATACATACTAATTGAAGTTTTGCACCTTATAGTTATTGTACATGAAATTTGTTAGTGGTTTTGCTACATGCGTTTCTAACCTTTGGAAATTTTTAATGAACTCTACTATTCTGTGATATCTTTGCTTTATTTTCTCAATGTGTATTTACTGAAGCACACTTCGATGCTTGTCTGTAGGCAAAAATAAGTTTATTGCTTAGTTGTGGCTCCTATTATTGTTGTAATTTCGTTTTTTTTTTTATTGCAGCAAAACTACAATGTTTTGACAGAAGCTGACATTCGTCGGCATCAAGAGGAGGATATTATGAGGATATCTACAGTGCTCTCTATTCCAAAAGTTGCAGCTAGTATACTGCTCCGCTACTATAATTGGTAAATTGTTGTCTCCAATATTTCTTTTCTTCGCTTATTTTGCTAATTTCTTTACATGCTGACATGGATTGCCTTCACTCTTGGTAATGGGTACCTGGGTTATGTGACCCTAGTTTAGTTTGTCAGATAATTTCCACTATACCTTCCCCAATTTGTATATGATGCAATTATTTGATAGTTTTATACCATGGTGCATTGTTTTCCAATTTGTTTTGCCATGCATTTATTTGATAAGTTTTATACCACGGTGCATTGTTTTTCTGGATTTTCTAAAGAATGTATACTTCCTTTATACTCACAGGAGTGTCAGTAAAGTACACGATGAGTGGTTTGCAGATGAAGAAAGGGTTCGCAGGGCTGTTGGCTTGCCAGAGAAACCAGTTGTTGAATATCCTAATGCTAGTGAAGTAAGCTGTCCATGCTTTCAGATGTCATCAAGTTTCAGCCTTTTTTTGCTTCAAAGTTTTTTCTGCCTTAGACTGGTATATATGGCTAACAACTTTGATAACATGGTCTTTTGTTTAACAGCTTAATTGTGGGATTTGTTTTGAGACCTATCCTCGTGATAAGATGCATGCTGCAGCTTGTGGTCATCCTTTCTGTTCCTCATGCTGGGCAGGTTTGATACAATGTCATATATTTGTCTTTTTTCTTCCATGGAAAAGTTGAACTTTTAGTGTAGTGTGGCATGATTTTTTCACTTTTCTATTATCGCCAGGGATGCATTTATAAAAAAAATGCTGTAATATAAGAAAAGTATGTCCTAGTCAAACTTTTGTTTATAGGGTCCTCAATACATGTGGATCTCATCTCATGTATTTGTGCAAGACCCCGTGTTGATGATTTTACGGTAGCACTTAAAAGTGAAGACTGGTCCTCCTTTTGTCATCAATTAGTGGGATTTATTTTCCCATCATATATAGCATTTTCTAGGACCTATACGCGCACACACATATTATGTATAAATAACATGAGTGTTGATAATGCGATGTGTTATATGCGTTGTAGTTCTGTTTCTTGTACTACTTATACAATTTTTGTATTGATTTTTATGTCTCTGTCATCTAATATCCAGAAATCTGAAGTTTACAAATATATATCATTTTTTCATCTTGTTTTTATGTTTCCAAATGAATTTTGAGTTCTGTAAGACGTTCTTTTATAATTTTCCATGTCTTGTAGGCTATATTAGCACAGCCATTAATGATGGCCCTGGATGTTTGATGTTGCGCTGTCCGGATCCATCTTGTAGTGCCGTTGTTTGCCAAGATATGATTAATGATTTGGCTTCCTATGAAGAGAAGGAGAAATATTCTCGCTACTTTATTAGATCTTATGTTGAAGACAATAGGAAGGTAATCCCAGGATTGGATCCTTGATCACAATGATCAGCGATTTGTCTATTCTCCCAAAGTAAATGCAAAACCTTAGTCCTTATATCTTCTTACTTGCCAAACGCTTAATTAATTTATGGTTATAGTGATTAAAAACAAGTAGAACCATTCTAGTTTGCAAGTTGATAGTGTAGCATTAAAGAGCATCTCCTATTCGGTACTTGTGTTTTTATGTAAACTAGACACACAACTGAATTGGTGGCATCATAGGTAACAGTATATGGGTGAGAATGGTCTTGCAGTGGCAACTTAGAAGTAAACTTAAAGATTGCTTCATATCTGATAAGATGATTACAGAAAAATATTTATGTTTTTCATTACCTTACCCTAGTTGTTCCGTACAACTAGAGCAAGGTAATGCATGACCTTGTGAATTCTCTGTAAGGTTTTAAACATATATTTTGTATTTGAATGTTGTTTTTTACTAGCCTTCATTCAACATTTTGTTGACCATTTTATTTCATGGATGTTTCTCTGTAGACAAAATGGTGTCCTGCTCCAGGCTGTGATTATGCTATAGATTTTATTGTTGGTGGTGGAAGCTATGATGTTACCTGCCGCTGTTCATATAGCTTTTGCTGGAACGTGAGTCTCTTTGAATTCTTTGCATATAGTTTTTATCTTCATTGAAAATTGCATGTATGTGCATTTTGTATGGCGTGCGGGATGAAGTTATGATAAGATGCGGCTATGTGAGAATTCTCCAAAAATCAGAACATGATTGTGTTGAAATGATATATGATGTGGCTTTTTTTATTTTTTTATTTATTTTTTTTGCTTTTTATATTTATGCTTTGTTTTGTGTTGCATATGAGCCCATAAACATTGTACAGTATCACTTGGTGCTTCATACGAAGTTATCCTGTTCTTCATAGGTGCTCATGGCATTTACATCTTGTGAATTTGACCTTGCAGTGTACTGAGGAAGCTCACCGTCCAGTTGATTGCGGCACTGTGTCAAAATGGATAATGAAGAATAGTGCAGAATCTGAAAATATGAATTGGTACGTAAGACATTAGTTATTGGCGGAATGGTACATTAAATTAGGAGAACAGTGATCAGATGTGAAGATTGGACTACTCCATGTCCCATAGGATGATGGGAAAATAATCTATGTTCTGATGCCAAATAATGTTTGATGAAAGCATGGCCAGTCCCTACCATAATAATTGCATGACCTGTCTAGCCATGTTATCCTGGATATACGCTTTGATATCATATTGCAACGAACAATCCTGTAGCTAGGTAGTGCGCAAATGCCAATGTTGAAGTGTGGGATGGTGCCAGCCAAAAGAAAAGTTCCGTAATGGCCACCATAGTGTGGACTTTATAAGTTGGGAGCTGAATTTTTGATGATTTCCTAAAATATTGGAGTAAAATTTCTCAATGTTTGGGTGTTAAGCTTATAGTGTGGCCAAAAATGTGCTTATTCCATTTCCTAGTTCAAACTATTTTGATGGAATAGCCGCAGAAAGATAGGCAATCTGGGTTTACATCAGGGATGGATTAAATGAAGACTTAAGTCTACAAATTTTTCTTTGTTTTGAATGATCGAATGAATAATTCACAAACCCTGATACCATTCTCAATAACTTAAAATTCTTTGAGGGCCTATCCCTCTCAGGTACGCATGTCATCAATAGGTCCTGGTTATTTACCATCATGTATAACTCCAGTACAGCAGAAACAGTGGCCTTACCAAATATTTTTTTTATATTGTTTTTAGCCCAAAGTACTAAGTTATATTGTTGATGGATTTCAGGATATTGGCTAATTCCAAGCCCTGCCCAAAGTGCAAACGGCCGATTGAGAAAAACCAAGGCTGTATGCATATCACTTGCACACCACCTTGTAAATTTGAGTTTTGCTGGTAAGCATTTTAGTAACACTACCTATTGAATTTTGATTCCTGTGCATTGTAATCATCTGAAAAGTGATTTATTATCTTGCGCTCCTTTTCTAGTTTTCTACAAAGGCATTTCTTATGTTACCACCTTGTAAATTCGAGTTTTTCTGGTAAGCATTTTAGTAACACTACCTATTGCATTTTGATTCCTGTGCACCGTAATCATCTGAAAAGTAATTTATTATCTTGCGCTCCTTTTCTAGGTTTTTACAAAGGCGTTACTTACTTATGTCAAAGCTGGATTTCATGTCATCATGTATCTTGTTCGAACACTATCTGCTCAAAAAGAGGGAAAAAAAAACAAAATATTTCTAGAACACTGATACGTGTAGTGCATTACATGCTTTCAGGCTTTGCCTCGGTGCATGGTTGGATCATGGTGAAAGGACAGGTGGCTTTTATGCATGTAACCGTTATGAGACAGCAAAGCAGGAGGGAGTGGTATGTTTTTTTTTTTTTTTTTTTTTTTTTTTTTTGAGAAGAAACTATAACAGTTTATTAAAAAAGAAAAGTGTAATACACAGAAGTGGATAAGAAATCCACCAAGAACAGAACAAGAAAATCTCTCCAGAGGATCAGATTACAAGTAGGACAACCTCAACCAAAATCATTTTACAACTGCTAACATAGCCCACAGTATGTGAGAAAGAGAGTAATTCTTAAATTCATTTGAAACTGAAGCCCAGAAGGCTGCCCAATATCTTACTCTTCCCCACAGATCTGCTACCCCCACACCAGTATAATCCTCAAAAATTCTTTTGTTACGCTCCAACCAAATGTTCCAAAAAACTGCCGACACCAGACAACCCCACAAAACTTTAGCTTTCCTCCCAATTCCTAGAGCCTCAAAATTAGTGCTTAGAAGCTCGAAACAACCCTTTGGGATGACCCAACTTACTCTAACCTCCTGAAACAATTTCCACCACAGTTGAATCGTGTAAGAACAATGAAGAAAAATGTGGTTAACACTTTCCTCCTTTGCTTTACACAAACTGCACCAATGGGGAGAGATGCAAATAAAAGGACTTCTCCTTTGAATTTGATCACAAGTATTGAGCCTCCCAATAGCCACTAGCCACACAAGAACTTTGACCTTCGGAGGAACTTTTGATTTCCAAATCTGTGAAGAGGGTGGAAAATGTTGCACAATCCCATTGTTGCTCAAGAAAGAGCGATAGGATTTGCAAGTGAACAATCCTGATAATTCCAGTTTCCACCTTCTATCATCCGCTCTTGATTGAGACAAGCGAACATTTTCCACTTTCTGTAATAATCTAGCCGCCTCTTCTATCTCCACCTCGTTCAAATTTCTCCTGAAATCAAAATTCCAGCTCAAAGAATTGATAGAAAGATCCACAAAACTTGCGATGTTCTGGTTGTGCATTCTCGATAGCAAGAATAATCTAGGAAATTGTTCTTTCAATGGTCCCCCTTCCAACCAACCATCCTCCCAACACCTCACCCTCTCCCCATTGCCCACCTCAAACTTGCAACATTGTAGAAATGATTGGAGACCACACGAAATATCTTTCCAGGGGCTTCGACTTGAACCCCGCAATGGAGGATTTGCATTCCACCCATTATCCTGCAGCCCATACTTGCTTCTTATCACCTTGTGCCAGAGAGAATTTGGTTCCTTTGGGAATCTCCACAACCACTTAGCCAATAACGCTTCATTCTGATTTCTCAAATTCCCTACTCCTAAACCCCCTTCCTCCTTACTTTTAATAACTATCTCCCATTTCACCAGGTGGTTTTTCTTTCCTTCCTCCACCCCCTCCCAAAGAAATCCTTTCATTAGTTTTTCTAGGCGTCCAATCACCCCGCAAGGAATTTTGAACAAGGACATGTAGTAGATTGGCAAGCTTCCCAAAACAGATTGAATCAAAGTTAATCTGCCTCCTCTAGATAAGAAGGCCTTCTTCCAATTTTGAAGTCTTTTTTCCATTTTTTCTACCACTGGATCCCAAAACATAAGTGCTCTTGGCCTACCCCCAAGAGGGAGACCCAAATACTTTATTGGCCAACTACCCACCTCACAACCCCAAGAATCTGCCAACCTTTTTAATTTCTCACAATCTGAGTTTATTCCAGCCAAAGAACACTTCGTTTTGTTGATTTTCAACCCTGAAACAGTACAAAATAAATTGAGCACCTCTAATAAATTGTTCCAAACTTCCTCATCATCCGCCAAGAAGAAAATAGTATCATCAGCAAATTGAAGATGAGAGATCTCCACCCTTTCTTGCCCAATGCCTAAACCTTTGATCAGCAGATTTTCTTGAGCCTTCTCCATTAATCTACTCAAGACGTCCACTACTAAGGTAAAAAGAAAAGGTGACAGTGGGTCGCCTTGTCTCAAACCTCTTGAAGCATGAAATTTTCCCCTAGGCCTCCCATTGATCAAAACGGAGAAATTTGCAGAATTTAGACATCCCTGCACCCATTTTCTCCATCTAATGCCAAAGCCTTTTCTTTGTAAAACTTCGTCTAAAAATCTCCACTCGACATGATCATAAGCCTTTTCAAAATCGATTTTAAACACCAATCAGGAGGGAGTGGTATGTTAATGCAGTTTGCATCTCTATTATGATGGTCGCGTATTTTCTCCAGCTATTAACTCAGTTTGTGCCATATTATATGATTCTTATCATATTGTTATATACAGTATGATGAGTCAGAGAAGCGAAGAGAGATGGCCAAGAACTCTCTGGAGAGGTACACTCATTATTATGAAAGATGGGCAACCAATCAATCGGTAAGTACCTAGTTTGCCTAAGAATTTTGTAAAACTGATGTCACTCAGACATCAGTTTTCTGACGTTCTCGTGTATGCTCATAGTTCTGACGTTAACTATCTAAAAGGCATATTTCCAAATGAACCAGGTTCAGTTAACTTTTTCGGCTATGTTTTACCTCGATAGTAGACAGTCATACGTACATAATGTGACTCTGCATGAACACGTACGGAAGACGAATTTATATATTTCCTTTACATTGATGATTTCAACACTTGTTATAAACTTATAGGCAATAAAACTGTTGACAAACAATTATTGTGCTTGCTATGATCGGTTTTCTGAAGTATTGATGTTTGCTCATTGTTGGAAATGTCAATTAGTTAAATTAAAGTTGTTTGATTTTTATAAAAAAAGTTTTGTGGCTTTGTTTGACTTATTTGCTTACTTAACGTTTATCTCCTTGATGCTTTAGCAGATGCATTCTTTGGATTAATGTCAATTACTTGACATTTATCGTAGGCTCTATGTGCACGTGCAAATGCCTTTTATTTTGTAAATTGATACTTTAGCAGTTTCTATTATCTTCATTTTTTGGGGTATAAACAGTATCTATAATTTCAAAATACACGTTTTTCATGACAATCTATGATACTTAAATAGTTTATGTTAATGTCTAATTTTGTTTCGTTTCCCTTCACTGCAGTCCCGGCAGAAAGCACTTGCAGACTTGCAGCAGATGCAAACTGTGCACGTAAGTAAAACTTTTTACCATCAGCTTTCTTGGTTAGTGATTCTGGTATAGCTGATTGATGTGGATATCAATTGTGTGGTTTGTGTTCCTGGGTTTATGCTTAGTGCAGTGTATTTTCTATATATACAATTTTATCCTTCAGTTTCAACTGTTTTTTGTTCAGTTTTTTTAAGTCATGTATACTGTCGTTGTTATTGTAGCTTGAGAAGCTGAGCGATATCCAGTGCCAACCTGAGTCACAGCTGAAGTTCATTACAGAGGCCTGGCTACAGGTATACTACAAGTTACCACACTTTTCTACCAAGGAGTCTATTGCTCTTTCTTATTAAATTTTCGCTATTTTCAGATAGTTGAATGTAGGCGAGTACTAAAATGGACATATGCTTATGGATATTATTTACCGGAGCATGAACATGCCAAGAGACAATTCTTTGAGTACTTGCAAGGTATGTCATTTTCTCAAGCTCGAAGATAGACAATGCATCATGTTGCTTTGTTGTCATTAATATCTGTTTCCGCAGGTGAAGCTGAGTCTGGGTTGGAACGGCTTCATCAATGTGCAGAAAAGGAGCTACAAGTTTACCTCAATGATCACCCATCAAAAGATTTCAATGAGTTCCGCACAAAACTTGCCGGATTGACCAGGTGATAGAATTAAAAGCACACCACAAAGTAGCACACAAATGTCCTATTAATTTTCCTTATTAACAATAAGATTTGTCAATTGTAGCATATGAAAATAAGGGTCTTTCCTGCAGAAGATTGTTTTATCTAACTACTTAAAATGTCACAAAAATTGGGCTGTTGTCCCTACTGACCAGCCACCGAAAAATAATTATTAGACCAACTTACACTTATCTAAAGTCTATGAAATTTTATATGCAGATACTAGACACACAGAGCTACACTCATACAAATTTTCGGGATTTTTGGAGTTGATTTGCTATTTAAATTAAATCGAATTAAAACAGGACAAAAACAGATTTTAAGTATTTCACAAATTAAGAAAAACGAGTTAGGGGAATTGCTATCCACCACCAAATAATCATGCAAACATGTTATGTTTCATTCAAATTCCTTCTATTTCCGGATGAAGATGCTCAAGTTGGCTCAATGTTAGAACTCAACCTATTACTCTTTCTTATGTAGTATGTTAAGAGAATGGCGTTTTTAACTTAACTTAGTCCCTAACATGCAATCTAGAATGGTGTGTTCATAGATTTAACAAGTAGAAATCATTAAGAACGAAAAGAGTTTGAGTCATCACAAGGCATCGTAAGTACTAGCGTTGTCTTACTTATCCTAAAAATTGGTTCACATGTTAATCGCAATTAACAAGTACTACTCTAGAACATATGTAGGTCCTCATTTGACAAGGGCAGGCACACACATATATTCATGGCATTAGAATCCTAGATATGCTTACTAAGTATGCATCCGTAGAAAACACATAAAGAATTCATCAATGAGACAAGTAGTGAACCAATTTTCATCCATTCATAAAAGTAATTGAAACGAAATGTCATAACAAACTTGCAATCATATTTGGGGCTTCAAAACAGCCCCTAACTACTAAAAATTTGGTTACACAATCCTTAAGTTAAAACAGAAGATAGACATGAGTTTGAGAAAATAGAACCGAAAGAAATCGACTAAGGCTTCTCCTCCCTTCCTTCCCCAATGCTACTTTTGAACCAATTCTTGCTGCATCATTTTCTTCTCCTTAACTCACCCACTAATAGCCATTTAGTGATGACAATAAGTGAGAGGAAATGTAAAACAATTGTAACTCCTTGGGTAGCCTTTATGCCAATTACTCCCTCTTAATCCTCATCTTTAATTCCATTTCCTCTGATATTTGAATAGGTGTCAGCTGGTTTGTTCTTGATTGCATCAGTTTTGGCTACTAGATTTATTGGATTTATTGCTTTCAATGCTTTCTTGTCAGTTACAAACTGCTTAGCCTCTTGGAAACCTTTCAGTATTAAAACGGCCATAACTTCTTCTAGAAAAATGATATTAACAATCCACGAAATGCTCCAGAAAATAGACATCCGTAGCTTTCCAAGCATATAAGGCTCATTCTCTAATTCATTCTGAGCTGTCCGCAACTTGCTTCCAAAGTCAGCTGACCTGCACAGGCAGTTTTGACGAATTTGTTACTTAAAATTCCACTTGTGCTATTTTTCTTTTCTTTACTTGACAAATCCTACAAAACACAAAAACAAAGTAAATAGCTCAAAAATATAAGGAACTAACTAAGAAAAGACAAGTGAATTTGATGTAAAATTTATATAAATAAGAGCTTATCACCAGGTTATGTTCCACTAAATATATTACACTAAAGTTTTCTGATTGGATAAGTTGACTTGGGTTACAATGATATAGCTTTTCAGTTTATTGATTTATGGTTCAATTTCAATGAAAACAGCGTGACTCGAAACTACTTTGAAAATTTAGTTCGAGCTCTGGAGAATGGTCTATCAGACGTGGATTCCCATGGTACCTGCAGCAGGACAGTAAGCTCAAAGAGTTTGGGAGGTTCAAGTAAGGGAAGAGGTGGGAGGGGCAAGGCTGCAACATCCAGGTCAAGTAGTTCCAGTAGAAACATTGACGATTTAGGCCACTGGTCCTGTGAACATTGCACCTTTGCAAATGTCAGGCCGGCCAGTGTGTGCCAGATGTGTCAACAGCGCCGGTAACTTGTTTCCTATGCAAATTGGCCTAATTGGTTGTGGAGGCCTTTGTTTTGCCTCTTTGGCTGGCAGATTGCAGCGGAGAAATAGCGTGGCGGGTTGCGAGGGAAGGGTTACTTACCTTTAGAATTGCCAGTGCGAGGAGGATGCAGAAAATATCAAGGGTCGGAGGAAGAGACTGTCTTGCTTGTGTATTGGAACATGAGCTGTATATAGTTCCTGTTGTTTGTCTAGCATTTCTGTGGCTGTCTTGATTCATGCAAATGCAAATGCCTTGGACCTGTAATTTTCATGTCATTAATCAGTTGCTGATAAAATTGTAGCAAAGTTGGAATCTTTAAAAAAGTGGGTGGTGGTGGTTGTAACTTGTAAGAGGAAACTAGTCGCGGGGGGACTGGTAATTGAATTGGACCCTGCTGCACCTGCACAAGTTGAATAAGTTATGTACTAATTATCTTCCTCTTTTTTCTCATCTTGAAAGCAAATGAACGACCGATGTCCCTTTCGGGTTTCCTTTTGCCCCAATTCCCCTCCCTGAATTTCTATGAATGGCACTGCTGCTACTCTTTAAATTCCATTGTTCTCTGTTATCATTGTGCAAGTGAAAGCCAAATATAGGACTATTCAGATTTATCGGCTTTGTTGTAACTGAATTCAGATTAACAGACGGTGCAAGAATCTCTAATCTTCACGTATCAAATAGTATTGACAAGGCTAATTCTTGAGCAGGTTCACGTAACATACAAGATGCAAAAGAAAGATGAATTGCAAATCCCACATCGGTAGCAAGCAAGATACAAAAAGAACAAAAGTATCCCTTGCGTAGTGTAGATTAGCTAGGTAGGGGCCTAGGGCTGCCTGCTTTCCCAACACAATTTCTCAAATCGCAGGTACAAGTCGTCTCCAACCCCATACGTACAAATGCATTTGCCATGGCAGACGTTTAAGGCTCAAAGCATCAATTTTCCAGTTGTTTTGTTTCGTCACCTGACCCAAACCCAAGTTTGCATGAATGACTCCGCCCTAATCTGGTTACCAGCGAGTAACAAGGAATGCCGATACAACATGAAGAAATGTGAGACAAATTTCGCTTCCTGCAATGCGCATGTGGTATTTATACACTCCTGGTTTTGTAGGCAGTATAAGCCAACAGTAGTGGAATTGTTAGGCTATATCCTGGAAAATGGAGAACGGTATTCATCTCATATGCTTTGACGAGAGTCCTGCAATTCTGCAATCCAGAGACAAACGAAACATAGCAACCAAAGTAAAACATACATTAGTACAATATGCGATCACAAAGAAAACACAAGATGCATCTTGATTTGTTCCCTCATACTAATTACTTCAAAACGGTTCCCAGGACGACAGAAGAAAAGAATTTAGTTTGGAGACCCCGCAACATTTCAGAATGGTGTTGCAAGGTTCCAAACACTTCTCTTGCCTCCATTATCTTAAGAAGTCTGGAAAAGTATTCACATATTTATGACATGTATGTCAAGCAGAAATGGGGCAGTGAAAGAAACCTTACCATAAAATGCTTCCAACAAACTGCCAAGCAAAGAACTAAAAGTACATTCCGAATCCACCGGTTTCCAACATGGAAATTTGATTTCCTGCTACCTGAGTAATCATACCATAAAGATCTCCTTTCCTCTTGACCGCAGTCATCTTCTTTCTTCCCTGTAAACGAGAGAAAATGTTCTCTGGAGACTTGTTTTCAGTAGCCAAAGCCGCAGTCAGCATAAGAGCAGGAAAAACCAGAAAGAGGAGATGTGGATGAACCACCACCATAACATCTGGCGATCCAACGTACTCGTGTTTTCCGTTTTGATTGAAAGATTTAACTATCCACCCCATATAGGTCATGTATCCTTCATCCTTTCCGTCTGTGAAAACTTGCCCAATAAACCAGGGGAATAATATAAGGTAGAATAAGTATCCTAAGAAACCAAACCATGCTACGGGAAGCTTGCAGAGCTGAAAAACCAATCGTATAGCATTTACAAAGCCCTTATTCTTGTTAGTGAAATGTCTTAACTGAGAAAATAAGGATAGCTTGTGGAATAAGGAGAACAGAGGGTATGAAATATACAGCACACCAGAGCATTGGGTAATACAAGGCAGCCCATTGACAACCCATGACCATAAATTCCTTCCAAGTCCAAGAAATCGTAGTAGTAAGCCCATTAACAGAAAACGGCCTTAAATCAGATAACGTTGATCTGCCCATCAAGTCTGTTGATTCTATTTGCAACCAGTATCTGTAAGGGACTGGATCCTCAAAGGCTCTATGATTCCATGGAGTAACAAAATGATCTCCCCTGGAGTTATTATCCCCAATCATGTGCATGGGTGCCTCAAAGACCAGATTGAGAATCCAGGTCTTGAGTCATAGATCTTAGTCGTAACTGATGCAATTGGAGAAACAGAAAACACCAGGGCTCTAACTGTGCCGTAAGATAAAGGGACCATATCATGACATTCATAATCGTGATGGGTTGAAGATGTTGACATGAACTGTGAGTCCCACTGTGAGAATGATAGAGGAAAATGCCCGAAGGAAATCTTGCTTAATGGTTCTTGTGATCTAGAGTCCCACTGTGAGAGGTGCGTATCCAGTTGTGCTAATAGTTGATCAGTTGGATGCGCAAAGAGATTAGTCGGACCTCGTAAACCAACAGGCATTGTGCTATCAACTCCAACAAAGAGATGCTTCCGATCAGCAGTCTGGATGGAAATAAAAGGTGTAAAGCTTTTGAATTCACACACACTTGAGGGCATGGTAGCATCTGTAATCAAAGCATGGGAATTGGGAACGTACAATTAAAGTTGAACTCAATGTCAGGTAAACTTAGCACACAACGATAAGGCAGCTCTGACACTGAAAGTCTGAAAGTGAGAGGAATAATACCTGAAGAGTGACACTGTTGACATTCCGACTTCTGCCCAAGTGGCCACTAATGCTGTACTTTGAAAAGAAATCAAAGGAGCCGCCGAGCTGTGGGACGCCAAAGTTGTCGTGATTTCCTCTGAGATCAAAGAAGAGGGTCTTGTCAAGTCGACTCCTTTTGATGACGTCTTGCATGACGGTGTGGTATTCCAGCCACTCGTCCTCATTTTGCTTCATTGTCAACAAATCCTTGCTTTTTCCATCTGATTAATAATTATATATGAAAATCCAAATATAAGTATGCACTGATCAAAACTATGCCTGTGAGCCTGTGACTGCGAGATTATTGTGATGATTCACTAAATATGTTTCATGTCATCCATCATCCAGTAAAGGGTCGTTGGATGTCAGATTACTCGGCTTGTTAAATAAATTCATTTGCAGTTTGCTTTCTTTTCTTCATTTCATTTGGTTAATGGATGATTGATATGAACAATTTGATCAAATATAGCAAGCCTCACTCACTCTGGTTTGAGTATCAACTTTGCCATGGAATCAATTAGGCTCCACCTCACTCTCCAAAATGGGTTTGTGTTTATGTTGCAGTTTTTGCACTCCCCACCATCATATTCGGAATGGTTTACATAACTACATAAGAATCAAACTCACCTAAACCACCTTAACAATCCTTAACCTTTGAGTGATCATCATTACTGTTCAAATTGAAGGCTTGTGTACTAACAATCTCATTTTCTCTTCTTTCCATCATTCTAGTTCATGGCCTCTCGAACGGGAACTGCACCAGCACTAGAGAATCAAATCCCTGAAAGATCATATACAACTCCTGCAACTTGTCTGATCCACAACTGTTGCAGTGAACCAACTTTCAAGATCCAAACTTCAAACATTCGCATAAAGTCTGTGCCCTTCCCTTCCCCCCAAAGGCGGTATACGTATTTTTAGGTCACTGAAAATTTGTTTTCCTTTATGCTATATCTGACTGAGCTTTTGCATTTTCATTCTGCTTTGTTGTTGTTTACAGAATAAAGTCAACTGCATTATATCTGTATATGAACGGATGACTTGACATTTCTCCTATTTCTATGAATACCTTAATAATTAGTGGAATCCCTGAACCATTCTAAATAGCGTGAGTTGCATGCATCCTTGCTGCATAGACCTGCTTCTGTTGTTCTAGCATTCTTTCTTGGATTTCCTCTTTTTGCTCTGCTGTGTCCCTACCTATTTCCAAGCTCCAGAAAATTATTATGTGGAATGATGCCCAAATTTGCTGCAGATCTTCCAAGATCCTGCCTTCACTAAGACCAGGTTTGCCTCTCATCCTGTGGCCACTGACCATAGACGTAATGGACCTTGAATGGATCAAAATAGATTCTGCTTAGGCCACTTACAGAGAATGATTTCAGTCATTTTGGACTTTTTGTTGGCAGTCAACAGTTGATACAAACAGGCCTTTTCTTTTTGGTTTAGTTCACAATAATATATATCCACGTCAGTCGTCAAATAAAAGTCCTGCAAACTGTATTTAGGAGTTATACTGATGCCTTCTTCTTTCATGAGAATATGTTGATGCCCTTCTTAACATGCTTATTTTTGGTATGCTGACACAGTTTTCAGTCAACAAGACAACGGGAGCCCTTGCCTTGGACACAGGTGGGATTCCTGATAACGGTGGGCAAGAGGGCATCAATGGCAACAACTCTAATCTCAATGCCACCCGATTGGGTCGGATAGTGACTGCAGGTGGAAGACAGCTATTGGAGAAGCTGAATTTAGCTAGGAGAAAGTTCCCATGAAAGTATTTCTTCTTCTTTTGGGTTTCTACACGGCAAATGCATTGGCTACAATCCTTGGGCAGACTGGGGATTGGGATGTTCTGGTTGCGGGTGTAGTGGTATGCTTATGTATAGAAAGCCCCCCTCTCAATCAAGTGGGAGGCTCAAGTCTTTTGTCATGATGGTAAATTACTGGAAAGCCGGTGTGTGCTTAGGTCTCTTTGTGGATGCTTTTAAATTGGGTATGGTTCTACCGACCTCAAGTCTGGAAGATGGAGATTTAGTACTAAACTCGTGTTTTTAAGTTTTAACACCCTTGATCCGTCGGTAGGTTGTCCGGTCCAGATCCACGTTTATCCTAAGATGACCAATCTCAACTAAATTTTTGCAAATAAATGTATGCCCTGTCTTACTAAATGTACAAAGGCACTGTCTTACTAAATAAACAAATTTCTCTCATCTTTTTACATGTTGAATTTCTTGAATTATGCCTCCGGAGGATGGGATCATAAGAAGTTTTCCCCCTAATGACCGCCAGTTTCGGTATCGCCAGTTTCAGGGGTGGTGGCGATGACAATGGTAGTGGCGGGAATTGGATCAGAATGAATGGTATAACTTCACCCCCATAGTGCACAGAATTATGGCTTAGCCTCTGAACTCTAGCATGCTACATTCTACACTCGTGCCAAGTGACAACCATACGAGCATTCATATACAGGGTTGGCTAATTGTAACAAAACACAGCTAAACTCGTACTTAAGATTTCGAAGTAATACTTCTTCCGCAAAATGAAATAAAATTATAAAACTAATCTGCACATATTCAACGTACATTAGAATGCCGGGCCTATCCGAGGCTACGACAATTTTTCCCTTCAGATTCAAGCTCCTTGACATTGTCAACAACATGCTGAAGTTTCTTCGACAGGTCTTGCGTATGTTCCTCAATGTGATTAAATAGAAGATCAACTATTTCTCTAAGTGCAGCAGACCGCTTTCTCTCAAGGAACAGCTCGTTAGTTAACTCTGCAATCTTTGTCTTATCGTCCTACAAACACATGACAGAATGAAAAAGAAAAGAAGCATAAGATCAATGAAATTCAGGTCACACTAACGCGGTACAAGATGTAATGTCAGATTCTAGGCCTGTTAACTAATGTAATTCTTAAACAAAATCCTAAGAAATATGTCATTGAGCAACATGTGCAGTCGCGCAGATATAGTAAGAGCTCTGTAGCCACCAAAAATCCCATTTAATTGACAAAATTAAGTTGCAGTACCCCGATATAAGATTGTTTCCGAGTCTAATATTAACATATGCATGACGCAAAACAAAAAAATTTCTTAGAACAAATTGAAGTCAATAAAAACTGTAAAAGATCATGATAACTTACCAGTACTTGATCATCGATGAGTCCTTTTGGAGCTTTATTGGGAGTCAATGCATGAGTGTGCTCCTTAACGAACCATTTAACAACCCAGTTCCCAACACTGAGTTTCTTGATGGACAGCATTGCCCTACAACCTACCCTAGTCTGAGTCCGAGGCTTTAGTGTCTTCTTGTCACGCCTGTCAGGCTTTCGGAAACCCTCTTTGTTGCATACCAATGTCCTCCCAATGACGGTTCCATCATGTTTGGATCGATACATATCGTTCATACGAGTAACGAAACCCATACGTGTGGCATAGGCATTATAAAATGCCAACGCACTTTCTTGTGAGTCGAATTCCTGACCCACATACGGCTCATGTGGTTGGACCAGACTTGATCCATCTTTACAAGAATTTCGAGTCCTTTGATCATCATCATGATCCTGTCCAAAAAGATGACTCATATCTACAAGAGAAGTTCCTACAGATGCACCATCAGATTCACTACAATAAACAAATATTTACATCAAGTTGAGAACAAATTATAATCCACCGCAACATAAATTCAATTCATGGAACCCTAAGTATCCATTCCTGCTGCTAGTCTCCTATACATGATCACTATCTGTGGAATTCCCAAATCCGAATTCATATATTATCTAATAATATCTAAGCAGATTTAATTTTAATTTTAATTTTAATTTTAAAGCATTGGGAGGATGAAGCTGAAACAACACATTTACACGAGTTAAAAGAAACGAATTTCCATATTATTCCATGATTCTAGCCAAGAAATACTAAGATTCCCAAGACTAATCACAATCGCACCCAGAAACTCAAAGGAAATTGCAAGACCCAGTTGAATTCAATTGACAGAAAATCAACAAGGAACCCTAAGTAATTGAATTTCAAACTTACTGAGTCATTGAAGTTTTCTATAAAACCCGAAATGCTGGCACAGTGGCAGTGGCGGCTAAGATGCACACAGACAGCAACCGTGTTTGTTTAAAGCGCCAAGCTCAGGCCTTGCGCGATACGGAACTGGAAGAGGTTTTCCGGAATTTCATAGAAATAAAAAAATAAAATAAAGTTCCAGACTAAATGTTTTTTTTTATTATTTTTAAACAAACGATAATATCTACAAAATGGGAGTTGATTTAATCTCATAATAGATTAGTAACAATGTGGTTTAAATTTGCTTTTGATGAAAATCGAACTTGAAGCCTCACTTACGAGTAAAATGGAACCCAACCAGACAATATTATTAAGTGGTTCCAACCTAAATGTTGTTCACAAATTTTTTTATTGTTTCAAGAAAGGGAGTTTTAACGAATATTTCCGATATTGTTCATTTTTAACTAAAATGACATTTTTGCTTTAAAAAGTCACTTATAGTACTATTCACTTACAATATCTTTTTGTCATTTTAATTAAAACTTAAAATTTTCAAATCATTTTCATTAGTTTTCTTTTCAATTAACTGGTAAACCCACTTTTACATTTCATGTTACGTTTTCTTAATACTCGTGCCAAATATTTTGTGAAATCACAGAATTGATGTCATAAACTTCTACAAAAATTATGAAGATTACTCTTCATAAATCTTTTTTATTTTTTTATTTTAAACTACTAATAAATGTGACTTCAAAACTTTAAAATTTGGACAAAAAGAATTCAATGAACTTTCATCAACTATAAGGACAAAAACTGACCAACATGCTTGACCCATTCAAACAATTTTACTCATACGCCCCTAACGCCTTCGGCCTTTGCCCGTTCATTTTCGAACGTCTCACAGAATTTTCCCATTTTGCTTCAAATGGCTTATAACGTTTTTCTTAATGTTTATTCAAAATATTTGGAAAAAACCACAAATGTGAGATCAAATTTACTGTTGAACCAACGGATAAATAACATAACAAGAAAATTTAAGGAGGCAATAATTGTGAGAGATCAAAATTACAAATTTTACAATATAGTGCATTTCTAGAAAACAAAACGCAGACTAGGTAGTGACTAGTGGATATTTAAACAGGAGACTGTTAGTTATGTGCATGTGAAATTTTTGTTGAGTACGTTTGTTCCTCGATATTGAATTTGAATAGGTTGTTGAGTTATATGCTTGATTTCCATCTCTCTTTATTCTGCAACTAAATTAAATACAATGCATTGTTATATAACTTATAACCAAAACCAAACCATATAAATCAATGTAAGATAATCGAATAGACGGCTTTCCGCAATTAAGTAAATTGTGTCGTTAATGATCGATGTTCACCATCACATAGTAAGTAGTTCACAGATTGAAACTCACATAGATTCTTGTGGAATTGCACGACAAAACTCCAAAAACACATCTTACTTAGGTGCTGGACAAATGACTGGTGCCAAACATAGCTTTGATAAGGCTAACACTTTTGACTGCACTTCTCACGTACGTTCCAATCCTCAGTTTCTTGATGGATACCGTACCACTGCCTTACAGCCAACACGAGCAATGATAAAGCCATCCAACCTTGAACGACTGAACGAGATAGATTACTCACAACAACTTACGCGTTCTGAAACCTCTTCTTGCTGCGTAGAACGCTTTGTAAAATGCATGCATGTGCATCTGCTGTGGTTTCAAATTCCTCGCCAGCATCTGCGCGATTAGCATTTTGCTCCACTCTTGAACAATTTTGAGCTGTTGCTTCCTGAATTTGCACAAGACTAGAAGCCTCCTAAATGTCCTCATCCTCAACGCAAGTTGCTAGAATTGCACCATCCAGCCATCCATTCATCTCCATGTTTTGAAATTCACACTCTCACTTTCAATTTCCTTCGTATCAAGTTAAAGAACAAGCACATATGAGAGTGGGGGCCGGATTAATCAGCTAACCCGGCCCACATAGATCCTTTCTCTTCATCAATCAAGTTGATCATCAGCCCTGCCTTGACATCCCACGAGCCTGTCTGTGGGTTCCTCCGATTTTGGGCCTCCCCTCCTCACTAGACTACTCTTGGTTTTTTGTTTTTTTGGTCAACATACCACCATTTTTTCTTCAATACACATCTTATTTCAATAAAAAAGAAAAACATACACATTTGATTAGTAACCGTTTGATCAAAATGAAGAATAACTTAAGTTATAACCGGTTGAATAAACCCGAATTGCGAAGTGCATATAGGATAAAGTTTGAGATCCCGCGAAAATTGTCCCAAACACACTAATCCTTCAGCCAAATGCAAATCCAGATTCCAGATGCACGTATTGGAGATTTTAGAATTCAGAAAGGGAAGTCCAATGTAAAAACTTTTATTTCTCTCCAATGTACAGATACATATGTTCAAATTACGTACAACCAAGAAAAACATGAAATTTGTTTTGCTTTTAGTGATATTTATTCACCTGATATTGCTCTGATTTAGTGAACCACCATGTGAGTGAAGATGGTTGCATCGCCGTGCCATCCCATCATGCATCACTGTTGCAGCTAAACAAGTCATGCAGAGAGAGAAGTGGGAATGGAAGAGGGAAAATCACACCCCTATTTTCTCCGCCTTTACGGCTTTACCTGCTGCTTATCTATTATTTGTCATTTTGTCACCCTCCCGTCCGCGATACAGTAAAAATGGGTTAATTATGTATAAAAATAAATTTCATATTGTAATAAGTTATGATTTTTAAGTCCGTGTTAAGAAAACTCGCCTTCATATAGTAAAAACTAAACATATGCTACGTCACAAATAAAAAATTAAGATAAACTAAAATATTTCTTTAAAGTTATTTGGGACAATACGTTATTTTTTAGAGTTGTACCACATATTTGAGCTTGTGGGTATATAATACATTTTCAACATGTATAACTTCTTATTGAAGCCAAAATACTTTTAGTTTCTCAAGCAACAAAGAAGGATGCCCGGTTTGGTACCCTTAGTCTAAGATTAGACAAAGAGCAAGGAGGATATGAAGCACTGCCGGGTAGACCATGGCTCCAACCGGGGTGGTTCATGACTGGGCTAATAAAAAGCAATCTCAAGCAAGGAAACATGGGATGGAAGGCGGAAACAGCTTGGCTTTGTTACATAGAAAAAGGACTAAGGAAATTGAGTTTCCATAGTGGCGATGGTGGCGTTAGTTGACCTGGTTGAAAAATATAGAATATATTCTGCTAGCCAAATCACACTAGTGCGATTCATTTGCCCTACTATCCTATGGAGCAATTCAAACTCTTAGTAAGACTAGGCTCGGACGACTTGTTCTATTCTCGCTGAGGTCAGGGAAATGTTAAAGAGAGCACTATACCCATAAAACTTTAGTTAAAGATAACAAAGTAAAAAAAATTAATATTTTTAACTACACTTTAAGTATTGTTCAAAAAAAAAAACAAAAAAAGAAACTACACGTAAGTAATAACTTTCTTAAAGTTATAAAATTGGTTTGGTCTCTACGATTATCGGACTATATATATAAAAAATTTACTGTATAATATACAAAATACATTCATGCTAGATGGTTACTCTTGCTCTTAGCCCACAAATATGTGTACGTGTATTTTAAAATTATGGCTCTATACATGTTTTCCTTAACCCATAAGAATATAATGTTTATTCCCTTTTTATATATTCCCAATTCATATATATGAGAGAGAGAGAGAGAGAGAGAGAGAGAGGGTAGCTATTATAGCGAACCTTGGTCATATTGGGGGTGCCCATGTTTTGGTGCATGCTCTGAATTTGTGAAACATGAAGGCCATTAATTCAAGTAGTGCATGTAACGTAACCCATGCTTTGCTTGATCGCAAATTCGCAATCACCACATCTAGATTAGAACGCAGTTCAGCATATCAATCTATAGAAGAGCAAATTACGTTTACGGTCGGCATACATACATGTGTAAGTATTGCATATGATCACGATTACTACTCCACGATCAAGTCCTATCATGATCCGTTAGTCTGTAATTGTCGATATGGGCACCACGTCATCAGTTAACAAAAGTTTTAATGGAAAACTTAATAAATGTACGAAAGTATCCCAAAACTATAACTAGACTGGGATGAAAAAAAATTTATATATGAAATTTTAAAAGCCAATAAACTTCAAGGTATCAGACTACAACAAATCCACATTGAGACATAGATGTAGATTTATTGCATCCAAAGGGAGTACCATTGAATGGAAGCCATGTGTTGATATTGGTATGTTGCCATTGCCATGTGTATCTCATGCCTCTATTTAAAGTACTTGCGCAGTATTTTGACTACTATATATTGTAATTCACTTCAGTTAACTTGTGGGTGGTCAATGGGTCGACATGGCCTCAGGGAGCTAATAGTCATTTCAAACAAAAGACGGTGAAATTTGAAAGATAAATGTTAAGAAGACTGTTTTAAAAGTGGAACACTTTATGATTTCATATTTTATATTTTTTATACAATATTTTATGGGGAAATTTTATTTGAACCTAAAAACTTCTTTCTACATTCAACTTAAATATTTGGGAAATTTTACTTGAACATTTATAACTTCTTTTTACACCCATATTATTTTTAATTAAAGAATTAATTAATATCTCTTTAAACCCAAACTTACTATCTAAACTACCCTCACAAACTCAATTCAAAATGTAAATTTATCTTTACACCCATTTAGAAAATAAAATTCTAAATTGAATAGTTTGGTGAAGTTTCTACTTGTTTAAGGGAATGAAAGCTTTCTAGAGTTCGATTTGTGTGGACAAGTCAAATAATTTGATGAATTTTCTACTTGTTTATGAATCTTGTGAGACCACCATAACAAAAAGTCGGCTAAACATTCTAATCTAACAACAGTCCTCATCACTTTTGGATTCCTAATGAACCAATTTTCAGTAGCTGTGCCATTCTTTCTTTTTTTTGTTTTTCTTTTTTAAGCAACGGCATGAGTTTGTATTAATAGAGATCCAAAAAAAAAAAAAAAAAAAAAGTAGCAGATTACAAAGTATGGGATAAATCCTGCAACACTAATAACTACAATCAGCTAACAATATGCTTATTTACTTTTGTGAGTGTTACTATTATGATCGCAGTGAGCTACACGATCGTCACCTTTTCTCTTTTTACTACTTTTTTCCTCAATTTTTACCTATCAAATCATAAGCAATTAGACTCTTAAAGGTAATGACCACACACAAAGCATAGCAAACCCAAAAACCCATCCTCTCAACTTTCAGCGTTGATGGTCGTGAATTGAAACCCAAAAACTCATCTTTTCAACTCTTAGAAAAATTGAAATCAAACGAAATTTTTTTTGCATAAATCGATTCATACTTCAAAATCACTATCCATCAATAAAAAAAAACTTGTTTTTAGCTCTTAGATATTGTGGGTTTGTTGATAACTTTTATTTTTATTGTTAATTTCATCTTTCACCTGATGGTAATTATGCAATAGGATTAAAAAGACAACTCTCATTAAATTTTAAGTTTGGTGTAGAAAAATGTTACATGGTTTTAAATAAAATTTCTCTAGATATTTTTGCCATTAAACACTCCACTTTACCCCTAAATTAATGTGAGATAAGAAAAATATATTGAAAGGAGATGAACAGAAAAATATATTGAAAGGAGATGAACCCATATTAGCCTCACCAATGCCTGCTGCTTTCCAGCATCTTCTTAACTGAGGGGGGTGAATCTTTTGTGTCAGCGTCTTCTCTTTTCAGGCTCTTTTTCCGTTCTCTTTGTTCCCATCCTATATTCTCCTCCTCCTCCTCTTTATTGCTCACCTCCTTCAACTGACAAATGCTGAAAGCAAATCAGGGCCTAAACAGTTTTTAAGTGTTACAGAGTCGGCAATGTGGAGAATCACGACCAAGGGTACCTTGTATAGAAGGCGTTAGATGCCAAAGCTTGTGAATGGTAAATGGGCTGTTATGGAAGGCATAAGTTGCCTTGAAAAATCACCAGCAAATCTCTAGTGGGGTTTGAGGTGGAAGTGACAGTGAGTGTAAAAATACATTTTGATTTTGTTTTTTGTTTTTCAGTTTTATGCAAGGGTGAATTAGGAATTTGAATAAAATATTTTTAGAGTTTGGTGTAAAAAGAGGTTGAATGGGTTTTAATAAAATTTCCCTATTTTATAATATCGGCACATAAATTAAAGTTAAAATATACGCTTGCAGATAATTTATAAAGAGTTCCATATTGAAAGAGTCTCCTTAGCATTTCTCAAATTGAAAACTAAGATGTTCTTGTTCATATATAAAAGGGTAATGCTAAGGTGACCAAATTTATAGGGAATTGTTATTGGCACTCAAAAAATATCATTCTACACTCCAAACTTTCTATATTTAGAAAGAAAAATACACTTGTGAGGAGTGTAGAATAAGATTTTTGGAGTGACAATAACACTTCCCAATTTATATACTAAATATTGTAAATAACATAACATGAAAGTTGATTATTAAATTATTATTTAAGTGTTAATTAACGTGCTTATTTTTTAGGATAATACTAAAAAGACCAAAATTTTAAACTAAATTTGCAAACCAAATGATGTGTCACCAATAAGAAATAAACACATTAATCAATGCTTAAGTAATAATCTAATCATCAACAACCACATTATGTGGTTTGCAAGTTTAGTTTAAAATTTTTAATTTCTCTAGTATTATCCTATTTTTTTATTGGTGACACACTATTTAGTATGCAAAATTTAGTCTACAAATTTAATATTCCTAACATTATTCTATACAAAATATATAATTAGGGTTAAGCCATTTTCCCGAAAGAAGATCCTCTTTGAATCCACTTTGTGGGAAACCTAAGGATCCCCAAATCCTAATCGTCTATCGTACATCGTGCGACCAGTTTTCATCATATACTATTTATGTTTAATTTTAAATAAAAAAAGTCAAATACTTTCTGACCGTACGATACATAATAAATAACTAAGATGTAGGAATTCCTAAAATTTTTACAAAGTGGATCCGAATGGGATCCAATTCCCATTTTGCCAACCCTAGATGGTCACATTGCTTAGTAGTTCTAGCCTCTAGGTCAAAAGTCATACTTCTCCATCTCTCTCTAAATTTTCCTTTCATGATTTTCTCTGTCTAAGAGCGATTAGGATTCTCTCTCCTCTTCCTTCCATCTCTTTTTATTCTTTCCTCTTACATTCTCTATTTTGTTTTTCTCATTTAATAAAAAAATTAATATAAAATATTGATTTGATTAACCATAATCATTTAAATAGATGGGAAAGGAAGAGGAAGAAGAAAATCCTACTCCTAAAAAGAGGGCCAAGGTAAGGTTAGGCATGATGATGATTTAGATTAACGAGAGCATATTTTTAATTTTTACAGTGGTAACAGGCTTTGATTAATAATTGCTAACTTAGTTATTGATAAAAATAAAATTTAAAAAAAGGTAGAGGGACATGTGTTTTACCGTCTTTGATTCCTTCTTTAATGGTCAAACTTGTAGGGAGGTGTTTTTCGAAGCCTTCGAGATGAATCTCACTCTCTATCTCTCTCTGTCTCTCTCTTCCTTTCTGCACCACCTTCCCGGTTCAGCCCTTTATTTATTTATTCATTCTCTCTCTCTCCACTTAATTTGTCACTCTCTGTACCCTAACCTTATTCAAATTTTGAAATAGCCTTCGTATACATATATACACGTACGTGTGCATACATATAAGCGCACATATATGTTCCTATATACTACGTATATCTAAGAATATACCCTTCTACAATCAATTAATATTAGTACGTGTATTACTATTGGGGAGATATATATATATATATATAGGTACGTACTTGCAGGATGAAAAAAAATGATAATATAGAGTTCAGTGGAATATATAAATTATTAAGGAGAGATAGGGCAGAGAGGCAGAGTTTTTCTTTTTTGTTGACAAAAAACACTGAAAGTGAAGGGAAGTGTATATATATATTTGAGAGAAATGGATTTGAAAGCTTGAGTGAGTACAATTGAGATAAAATCTATATATAAAGAGAGAAGAAAAGGGTGAATAGTGTTTTGGTGTCATCAAGTTTCAACAAAAAGAATTGGACAAAAATGCTCCCAAAACAAAAAAACTTCAAAGCCATCCCAAAATAATGCATCAAATAAGGCAAGAACATTTTCATTATTTTAATAGTAATTTTTAATAATTAATTTTCGTGTGTGTGTGTGGGGGTTATTTTTTATTTTTTATTTATAATTTGTCACATCCCGCCCTGGGCGGGACCACTTCCCGGGCCCGCTCCACCACCGTAGCACGATATTGTCCACTTTGGGCTTACCATTCCCTCACGGTTTTGTTTTTGGGAACTCACGAGCAACTTCCCAGTGGGTCACCCATCATGGGATTGCTCTAGCCTCCTTCTCGCTTAACTTCGGAGTTCCTACGGAACCCGAAGCCAGTGAGCTCCCAAAAGGCCTCATGCTAGGTAGGGATGAGAATATACATATAAAGATCACTCCCCTGAGCGATGTGGGATGTCACAATCCACCCCCTTTAGGGGCCTGATGTCCTCGTCGTCACACACGCGACCAGGGTTAGGCTCTGATACCAAATTGTCACATCCCGGCCCGAGCGGGACCACTTCCCGGGCCCGCTCCACCACCGTAGCACGATATTGTCCGCTTTGGGCTTACCATTCTCTCACGGTTTTGTTTTTGAGAACTCACGAGCAACTTCCCAGTGGGTCACCCATCATGGGATTGCTCTAGCCTCCTTCTTGCTTAACTTCGGAGTTCCTACGGAACCCGAAGCGAGTGAGCTCCCAAAAGGCCTCATGCTAGGTAGGGATGGGAATATACGTATAAAGATCACTCCCCTGGGCGATGTGGAATGTCACATAATTAGTACCTCACAATAGGCTAGCAATAATGTGATTCAATTTCTCTATTTTTAAACACGTTCAAAAAGTCTTAAGAGGCGTGTAATGTCAGTTATTAAAAAGGTCATTTGCACGCGAATAATAATGTGATTAAATTAGTTGTCAAATGATTGTTTTTTTTTTACACGTTCAAAACATCTTAATAGGCGTGTAATGCCGGTTAAAAAAAAGGTCATTCACATGTGGATAATAATGTGATTAAATTAGTTGTCAAATGATTTTTTTTTTTTTAACAAATGATATTATCTACACAAAGGGGGAAAGGGTGGGCTTAGCCTCACAATGGGCTAGCAATAATGTGATTCAATCAGTTGTTTATTAAATATTATTTTCTCTATTTTAAACACGTTCAAAACATCTTAAGGGGCGTGTAATGCCGGTTATAAAAAAAGGTATTTCGCACACGAATAATAATGTGATTAAATTAGTTGTCAAATGATTTTTTTTTTAACAAATAATATTATTTACACTAAGGGGAAAGGGGTGGGCTTAGCCTCACAATGGGTTAGCAATAATGTTATTCAATCGATTGTTTATTAAATATTATTTTCTCTATTTTTAAACACGTTCAAAATATCTTAAGAGGCGTACAATGCCTGTTATAAAAAAGATCATTTGCATGCGGATAATAATGTGATTAAATTAGTTGTCAAATGATTGCTTATTTTTATTTTTAACAAACGATATTATCTGCACTAAGGTGGAAGGGGGTGGGCTTAACCTCACAATAGGCTAACAATAATTTAATCAATTGTTTATTAAATGATGGTTATAAAAGAAGTCTTTCGCACGCGAATAATAATGTGATTAAATTAGTTGTCCAATGATTTTTTTTTTAACAAACAATATATATTATCTACACTAAGGAGGAGGGGGTGGGCTTAGCCTCACAACGAGTTAGCAATAATGTGATTCAATCAATTGTTTATTAAATATTATTTTCTCCATTCTTAATGTAAATTCTATAAAGACCGATTCTATCTAAGATTATTCATTTACTTCAGATATTTAACTTTTTTTTTGTCAATTTATGCATACAAATACATTTTAAAACGTGTAAATCATACTTAGCATGCCGTAATTCAAAAAATATCTTCTGCATGCACGTGAGGATGTGCATAAAGACTAGTAGTATAGGAATGTGAGTTAGATTTTATAGCAATCGAACTGTCCCTATCAAAAATGACTAAATTATTGATAGAGAATGAAGTTGTAATCAAACTCACCGAAGACCCACCCGGAAGACAAGGGTTAATGTCCTCGCATGGGGGTGCAGGCTGCAAGGCTCTCTCCCATATATACAATATCTCTGCTAGCTAGCTGCATGCCGTGTACTCATATACCGTATAATATTATATGTTTTTCTTTCACTGTATATATGCTCTTATATAATACTTATATAATTAACAAACACTACCTTAGGATTCCATCCCCTCTGCCTCTGCCTAACTTTGTCTAATTTTCTGCGGTAAACAAATTAACAGTGTTCTTTTTATTACAAGTGTGTCAGTCATATTCATATCTGCATACATGATATAAGTATAAGTATATGTGGCGAGATAGGAGCTAAAGGTCGACAGGGAGATCGAGAGATTCCGTTTGAAGCGGAGAAGCAGATTGATTATTAGACCATTTTCAAAAGAAATGACAAATTTTAAATATAAAATTTAAATTTTGATAATTTATGTAGTACTTTAACATTTTTTTAAGTTTTGTTCTTATCAAATTAAATTATTATTTTATAAAATAAATTATTAAACTAATTAAAATTTAATAAAAGACATTTAAAGTTTAATCAGTAGTCTGTTCACCTTTTTTGATTGAAAAGAAGAAATATATAGGATAATTCTATAGATAAACTCAACATTAATTATAATAAATGATTAAACTAATTAAAAATTAATAAAATATATTTAATAATTGATAAAAAAAAAATCTTTTGCTGCCAATTCATGTCATCGCCATATAGGATTTGGCACTTCCTTTGGAGTATATTAGTGTGATTTTTTTTTACTAATATAATTGATGTGTATATTTTGACATCTTCTTTGAAGATATTAAAGGCATAATATGTAGTTAAATAACGTGATATGGATGGAATGTGAAAAAGTTATGGGTGTATTTGTTTGTAGGCGGCAGAGACTCAGAGTCAAAAAGTAGAAGAAGAGAGAGAGAAAGCAGATGTGCTGCAGGCATTGGCAGAGGTAGAGGCAGGGAATTGCAGTGAAATTAATGAAACGAAAAGGGCGAGAAAGAATAGGTGGTTGGTGGTGGAAGGAGGAGGTCGAATCCTGATTGAGAGTGATCTGATTTAATTTCCATAATATTATATCTGACAAACATGCATGATGAAATGACACATGTCCAAGTGGGCATGAATAAATGGGCGTGGAAGGGGGCTGTTTCTGCGTGTGAGTCTTTTGTCACACTTCGACGTCGGTCATCAGAAAGGAACTTAAAAGAGATTAGAAAGATTATAAACCAAATCCATTTAACATATGAAATTTTTTTAATGTTGCGTAGCATAATGATACGATAAATAAATGATTAAAATTGAAAATAAGAATTTTTTCGTATCTTACTAAAGTACTCTAATATCAAATGATAGTGTTGAAGCTGGACCTATATATTATAGTTGTGATTCTTTTTTATTTGTTACAATGAATATTAACTCTAATCTAGATTAAAAAAAATATAAAAATTTTGAACTTGACATATAATGAGTTAAAGAAAAAAAATCCTATATGCCAAGACAATCTATCACCTTCAAGAATCAACATATATTTTATATTTCAAGTATTTCATGTCTAAAGACAAGGGGAAAAGGAAATTTGATCATGAACAGCTTGCAAGAAAGGAACAATATAATATGTACTGTATGTATGTGTTTACTTTAATTGTTTTAAGATTGAAAGCACACACGGTCATAGTCTTACTTGTATATAAATTAACACATATATATATATATATATATATGTGAATATATTGTGTATTTATATATAATATGAGACCCATGCATGTGTTAGTCTCATAATCTCTTACAATTATAGTAACTTAATTTGAACTATCTTGTATCCAAAATATATAATAGCCACTTGTGAGATATACACAATACCAATTTTGGATATACGAACACCTAAACGGTTAAATTAATATATACATTCATTTCTAATGTAGTATACAATTGTAATGGAGTTCATTAAAATTCAATTTAATAATAATATTTTTTTCTTACTCTCGTACGTGTACCTTTTTATTAGTTTTGTTATTTCTCACTTTTTAGTCAAAACTTAGCAAGCAATTATTGATATATAGGTCCAATTATAAAAATAAAAAAAATCTATAAATTAATATATTAACTCATTTGGTGATCTTGGCAGCTGATTTTCATTTGTGTCTTAATAGCGATATAAGAATCACACTCATATAATAGGTCGAAAAATTTGAGTGTAATACTAATATATTAAATTATGAGTTTAATATATTAAATTTATGAGTATGATACTAATATGTTGAATCAACAATAGTGTTACACATAAACTATAACACTACTGGTACACTAATGTGAGTTTAATAATTATTAGACTTATACTTTAGAACCTACTAGTTTATAAGTATCGTAGTCTCATGAGTTCAATTTATTAGTATCACACTAATTTTTTATTTTTTTTTTAGCGCACTGTAGGGGTGTGATTCTTGCATGAGCTTAATTTATTGGTATCACACTCACTTTCTCCGTTCATTGTGGAAGATCTTAAACTTTTCATAGTAGTTTTAGTATGTGTGATACCTATATATAAGGAATTGGGTATCAAACTCAGACTACTTAATTTCTAAATGTAAATATCATACTCATTCTAACTGCGGTACAATAAAAAAGATAAAGATAAAAATGGACGCACAAGATGGAAAAGAAAATCCAATCCACCACTAGGTCATTTTGTGTTTTTGGATATTAACCAGTTAACTAAGGGTTTAATGCAAAATTACAGTATCACCCCTCTCCACCACCCCCAGCTCCTATACTTATGAGTCAAATAAAAGATCCAGCAAAGTGCTCTTGCCCTTGTCTTCTATAAACAAGAGTTAGAGGCCGAGGCGCCCGTACGTGTGAAAGAGAGAAGTGGAAGGGAAAGAGAGCGTGTGTTAAAAATATTGAAATATATAATTGCTTTGGAAGAAATGAGAGTCATTTCAATTAATTCTATGTCTACAAATTTTTGACCTTTCCTCTTCTCCCTTTGAGTCCCAATAGAGATTATACCCACATACCACCATGGAAATGGACTCTTCTCGCTTTAAACAATAGTTGTTCCTCAACCAGTTGGCTACTTCATCTTCTTCTTCTTCATGCATGGAGTACTAGCTGTCTGATCGTCTCTTTTCTTTAACTCAAACCATTAATCAATATATATATATATGTATATATAGCTACATAGAATAATTTTGAGATGGGTTCCATGAACTGGTTGGGTTTCTCTCTTTCCCCTCAAGAAGTAGTTCCGGCTGATCCAACGATATCTGAGGGTGCTGATCATCATCATCAGCAGCACGGCCAAGATCATCACGACTTATCTGACCAGACCACCACACTAGTCTCTCGCCTCCGCTCTAAGTACTCGGATGAAATCTCCGGTACCGATGCCTCCGGAGACTTCTTTGATCTCACTAATTCTCATGACGACACATCTGCTACTCCTACTGCTCCTAATCATCATTCTCTCAACCACCTCCCCACATCTTTTGGGATGCTTCATCAAGCTGCGTTCAACTCCCAAGGTTTATCAACTCTTAACAAAACCCTAACCACCCCCCCCCCCCCTCTTCCTCTTCTCCATATAATATTAAACACCATTTCTGTTCTTTATTCTTTTTTGGATGAATGACTTTTTCTTTCATTTCTTTTTTTCCTAGAGCTAGTTTTCACCATTCATATAGTAGTTGAATTAATTTGTAAATTGTTAATTTGGTTTACCATATTTGTAGCAGGTGCAGATTGGAATATGAACTCACCGGATAGCACCAACTACAAGTTCACATCAGACCACCTCTCTATGCTTATGGGAAGCAGTAACTCATGCAATACCCTAAACCTTGAAAACCATCAATATCGTCATCAGCAGCAGCCAAAGCTCGAAAACTTCCTGGGCCGACACTCTTTCATTGCGGATCATCACGATCATATCCAGAGTAGCATTAGTTCTGCGCATGCATGCAATAATAAAAACACCGCCAGTACTAATACTACCGACAACATCTTCTCCAGAACAGCCTCTTCTTTGCAGCTTCCGTTAGAGATTTCCGATCCCACAAATGTCATAAACGGAGACGGTGCAGTCGGTAACATTAATATCAACAGCAGCAGCTCGAATATTGGGCTTTCAATGATCAAGACATGGCTGAGGAATCAACCAGCACCCCAGCTGCAAGAGATGAACAAGAGCGATATTAATGGCATCGGTGTCTCCAACACAAGTACTAGTATTAGCAGTGCACAGACTCTTTCGCTTTCGATGAGTACTGCAGGTGCTACTACGGCCGGAGATCAAACCTGTTCGTCAGATCGAGATCGAGATAATAATAAGCAGGCAATTATTAGGACCGCTGCCCCCGCAGTGACTACTCAGTCTGGGATCGATAACCAGACTAGTATTGCTACTGCTATTGAGGCCGTGCCCAGAAAGTCCATTGATACATTTGGACAGAGAACTTCTATATACCGTGGTGTAACCAGGTTTCTAATTTTTTTTCTTATTTCATTCATTTACTCATTTTAATTAATTTTTGGATTTTGGGGGTTCAATGCGTTAAATGAATAAGGTTCTACTCGTTTCAATCTATGCGTACAAACAGGCACAGATGGACAGGTAGATATGAAGCTCATTTGTGGGATAATAGTTGCCGAAGAGAGGGACAAACTCGAAAGGGACGGCAAGGTACACAGTCCATTTTAATTTAATTGTTGGATCTTTTAGGGAAAAAAAAAATGATTATTTCGTTTGAAGTTTTTTTATTTATTTAATTTAAAGATACATCACGCATATCATGTTTTTCTTTAACTAATAGTGCTGCTTTTCTTTTGTGCGTTTCTTGATCTGGGCCGCCTTTCCATCTCAATCCTCTTTAATTTGCAGTTTATCTGGGTACGTACAGTTTAAAGGTCTATGCCTTTCTTCAAATGGATTTTTCACCTTTCCGGATCTTCCGTTTCTTTTGATGGATCTGAATAATTAATTCAATCCTTAATCCATAGGTGGTTATGACAAGGAAGAAAAGGCCGCAAGAGCTTATGACCTAGCAGCATTGAAATATTGGGGTACTACAACCACTACCAACTTCCCGGTGAGTTACAAAACGTAATAAAAAAATTAAATAAAGAACTCTCTATGCAAAAAAATAATTAAAAGGATTCATGTGTGTCGATTGATCATGTTGCCTATTTTGTTTGCGCAACAAAATCTGCTCAATGTCGGCCATTGGTATTGATATGCGCGCTTAGGTTAGCTTGGAAACTGGGGAAAGTGTTTCGACTATATTTAAAAAAATAGTTGTATATACACTCCCAACTGATATTAATTTTTTACGGAAGTTAATCCCAGAAAATTAAGTATCATTAATCGTATATTGTTCGCCGTTGTGAAATTATAGATGCATGCATGTCTTTCATTAATTATTATCTGATAATCATGATGCATGGACAACCTTTAAGCTTTCTAATATAATTTGAACTAATGCCAGATTAGCAACTATGAGAAAGAGGTAGACGAAATGAAGCACATGACAAGGCAGGAATATGTTGCATCTTTGCGAAGGTACGTACATACATACATACATGCATATATATATATATATATATATATTTCGTCATGGGGCAGATTAATTATAATGAAATTGACGATTTAATTATATGTACTCAATCAGGGATGGAGCTACAAATTTCTTTTAGTGGGGCATCTTGAAAATCAACTAAGAAAACCTACCTACACTACATCAAACTTCAATGATCCCAACTATTTATTTTTTAAGTTGCACCTCATAGATCATTCTTGCAAAATATTAGTCAAATTAGAAATATTTGAGACATCTAATTGAATTCAAAGAAATTGACGAACACTTTCTATTAAAAACAATGAGATTTCATCGTGACAATTAAATAGGCAAATAGTTTTGGAGTGATTTAAATTTTTGCAAGGATGATCTATGATTGAGACTTAAAAAATAGACGGTTCAGGTCAGGGACGAAGCTACAAATTTCTTTTAGTGGGGCATCCCAAAAATTAACTAAGAAAACTTTATTATAGTATGGCTTATACTCAATATGATAATAAGGATGCTTTCAAATGATGATATATCACAATTCCATGTTACAAAAATTTCAGTATAGTAGTGGAAAGTGGAAAAATGATGAGAAAAATATTAATACATGATAGGCAGGAGAGGAGTTTTTAAGTTTGAATGATAGAGTAAGAGCACTTTTACTCATAATATTTGATATAGAGTATAAGTAGTATGAAGGTATGTTGGATATTAGATACGTATATTTTCTTCAAAGATAACACGTGTATATTATATAACTCTAGTCTGCAACTGAACAAATGAATTACTTGAGTGAGGGCATCTGCCCCCAGTAAGCCTTCATTGGCTCCGCCCATGTACTCAATGAATTTTCTTGTTGCAGGAAGAGTAGTGGGTTTTCTCGTGGTGCATCCATTTATCGAGGAGTGACAAGGTAATGCAACATAGAATGCATGTGATGTAGTTAAATGTGTTATCGATTTGAAAGTACATGGAGGCCCTAAGTTTGAGCAGCATTCAGTCATCAAATTATAGATTGGTATTTATATGCATGTTACAAGTATGCCTTATAATTACTTGCATATAGTTTGTTTATGTAATTAATTTGGTTGCATGTGCAACAGGCACCACCAGCATGGGAGATGGCAAGCAAGGATTGGAAGAGTAGCAGGGAACAAAGATCTCTACCTTGGAACATTCAGTAAGTTTAATTTCTTTTTCCTGCAATATTAATTTTAATTTGACCTTGTAATTAATTAAGGTACTGATGATAATTAGCTTTTTACTTCATAATTTCCTAATGAATTTCCATTTATATATTCAGGTACCCAGGAGGAAGCAGCAGAGGCATATGACATCGCAGCCATAAAATTCCGGGGACTTAATGCAGTAACAAACTTTGACATGACTAGATACGACGTGAAGTCGATTCTGGAGAGCAGCACATTGCCCATTGGTGGTGCTGCGAAGCGACTGAAAGACGTTGAGCAGGCACATCACCAGCATCTGCACGAGATGACTCTACTGGCTGACGGACACAACAGATCAACGACGGATGATCAACGCGAAAAGCTGATGATGATGAATACTAGTACTAGTAATAGTCTCGATCAATATCATCAGCAACTGATAAATGGAGATCATCATGGAATGAGAATAAATAACGTCTATGGTACTGGAGTAGGCTGGCCAACTCTTGCATTTAACCAAGCCGCTACCGCTGTTGCCCATCAGGCCGCAGTGCCGCCTTTTGGGATGCATTATTACTCATCAGTGCCATATAATTCTAATGGCGGGCAGAGGGTTTGGTGCAAGCAAGAGCAAGACACTAATTCTCAAAGCTTTTATCAGCCACAAGATCATCATCATCAACTACTTCAGTTGGGAAGTACTCACAATTTCTTTCAGCCAGTCAACCTCATGGGAAATAGTTCTACGGATTCTATGGAACATAGCTCAGGTTCTAATTCTGTCGTATATAATGGTACTACTGCCGGAGATCACGGTGGCTATATAATCCCTATGGGGACGGCTATAGCTAATGATCATGAGAATAATAGTAATGCTTTTGGAAATGGCAGTTCCGATCATGATCAGGTGAAGCCCGCGCTAGGTTATGAAAATGTGTTTGGCTCAAGTAGTACTACTACCACTGCGGATGCTTATAATCATGCAAAGAGCTTGTATTATCTTCCGGTTCAGGCGCCACAGTCATCATCAGTTTCATCAATAGGTGTGTCGATGAAGGGAAGCAGCGAGTATGACAATTGGGTGCCAACAGCAGTTCCAACATCTACTCACAATATGGCTCCTTTCAGTCTGGAATGACACATAAATTAATGTGCGTACGTTTAAAATGGATGGACGGATGGAGGACGTGTTACTGGTCTGGTATTAGGATAGGGTGGATTAAGAAAAGGTGTATACATATGGAACTAATTTCCTAATTTTGATTTTTCATTATGCATCTGTGCTAATTACTGGATGATGATCACCTAGCCAGCTAGGTAGGGAAGATAGGCATTTTTATAATTTGGTGTTTTGTTACTAACTTAATTTGCAGTAGGCGTACTATATGCAAATTTTGCAAGGGTCTATCTGAAGTTCAGAAATAGCATCTGAGATCTCTACTTTTCTCTTTTGCTATGAATTTTGGGAACTTGAGAATATTCTAATGCATCCCCGGAAAGATTTATATATTAACAACAATCTAGATTTGTAGTTTTGCATAACTATGTATTTCATATATTTGAATGCAAAGATCGATGGAGTTTTAACACTTCTAGTAGTGCATCCTACAAGTTAATCTCTATGTGTACATGACCAAACTAATTGAATGACGTGCATTTATACAATAATACATATCAGTTACATTAGTTGGGAAGTGTTGTTCATGTAGGGTTTAGGGTAAGAAATCATCGAAGTGTACACAATGTGGAATGTGGATTATTTTCACTTTTGGCCGGTTTCGTGGATAACAATTATAATTTTTCCTTCGAAATATACATGCTGTGAAAGTTTTTTTTGTTGTTGGACTGTGAAACTAAACAAATATAGATAAGATCAATGGTGAACTTACGGTTAATAACATAAATAAATTGTAAAGAGAATTCGACGAAACAACATTTCCTTATCTCTGCATCCAACCATACACACTTTTGTAGTTAGTAGTTCCACAAATGAACTAACGAAGATGGATTATACAAAGGGGAATTAACAAGAGTGGCATGAAGATATACGACAAATAAGAAAAATAATCATGGCATGAAAATCGAGGAGATGTTTATTTATAGAAATATTATATCAATTTTCGTCTCAAAGAGAGCCAAAGCCCCTGTGGGAACTGGGATCGCATTGGAGAAATCAGCGGAGCACCCGTGCCTTCTTAGAAATAATACCACAAAGCTTCACACTCACCCACTGCGTTAAAGATTTCTCTCTCTCTCGCACCCTTTATCCATGCAGCAAATATTTTTTTGGTATGCCATGCAGCAAATATTACAACCCCGGCCTGAGGCCTCCATTAAAGTAGAGCTTTAATTCAATGTCACCTAAGGAAAAGCAAGACTTTTGTTTCCTAAAGCTAAAGGGGTCCAACCCCTCGTTCCCATACTCTTTTTCCTCCCATCCCATCCGGTCTTGCCTTTTTTTTTTTTTTTTTCTCCTTAATTATATGTTAGTTTTACATAAAACGTAATATTCATATTCTTTTTTTCATACACATTTATTTTTTAGTCATTGATTTAAATGAATCAAACAAAAACTATCAATAGGACTAAAAACAACAGTGTGTGAGTGGCTAAAAAGATCATCTAATAATCTTTTTAAATAAGTGGAACAAAAAAAACTTTCTTTGTATCCTTCTAATTTTGTAATGTTGCATGACAATATGAACTGGAGTTTTATGTGTCATTTTAAAATATCAGTTTTGATAAAAATGAACCAAAGTCGGAATCCAGTCATATGACGATCATCTAATGAATAGAGAAATTATGTTTTTCAATTAATAATCACTGAAATAATAACAACGTTGGTAGAAAAGTCACAGAATTTATAATTTGGTTATTTTTAAAGAGTAGATCTTTAAAAGGCATCTTAAAAAATACATGATTACGAAACATTACGAAATGAGAAGAATTAGAAAGATAGAATTTGAGAAAGCATTTCCTAATTACAGTTAGATTGTTAACTCTTCCGCAACTCGACCGAGTTCTTAAATTAACCTTGGCCTCGAATTTGACCGAGCATCCTTCATTAATCTATTATGTATATGCTGCTTGCATTGCATGCAGAAACAAGGAACTGAATGGTTATTCATTCCATGAATGGGGGACCCTTATAAATTGCGAACCCTTCTTCCTCATGTAAACAGGCCACAAGAACCTAATTAATGTAGAAGTCAATTAAGTACAGCAGAGAGAGAGAGCGAGACAGAGATGGAATTCGGGCTTTTCATTTGTCCATCGAAAAGGTAAAATAAATAATTAAACCCTGCACCGGCAGGTGGTGCTGTGCAGCTGCAATCCATGCATGCCTCATGCGCGTATGCGTGTCTGTGAGACTGACTCTTACATATCTCCTCCAAATAGAATCTCCCAAAAGCCAACAGGTCCTAGGAATGCTCATTCTCGTCTCTTTTACTTTTCTCGGGAGGGGAGAGGGGAGAGGGGGGAGGGGGCAGGGGTTTTCATCACTCATTCATTCATCCCTCTCCTCTCTAAATTATTTGCTCCATTTATTATACAGAATAATTCACATCGAACTCCAAAACCCTAGCCATTAAATAAATAAAAACTCTGTGTTTGGGATTCATACTTTTTTGACCTTTGACCATGCCATTACCATGCACCATCTCTTCGTTCCACATCCCTCTCCCTCAATCTTCTTTGAGAAAAGTTAAAAAAAAAGATAATCTTTTAAAAGTGAAATTCTATATAAATTCTTTTTCATTTTATATTTTTATTATAATATTTTATAATAATAACGTAACAATTAACGTTAAACTGTGAAATAATAAAAAAATTCATAAAGAGTCTTTTTAACCTCTCGTCTTCTTTTGAATAATAAATGGAATAAAACAAAGTAGGAAAAATAAAAAATTAAATTCTTTTAGCTTTCTTTAGATGTATTTCTTGAAGTTGAAGATAGAATTTGAAAGCAACAGCTAAAATAGATTTAAGTGTTGGTTGTCACTGATTGGTACTCCGGGCCCGAGTTGATCTTCTTCCTTCCTTACCATGCGTAATTATATATGTGAGAATCAATTATTAATAACACTGGCTCGCTCTACATTTATTAACTAGAAGGACATGTATGCATGAACTCAAATATATAAATCAAATTACTGCATTATATATAGCGTGGATGGGATCATGGGGTCATGCTTTTACGTGTGACTGAAGGTGGCTGTCTTCCACGTGTACCACTACCCAACTCCTCCCCCTTCCTTCATTCCTGACCTGAGCATGTGTGTGTATATAGTCAATGTTAGGAGGATTAAAATTTTAAACAAAATTTACAAAATAAATGATGTGTTACTAGTAAGAAATAAGCACATTAAATCGACGTTTAATTAATAATCTAATTATCAACAATTACATTATTTGGTTTAAAAACTTGGTCTCCCTAACATTACTCTGTGTGTGTGTGTGTGTGTATGTATGAGATTCCAGCTTGTTGATTTGGGTGGGCAGGCTGAATGTATCCATCCTTGTGTTTCCCTAGCCTTAGCTATGATTTAATTCAATACTATACGTATATCTGTATAGTAATTCATATTCATTAAAAGTTATTGCGATTCTTCTACTACAAATTAAGTTCGCATGATGTTCTTCTAAAGTGTTCAGTTTAGCGTGTTTAATTATGATCAAGTGTAATGTTATCTTGAGATTAGATTCTGGTCTGGTTCACCCTCACATTAGCAAACTTGGCCCTTTTACAGCTTTAATTGATCATCTACTTGCCACTAGCTGCCCGGGTAGAAGATTTGTATCCTTAATTTGGGCAGGCCGAGCAACTGCAATTTGCAAACTTGCAAGGGGGCCAAGATTTATCAAGCATGGCCCATGGTGCAAGAATATAAGATCGACAAAACGCGTTTTCCATGGCAAAGTTCATTCAGAGTATAAAAGTAAATGACAATCATGTGATTATTTTAGCGTATGTAAATGTGATTTAAATTTAATGTCACAATACCACCACTTGATTAACTATTCAAGGAAATTAACATGCATGCCAACAATACTATACATACAATACTGAAATAACTAATAGCACTCAAAAGTCATAAATAAAGAATTCAGTACAATTTCAAGGTGCTATCGCAGCAATATTATTTTTAACATGGAATGTCCTCTAATTAATTTTCAAGCAGATCGAAAAAGGATTTCACACATTTGCATGCTTATTTGAAGAGGCGTCTGCAACTTTGGATATCTTAGAATGTCTGCTGACCTTCTGTTCGACTCCCAACCACCTTTGGATATGTTGAAAAACTGTTTTGTCCCGCAATAATTCCCGGTGCCTTGCAGCTATTGCTACTCTTTCCACTGCAGCAAATCCATCTGCCTGTTCAATAGTAATTAAGATAGAAAGTTCGATCAAATTCGCTCAAATTCTGAAACCACAACAATACTTCGCAAATAAAACCCAGCAGGAACTATTGAATAGAGCATATATATTAACACTAGGATCATATGAAAGGTCGGATAGCGCACCTTTGCTGACTCAGCCGGAACTGTTTCATCTCCATCCACATAAGAATACTGAGGCTGGAAAGAAAGAGATCGTGTAAATCACAGAGAGGACATAGGGCATAAAAGCATTAACATCCCAGGGGTGCATAATCTGTGTCAAAACTGGAAGCTACTATTAAAGACTACTTCAGCGATCAGAGATCAAAGGACACAAGATCTAGGCTGTTTAAAAGTTAAATCTTTGAACCGATGGGATACCTACACACATGACTTAAGGTTTCACAAACAGTAAATAACTCACAATTGAATGGCATATTTCAGACAGGTCCTGTATTGGAGATGTCTCCGAACCGTAACTGCATTAGTAATATATATGTCAGATCACTACCAAATTAACAGTTACATAACTCGATAGGGAGATGATACAGCTTATGAAATAAACAGAATGATACACCTCTGGATTGTATATTCATCAAACCATTTTATTTTACAATGTCAAACCTTGAGAACTTCCATTTAAATTTGTTCTGCTAGTCAATTTCTACTAGTTCTTTATTTTATTTTGCAAAATTAGCTCGCACGTGTACTAAAATAATAAACATCTCCGTCTCAACTGAGCAACCAGTCATACCAAGGATTGCAAACCCTGTTCACATGTTTCCTGTTTTAATTTAAGTATGGGTCCAGCTGCTACTTATTTTGAATTTAAATTCCTTAAATATTCTTAATTCATAAAGTAGTTCTCTTACGTACCAAACATCAAAAGGGGTGTCGAACGATGTGCCATAAATGTTATAGAAGCTGACGCTATCTGGTAGTTTAGCACTGTTCAAAACTTGGCGAGTCTCAGCAGCCCATCTGAGAATAGAATGGTTAAATGGCAAAGCTACCGTTTTACCATCATAATTTAGCTGCAATGAAAGAGATTGACATAAGCTCAGGCTATTGATTAAGAGAGAAAGAAGTAATGGCAAGACATTCGGATATGTGCAGGGAGACAAAACTCGGACAACAATTGCAACCTCAAACAACTATTGTCCACTGGCATTGACAACATGATTGATGTGTTACTAGATAAAGTTGTCTATAGTGCTGGGCTGCTAGCATAGTGTATCCATCTTGAGCTCTGATAAGTATTGGATTTAATCAATATTAGATGTATAATTGTTTTCCTAAATACAGTACAACACCACACCAGAAAGCAAGATTTGCCCCAATGGTTTAGGCACATGAAATAATACATAACAAAACAAGCCAAAATAACGCAAGAAATTTTGAAGACTTTTCCAGAGTTTTGTAGAAAGAAAAATCAGAAAAGTGGTACCTCATTATGTATCAATGCTTCTTCAAACAAGGGAATGCTTTCAATTGGGCCATAAGACTCCAAATCAACCAAGGTTTCTCCTTCTGTAGAATTGTTCCTCCAAACCTGAATTTCTGGGCGCCTTTTCCAATTAAATTTTGGATTTGCCAACATCTCATAGATTGATGGACACTCAACCAACTATATGTGAAAACAAATTTATTCAGATTTAGTTCTTCCTAATAGCACACCTTATCGAATAAAAAACGGTAAGAAGTTAAGAACTGAAAAATGTAGCCAAATACTTGTTAGGGATGAAATGCTATAAAGAACAATAATATCTTTATTATTTTGATTGGCTGGACGGATATGCCCAACTTCCTAAAAAAGGAAAATAAGTATGCAAGTCAATTACATATTACAAGAACGACATTGAGCAATTCTTTATGGTGTTCAAGTGTTTAATTCAATGTATTACCAGCTGGTGCATAGTCCACCTTGATACAAAAAAGTAACTTTCCAAGCCTTCAACAAACTGTAATCCAGTTAAGAGAGAATCATTGATGCATCCTGGTGCACCTGTAATTTGAATTTTATAATCAACAATCAGGGATGAAAGCATAAATATCGCAATTTTATCAAATGCTTTGACTCCCAGTCTAAGAAGACTAAATATTGGGATGTTGAGCAAAAGAGGCCGAAAGGGAATGCATAGTATGGTTTTCTAGCTACCTGAGAAGATTCAACGAACAGATTTCACTAAGTACCGCTGACATATGTCCAAATACGAAGACAATTGGAATAAAGGAAACTACCTTGAAAAGGGCAAGCTATGCAGATCCATTTACTCACGTACTTCGAAAATACCTGCCAATCAATGATTTGCCTCTAGTGAGAAGAGGAGTTTATATTTTCAGCATATATTTGATGACAATTCATAAACTTCAACTAGTCACCAAGAGACAGTATGCGCACATCATTATGGAGTGACATAAAACATGTGACTAGCAGTCCACCCATTGAATGCGAAATTATATTCACTTTTCTACCCCCAGAAGCCTTGTAAGCAGTTTCCAGTTTCACCTTAAGACCTTCCATTAACTTGTCAATTCTGCCAACATAATAACCACGGTGGTCAGAATATCGCAAACAAGGAACCCAATTGTCAAACATGGTTGTGATAGTTCAAATACCACAAATGGTTGCTTGCATACAATTACTATAAAAATTTAGCCACCAAAAAAAAGTAACCAGCTGAAAAGAAGTTACCTATTGCTTTGTCGAAAATCATATCCGTATCCAAACAAAGTGGTTCCCTTCTTATATCCACATCCGACAAGCATATCAATCATATCATGGAACTGGTATACCTCTTTCAAACGTATCAATTTGACAAACTGGAAACATGAAGAAATATAATATAAGCCCATAATTCAGTGATGTCATAACCAAACTATGAGAATCCATGGAGACAAGTATAATTCTAACCCAGGAAGGATCTAGAATATCAATTGCATACAGGCCGTAATCATCATCTGGGACCACAATTTCAGTGTCTTTGTCTAGCGTTTCAGTATAACCTGGAAAGGCAAATGAGTCTAGTTAGAGACTGATTCTACACAGAACTAGAACATCAAATAACAGACACAAAATTGGAGATGAATTTGTGATTTCCCTAGACTAACATGTTTTAGGCATCTTACATGATTCAAATGGTAGGAAACCAACCTGGTGGCCATTGGATTTGATGCTTCATTCATGTTTATGAGAAGATCATACAAACTAATCTTGAAGGGAAATGATAGCTCTTGAAATAAAATTTTGACTTGGTTTATAAATTTTGAATGAAATCGTAACATGATAGATGAAAGTTGAAACATGTTTGCATATATCCAATTGATTCGAATGCATGTGACGATATCTTAACAATGAAATGGTAAATCTTAACACTGACTAAAAGTATCATGTTATGCATGGTCTCTTCCCAATCCCAGTAGAATCCAGCAAGCAAACAGTGACAGATGAGACGATTGAAAAAATTCCACACTTGTCTTTGTCTTGTCTTTCTTTCCTGCATACATTTTGGTTTGGTTTCCCAATTGCCACCGACCCAAAACAAGGTTCTCAATTTCGAAAGAAAACAATAAAAAGACCAACACTTAGACTTGTCTGTCTGAGTCTCTCGCTTGTATAATCTTGCTCCAGAGCTAATTGCAATTGTGTGTGTTTATGGATGGATGGATATATATACATACAATATTAATATTACGCAAGTATAAACAGGAGGGAGGAAGAGTGTATAGAAAGAGAGAGAAAGCAACCTGTTTGGGGATTGTAGATAGACCATAGCTTCTTCTTGAACTCCAAGTCAGCCAATAAGATCCGGACCCAGACCCGGGTGTCGAACCCCAACTTCCTCCTCTTGGAGTGCAGAATGGAGCCTCCTATGCCAGAAACCAGCAGCACCGGCTCCACCTCCGTGTCGGAGGAGGTGCGGTTCTCGTGTTCGAAGTCGAAACAGGGGCAGAAGCAGCGGCCTGCCATGGATATTGCTATGCCGTTGTTCTCTTCTCTTCTCGTCTCCTCTTGTCTCTCCCACAACTACTACGTATGCAGAGTGAGTCAAAGTGACAAGTAAGAGAACGGCATCACATCCACATGTATGTATAATGTTTTTGTTTTTGTGTCGTCTACTTAATATGCGTAATGCTAGAGAAATTGAATTTATAGGTAAAAATTTGTAAATTAAATGATAAATTATCAATAAAAAATGAACACGTTTTTTAATGCTAAAGAAATAATTTAATTGTCAATTTCTATGTAATTTAAAATTATTGTTATTATTAAATTTTTTTATCAAACCATAAATTAGATGTTATTATTATCCTGTGTTTGGCTTGTTAATCACCTTGTGTGCATAATTTTTTATTTTTATGTTTTTAATATCAAAATTTCTAGTGCAGAAACGAGGAATAGCTCCGTCATTGGGAATGAGCCAAAAAATGTCCTCAAAGTGAATACTGAAGGATTTCCATCTTGTTGCATTTGTTTTATGCTTTTATTAGGGGAAGTAGCTCATATTTTGACACTTTTCTTTTCCGTACATGCGACTTTGAATTATCTCATGATTATTAATTTTAAAGCAACTGCTTGGAGGTTATGTTTTTAGATATTTGATTTTTACCGAACTCTTTTTTATTACTTAATTTTAAAGTGAAATAGTTTTTAAACTCCCCACTCCCCCTCACCAACTTCTCTGGCTCTCCCTCTAATTAGTTTAGGTTGTTGTTGCACCAAACCGTCCAAGCCAGTGCCTCCGGCAATTCAATTCAATAGTTATCCATCGGATGAGGCCGGATAATGCGAGTAGTCCGACATACTTCCCAAGGCATATAAGAAGCATATCCCAAACGAAAATCTCTTGCTCACATTCTAGATTCTACCTCTGTTTCTGTTTCCAATTCCATTTCCTTTCAAAACTGTTAACCGTTAACTCCGAACACCAACACGGAAACACGAAACACAAACCAGATGGATCCATAACTAAAACATCTAAACAAATCACTTACGTCACACACACACACACACATTAACCACAAATATCTCGGCATTTTAACATCTAATACCAACAACGTTATCATCATCATCCGGCCATAATAATCTTTTTAAGTTCAAACAAAAATAGATTTCATTCCATTGCTGCATTCACTAGAATTTGCCCACCAGCTACTCCAAAATCCTTGTTCAAAGGTCCTGAACGTTCAAACCTACAAATCCAAAGTAAAAAAGAAATAATTAGTTTTAACTGTGGGTGAGCTTATAAAACAAAATAACAGATGGAAGTCCCCCGACTCAACACAAACTACTCTTCTCCAGGATTAAATAGATTCCACTGTGCTCCACAACCGAAAAATAGAACAACAATGGCAACAACATAATAAACAAGAGGGATTCATGCACCTTAATTCACAATAAGAATATACTAGTACGAGTTGCCCACCGTAATAAATTACATCAGTGATCACTAGAATTTATACCTGGAGGAAGAGATTGCTTCAACTTGTCAGCCTTCTCGGAATCAAACACACAAAGTGTGTAAAGGTACTTGGAGCACCGAACCTTGAACTTGACAGCATCCTTGGTCCTCTTGATTTTGACATTGCGGGCATCCTTCCTTCTTGCAGTTAGAAGGAAATCCTTGATCTCACGGATCTGCTTTGGCTGTTGGTGCACACACATAGTGTAAACATCACAGATCATTATACATTCTAAAGTTTACATCTAAGTAAGGCATGTATGTTCACATGTTTCAACATCTATTATCCAATACTTGAACAGATTTATAACAGAACCAGATTCTTAGCGAGTAAATTACTTTTTAACATGATTATAAAATCTGTACTGGTAGAAGGATACAAGAACAATGATGGGTGAAACACCAACAAAGAGGATTATACAAAACACCGTCAGACGCTTCATATGAAAAGACCACATGTGTTTCATTTCAACCAACCTAAGCAAAATTTACCACGAGATCGATACTAAAATGAAAGTCGCACTATTCTGTGACCTTGAAATAGTACCCTCTGGTTCAAATTTTAGAATAAAAATAGTAACGGAATTTTAGAGCTACAACAAACCAGAAGCATTGGGGAATATATAAGGCCGGGAGCATGAAAATCATGAAAGCAGCCAGAGTTCCTTTTCCAGAATCATAAGGATCAGATCCACAGTTTTTTCGATGAGCTCCAAAACACGAAATAAACAAGAAAGAACAAATAAAAAATGAAACTAAATTCTAAAAATGTTTGAAAATGGCTAATTTCCCGTTATTTTTAATTTGAATCGTATAATCTCTTCTCATCACTCATATCGATCATGTCGTGAATAAATCAAACATTGAAATACACTCTTACTTAAAAGTGGGCAATCCCACATGCTCAAAGCAAATCAAACAAAGGATGATGCTGATGATGAAGATGATGCATTATCTATCTATCTATCTATCTATCTATCTGTCTATCTATCCATCCATCTAAATTGAGTATAAAGAAGAGATGAACACAATTCTTCCTTTGATAATTATATGATACAAGATACACAAGACAGTAGATTTGGTATCAAATTCATAAAGCTCATCTTACAAATGCAAATTCAAACAGAAAAACCACCAAGTTCCAAGTGAGAAGGAAGATGCGCGCAGCAGTAAGGGTGGAAACGCACTTACCATTTTGCTTGGTCGAGACCGGAGGCTGCGAGTTCTCTCTCAAAGTCCGAGGAGGCTATGTACCAGATGAAACCCTAATTTAGTTTTATAACTCTACTTACATTTTTGTTGCCAGTTTTGTCCTTGGGGCTTTGTTGTGTTGTGATGTCCAAAAAGGTTGATGGGTATATGGCTCTCAAATCAATTATAAGCCCATTTTTCAATTTTGTAACTGTATATTGGGCTCAATATAGATTTCATAAGATCAGCTTGTACAAGTCTAGCATTTTCTTTGGTGCAAATATGCGTTGCGATTTGGGTTCGAAGTTGGCAGGTATTCTGCGTAAGCAGCAAGTTAATGACCCGGGCCTATACCTTGGAACCCCATCAAATTGGGGTAGGTCTAAACGCCATGCACTTGCGCATGTCAAGGGTCGGATTCTGGGGAAGCTTCAAGGATGGAGGTAGAACCTTCTCTTCCCAACTGGAAAAGAAGTTTTGATCAAAGTAGTGGCCCAGCCCATTCCAACTTGCTTGATGAATATTTTCAAGTTCTTGGTCTCCATCTGTAAGAGCAACTCCACCCCTAAAGACTTTGCGCCAGCACTTAACCCATTTATCCACTTCAGTGAACAGTAATAGACCCAATGAACAGTAATAGGCCAAAGCATCTCCATCCCAAAAAAAATGTGCTGGCACCTAGTTTAAAAATGCGCTGGCACAAACGATCTTCACCACTACAAAATGCGCTGGCACCCAGTCCATTTAAAATATTAAATAAATTTTTTATAAAATAATAAATAAATAAAAATAGTTTTAATTTCGGATAGGATTTTTAACCAATCTCGTCACGCCATGTGTCATTATCCGAACGTACTATTTTTTGAATAGATTTCCGCTAAGATTTTCAACCAATCTTGACAACCCACGTGTCACTTCCTGTTTACAATAATTTAGGCAAGATTTCGATAAGATTTTTAACCAATCTTGTCACGCCACGTGTCATTATCCAAACGTACTATTTTGTAGATAGATTTCTGATAAGATTTTCAACCAATCCCGACACGCCACGTGTCACTTCCTATTTACAATAATTTAGCCAAGATTTCGATAAGATTTTCAACCAATCACGTAGTGCCACGTGACATTGTCCAGAACCTCATCTTCTTTTTTTTTGTCCATATAAACCCTACATCCCTACATCCATCCTCACACTAAACTCAATCCTTTTTTTTAGCTCAGAATTCTTCTTTATCGTTTTCAAATCTTGAGTTCTTACAATGTCTTCTTCAAGGAGAGCGTATAAACAGTTGCAAGAGCAGCAGAAAAGGTTGTTGGCACAACAGGAAGAATTGGTCAATCTTGACCAAGGTGGAGGTGGAGATGAGGTCTTCGCAATGGAGGAGGATGAGGATGATCACCATAGAAGGCGGAGGGCCTCACATTCCGGCCGTATCATGGAAGCTATGGGTCAGATAGCCAAACCCAGACGTGCGGCAAACATCGATAGAAGAAGGGAAAGACGAGGTAAAGATCTCTTGGAAGATTATTTTATTCCTAACAGCGTTTTCCCGGATCATGTTTTTAGACGTCGTTTTAGAATGCAACGAAGTTTGTTCGATAAAATCATGAGTGATGTTTACAACCATGATCCATATTTTGTGCAAAAAGAGGATGTTTTTCATGTTCTAGGTCTTCTTCCTGAGCAAAAAATTACGGCTGCCTTGCGAATGCTTGCATATGGAGCATCTGCAGATCAAGTGGATGAGATCGCAAGGATGGGAAAAACAACAGTTCTGGAGTCCCTGATGCGGTTGGGAAAAACAACAGTTCTGGAGTCCCTGATGCGGTTTTGCTCTGCAATTGAAGCCCTCTACACCAATGAGTACCTTCGACAACCCACGCCAAATGACATGCGAAGGCTTCTGAGGAAGGGTGAGATGCGAGGCTTCCCTGGCATGATTGGAAGCATCGACTGCATGCACTGGACATGGAAAAATTGTCCAAGTGCGTGGCAAGGAGCTTATGGCGACAGAAAATGAGCCAAAAGCATCATTTTGGAAGCGGTGACTTCTTTTGATACATGGATTTGGCATGCTTTTTTTGGTGTTCCAGGAGCTCAAAATGACCTAAATGTCCTTGCCCAATCTCCAGTGTTTGATGAACTGCTACAAGGAAATGGGCCGAGATGCACATATTGGGTTAATGGTAATAAATACGAGGGACCATACTACCTTGCAGATGGTATTTACCCAAGGTGGTCAACATTTGTCAAAACAGTGCCACATCCGCAGAGTGAAAAAGAGAAACACTTCGCAAAGTGTCAAGAAGGGTGTAGGAAGTATTAAAAATTGTGGGATAAGATAGTATTAAAAAATACGGGTGTAACACAAATAAATAAATTAAAATATTGATGGACGTGGAATGCATATAAATTACATAGAAATTACATAAGAAATTAAATAAATTAAAATATTGATGTGGGTGTAACACAAATAAATAAATTAAAATATTGATGGACGTGGAATGCATATTACATAGAAATTACATAAGAAATTAAATAAATTAAAATATTGATGTGGGTGGAATGCATATAAATAAATAAAAATATTGTTACCTTATCCGCTAAACTTGTCCCACTACGTAGATTACCAGAAGCATGAGAGATGGCGTTTTTCCAACAAGTAAATGATGCGTTGAGTTTTTTCCAACGACCTTGAAGACCTTGACTAGATCTGGCATATTTTCCATGTATATCGCAAAACAATTTCGTAATTTTACTCCACATTTCTCGCTTATCCATCTCATTACCCGTAATCGGGTCATGAGTAGTGCGAACCCAACATTCACACAACGTAACATCTTCATTGAGCTTCCACGAAGTCATTTTTTTTCTCTCAAAGTGTACAAAATATTCAAATGTAGAAAGTGTAGAAAGTGTAGAAAATATTGAAATGTGGTGTAAGGTGGAAGATGAGGGTTAGGTATTTATAGAAGAAAAAAAATTAATTTTTTAAAATTTTTCTGTATTTTTAAAAAAAAAATCACAAATTTTAATTAATTTTTAATAAATTTTAATGTTGTAATTAATCTGGACCGTTGGATTTGAAAAATAATCAAATCCAACAGCCAACCAGCTGCCACGTGGCCAACGGTCAAATTTCTGACCGTTGGGCCTGTTTTTTTTTTTTTTTTTGGTGAAAAAAACGTGGACGGTTGATATGTGATCGGACGGTCCAATTTAAAAGTCAAATTTAAATTTTTTTTACCGTTGGAAATCCAACGGCCTACAAAAACTAGCCGTTGGAAATCCAACGACTCTGAGGAGGGCCACGTAGCCCTCAGCCGGGTATATGTAAGTGGCCTGAGAAGCGGGCCCCACCGCTTGCAAACCTGTCGCCTACTCGCGCCCAGTTGCAAATGTTGTGCACGCGCCAGCCTTTTGGACCGGCTTCTGGGTTTGTCTGAAATGGGCTGGGCTGCTGCCTGGCTTGGGCTGGGTGCCAGGCTGTTTTGCGGGCTAGAGGTGTTGGACAGGGTGCCGGGCTGTTTTTTTCACTTGGTGCCGGTCCAAAATTTAAGGGCTGGAACTGCTCTAATGACCTCGACTTCATGCTTGCCCATTTCAGGTGGGTCCATAGGATGCGAAACGCAAGATACATTGGGTTGCGTTGGAAAAGTTAGGCTACCGGAAGAATGAGGGGGGTTTGGGGTTTCATTCTTTCAAAGATGTTAACTTGACGCTCATAGCTAAACAATGTTGGAGGATAATTTGTGAGCCTAATGCCTTATGGGGGTGCGATTTTTGAAAGCTCGATATTTCCCCCATACTTCTTTCCTTGAAGCAAAGCAAGGTCACTGTGCTTCCTGGGGTTGGGCTAGCCTTCTTGAGGGTCGAAATATCATTATGGGTGGAGCTCATTGGCAAGTCATGAATGGGAAGAATATTAAATTTTGGGTGGACCAATGGCTGCCCAAGCTTCCTGCAGGACACCTAAGCCCTTTGGCGGGTGTTCAAATTGATTGAAATCAAACAGTGGATTCTCTAATTAGTCAACAATCTTCTTCGTGAGACTTGGAGAAAATCAGACCGCATTCCCTCAGAGGATCATGTAGCGATCCTTGATACCTGCATTGGTGCCTCTTAGGGTTGTGATCGCCTGGTTTGGCCTTGGGTCAAGAATGGCAGATTCTTGGTGAGGTCAAGGTACCATTGGCGACATTCTCATGGGGTGCCAAATTCTGCGAGGCCTTCCTCCACTCCTCGACAAGTGGGAAAGAGATGGAATGAGATTTGGAATATGCATGTTCCGCCAAAGGTTAAGTCATTTTTATGGAGGGCTCTCAAGGGTGCACTAGCCACCAAATTGGCCATATTCAAGCATCGCTCATCCCTCATTCCAATCTGTCATATTTGTAATGGGGAAGTGGAGTCTGTGGACCATATGCTTCTTATTTGCCTATGGGTTGGGCCTATTTGGTTTGTAGGCTCTCTTAACTATCGGGTTCTCAGAAGTCAAATCACTTCCCTTAATGGTTGGCTTCAGATGATGCCCTCGATGTGAGCAGAGAACAAGGAAGAGAAAGGTTGAGTGCTGACGATGATTGACTTTACCTGTTGGTAGATTTAGAAGGCGCGCTGTGCAATGATTTTTGCTCAAAAACCTTATATCTCCAAGCCAAGTCATTCACTTTATCTCCAGTGCGATGATCACCTTTGTGGCCATTAGTCTCAGGGTCCGTGTTCCCTCCGGTCCCAGTGATATCCCCCGATCTGGTACTACTTAGACCCTCAATCCCCTTCATTTTCGGAAAGTTAATATGGACGCCAACTGTTGCGTGGCAACGAGGATGAGATACTTGGGGATTGTTATCATGGATCAAGTTGGGGCATTTGTTGTAGCTTGACGAAGTTCAGTTATGGAGCCTTTATTGTTGGTTGCAGAGGCATTGTCTGTAGTTAGGGGGTGTTTGTGTGGCTCAAGAATTGGGATTTCCCAATATAGTGGTTGAATCAGATTCAAATGAGGTTATCTCTTCGCTGTTGAGGTCGATTCACCTTGGCGGCTAGGAGGATTTCCTGACCCTTGCGAGGGTCGTTCAACCGAGAGAGTTCTTTCAAGATTGCTACTGGTTTTGGACTCCAAAAACAACCAATTTGGTGGCGGACATGGTGCGTTGAGATCGTTTTAAGAGATGGATGCTGATACTTAGGTCGTGAGACCTTCATCTTCTTTGGTGCATGTTCTCAACTATGACGGTCCACCTTGCCCTTCTTCTAGTTTGTCCTCCCTAAATTGTCGAGGGGTGACGCCTTGCATTCAATGCAACGTCTAGTTTTCTTAATCCCCTTAATGATCTAGCTGTTGTTTGTATTATGTTATGTTCTCTGTTAGCCAAGTGCTTTTCGGCTTTTCTGGTACTCAATTGGCTTTAGCCCTGGCAATGAATTTACCAGTTTCACAAAAAAAAAAAAAACTTTGTACTACACCAACAATTGAACTAGCTCTATTGAGCTCAAATGTTTTTAGCCCTCTTGTGAATTTGATTAAAATCAAACTCAAAATTAAAAGGCTTAATATAGGAGTTTCAAATAGTGGGATGCAATTATTAAGCTCTAGTGTTATAGGAATCAAACTCATAATTCATGTATGTATATGAGTATTAAATTCGGATAAAGTGATGGAATGTCCAAAAGGCTAAATTCTATAAGAATTTATGTAGTTTACAAGAATTCTCACTTTCTTCCTTGCAATTTATTATATAGCACTTTCGTCTTTGTAGTTTCATTCCGTAAACATCGTTGGTCCAGTTTTTCCAACATAAATTTTCAAAGAAAAAGTGGAAGAGGTGCACAAAAATGGATGGAAAACCAACTTATTAGACGGATTTGGACTAAAGCGTAATCAAAACGAAACTCCGAGGATGAAAATGTAAACAAACGAAGTAAAGACTCGTTATTGCAATTTGGTCCCGAACAGTGCGAACAGCACCACACGTCACCCACAGCGTACAAGCTAGGCGGGTTTTCTCTGTTATCCATACAATTGGACAGTACTGGAGTCGTAAAACTATGTTGGTTCTGTGCAGAGCTTGAACTTGTTGTATCAGCAGCACAGCAGCACAGCAGCTATGGAGCGTCATCTTCGACCTGTGCGCAGCTCAACGGCCATCTTATGTCCCTCGAAGTCTCTAATTACTAAACTGCCACTGTTACTGCAAAAGCCCACTTCCTCTCCTTGCCGTTTCTCCTCCTACACTTGCCCTTCCTCTAAACAGCTTTCTACCTCTTATCCGCTTCGTCCTGCAGGTTTCAGTTCACGCACTGCTTTTCTTGATTTCCCTCTGCCTCTGCGTTTCCAATTGTTGAGCTTTATGTTGCAATTTTGTTTATGGGATAATATATTGGGTTTGTACTATTTTTCCGCTTTTGTGAGTGTGTGGTTGCAAATTTGCAATTGGTTTTATATATCTCATTAACTTTTTGATGGGCTTCCACTTTCCAGTTGTTTTTGCATGTGAAATTTTCTGTTTTGGGTTTCTAGTTCCTACTTGCTTTGATTTCTTATGCTTAATCTTTGAAAAATTCGATTTGACGGTTGTACTGTGGTGCATTTCACAGGACGTTACCGAAAGCAAAACACTTTAGATGCTCGAGTTTTCTGTTTTTTGATATTTATATTGTTTATATGCTGTGTAGAGAATGAATTCCGAATTGCTTACTGTTGATTTTTGATGTCACTCAGTTTTACTGGCGAAGCCGGAGAGCCAAGCAAGCAGCGGGGTCAACACCGACGCAAGAGAATGGGCAATGCAAGGTCTGTTTTGAGTCTTTTGACTGCTTTTCAAGTTTGATTTGAATGAGAGCATGCTTGGTGTACGGATGGTGCTACTTTCATTTGCACATCAATCACTGACAATGTTCTAATTCATCTTATGTCTCACAGATTTTTATTTCTTAAGAAAGGATGTAGAAACTGCCACAATACGCATTAAAGAGATAAGAAACTCTGCTTGTCTGCACAAGTTAGAGCAAGAAGTTGCTGATTTGGAGTTGAAAGCAGCTGATACTGCCTTTTGGGATGATCGAGCTCAGGCTCAAGAAAACCTTTCGGCCCTGACTGATGTCAAAGACAGGATAAAATTGCTGAATGAGTTCAAATCACAGGTCTATGCCCAAATTTCTTTAATTCTGTTTAGAATATTGTTTTCGCATCGTTTCTATGGGGTGACATGGCATCGTCGTTGTTTTTCTGGATAATTGGTTGTGCTTGAAGTGTGATATGATGATATGAAGTGGGCAGTTTTAATATGAGTACAAAATCATACTGTCTAGTAGGAGATCTTTTACTAATTTACTCTGCATACGTATACTCATTTACAAATATTGAATATCAGAAAGTGAGCTCCTCTTAAATTGCATTGTGGATCAATTTCATTCAATGTAGGTTGAAGATGTAGAAACAATAGTCAAGCTAACTGAAGAGATGGACTCCATAGACCATGGACTTCTTGAAGAGGCTGCCAGTATCATCAAAGAATTGAACAAGGGAATGGATAGGTTTGAGTTAACTCAACTTCTTTCTGGGCCTTACGACAAAGAAGGTGCTGTCATCTTTATTACAGCCGGTGCTGGAGGTACTGATGCACAGGTAATTAGAACATATGCGCAAAGGAAGAGCAACTAGTCCTTTATGGTTCTTATAAGTTCGATGGAAATTTTAGATTCTGTGAGATGCATATGTAGGTGCTGTAACGCCATTTTACAGTAAAACATATTGCATTTCTCATGAATGAATTTCTTTTAGGAATTAAGACACATCTATCTCATTCATACCCGGCCAAAAGTAATTTATCTTACTACTTTTGAGAATACTGTACGGGGATGGTAAAGCTTTTGTTTCAGCAATTACTGAATTTGTCATCAGCATCCCCTATTCATCGTTTGTGTGGACTTCTGCTTGATTCCATGGTTATGTGTTATTTAAGAGTGTTCAGGTTAGTTCACAAATTACATGTTTATGTTTTTCTTGCATTAAACCTTTGATAATTCTCAGTGCAGGACTGGGCTGAAATGTTACTCAGGATGTATGTGAGGTGGGCAGAAAAGCAGAGATACAAGACACGAGTAGTTGAGAAATCACAGGGAGAGGAAGCTGGAATTAAGTCCGCGACAATTGAAGTTGAAGGTCGTTATGCTTATGGGTATTTGTCGGGGGAGAAAGGAACACACCGCATTGTAAGGCAGTCCCCTTTTAATGCCAAAGGTCTTCGCCAGGTATCTATAAACCTTCTGGTAACTATGAATTATTAAACATTTAATTACAGAAACTGATTATGAGGGAACAGGGTTTTCCATATGCGGAGAGTTGACATACGTCTTGTTGAGTTGAACAGCCTTAGGTACATAACTAGTTTGCTAAAAATTACTACTGAAAGTGGGCGTTGCACACATTTGGAAGGAGGGGGGAGGGAAAGAGAATGGGCGCACATATCCTATATTGTGTGTTCTAACTTGAAGCTGTGTGCAGACAAGTTTCTCTGGCGTTGATGTCATGCCTCTTCTACCTGAAGAGTCTTTGAAAGTTGAATTACCTGAAGAGGACCTGGACATAAGTTTTTCAAGGGCAGGCGGAAAAGGAGGCCAGAATGTGAACAAAATTGAAAGTGCTGTCCGGATTACTCACATCCCCACTGGTGTTACCGTTCGCTGCACAGGTTTCCTTAGCCCCATAATTTCTTTGTTGGTTTTCACCAGTGAAAATATTTTCCCTTGTCATTACATCAAGTTTTGTTGGTCGGTGTATAAGAATGATAGTTTCTGGCCCCGTTTTGATTTTGTATTTGTGAAGTTTAATAAAAAAAGTACGTGAGCTTTGTGATGACCTCTATTTCTTGGCTACTGCGATGCAGAGGAGAGGTCCCAGCTTGCAAACAAGATCAAGGCTCTAGCCAGGTTGAAAGCCAAGCTGTTAGTGATTGCCGAGGAGCAAAGGGCGTCGGAAATTAAGCAAATACGAGGAGATGTGGTGAAGGCAGAATGGGGCCAACAAATCAGAAACTACGTGTTCCATCCCTACAAACTCGTCAAGGACGTGAGGACGGGACATGAGACGTCGGATATCATTTCGGTAATGGACGGTGATTTGGAGCCCTACATAAAAGCTTACCTCAAATACAAATACAGTATGAAAGTGAGCTAATTAAAATTCAGCATGTAATTAATTCTAAGTTATCTACACTACTTAATGCTTGAATTGTATAATTAGAAGCCGAGTTAGGTAGACAACAACAAGTAGTATAGCGAATCATATCATACAAAAAATCTTGGGTGCTCCCGGTATTTTAATCGTTAGATCTTGAGTTTTGGATTTTAATCAAAGATCTAACAATTATTATTCATTATCAAGAACATTAGTGGTATGTATCGAATGCTAATATTTTTTCTTCTTCTTCATGATATTGGAATAATTAAGAGAACCCTCATTGTCAAATTTTTACCACTTTTTTTTTTTTCAATTTTACCCTCACTTTTGATGCACAATACTTACATAGGGAGGGTAAAATAATAATTGTGTATCTTTTGAGAAAATGACAATCATATTCCAATTTTTCTTATTTTATCCTCACTTTTGATGCACAATATTTACATAAAGAGGGTAAAATGGTAATTATGTAATATTAAGAAAAATATGCCCTTATTAAGAGATCCTATCATCAATGTCTCATATTTTTTTTAAAATTTTAAAAACTAATCACACTCCTTAATTAAAAACAAAAAAGAAAATGAAATTGTTCACACACAAAGTGTGTGCTCATCTTCTAGTATTTTATAAGAAAAAGGAAAATAAGATCTATTAGTTTACGTTTATGCAATTATAATGAATTAGGGACTCTAGATTTCAAATTTAATAATAGAAGAATTATATTTTTCTTTAAAATTTATATAAAACGTTGAATTGGAAAATAGAAAAATGTTGAATTGGAAAATAGAAAAATGACTTAGATAAAGGTGAAAGCACTTGCCATCTAATACCATGGTTTAGTGGTATTCGATTTTAAGTTCGATTATCGTCTAAAATGAATTTGAACCATATTATTATAACTCGTTCACTATGAGTGTAAATAATATCTTTTGTTAAAAAAAAAAATGCGTTCATCGCTCGTCCACTATAAGTGTAAATAATATATTTTGTTAAAAAAAGAAAAAGAAAAAGTACGTTCATCGCTCGTCCACTATAAGTGTAAATAATATTTTTTGTTAAAAAAAAAAAAAAAGTGCGTTCATCTGACGTGTATAGTACAGGCTACGCCTACAGCCCAGTAAATAATGACTCACCCCACGCACATCACCCTTTTCACCAAAATTCCCCATGTACGGTACTCACGGGTCTCGGTCCTCAAAGTTGAATCCGGATCAAAGGTTTCAGTGATTCGTAAATTGTGTGTATCTATCTTACAACAGTAATTAACAAAAATTAATTACAAAATGTACAATTAACGAACAGAATTAATAACATCCTCGTCAAAAAGGATCAGGAGAGAGGATCCCGTTGGCTCAAATTTTGTTTACCGATGAAAGAAAGAAGGAATGAAAGAAGAAAACCCAACGACCCACAAAGAAAGTTAGAGAATAGCCTTCCAAGTTTAGTTTTCGACTCTCTCTCTACTAATAATTTGATGAGAACCGAAAACTTCCTGGGCAAGTTCTTTAAAAAGGTGACCGAGACCGACTCACTCACTCTACGTATAAATTCAATTCAGTTCTCAAGTAAGTAATCCACATTCACAAACACACTCTTGGAATCCTGGAATCCTGGAATCCATTCCTTTCCTCCCTCCTCCCTTGGGCTCTGCCCACGGGAAGTTGTTAGAATTCGATCCATCACTTACTCTTGTAAGTTGCTAACTCAATCACATTGCTCACTCTTTCTTTCTCTGCAATTTTAATTCTCGCTTTGTTTGCTTTTCACTTTTCGATTTCTTAACGAATCAATGCTTTTGTTTTTGTTCTTGTTCTTGTCTCTTTTTTTCAAATTTTTTTATTTATGAAACAGTGAAGCTATATCGCGGGGAAAAGCTGCAAAACCAGCTGCCATGGAGATCGACGGAGCCCAATCACCCACTGACCCTGATCCTCTCCCATTCGCCAGAAGGTCTTCTAAAAATGACGAAGTGTGTGTATGTAGGAAGAGTTGATTTCCTACTGATTTGAACTTTCATACATTTCCGATGAATTAAATTAAAGCCTTATGGGGAAGGCCAACTTATATACAATGAGGTTAAAGCTTTTCACCTATACTACATGTGGAGAAACCTTTATACCGACACCACACTCAGCAACTGCACACATTCAGCAATATTAAAATGTTCTTCCCTGCTGTCTTTCCTTTGATTGTAGTGATGGCAGGTACACCCATGCTTGCCAACTGAGATTCCGCATGTGGAGCATCAAAGCATGGAGTGGATGTATAATTAATACATGGCAGATACACCCATGCTTGCCAACTGGGATTCTGCACTGCATGTGGAGCATCAAAGCATGGAGTGAATGTATAATTAATACAAGGATTTCAACACTCCCCCTCAAGTTGGAGCATGAATGTTTTGAACGCCCAACTTGCTGAGAAGAGAATGAAACGATGCCTTTCCTAGTGCTTTTGTAAATATGTCGGCCAACTGATGTTTTGAAGGTGTGAACTTTGTTGCAATCATTCCTGAATGTAACTTTTCTCGGACCAAGTGACAATCTAATTCGATATGTTTAGTTCGCTCGTGGAAAACTGGATTAGCTGCAATGTGTAGTGCTGCCTTATTGTCACAGTAAACATGAGCTGGAGCTGCATGGGAGACCTGTAAATCTTGTAACAAATAACGAAGCCACGTAAGTTCACAAGTGATTGCAGCCATTGATCTATATTCTGCCTCTGCAGATGATCGTGAAACCGTATGTTGTTTTTTTGTCTTCCAGGAGATAAGTGATTTCCCCAAAAACACACAATAACCTGTCACAGACCTTCTAGTCGTTAGACATGATGCCCATGAAGCATCACAGTAACCACTCAATTGTAAAGTATCTGTAGATGGAAAAAATAGACCTTGTCCTGGAGTCCCTTTGAGGTATTTCAAGATTCGCATAGCAGCTTCAAGGTGAGGCTTGCGTGGTTGGTTCATGAACTGGCTAAGGTTTTGGACAGAAAATGTGATATCTGGCCTTGTTATGGTGAGGTAGATGAGTCGTCCCACGATCCTTCTATATCTGGTTGGATCATTCAATAATTCACCATCCGTTGGCCTTAACTTCAAGTCTTGTTCCATGGGAAAATCTACTGGACATGCCCCTAATAGTCCAACATCGTCCAGTATGTCCAAAACATATTTCCTTTGTGAGATAGAAATGCCTTGCTGTGAACGAGCCACTTCAATCCCAAGAAAATATTTGAGAGGTCCGAGTTCCTTAATACGAAACTGATGATGAAGGAATTGTTTTAACCGTTGAATGGCCTCATGGTTGTTCCCTGTAATGATCATGTCATCAACATAGATAAGAACCACTGTAATGGAATGCGCAGTAGTGCAGGTGAACAATGAATAGTCTGCGGTTGATTGTTTGAACCCCACGAGTTGAATAGCTTGAGAAAACTTTGAAAACCATTGACGGGAAGCCTGCTTCAAGCCATAGAGGGATTTATGGAGTCGACAAACCAAGTTCTCCCCCTGTCGACGAAGTCCAGGAGGTGGAGACATGAAAACTTCTTCGTCCAAATCACCATGGAGAAAAGCATTCTGGACATCGAGCTGATGGAGAGGCCAGTGGCGTTGAGCAGCCACGGCCAATAAACAACGAACAGTGGTAAGTTTGGCCACGGGTGCGAATGTTTCAGAATAGTCCAGGCCTTCAATTTGAGTGTAACCTTTAGCAACCAAACGCGCTTTATAGCGCTCGATGGAGCCATCAGAGCGATATTTGATCTTGTAAACCCACTTGCTGCCAATTGCACGTTTTCCAGGAGGCAGGGAAGTGAGTGTCCAGGTATGGTTCTGTGCAAGTGCAGCAAGTTCAGACTGCATGGCAGCTTGCCAATTAGGATCAAGGTTGGCCTGGGAAAAAGAAGTAGGTTCGATGCTACGAGTGATATTATTGATAAACACTTGATGAGATGATGATAAATGTGAAGGAGAGAGATAATGAGAGAGGGGATAGCGAGTACCTGACCGCGAAGAAGAAGCGGAAGTGGAAGGCGCCGTGGTGACCTGTGAACAATCATAATCCTTTAGTAACACAGAAGGTTGCCTGGGGCGGAGGCCACGACCAAGGGCAGGTGGTGGTGAGGGCGACACAGGTGATGGTGGCGACACAGGTGATGGTGAGAGAGGTGCGACAGTTTCGGCCGGTGAAGGAGGAGAGGTGTGCGGAGTAGAGATGATGGGAGATGAGGGTTCTTGTGGAAAGGTGGAAGAATCTGATATGGTATCGGTGAGAGAAAGAGGAATGACGGGCACAACTTCATCAGGTTGGGTGTCGAGAGGATGATGAGCAAAAGGGAAGATGTGCTCATGAAAAATCACATCACGACTAGTAAAAAATTGATGGGTGTGAAGATTGTAGAGACGATACCCCTTTTGTCCAGAAGGGTAACCAACAAAGAGACACTTGTGAGCCCTAGCATCAAACTTGTGTTTAGGAGAGGTGTGTGTGGCATAGCAAAGGCACCCAAAAACCCGTAAGTGCATGTAAGTGGGGGGGCGTGTGTAGAGCATTTCATAAGGTGTTTTTTTTGATAAAACGATGGTGGGTGTGCGATTGATAAGATAAGTGGCAGTGAGAAGACTTTCTCCCCAAAATTTGAGAGGAAGGTTTGCTTGAAAACGGAGTGCGCGACCTACATTAAGGAGGTGTCGATGTTTACGCTCCACCACCCCATTTTGTTGAGGTGTGTGTGGGCAAGTATGTTGAAAAACAGTACCTGAGTTGGCAAAAAATGAACGCATGGATATGAATTCTGCGCCATTATCAGTGCGTACTTGTTTAACTTGACGCTGAAATTGAGTGTTGACATAAGCAAAAAATAGTTTGATTTTCTCTTGTGTTTCAGATTTTAAATTCATGAGAAAGAGCCAAGTAAATCGGGAGTGATCGTCAACTATGGTTAAGAAGTATTTAGCACCTGATGAAGATGGCAAACGATGCGGACCCCAAATATCACAATGTATTAACTCGAAAGGTTGCAGACTAGAAGTAGAACTTAAGGGAAAAGGTAACCTTGTTTGTTTGGCTACTGGACAGACATCACAATGAGAATCAAAATTAAAAAAGATATCAGGAATGGAACTAGATAAGACACGGGCTGGACCAGTGGAAAGATGTCCAAGGCGTTGGTGCCAGACATTGGATGATGTGGATGCAGAAGCAGCAACGACCCCAGGCTTATTTTGTCGAAAGACGAATTTTTCTGTGATTGGAACTAGGTAATACAGGCCATCACGCTCCTTCCCCAATCCAATCATCTTCTTCGTTGCCAAATCCTGTAAGAGACAAAAAGTAGGGAAGAAAATGATCAAACAATTTAATCCCCGAGTAACTTTGCTAACTGACATCAGGTTAACTCGAAAACCAGGGACACAAAGGACATCTTTTAGGTTTAAATTTGAATTGAGTTTGATTGAACCAAGACAAGAAATTGGTGCTTGTGACCCATTTGGCAGATTGACAGAGGAAGAATGTGGTCTCCTTTTGTCGTGTAAATTGAAAGAAGATGAAATGTGATCTGTAGCCCCACTGTCAATAATCCAAGAATCTGGACTGTTTGTGGAGAAAGAATAGCATTGTGTATTAGGTATACCTGCTGTATTTGCAAAAAACTGATTTTTACCATCACCACGAAGAATAGCCTTGATTTTGTTGATCTCATCCACTGTGAATTTCAAATCAACAGGTTCTTTGGTGGTGCTCGACTTGCCCTCTTCTTTGTGGGCATTATTTGCTGCTGCGCGCCTGGTTTTGTTGGGAGGTTTTACGTCCTTCCCGTGAAACTTATGGCCAGCAGGGAATCCGTGAAGGTAGAAACAGTAATCAACTGTATGAGTAGTTCCATCGCAGTAAGTACAATGAAAATCCTTACCGGTGTATGCCTTGCCACCATTATTCGGCTTGCGAGGCTGCTTATTCCAGCTGGTCTTGGATACGTGCATGGCATGTGTAGTGTTGCTTTCACCACCTTCTGCCACCTCTCTTTGTTTTTCTTCTTGTAAGGTCAAAGAATATACCTTACGAATGTTTGGTAGTGGCTGCATTAAGAGGATTTGTCCACGAACAGCCGAATAAGAGTCATCCAATCCCATGAGAAATTGAATAACCTGTTCCTGTTGTTCTCTTTCATTGATCGCTTTCATCGTTCCACATGTGCAGGCTGGGATGGTGTTGTAGGACGCTAGTTCATCCCAAAGTCCTTTGAGTTTGGTATAGTATGCCGATATGGGTCGTTGACGCTGTCGATGTTCAATGATCTCTCTTTTAATTTGAAAAATGCGAGAAACGTTTCCTTGCGAGAAACGTTCCTTCAAATCCTCCCATATCTCAGAAGGTGAATCCGTGTATAGGACACTGCTCATCAGATCATTACCAACAGAACTAACGACCCATGAGAGGACCATATCATTGCACCGTTTCCAAAGAGAATATTTGGCGTCGGTTTTTGGCGGGGCTTCTATCGAACCATCCACAAAACCGAGCTTGTTCTTGGCGCTGAGGCTGATTGTCATCGCACGACTCCATGTGGAATAATTGTCACCATCCAATGGTTTGGAAACAAGGTGTAGACTCGGGTGATCCGAGTGATGGATGTAGAATGGATCAGTGATGTCCATTGTTGTTGTGAGTTGTGGTTTGTGTTTAGGAGTTTCTTCGTCACTCATGATGAACAACGAGATCGAGCGGAAGTGTTTCAGGCACCAGGAAGGTGCTCTGATACCATCTAAAAATGACGAAGTGTGTGTATGTAGGAAGAGTTGATTTCCTACTGATTTGAACTTTCATACATTTCCGATGAATTAAATTAAAGCCTTATGGGGAAGGCCAACTTATATACAATGAGGTTAAAGCTTTTCACCTATACTACATGTGGAGAAACCTTTATACCGACACCACACTCAGCAACTGCACACATTCAGCAATATTAAAATGTTCTTCCCTGCTGTCTTTCCTTTGATTGTAGTGATGGCAGGTACACCCATGCTTGCCAACTGAGATTCCGCATGTGGAGCATCAAAGCATGGAGTGGATGTATAATTAATACATGGCAGATACACCCATGCTTGCCAACTGGGATTCTGCACTGCATGTGGAGCATCAAAGCATGGAGTGAATGTATAATTAATACAAGGATTTCAACAGGTCTTGTCTTATTTTTATTTTTCTTTTGCTCTTTTTAAATGTTAAAATTTCATTCACATCAAACGGTGATTGCGATTGATTTTTCGGTTGGCGTTGTTGTAAAAGAAGGAAATTTGTTCAAATATGAAGGCTTGGTGAACCTGTCTGTTATGTTTCGTGATTGTTTGCAGTTACCAGCTAGAAGCATTAGAGGCAGCAATTAAGAAGAACACCATAGTGTTCTTGGAGACTGGCTCTGGAAAGACTCTGATTGCCATTATGCTTCTCCGCAGCTACGCTTATTTGCTCCGCAAGCCTTCTCCTTTCATTGCCGTCTTCTTGGTTCCTAAAGTTGTCTTGGTCAAACAAGTATGCACCTACTAACTCACTCTATATAACTAGTTTTACCACTTGCATATCTCAACTCTATGAGATTCTTGCTGTGTCTTTTAATACTAGCAAGCTGAAGCTGTGAAAATGCACACCGACTTGAAAGTGGGTATGTATTGGGGAGACATGGGAGTCGACTTCTGGGATGCGGATATGTGGAAGCAACAATTAGAACAATATGAGGTAGGAGTTTTTTGTTTGTCTTTTTAATACACAATGCTTTAATCTGCTTCATTTATTTTATTCATTTTGGATTTTAATTTCAAACTTCATACCTGTGACCTCTTGATTTGTTTCATGTTTTTGTGTTGTTCCCAAATTTTATGTCATTGAAAACTGTTTCATGACCAAAGGCATCTGATTATTCTAAATGCACTATGGCGGTAAAATAAAAAAAATAAAAAATAAAAATAAAAAACTTCTATTGCACAAGTGGCAAGAACATGTTTTGTAAATTCTCAAAGTGTCTGATTAAAAAAAAAACACAATGACCGTTTATGTGGAGCAATTGGTAAGCAAGCCTCCCAAATCTTCAAGATACATGTAAATGCATCAGCACTAATAGTTTTCTATTTTGCACCTGTCAAACGTGTGTTTTTTAGTCTCATCACTCAGGAGTAAACAATTGTGTGATATTCGTTAACGGATGAAAAACAAGTGTTCTTTAACTTTCAGCTTTATAATTACAGGTGCTTGTGATGACTCCTGCAATATTGCTTAGTAATTTGAGGCATAGCTTCTTCAAACTAAGCATGATAAAGGTTTTAATTTTTGATGAGTGCCATCATGCCAGGGGTAACCACGACTATGCTTGCATAATGAAGGTGAGCCGTTTATCATTAGGTATTTGTTCATTGCCAAAATAATTACAGCGTCTTCAAAGGAAACCTGCTTGAGAGTTGATTAATTGTTTAATATTAGTTCTGTGGTCACTAAACTTGGCAGACTATTTCTGTACATTATTTGTGTGGCTTCTTCATCATGAGATTGTTGTAATAAAAAGGCTTGCTGTAATACTTGAAGGATTGTCTGATGTGCAGGACTTCTTTCATCGTGAGCTACATTCCGGTGAATCTGAACTTCCAAGAATATTTGGAATGACTGCTTCCCCCATAAAATCAAAAGGTAATGCCTTACAAAATAATTTATCATATCATTTATTGCAATATCCAATGCTTGTCCTTTTATTCTGTTTAATTTTATCCATGTATAACTTTTCTTTTGATATAGGTGGAAATTCAGAGTCATCGTATTGGAAAATAATTGATGAACTTGAGACCCTGATGAATTCAAAGGTCGATTCTGTTTATTTCAGGAAAACCTCTCTTTTTTAGCTCCCCCACTTCTCCATCCCTTTCTTGGTGTCGTATTTCTGTGTGATAATTGTTCTTTAAAGCTTTTGGGAACAATGGTAGACTGACAGAAGTTTAAATTTTACAAGCGTGAGGAGTGTTTGTCTAGATGTGTAGAGAACACATGCATGTTTTAACCATGTCATTGTTAGAGAATTCTGTTATAATTAGTTGTATTATCATGGTTCTCTGTAGACATTTTCTTGTTCTTTCTTCAGTTTTTCTCATACAAGAATATCTACTTTTCATTGTGAATTATTTTCCAATATTTTATCTTTTAACTGTGAGTTTAATATATCATTTGCTTTAACATTCTTTAAATTTACTAACCCTTTGCTTCCCCTGCTTCGTCTTGGTGGTTCAAGGTGTATACATGTGCTAGTGAATCCGTGCTTGCTGAGTTTATACCACATTCAACTACAAAGTTCAAATATTACAGGCATGACGAGATTCCATGTGGCTTGGTTGCAAATATAATAACCCAGTTGAATGCTTTGAAAGAAAAGGTATGCATCAAATTTTTTTATGATAAGATGTTGGCATTGAAAAATTTGTTTTTATGGGGAAGTAATTTTGCACCGTCCTCTGTAATTTAAAACTTGAATGGACATTTATGCTGCATTTCCTCTCTTCTGTTTCCTAGGAGGTGGAGTGTTATGTGCCTAATGTTTGTCTCTTTGCGATTTTGTTAAAGGGTGTATTTTTTTTTTTCAAATTTGAAAGGCAGTATAATGTTTGTCTGACAGACTACGGTACTAATTATTGGTCTATTTCTTCTCAGCATGAACTGTCACTAGAAAGTTTGGATCTCAGTCAATCTACATCACAATCCATAATCAATAAGATGAAGAAATTATATTCAGCTTTAACATTTTGTTTGGAAGAGCTTGGTGTTTGGCTGGCTTTAAAGGTATTAAGCAATTTCCCTGGCTCTGTTCTAGTTGTCACTGAAATGAGTGACAGACTAATGGATTTGCATTTGAGGAACAGGCTGCTTCGTTCTTTTCCCAGAAAGAAAATGAATTGTTTTCATGGGGGAAACTGGATGTGTTGGGCGAGAATATTGTGAGAAACTTCAGTTCTGAAGCTTACCAGGCGTTTGCATCTTTTGTACCATCTGGTATGTCTATTGTTCATCTGGCTACTTGTGTAGAATTTGATCTGTAATTGATGCTTACATTATTTCCGTCTTTCCTTTTCTTTTACACCTTTCATTCAGATCGAAAGTGGACTATTGCGAATGACGTTACATACGATTTGGATAAGGGGCTTCTGACTTCAAAAGTTGTCTGTCTCATCCAATTGCTTCACGAATACAGGTTGACTTGACGTGAATGACCTTTTATGTTTTTGAATATATGTAGAATGGTTTTGAATCTCTTAAGATTCGTTCTTTTAAGATCAAGATGTCCTTTGGAATGCACTGTTCCTTTTTTTGGTAAATCAATTGCCACATACTCTCAAATTCACGTAAACATATATATATATATATATATATATTATACATTATATATTATATAGTATACAGTTGAATATGGTACGTTTTCTGCTACTCAGTTAAACATTAGATGTACTGACTTTTTTTTATTACAATTAAAACCCAGGGGCTTAAAGGATTTGAGATGTATAGTTTTTGTTGAAAGGGTCATAGCAGCTGTTGTCATCGAATCATTATTTAGTACATTTTTGCCTAAACTCAATGACTGGAAGACAAAGTACATTGCGGGAAATAACAGTGCGGTGCAATTCCAAACCAGAAAAAGGCAGAACGAAATTGTTGAAGAATTCCGTAAGGGCATGGTATGCTTACTTTTGTCCTTTCTGAATCACAATACCTTGTCACTTACCAATTTCCATGTTTGATTTGGAAAATGTATATGTTTCAGGTGAATATCATTGTTGCAACATCGATTCTTGAAGAGGGGTTAGATGTTCAAAGCTGTAATTTGGTCATTAGATTTGATCCTTCCTCCACTGTTTCTAGCTTCATACAGTCTAAAGGTCGTGCAAGGATGCAAAACTCTGATTATGTGTTAATGTTGAAAAGGTAATTGTTCAGTCTGTCTGAAATTAATCTCTTCCCTAATTTTTCTATAGATGTATTTGTTGCCCTAATGAAACTTGACCATAATTTTGTTTGTGCAAGAAAATTCATATTCTACTCTCTCCTTTAGTGAATTCATATTTAGTTTGACTGTTTAGGCCAATTCTTCTAGGATCAGTTCCTAGTACTATGGCTAATTATTTTTGTCTGCAGTGGTGATTCCAGTACACATTCTCGAGTACAAAATTATCTTGCTAGTGGAGCTATAATGAGAAAGGAGTCCTTACGCCATTCTTCTCTTCCCTGCACACCTTTGGAAATTGATTTGCAGGATGATGACTTTTATCGTGTTGAAAGTACTGGAGCAAGCTTGAGCCTTGCTTCCTCTATTGGATTGGTGTACTTCTATTGCTCAAGGCTCCCTTCTGATGGGTTAGTTTAGTGAAACACTCTGTAATTAGTGCTGCTATGTACTCTATTAATTGATTTTTCTGATGATTTATTTTTATTTTTTAATTTATTTTTCAGATATTTTAAACCTGCTCCAAGATGGGATAAGGAGACTTGCACTTTGCATCTTCCCAAGAGCTGTCCAATACCTGATGTTCATGTAAAAGGAGATGTTAAAATTTTGAAGCAACTTGCATGCTTTGAAGCTTGCAAGGAACTTCACAAAATTGGTGCCTTAACGGATAATCTTGTTCCAGATATTGTTGAGGAAGAAGGCACACAAGAGCTTGGTAACTTCTCTAACCTTTACTTGCCCATCCTTAGCTTCTAATATCGTTTTGAACTTTAGTATGTTTTTTAACAAATTCTAATTGGGCTGTGTGCAGGGTCGGAACCGTATGATGATGTACAGTGCAGCTATGTTCCAATTGAATTAGTCAAGCCCTTTTGCTCAAATGATCCTAGTATATTGTATCATTGCTACTTAATTGAGCTGAATCAGAATTTTGAATATGATATTCCAGTTCATAATATTGTACTTGGTATGAGGTGTGAGCTTGATTGCGATATTGCAAATATGCATTTTGACTTGGAAGTCGGCAGAGGTAGTTTAACAGTAAACTTTAAATATGTTGGAGAAATTCATCTACATTCAGAACAGGTATTGTTTTGATTTCTCTACTGCTCTTTTAGTATTATATGATGCATGAGATTAACTGACGTGTTATCATGTTCATATGACTTTATTTGTAGGTACTTCTGTGTAGAAGGTTCCAAATCACAATTTTTCGAATTCTAATAGATCACAATTTGAATAAGCTGGGAAAAGTTTTAGATGGACTTTGTTCGGGAGGAAATGTTGGGATTGATTATCTTTTACTCCCGGGGACCAGAATACATCAGGAAGCTGTGATCATTGATTGGAGATGTGTTACATCTGTGTTATTTGCATCTGAAGAATATTCCAAGGATCATGTAAATTGTTCAACGCATAACGGTTGTTCCCGTTTGGTACATACCAAACAGGGTTTGGTTTGTACATGCATGATCCAGAATTCTTTGGTTTGTACCCCTCATAATGGTACCATATATTGCATCACTGGTTTGTTGAGTAACTTGAATGGAAACTCACTTCTTAAGCTCAGGGATGGCAGAGCTCTTACGTATAAGAAATACTACGAAGAAAAGTATGTGCTTTTGTTGTATCCTTGTGAATTTGTTGCCATTGATGAGCTTGTGTATCCAAGAACTTAAATGATGCATGCAACAAGAAAAGAACATGATGAACTACGTGTGCTAACATTGTATCCCAGCCATTTATGAGTAACTCAAAATGTTTCTCTTATTGTAGACACAAGATCAACATGTATTTTGATCGACAATTGCTACTGAAAGGGAGACGAATTTTCCAGGTGCAAAATTATCTACAAAGGTGCAGACAACAGAAAGAAAAAGGTCAGATATTCTAATTTTTTTACTCTCATGTCGATAGCCATGCTAAGTGTATGATGAGATTTGCAGGAAAATGACATGCATGCTTTTCTTTATTGCTTTGAAAATCAGTGGATTTTGCATAAAAAACTTACAATGCCTATTTTGATTAAGTTCTATAATAACGAGCAATATTTTTTGATCGTATAAAGAGCACAATGTTGTTGCAATGTTGCATAACATTTCATGTATGAAACCAAAAGGAATATATGGGGCAATTCATATCGGTTTTTCATAAGAATGAGTTAAAGTTGGAAATTTTTTTGATAGTATCAGTGTTGAGATTTTGTCCATTGGATCCCATTCTTGTTTTCATGCTTATTTCTTGTTGAGTAATAAACTTAACGTGTTTTTTCTTTGCAGAATCGAGTCATACATCTGTTGAATTGCCGCCTGAATTTTGTTCTATAATTATGTCACCTATATCAATCAGCAGTGTATATTCATACTCATTTGTTCCTTCAATCATGCATCAACTTGAGGCTTTACTTATTGCTGCCAGCTTGAAAAGGATTGTTTTGGATCATTGCACACAAAATGTTATCATTCCAACCGTTAAGGTATTATACTAATTTGTTTTGAGGGGGAAAATACTATATTGTTTGTGACTTTTCTCTAATTTGATGAATTTGTTGGTCTGCTAGATTGTTTTCCCTTTCACTTCTGGCTTAGTGTTTTCTTGACATAAGCGACTTAGTGTTTTTTTGAAATAAGTGAACTTGATCATTGCTTGTGGCTCTGCAATTAATTTGGTAAAGGCGTGAGTAAATTTATAAACTGATATGTTCTTGGTGGCTGTATGACTCATATGTTTTCATAGTATTGACATGGAACGAGTATAATGGAGCAAAGTTTGAGTAAAACATCTGGATGGTAGAATGTCTATCAGGAAACTTGTGTAGTCTTTGCAAATACATGTAGTATTGGTACTTTTTCACTTGAATATGGCACACAGTTGGACTCGTAATTTAATTTTAATTTTAATTTTACTGCACAATTTTTCAATAAAGTTGTGGTAATGTGGTCCGTAACTATAATTTTTGTTTTATTTATAGCTTTGTTAGTCAGTTCTCACCTGGGAGTTTATCGTTGTACTATTGATATATTTGGTTTCATTGTGGTTCTGAACATTACATGTTGGTGCTATCTGATATCTATACGTAGGTCTTGGAAGCTATTACAACAAAAAAATGTCAAGAGAATTACCATTTGGAATCCTTGGAGGCTCTTGGAGATTCATTTCTTAAATATGCTGCTAGTCAGCAACTTTTCAAAACATATCAGAACAATCATGAAGGCCTTCTTAGTTTAAAGAAGGAGAAGATAATTTCCAATGCTGCCCTTTGCAGGCTTGGATGTGACCACAAACTTCCGGTAATATTTCTCTATTCTGCTGCTGTTAGTATTTTCCATCATTTTATTTCCGTTAGTTGTGCTGAAAGGATGCATAAAGTATTACCAGGATATATAAATAAATCAATTCTATGTTGAGAATGAGTCCCACATTGATGAGAGGAGGGACCTTGCATGGGCTTATAAGAGATCGGGCTACTCTCCATATTGCCAATTGGTTTTATGGTGGAACCCCAACTTTCTTCATTCTACAGCTCCAGATACTAAAACCCTCATTGTGCTGTTTCAAGTTTCCTTCATGACATCAAATTCAATTTTTGTCTGTTTTTTGATAAATCACTTGCTGTATTTATGACTTGTTTGCCATTCGTTTGATGTTGTAGGGCTTTATTCGTAACGAGAGTTTTGACCCAAAAGAGTGGTTTATACCTGGAGATTATTCTGGAAGTTATTTACTATATGAGGAGTTGCTTTATGACGGAAGAAAGATCTACACTAGGGAAAGACGGAAGGTCAAAAGTAAGAGTGTTGCTGATGTGGTTGAAGCACTAATTGGTGCATTTCTTAGCACAGGTGGGGAAGTAGCTGCCATATATTTCATGAATTGGGTTGGTATAAAGGTGGATTTTGTCCATATTGATGAAATTGAGGTTCCACCATAAAACCAATTGGCAATATGGGGAGTAGCCCAAGACCATATAAGCACATGGCAAACCTTGTCCCTCACCAATGTGGGACAACTCTCAACACGCCCCCGCACGTATGGCGGATTTTCAAGCCTACACGTGGACAACAACTGGGTGACGTGGAGCGCGTGTGGCCGTTTGGCTTCACACGAGGACAACCCGCTCTGATACCATGATGAATTGATATCATATCTTTATTATTCAATCTGATTGCTTTATATACATCTTACACACGCACACACAATAAACTAATGTACACACAATAAACTAATGTGGCGTGCTTGCTATCCAGGTTGTATTCCACGCATGCTTACTGTCCATGCTGCACACATCAGAGCACATGTGCTGCTGTCAGGAATGTTGCAGTGCAGTTGATGGAGCAGATGCTTGCTGTCCAGATTATATTCCACATGTGCTGCTGTCAGGGAATGTTGCAGTGCAGTTGATGGAGCAGATGAACTGAAGGACTAGATCTAACATCCCCCCGCAAGCTGAGAGGACGGGACACAACTGGAAGCTTGGAAACCAGAGTCTTGAACCTTGATGACGACAAACCTTTGGTGAATATATCAGCCACTTGATCTTGTGAACAAATAAAGTTTACAATAAGCTCACCACGCACCACTTTTTCACGTACGAAATGATAGTCAACCTCGAGGTGTTTGGTGCGGGAATGGAAAACAGGATTAGATGCCAAAGCTATCGATGAAATGTTATCACACCATAGTTGTGGACAAAGAAAAGGCAACTGTAAATCATGAAACAAAGAGCGTAGCCAAGAAATCTCTGCTGCTGTATAGGCCAGTTGCCTATACTCAGCCTCGGTGCTTGATCGGGAGACCGTCTTTTGTTTCTTGGAACTCCAGGAGATGAGGTTCGAACCCAAATATATACCATAACCTCCCGTAGAATGGCGTGTATCAGGATCTCCTGCGTAGTCTGCATCTGAGAACGCACTGAGCTGCATGCTGCCAGGTTTGTACAACAAACCTTGTGCGTAGGTAGATTTAACATACCGTAAAATGCGTTTCACAGCCATCCAGTGGGTTGTAGTAGGAGCATGCATGAACTGACACACTTGATTAACGGCATATGAAAGATCAGGACGTGTGATCGTAAGATACTGTAAGGCCCCCACAACACTTCTGTAAGTGTAAGGATCAGGATGTGGATCACCCTCATGTAGACTGAGTTTCTGACCTGCACAGACGGGCGTTGAAATAGGCTTGGCATCAAGAAAATTGGTCCGCTTCAGAAGATCCAATGCATACTTTGCTTGACTAAGATGCATCAGATTATGCGAAGAGGAGACTTCCACACCCAGAAAATAGTGGAGAGGCCCCAAGTCTTTCATTGAAAATAATGTGCGTAGCTGCTGGATTAAACGATGCATTTGTTGTGGATGATTGCCTGTAAGTAATATATCATCGACATAAATCAACAGAAGTAAATAAACACCTTGTTGCTTGAAGACAAACAACGAATAATCACACTTAGATTCCTGAAAACCCAAATGAAGCAGGAAATCCGAGAAACGTTGAAACCAAGCTCTCGGTGCTTGTTTCAAACCGTACAAGCTTCGTTGTAACCTGCATACATGATGTGGGTATTGGGAATCAACAAACCCAACAGGCTGCCTCATATACACCTCCTCCGCTAGATACCCGTGTAAAAAGGCATTCTGAACGTCAAGTTGACGAACTGGCCATTGATTTGAGACTGCAAGACTAAGTACTAATCGAATGGTACTGTGCTTGACCACTGGACTGAACGTTTCGCCATAATCCACGCCATGTTGCTGATGAAACCCATTGGCAACTAGCCGTGCCTTATATCGGTCGATGGAGCCGTTTGCATGTCGTTTAATCTTATAAACCCACTTGTTTGGGAGCAAATTCATATGAGGTTTGTAGGGAACAAGATTCCACGTCCCAGAACGCTGTAAGGCATTAAATTCTGTGACCATAGCATTTCGCCATTCCTGTTGTTTCACGGCTTGACTAAAGGACGTAGGTTCAACAGGTGTATCAGTGGTGACAACATGCAAAGCATATTTGGGATTAGGTTTCTGGATGCCAGCTTTGGAGCGTGTTTGCATGTGATGTACGGGATTAGGTGCACAACTAAGGTCCGGTTGCTGTTCAGGTTCACTGATAAGTTCTTGCTCATTGGGCATTTCTAAGGGCACAATATCAGGGTTGAGAACAGGAGGCACACTAGGGTTGGCTATGGAATCCACAGAAGAAGTTATATTTGTTGGGGGAGGATCATGGGAAAGAAGTTGGGCAGTGCTAGGAGAGGCGATGACTGGGGAGTGTGATGGAGATAAGGAAGGGAAAACAAATAAGAGATCAGATGAAGGAGAACTACCTGTGGCATGGACGCTTTCCTTTTGAAGTGTGATATCCTTGAATGGAAAAGAGTCCTCATCAAAGAGGACATGGCGAGACAAGTAAACTCGTCGTGTAGATACATCCAAACATTTGTACCCCTGATGATCTAGCGAATAACCTAAGAAAACACATGATTTGGACTTAGCCTCAAGTTTGTGTTGTGTGTAGGGTCTCAGCCACGGGAAACACCTACACCCAAAGACTTTAAAAAAATCATATTTTGGTGTTCTTGTAAACAATTTTTCATAAGGTGACTTATTCGACAGAACACGAGTAGGCAACCTATTGATGATATAGGTGGCTGTTTGACACGCATCAGGCCAAAAGTTTGAGGGAACAGCAGCATGAGACAACATGACTATGGCAGTTTCGACAATATGACGATGTTTCCTTTCTGCAAGACCATTTTGTTCTGGGTGTTTGGGACAAGAAAACCTTTGTGAGATGCCATGTTTATCTAAAAACTCTCGAAAAGCATTACTCTTATACTCTCCTCCTTCATCACATTGGAGAAGCTTGATAGAACGCTGAAACATGTTTTCAACCTTGGTTTTGAATTTTAAAAATATTTGGAACACCTCAGACTTATTTTTCATTGGAAAAATCCAAGAATATTTGGAAAAATCATCGACAAACAATAAGTAATAACGATATCCTTCATTTGAAATAACGGGTGAACACCAAACATCCGAATGTAAAAGATCTAAAGGGAATTGCGAAACAGACTCTGAAACTTGAAACGGCAATTTGGTACTCTTGCCTAATGGACACGAATGACAGAAACGTACAGCAGAGGTGCCACTAATTTGCACTTGATTATTGGAAATTAAAGATTTGATTATTTTAGACGCAGAATGGCCCAGACGATCATGCCATTTCTGTGCAGACACTCGGACTCCTAAACACGCTAGAACGGGATGATTGGATGATCCACCGCCATTAGGAAATGGGTATAACCCATTCTCACACTTCCCTCGGAAAAGCGTCCTCCGGGTCTTGAGGTCCTTAACAAGAAAGAAATGTGGAAAGATTAGTATAGAACAGCTATTGTCAAGTGTAAAACGATGGGCAGAAATTATACTGGTGGAGGCCGAAGGACAATGTAATATGTTGTTAAGTTTAAATGAGCAAGAGTCAGTCATGATTTGATTTGAACCAGAATGTGCAATAGAAAGACCAGTATCATTACCTACTCCACCAATGTTTTCATTACCATTATACTCCTTGGGATTGACAAGGTTCTGTAGCTCAGGAGTAATATGGGCGTTTGCCCCAGTATCAAGTAACCAGGAGCCATTTTGCTGACGATTCAGTGTGGTTGGAGATGAAGCCATAGCTGTTAGACGGTTGGTTGGAATACGACCTTCGTAGGCTGCATTCATGCGATGATAACAATCAAGGGCGGGATGCCCTTCTCTTCCACAGATTTGACAAGTTATACGACCACCATAGGAAACAGACCTTGCAGCGGATTGTTGTCTGTGGGCATTGTTGTTGCGAGAAACAAACCCTCTCTGATTTACAGAGGGACCACGGTTGGACGGTCCAGCGCCTCGCCCAGTACCTCGAAGACGTCCACCACGTCCTCTTGCAGCCACATACACATTAACGGGAGTAGTGTCTGTCACTTGAACAGTTTGCTCCGCCATCCTTCTCTCAGTGGTGAGAAGGAGAGACTCTAGAGTGGGATACGTGATAGGAGAATCACGTGCTTGTGCGGCATTCACGGTCATTTCAAAAACAGGTCCAAGATTATTGAGAATAATCTGAACAAGCTCATCCTCTTCAACTGGTTTGCCAGCTAGGGCTAGGTTGTCAGAAATAGAATTCATCTTGTCAAGAAAATCAGCAATTGAAAGGTCACCTTTTTTGGTTTGCAACAGTTCGTTGCGCAGAAACAGAATTCGATTCTGAGAGGATGATGCATAGCGCTGCTCCAAAGCTTCCCAAGTTGCTCGAGACGTGCGCTTGCTTGCCACAGTTGACAACACAGAAGCTGTGAGCGAGCCATTGATCCAGCTGAGGATCATTTGATCATGTTGCATCCAGGTAATATACGACGGATTGACTGCAGTATTTCCAGGAAGATTCATAGGAGGACAAACACAGGAGCCATCTACGTACCCCATTAGATCACGACTCCTCAAGATAGGAAGAATCTGGGCTAACCACAATGGGTAGTTAGTTCGATCGAGTTTGATGTTGACGATGGTGGTCATGGCGGAGGAAAACGGGATGGTTGTGTTGTTGCTGCTAGTATCAGACGACATAATGAAAGATAGTAGATGGGAGAAAAAAAAAAAAAAAAAAATATTGGATCGATGTCGTTGGACTTAGAGAGCTCTGTGTACCATGATGAATTGATATCATATCTTTATTATTCAATCTGATTGCTTTATATACATCTTACACACGCACACACAATAAACTAATGTACACACAATAAACTAATGTGGCGTGCTTGCTATCCAGGTTGTATTCCACGCATGCTTACTGTCCATGCTGCACACATCAGAGCACATGTGCTGCTGTCAGGAATGTTGCAGTGCAGTTGATGGAGCAGATGCTTGCTGTCCAGATTATATTCCACATGTGCTGCTGTCAGGGAATGTTGCAGTGCAGTTGATGGAGCAGATGAACTGAAGGACTAGATCTAACACATATACCATGCGAGAGGCACTTCCAACTGCAACCGGAGAAGCTTGTCAATGTCGGACATTTAGAGTCCTTACTGAACTACTCATTCCGTGATCCTTCTCTTCTTGTTGAGGCACTAACCCATGGTTCGTACATGCTTCCCGAAATTCCAGGATGTTATCAGGTACAGTGAAATTTATACATGGTATTACTATTTTGTAACTGAATGCCAACCTCCTCACGTGGGATATGCTCACACGATAACAGTGCATACTTTTACTTCGTTTCAACTTCTTTGAATCGTCTTTTCAATACTTTAATGCTACATTACATTACATGATAGTAATCTGCTGCATTTGACAGCGGTTTTCTGTGCTCAGCACTGCTTAAACAGTTTTTCCGAGTCTCCATAATGCATCTTATTTCATAGGTCACATGTTCCTTTACATGACCTGCAATCTTTCATCCTCTATCATCTGTTCTGCTCAACAGTATATTATTTCTTGTGCAGCGGCTGGAATTTCTCGGGGATGCTGTGTTAGATTATCTGATCACTATATATTTGTACAATGAGTATCCTGGGATGTCACCGGGAATCTTAACTGATATGAGGTCCGCCTCTGTGAACAACGACTGTTATGCTCGCTCTGCTATTAAGGCTGAGTTGTACAAGCACATTCTGCATGCTTCACACAAACTGCACAAAGATATAGTTTACACAATTGAAAACTTTGAGAGGTTATCTACGGAATCGACTTTTGGATGGGAATCTGAGACATCATTCCCCAAGGTTAGTCATCCGCCTATATATTTATATCTATGCATTAATGTATTCTACAGGAGAACTTTTTGCAACTCTCTGTCTGACATGATGGTCTTATATTTTTCCCCTTCTTGATGACAGGTACTTGGAGATGTTGTCGAGTCTCTAGCAGGGGCAATTTATGTTGATTCTGGATATGATAAGAAGATTGTCTTTCAAAGTATAAGTCCTCTCTTGCAGCCCTTGATTACTCCAGAGACGTTGAAGCTCCATCCTGTAAGAGAGTTGAACGAACATTGCCAGAAAATGCATTATGACATGAAGAAACCCGTGAAGACTTCCCACAACGGTGTGGCTGCCATTACAATAGAGGTCGAAGCTAATGGGTTCACGTACAAGCATACATCAACAGCTTCTAATAAGAAGACGGCATTGAAATTAGCCTGCAAGGAGGTTTTGAGGTCCTTGAAAGAAACTACACAGCTTGCAAGAAATTCATGAACAGTTGTACTGCTATAATAATGCGTTGGAGAACCAACAGTGTAGGCATGTCTAAAGTTATGGTATGTATCTTCTTAGAGGTACTATAACTTCTTAAAGGTGCAGTAGCGGCGCTGTAACTGGGCAAGAATTGGCGGATGGATTATATGTTATGGATCGGTCGTTGGTGAATTAATGCAATTGTTCTACTGCTTTGTGTTAAAATATTGACATACTCGATCTGTCCATCAGGGAATTCCTCAGAACCCTAAACCTAGTCAAAACCATAATGCATTTTTGATACTTTGGAAAGAAAAAAGATGTACAAGTAAAAATGAGTGTAGGTTTTCCGTCAACATGGTTTCGATGTAGCCCTTCCCATAGAAGGCACTGTCTCGTGGGTGCTAAATCAAATGCAACAAGATGGAGCTTCAGATCAAAAGATTCATGATGCCTTCTTTTTCCCAAACAGTAAGCTCAACGAGTAAGTGTTCCCCTTCCGTGCAGCTGCTTCAACTCGATTTCCACCAATCTAGGAATTGTATTAAACCAGCAACTCCATGTCAGTGTCAGAAATGCAGGCAACGGCCGAAAAGGAAAGGGCAAACTCATGCTAACCACAGATAAACCAGAGGTACAGAAATTACCTTGTCCATGAGCCAATAACCAATAGTTGGCATGTATTGCACCAAGTACATTACAGCCAGCACAGGCTACAATACAATCAATTACAAAATATGGATAAGCATAACTACGATAACATACATATTATCTTGGTAGTCAGACCTATACAATGGATGGCGATACTAATGTCAATACCTGGTAAGATATCCAAGCTTCTTTCAGACCATGGGTGGCAGCAACTATCGTCAACTCTGCACATCTTTCTGATGACACACGCTTCTGTTAAAACAGAAAAATAACACAAAAGGATTAAGAAACATTTCAATGCAAGAGGTTCAAATTATAACATGTCCCCAGCCCATTAACGCCCTCTCGAGTCAAAACGGGTTAAGTAGGCAGCACATAAGTAACGAATGAAAATAAATTAGATGTTTGGAGATAAACATACACAGCCAGAATGAATAACACATAGGGAGAAGGGGAAAAAAAGAATATATACATATACATATACATATATATAATCATCCTGGGAAATGATCCTGTGGAGAGTCATCCACTCAGGATGCCTCTGATTGCACTAAATAGAAGGTGTGAGTGTGGGTGGGGGTAGGGTGAGTTGGGGGTTCTCCGGCATGTTGTTACCCATACAGGGGGCAGGAGGACAATTTCATATAGACATAACAAGATCATGGTAAGGATAATAAGAGCTAACCTCACGAGAAGCTTTATTTTCAGAGCTTGCTGCTCCAGAAGCATTTGATGTTTCTATTGGCCCAGGGCAAACAATGGTCACCTGGATTCCTTTCTGACACAGCTGTACTCAAGAAAGATGAACTAGCACCATTTGGTAAATATAGCAAACAGATATTGGAGCTATATTAACAGTTTAATTTTGATAAGAATAATTTGAATAACGCATAAACACACCACTCCTCTTCGTGTCGTTAGTAAGTCTAGATACAATGGAGAACTTTGATTAGTGAGAATTGTAAAGATTTTCCACTCTTATTAGATATTTGCATCATTCTAAAGTTTCCTATCTTTACCATTCCATTTCTTTGTTCAAAATCCTAAACTACCAGTGCAGTGTGTACTGTCACAATTAGTCCATTGTACGGGACAAAGTATTAATGCCATTTAGCTCATGAGATATGAAATACATACAAGTCATAGAAATTCAATTTTACCTCAGAACGCAACGTGTGAAAGTACCCGTTTAATGCGTGTTTAGAGGCAGAGTACATGGCCTGACCTGGTGCCGGTGTCTTTCCCGCAGCACTGCTCATCTGCACATAGCAAACAAAAAAAAGATCTAATAAGGGTGAAGAACAAAAATGGAAAACAAGCACAAAATGAAGATAATAAGAGAATATGCCTGACAATTAACACCAACAAATAACTAAGTACCTAGTGTGCTTGAATGCATGACAAATCCTATTAACTTATGCCTAGGTAGTCAGCATAACTACAGTCTTGGACATTTGAGATAGTCATGTGCAGGATAAAAAGTATTGATCCATTAGGTTCTTTACTAATATCATGTCACACTGCATAAAGCTATTGTGTAAGTCCTGCTGAAACTAATTAAAATTTATCCAATATATCTTTTCACTGAAATGAGTGGGTATGGCAGAGAATTTTAACAATATTTTCAACTTACCACAACAAAATGTCCCTTCCCCCGCCTCAGCATGTAAGGTGCTAGCAACCGAGTAAGCGTTAGTGTCCCAAGAACATTGACATTGAATGTCTCCTACTTGCAAGAAAGAATAAACAGGATCACTTTCATACATAAGCATTTTAAAAGTATAAAAAGGAAGGCAAGTAGCAAAACATGGCTCATTGATCCATAGGAGCCAGTAATTTTCTTAGAGATATATATATAGCATCAAATAAGCCAAGGACTCCACATATGATACCTTCAGACTCTCCTCAGTAACATCCAAAGCTGTAGTTTTCTGCCATAGGACAAAAAGAAAAGAGTTAATTAGTTTCTACTTCTCGTGTCATAAACACAAGTGCTCCAACATACGAGAATTATAAGTAGTTAAATTTCAAATTTTAAGTTTGCATTTATGTGTTTCAATTGATTGTCTCAATAACCAACAATGTCCCACACTCAGAAATTAGGAATTGCCCACTTACAGGACGCTCAACAGCTGCATTGTGGATCATATAATCAACACCAGCATTAAGAAAGAAGGACTCTGCTTTCTCTACAGCATCCTTGAGACGATCTTCACCAGATGCCAAATCCAATGGCAAAACCTTTACACCATCAGGTACATGTTTACCTGAGCATGCTAACCAAATTAAGAGAGAGGGGAGATATACTTAAAAAAGGAATGATAGCTACCCATAAAAGAACAGACCAGTCAGTTCTCTCTTGACACGCTCCAATTCAGCTTCATTACGTGCAGAAATAATGAGCTTAGCCCCCAATTTCGCAAGTTGCTTAGCAAGAATCTCCCCTTCACACAAACGTTACAGAGAGAAAAGTGAGAAAGTTTACGCATGGAAAATGACAATTGAGACGAAATTGAGGGGAACATTGGTTCAAAGTATTTGGGCAACTTTCACCAGATACAAACCACAACAAAGATAAAAGAATCCTCCTCATGAATGTATACGTAACAATTGCAGCAACATGATATGCACTATCCATTGGGAAGTAGGCAAATATACAGTTTTGTTGCTACAACAACTAAACTTATGTACGGAAACATTGTCCATGTACTTGATAACTGTCATCATTTACCATCCCTCAACGTCATTGTTGCCAGAATAATAGTAATGATACAAACGGTGGTGATAATAACAATGAAAAGTATGAAAATGGTGACAATAACAAAGACAAGTAACTGAGGCTTTACGAAAGCTAATAATCTGCAGAAAATTGAAGATAGAAAATCGAAGAAGAAGATTGAGATACCAATTCCGCGGCTAGCGCCAGTTATCCAAACAACCTGAAGAAATATGAGAATTACTGATTTGAAGAGAGAAATCAAAAGAAAAGAAACAAGCTTTTGATATTGATACGAAAAAATGGGTTACTTTATCTTCAATCTGGTCGCGCTTCGCACCGCCTTTGGACGTCAAAGTAAAATCCCCTGCAGCACACGCTTGTAAGAGCTCAGAAATTCACAGATATATGTTCCTTCATAATATTAATAAGTTGGGAAGACTGGAAATTGGGAAGAAGAAGGAAGAATAGTAATGCCATACCATCAGCTGTGGCAAATTTGATTGCTAAAAAAACAAACAGAAACAGAGAAATGAAGACTATCACCGCCACCACCATCGCCATCACTTTTCTTTCACCACCTCTCCAGGCTCTAGCATTCGACACTAGTAGATTGGTTGCTGCTGGCGGTAAATCGGGTTCGGTTCAGTTATACTACTGCTTAATTGTTCGGTTGCCTTTCCGGCCCAACCCAACTTTAATTTGGATCTGGATAGATTTTGGAGGGTAGTGTTTTTATTCGTGGATGAGCTCCAGCCCAGCACCGATTGACTGGCACCAAGTGAAGAAAACAGCCCGGCATGCAGGGAATGAGCTCCAGCCCGCAAAATTGATTGGCACCCAGCCTGTGCCAGTCAACAGCCCAGCCTAAAATGGACAGACCCAGAGGCCGGTCTGTTTCTTGACGCGTGCACAACACGCGGTGGAGATGGCGAGTAGCCGACAACGTCTGCAGGTAGTGGGGCCCGCGGTGCAGGGCAAGTGGACTGAGTCTATGAAAGGGCTACGTGGCCCTCCTCAGAGCTGTTGGATTTCCAACGGTAAAAAAAATTTAAATTTCACTTTTAAATTGGACCGTCTGATCACAGATCAACGGTCCACGTTTTTTTCACCAAAAATTAAAAAAAAAAAAAGGCCCAACAGTCAGAAATTTGACCGTTGGCTGTTGGATTTGATTATTTTTCAAATCCAACGGTCCAGATTAATTACAACATTAAAATTTATTAAAAATTAATTAAAAAATGTCAAAATTTTTTTAAAAAAATACAGAAAATTTTAAAAAAATTAATTTTTTTTTCTATAAATACCTAACCCTCATCTTCCACCTTACACCACATTTCAATATTTTATACACTTTCTACATTTGAATATTTTGTACACTTTGAGAGAAAAAAATGAGTTCGTGGAAGCTCAGTGAAGATGTTACGTTGTGTGAATGTTGGGTTCGCACTACTCATGACCCGATTACGGGTAATGAGATGGATAAGTGAGAAATGTGGAGTAAAATTACGAAATCTTAGCGGAAATCTATTAAAAAAATAGTACATTCGGATAATGACACGTGGCGTGACAAGATTGGTTAAAAATCCTATCCGAAATTAAAACTTTTTTTTTTATTTTATAAAAAAATTATTTAATATTTTAAATGGACTGGGTGCCAGCGCATTTTGTAGGGGTGGAGATCGTTTGTGCCAGCGCATTTTTAGACTAGGTGCCAGCACATTTTTTTTGGGATGGAGATACTTTGACCTATTACTGTTTATTGGGTCTATTACTGTTTAATTAAGTGGATAAATAGGCTGGGTGCTGATGCAAAGTGGATAGGGGTGGAGTTGCTCTGAGAAGCCCACATTTTCCAACCAACTTTGTACCCGAACGACGACGTGTGACCCCTGAACGTGGCTCTTCAAAGCAGGCTCTCTCCTTCTCTCGCGGTCTCACCCAACAGAACAGAGAAGGCCATTTCTCTCTCGCCCTCATACTGTAGCCGACTGATACTGTAGCTAAGCAGTAGCAGCAGGGACGAGCGAAGAAAGAGCTCTCAATGGCGGCGTCTGCGAGGAACGTACTGCTCAAGCACCTGAGACTGCAGGTTCAAGCCGTGCCTTCTAACCCTAGCTCCACCGCCCCTCTCTTCCTCTCCCCCTTTGCCGCAATCCGACGCCGTCTCTTCTCCGAGGAGGTCAGGGGCACCTTCCTCGACAAATCTGAGGTCACCGATCGGGTCGTCTCCGTCGTCAAGAACTTCCAGAAGGTCGATCCTTCCAAGGTATATCTATCTATCTATAACCGAGACAAAAGCAGCCGATTTTCTCAGAAAATGGAATTGAATGTTTGTGGGAACCATTTTTCTAATGAATTGCAATTTTGAACTAGTAGTTATTTGGTTGTTGTTGTGAAAGGTGATCATTCTGTGTTTGAGGAGTTGATTTTATACTTGTAAGATCCGTTGTATTGAATAATTAGGGTTTTTGGTAATGTCAAATTTTTGCTGCTTGCACTGTCCAGTCATAGCATCTTATTGAATGTACCCATATCCACAAACAGAACATCTGCATGCGTAGATGTTGATGGTAAATTGAAATATTGCTATTTGGGTTTCTACAAATTTTGGGCTGATGATGAAGTCATTTCTTCCAATGCAACAGCAATGGCTGATCGATTACATTATTCAGTTTTTCCACTGTCTTGTTTTTATAAGAAACAAAAATGCACAAGTAGATATGTGCAACGAGGATAGATATGTGAAGGGCGTAGATCATATACTCTGTCACTAATGTTACAGTATTGATTAACGTTGTTGATAAAGATGGGGGGTGAGCTCTCATACTTGCATCTGTTACTAATAGTTCTAGATGTATGCTATTTCATAAGCATTCTTTTTTGTCTTTATTCTTTAACCTTACACAAAGACTTGAATGTATTTCTGTATTTTGCTTTTGCATCAGTTTCTATATAGGATGAATGTCTCAAGTATAACAATGCGGCCCCTTCTTGTTTGTATTTCTTATTGTTTTGCTCGGGTTGGTGCTTATATGTTGTAACCAATATATTGTGAACGTCCCAAATTCCAATGGAGAGTAACATCCGGTTCTGGGATATGAGATTCTCAAATATGAAATGGGTGTTATCTTTATGTGGTTGTGACTGTCAAAGCTCTGCTGTTCCTTTTCTTTTCCAATATTTAATATGCAAATGTTCATTTGTCACATGTTTGTTTCATCTCGTACCTAAATCATAATGAAAAGTGAGGTTCTCTCTTTTCAAATATTTACGTATGAGCAATTTGCCTCAGAGATTCTAACGTGCTCATGTCCTTTCACATTTCATACTGATTTCATTTATAAGGCCATTATATTAATGCATTTTCATTATATTTCAATAATCTGATCTCCTGCGCATTGTTTTTCTTATTTTGGTAGGTTACCCCAAATGCTAATTTCGAAAGTGACCTGGGGTTAGATAGTTTAGATTCTGTGGAGATTGTGATGGCTCTGGAAGAGGAGTTTGGGTTTGAGATCCCTGATAATGAAGCTGACAAGATCAAGTCGATCGGTCTGGCTGTGGACTTTATTTCTTCTCACCCTCAGGCAAAGTAGGGGAAAGGCACGACGCTCCATTTTTAATTTTCTCCTGTTCCCTGCAAGGGTTTAGCTGTTAGAACTTTTGGATTTTTATAAAGGTGCCATTTTGGGATTCCTGCTCCTCCTACGAATGCTGTTTAAAGAGAGTAGTTTTTGGTATGTTCAAAACTTGAGTGTTGCGGTTCCAGTTTTATGGGAAGTGTGTTGAAAACAACTCTTTGATTGTTTCATTGATGTTTTGTTGAAATACAAACAATCGAGTTTATTGCTTATTAAACATTGCCGTTGACGATTAGCCGTGGCTTTTGGTTTCAGCTTGCTTGGTAAAGAAAAAGAGCTTAAATGATCTTTACCCTCGAGTACCTAGTTTATACTATATTGCTGGATTGCCTTTCAGTGTTTGTGCTGATTAATTTGGATGTACTACATCTGGAGCTTAAATGCCCTTCTTTTTCCACAACTTTTGCAACTATACTTGGGTTTGGTTTGTGCCATATAAGATTTTTGCTCCTCTAACTTGTATGGTCGTGTCTCATGAGTAATTGCAGAGCTTTATCTTCCTCGTTGTAGTTGTAGACTAGTTGCTCATTTCTTAACCGTAAGTGAGATGCAACGAATGAAAGACTAATTTTATATTCAAATTTGTGTTTAGTTAAGTTGGCTAGAGGAGTTTAACAAAAAAAAAAAAAAAAAAGAAAAGAAAGAAAAAAAAGGCTCGAGGAGTGTCCTCGTCTTTTTTGCATTCAAATTTAACTTTATGACTTTTAAGTTACATGGATAAAGTGAAATTAAAATAGAGTTTCACGAGGTGTAGCTAAAAGCCTTAATTTAATGTAAATTATAGTTTTGTATTATCATATTGATGCAGCAGGACCCATAATAAATGAGTAATACCTATAAAATATAATTTGTAATTGTGCAGGCGAATGACCGCACCAAGGAGGATTTCTCATGCATACAACAACCACGACAACAAAATAATAACAATAATAATAACTACCAACAACAATAATAATAATTATGATGTAGTAAGAATTTTTTTGAACAAATGATGTAGCAAGATTTAAATTCTAAGAATTTTGATTGGGTGCTGCAACGTCTCGTTCTTCTCTGATTGGTTCAAAACATTAAAAGTCCAAGAAGGTCTTCCTTCTGAGAGAGAGAAGAGGAGGACTGCGACCCAAACACAACGGCAGGGGCAGACGCAGAAGGAGGCCAAGTTGGTGCTTTAACCTTGTACCCCACACGATGACTCCACCAATAACAATAAACAAAGTCAATCGGTCTTCCATTTTCCAAGGGAAAGGAGAAGGGGAGGGCATCGCCGAAATTACACGGGAGACTTTGGGCCAAAGCTTTTGCGTCCGCTGCCATAAGTAAACCAAAAACACAAACGCTCTCTCTCCCAAGCTGCTTTTGGCTTTTGGCATTGCAATTTTTGCACTCGTGCAAGCATGGCGAAGCAGCAAAAGCAGCTGGTTTTGCTAATATTATCGCTCTCCTTGCTCTCCTTTTGCTTTCATTCCTCACTTTCAGAGATCATTTTCGAAGAGCGCTTCGACGGTATATACCCACCCTTCCTCTTCTTCCACTTCCAACTATCGCTTCAATCTATCTACTTTTACATAATCATAAGTTTCTACTTGAGATTTTAGTTGTTTTTTTCTTCACTTTGCTAACTTTATTCTGGTTGCTGCTGAACTGAATGCTAAACTCTCAACCATCTGTCTCTCTCTCTCTCTCTCTGTCTGCTGTACAACACTTACATCTCCCATTTCCCAGTTTCACTAGCTCTCTTTCTGACTATGAGAAAATATCCATGATTTTCTTTTTCGTCGAAAAAATAACTAAATTTTTTGGGCCGCGTTAAGCTTGTAATAACTAACTTTTGTACAGTTAGTTGACTTGACTCTGTGTGTGCTTGAACATGTGTAAAAAAGTAACAAGACACACCAAGAATTGATCTTTCATTCCACCGGAAAATCAATCAGTTAATCTTGATTTGTTGTGGATCAGACGACGAATGGCGAAGCCGTTGGGTGACGTCTGCCTGGAAAAGCAGTGAAGGTAAAGCAGGTTCCTTTAAACACACAGCCGGAAAGTGGTCCGGTGACCACGATGATAGAGGTATCTTCTGATTACCCTTTATTGATTAATCACTGCTAGTTTCTTATTAATTATTATCTTATATTTTTATCTATTAAACTGTGATACTGGGGCGCCGTAAGCTGGTAATAACTTACTTAACAGTCAAGGTGGTTAAACCTGTGGTGTTGATTTATGATGGCATACGAAATCTTGCAGGAATTCAGACATCTAATGATGCCAAGCATTTTGCCATATCTGCAAAGATACCGGAGTTCAGCAACAGGAACAGGACGTTGGTCCTCCAGTACTCGATCAAGTTTGAGCAGGAAATTGAATGTGGTGGCGGTTACATAAAGCTTATCTCTGGATTTGTTAATCAGAAGAAATTCAGCGGGGACACTCCATACAGGTTAGAATTCTCCATTCTCCACGTCACGGGATGAAATGTTTCTAGGCACGTTCGTATGACCTAGTCCCTTCTTAGGAACACAATGTTGTAGAAAAGGACTTCGTACATGCACATTTTGTTTAGCTGTAGTTTTTCATATGATGAGAGTTTCGTATTAGTCAAATGCAGCCATATCGACTTGCCAGTGTATATATACCATACATGAATGGTGCCCAGGTTGTGTGGGGAGAAATTCTTTTTAGTTAATCAACCACATCCCATTCCACAACACTTGGTAGTCAGTTGCATGAAACAGGATCATGTTACTGTAGCAATTTGAAACTCGTGTCTTAATCAAAGGGCACCTTTTTAAAATTTAGGGGACTGAAATGCCACGATGAGGTTCCCCAAATTTCGTTGTATAGTTCATACTTTATACAGGGAATTTTCATTGGTATCTGATACCATGGAAATTGCCGACATATAAGAGCCCGGATTGCCTGTTTATATGATGTTCTTCCTTCCTCTCTTTTCCAAATTCTGAATGTTTGCCGGACTTTATTTTTGTAGTTTAATGTTTGGTCCCGATATTTGCGGCACGGACACAAAGAAGCTCCATGTCATAGTCTCCTACCAAGGCCAGAATTACCCCATCAAGAAGGATTTACAGTGTGAAACTGACAAGTTGACTCATTTCTACACGTTCATTCTGCGACCTGATGCAACTTATAGTGTCCTAATAGACAACCGTGAAAAGGATTCTGGAAGTATGTACACAGATTGGGATATTCTGCCTCCAAGAAAGATAAAAGATGTTACTGCAAAGAAGGTAGATAAACATGTTTATTCCGAAAGGAATTCTTACTATAAGATAATGTTTTCAAAACCCAGGAAATCCTGTGAGCAACCATTTCGTAGAAGAATTAAGTTATAAAATTTTAGTCTTTGTAATTTTTCATAATTAACTTAAAAGTATCATTTTTTGTCCATCATAGCCGGCTGACTGGGATCTTAGAGAATACATTGATGATCCCAATCACATCAAACCTGAGGTATGGGAACTTTGCCCCCTCTGCCTAATGCTTGTCTCTGAGACATATCTGTTCATTGGATGTATTATGTGCTACTATTGACGCATATCTTTGTATTGCAGGGTTATGATTCAATTCCGAGAGAAATTCCGGATCCAAAAGCAAAGAAGGTTAGTTGATTACTTACGGAGCTGTACTATATACGACATCTGTTTGGTTTTTTGATTTGGACTACTATTATACCCTTCTTTGTAATCTAAAATATTAGCTTCCCCTTTTTAGTTTGATTTAGTGTTTCCCTCTTGTGGTTTGATGCATTCATATGGCAAGATATGAAATTTAATCAAGCAGTTTTGTATTTTCCCGTCTTCTAATTAGCCCGAAGAATGGGATGATGAAGAGAACGGTCTGTGGAAAGCTCCAAAGATACCAAATCCAGCTTATAAAGGACCATGGAGACCCAAGGTCGGTACTGTAGGTTGATTAAGCTTTTGTGAGGTACCAGATAAAACCGGAGGTCAATTCTTTTTCGCAATATCAAATAACTTGATTTCTTCTGATATTTCAGAAAATCAAGAACCCAAATTACAAAGGGAAGTGGAAGATTCCTTGGATTGATAATCCAGGTAAGTTTAAATAGATGACTAAATAATTTATCTGTCTGTATTGATATGCATAATTACAAGAGCCATTCCTTTTTGTTCTCCTATGCAGAGTTTGAAGATGATCCTAATCTCTATGTGCTTAAGCCAATTAATTATGTTGGTGTCGAAGTTTGGCAGGTAGGACGTTTTCCATTTGCTAGAGGATCGTATGGTCATTCGTTCATTATGTTAATGGAGGTGAAATAATGCGATGCAGGTAAAGGCTGGTTCAGTTTTCGACAACATTTTAATTTGTGATGATCCTGATTATGCAAAACAAGTGGTCAAGGAAGTCTTCGCCAATAGAGAGGTAAGCCTCTTTTGACCGTTACTAGTATTTTCCAGTTCTTTGGCAAATAATTTATCATATGCATTTCTCTTATGGCGTTTCAGGCTGAAAAGGATGCCTTTGAAGAAGCAGAAAAAAGGAGGAAAGCACAGGAGGAAGAGGTTTGTGGCCGAAAGAAATGGTTTTTAGAATTTCTTGTCAGGGTTAGTTGAATTCCATTCATAAGTATTTTGAGCTCTGATCGTGCAGGAGGCTCAAAGAGCAAGAGAAGAGGGAGAAAGGAGGAGAAGAGAGAGGGGTTATGATCGAGGTCACCGAGACAGACATAGAGACAGATACCGAAGGGTGTGTATGATTCTTTTAAATAATTTGTTTACAACTTCCATCCAGTATAAATTTTTCTATGATCACATTTGCAATTAGAGGCATCCAAATCCTGTCATGCCTAACCAGTTAGTTCTCTGTGTCATGATATTCTCTTCCTAATGTTGAAAGAGGCCTCAAGTTTGAATCCCCCCTCCCTGTGATCCAATAATTGAACATGTCGTTGCAATCAGTTGACCTAGTCTCAGTGATTAAGTTGCAACTTGAATGTTTTTCTTGCCTACTTCTAACTTTGGGCGTTTTATTTTGCAGCACCGTAATTGGGATCACTATGATCATGTAAGCACCAATATTCATGCCCTCTATGTATCTCTCTATAAATAAACTCAAGATTTTATTGCACCTGTACAAATTTATTTACGGATTGGTCTGCGGTTGCAGGACGAGCTATGATTGGGTCTCCTCCGGCCTCCATCTTCCTCTTAGATTTCCGGTCATTTTTTTCTGTCTTCGTTTTCAAGAAATGCAGAGTCACTTTTTTTTTCTCAAGTTTTTTATGGCATTGTTTTACAATGTCCTTGTTCGTGTAAACTTTATTTCTGAATGTACGCATGGATAATGTATTTTGCATAAATACTCAAGTAGCAGCTGCCCGCCTCACAAGCCTGGCTTTGTTTCTCTGCATTTTTTCTTTCCTTTTCATTCTGCAGCTACCGAATATGCTAAAATCGTAACTAGAGTAAAACACAAAGGCAAGAATCGGGTAACTTAGACCTGGTTTGGTACTGAGGTGATTCTGAAAAAAGCTGCTATCAAAAAAAGCTGGGAGCTGTTTTTGTGTTTGGTAAACACTCAGCTTCAGTTTTTTTTCACAGTTTTGGATGAAAAAAAAGCCAAAAACAAGAAGCTGCAAAACCTAGCTTTGAAAAACCGGCTTTTTTTTCACATCTGTTTTACATACAAGTTTACCAAACACTCTAATACTGCTTTTTTTTTTTTTTTTCAAAAGCACTTTTACAAAAAAGTTTACCAAACACTCTGCTGCTTTGTTTCACAGCTGCTTATTCTCACAGCACAGCAGAAGCAGCTTTTTTTCAAAGCACAACAATACCAAACCAGCCCTTAGGAGTCCCATTATATTAAGTAAACGAGAGATTCTTATGGTCCCTGAACACAAGCTATGTGGTGTATGATTCCTTGAGTTTTAAGAGTTGACAATAGGGTTTACATGTCTCACTTCTAGGATTTACAAATAAAAAGCCAATCTTCGTTTTATAATTTGAGTGGAACATTAATCCTAAGTAAATATGCCATATAGGTTTAGGAAATTAGGATTATCCGACTTTCCAATTGATTTCATACTGTTACCTAGGAGAATCGTCACAATGGTATCTCGGTCAAATAACACAATATTATGTAGAATAAGATTAACACATGGCATCGTGTTCGCCGTGCTTACCAAGGAATTAATGGAGAGTCGCTTTCGTTACCTAGACTCTTGTTTAGGATTTGATTATTTCCTATACAGTTGATCATTTCCTTTCTTGTGATGCAAGTCTCTTTCCTTCCTCTTCTCTGCCATCTACGAATAAACCCTACCCAGCTCTATATAAATACATAACAATGAGAATGAGTTGTCTCCAAGTCTGTGCGGAGCCATGAGAAGAATTGATGATCTCCAAGACCGTTTATTGGTTGAAATCTGTTGTCGACTTCCTTGTAAATCCGTTCTCCAGTGCAAGTCCGTGTCCAACCGTTGGTTCACTCTTATCTCTGATCTTTCCTTCCCCGCTTCCTATGTCTCCAAAGTGATTGGCAAACACCAACTATCTGTACTCTTCTGTTCCATGATATGTTTACAAATTATCCTCATCCTCAGCCAGTATATAATTCTGAATTCCTTGCCATGTCCAAACTTCCAGGCCTTAAATCACGCGGGTTGTCCTTGAGTTTCCTCCCTTGTTCTCAAGATGCGCCTAAATGTGAAGACGGCGAGCCTGCACTTGTGTTAGGTGATGACGACAATGATGGTCCAGCTATTGTAGCCATGTACATTGACTTCGTTTTGTGCTGCACAATGGAGTATAAACATCGCGATTACAACATTTGCAATCCATACACCAAGCAATGGGTTGTTCTTCCTCCCGCCCCTCGATCCCACAAGACAGTAAAAGTGGGATTCATCTTTGATCCCTACTGTTTTAAAGGTACGAATACTACTGGTAGTAGTGACATGATGATTAATGCCGAGTACAGGTGCAGGGTGGTGCGAATTCCCTTCTGAGCAGTTTTACACCCTTTGAATTCAACGTGGAGATGTTCTCTTCTCAGACGGGTGAGTGGAAAGAGTTAAATCTTTAATGCCGAGTACTGGTTTCCATTCAGCTGCAAGTATGATCTACAATGGAATGTTGTAGTGGTCGGGTTGCGGCAACCACATTACCAACATCGATCATCAGAAATACTTTTGTCATTTCATTCCCGAGCCTAAAGATATGGTTGGAGAAGCAGCTGGAACTAGTAAGTGCCTGGGTGAGAGCCGGGGCAAGGTTATGGGGTTGTGCCAGTTGTTAAACCATCTAGGTGGAGATGGTCCATTAGGTATCGTTTGGTATGCAGATGGGACGGGACGGAACGGAATGAGACGGAACGGGACGGGACAGGACGGAACGGAGCGGAGCGGGAGCAAAGATGCCCTCGGATGGAAACAAGGAGGAAGAAGGAGACGGAGAGGTTATAATTTTGTGTTCCACGGATGTGGAACGAGTCGTTCCAGGGGGGTGAGGTGGAACGAAAATTCATCCAAAACTCGTCCCGTGGAACAGCCCGTTCCACCCGTTTTAGGCGCACCAAACGTGGGACGGAACACCTTGTCCCACTCTGTTCCGCCCCTTCCCACGTACCAAACGGTACCTTAGAGACATCTATTCGTCTTGAGTGTTTTGGAGTTGAAGAAAGAAGATGATCAAGTGAATGGACTGGAATGGTGTTTGATAGACAGGGTGTTGGCAAGAGGCCTTCCTCTATGAGCCTCCATGGTGGCCGACAACACTTCCTAAACTTCCGGCGCCACTGATAATTAGTAACTACTTTCAGGTTCCGAGCAATGCCAATTGTTTCTGCCAAATTCATGAAGTTACCAACAATGGTTACAGTTAATAGCTTGCAGTATCATTGTGACAGTTATTTCTTTACTTTCTATCAAGCGTCAATCAGCACAGTAAGTTAGGAAAATACCTGCACAATTCTCTACCATTCTAATCCCGAAATCTCCACCAATTCAACCTTCCAATATCTATTGCAAATTATAACAAAACTACTAAAAATTTACGACCTCGTGTTGGTCCCCATGGGATTAATACAATCAAAAGGTCGAACCTAAAATGTCATTTACTTGAGTTGCCGCCACATTGTTAAACAGAAATGAGCAAACCGACTATCTTCTTCGCACAGCGGAACTTGACCCACGCTGCATTGCAGCCGGCTGCTGAGCTTGGCCTGCTGGCTGACCAGCACCCTCCTCTGCCATGTTCATTGCTTGAGTAATCGCATTCATGACAATGAGCCCAAGAGGGATCAGGTACATCCACTGTTAACATTTATGTAAGGTCAAAAATTTATTTTTTCGATACTATGAACACAATTAACAGAAGAAAGCTATGATGACAATTAATTCTGTTGATACTCACATATTTAGCCCAAAACGACCTTTCTGGTGGTGGTACAATTTCACCTTCTCCTACCTCACCCCCAACCCCAAGAATCTCCTCAGCAAACACTGGAGCTCTGAGGAAACATTCAGCAATAAAATATTAACTTATAGGGCATTCACAAAGACCTGATGATCAACATAATGATTTTTCACCAAATAAAAACATAATGATAAAGCTATAAATATTATCAGATCAAATGCCAATTGCCGCATTTCTATCCATCCTTAGGAAACATCCGAAATGAACAGAATTGATATCAAATGCACTGGGAACTCTATAATAAGATTCGCCATTTTCCACTAACAGATGTTGAAATAATTAAAAACATTCTGTAAGAGTTTAAGAAACTAGATCAAGTCAGAATCTGAACATATATTGAAAAAAGAACAAATGCAAAAGAATCACCTTGGTGCCTGCTCACTATTCTTCAAAACTGTGTGAGAGTTAAACGACCATTTTCCAGGCTGAAAATACAAATAACAAAAGCCACTGGATTAAGGTAAGCTAATTCAACAAAACTATTTCCATCCTCAAAAATAGGGTTCATTGACAAAAAAACCAGGATGAAAAGGTTTGATCCTAACTTACAAGTTTCATTTGCCGAGGATATGGACATGCCCCAGGAGAACCATAATTAACTGCCAAGATGTTAATTCCATCCTGCAAAATAAATTTAATCAAAGATATTAATTCCAGATGATAAAAAGTTTTAACCAAGATTTTGTTCCATTTGCCTCTGGTTCTAATTTGAAAAGCATGCTGACTGGAGAACATTTTTAGAACTGTTCCTATTATGATTACAATGACTGATACAATAAAGAGTTTAGAAGTAAAACCAAAGGGTAACATGAAAAAACAACAGCCAAAGTTTAGAACTTGAACAAAGTTGAAAGTTACCGTGTGTATAACAAAATGCTCATCCAAACCCTCTCGTGGAAGACATCTCTGGATATTTTGAAACATTGTTAGTAAACCTGCAGCTTTACTTATCACATTTATATGCAACCATAAAACCATCAGAGAGATAGCATGTAGACCCAGATGCTGTTACAGTAGTAATTTATGATAGAAAGAAGTTCCTCTTACAGAAAAAAAAAAAAAAAAGTTACGGGAACTTCTTTTTCAAGCATAGTTTCTGATTGCAAATATCAACATGGTGCAAAGAAAACAATTAGAAAAATATACGATCAGCTGGAAATAATAGAAGAAAATCCTTGCTTAAGACTTGCCGCTTTTACTGACGAAATGACATAATCCCTCCCAGGAGGATTCAAGACGCTGGACGGCAATCTTATCCTATAGAAGTCATCTCCCTTCAGTAGCAGCTGCAAGAAAAACATCGTCATTTCAAGTTAAGACAGAAACCAATTTGAAATGGTAAAAGCAAAAAGGACCCAGGTTTAGGGGAGAAAGCTTACTGCAAACTTCTCCTTCTCCTCTTCTGTAAAGGCATTCCTCGAAAATCGCAGCTTTGTGAGAGTCTGTGACCAATAAAACCATGTTATAGTTAAGCTACATCGTAGGTTTCTACAAAGCTACATCGTAGGTTTCTACAAAGATAAAGTGATATACAAGGCCTGAGAGTGTGTTTAAGTAGGATATACTAAGCCTGACACCGTGTTCGTATAGGTGCTAAAGTTACTAGTGTAAATTAAAAATCTCAAGTTCATCATCATGTACTTGCATCAATTGCCTTGCACCTAAAGAATTTATCAACAATACATTCATTTCTTTTCGGTTTTCGCCTAAATTTCTATGCAACCAGTTTACATGAGAAACAAATCCAGTTCAAAGCATCGAATTCCGATCTCAAATCCTCAACCACCAGAACCCCAATTTAATGACAACCAAATCCAACCGCAAAACCTGCAGTTGAAAACTCTCTCATTCACACAAAAGTTTCCTCCTTTTCTGAGCAACCAAAACATACAAGAAAAAAACTAAAAAGAAGGAAGCAACCAACCTGACCACCGTGATTCCACGTCTTTAAGCGAGCACTGAAGGTGCCAGCCGGCGAGAAATCAGAGTCCCCAAAGGCGTGATGAAGCTGGAACTGGATCTTTGAGTCCGAATCCGGATCCGAAAACCTCTTCCGGGTCGGCGACGTAGTTGGTGATGCTGGCGGAGGCGTGGATTTGGTGTATGTGAGATCAGGAGACTTAGTGTGCAGCCCTCCTTCTAGACCGAACTCCTCGTCGTCCACCAAGAGCTCATCGGATTGGAAAGCTGCTGCTACTGTAATAGACAGCACGGCGGAGATTACGAAGATCGACCGCCACTGGGACGACTGAGAGGAGGGGAGAGACAGCGCCATCGAGTTTCAGTTGAAGTCTGTGACTTTTGTGAGGGGTGAGAGAGTGGGAAGAACAATAATAGGCCCAAAGAGTGAAAATCGTAATGGGGCTGGGCCGGACTGTAAATATATTAGTTTACGAGGGCATATCAGTAAAATAAATTTTAAAAACACAATCCAAGTCCTCTTTGGTATTCTTTTCCCCCAAACTCTCCAAATCCGAAACAAACGAGCCCTAATTTCTCTCTCTGATTAAAGCCAACACGCCAACTGAAGAATCCACCATTCCAAAGCTGTCGAGGACGACGACTGGAGAGGGAGTGTGAGCGGCCATGGACGCGCTGAGGAAGCAGCTCGACCAGCTCATGGGCGCCAACCGAAACGGCGACGTCCGGGAGGTCAACCGCAAGTATTACGATCGTGATGTGTGTCGCCTCTACTTGGTCGGCCTCTGCCCCCACGAGCTTTTCCAGTTAACGGTAAATTAAGCCCCTTGGCTTCTTTTGATTAGTAGCACAAGGCCTTTTGCCGTAATCGTCAACCTTGACGGCGTTTGTTGTTTTTCAGAAAATGGATATGGGTCCGTGCCCTAAGGTCCACTCTTTGCAGCTCAGGAAAGAGTATCCTTTTATGCAATTTCTTGCTTCAATTTCATTTAATAATTGATGTGCATTTGAAATTTTGAATGAACTGTTGTTGTTTACACATTTCGATGGTACCAGTAGGGAAGCTTAACTCTAACCCAGATACGAAGAAGTGAAAGCGAACGGGACTGATAACTATGACAGAGACCTGGAGGATGTCATAGATAGGCTCATTGTTGAGTGTGATAGGAAAATTACTAGAGCTCTTAAGCGCCTCGAGGATGACGATGCCAAGGCTGCTATTGCCATTTCTGTCTCTGAGGTTACTCAGGTGATCCATCATTCAATCTTTTTTCTTTATCTTTTCTTTGTATATAAGGTGAATGAATCTTATGATTGCCTATTTATTGATTGTTTTTGCAATTCCAGACACCAGAGATACTTGAGTTATCAAAGCAGATCAAGGAGAAGTTGAAAGAAGTTGATCAATATGGTAACCTTTATCTCCTTGCTCCGTAGCTTCCGATGTCTCTTTTGCTTTTATTATTATTCTTCTTTCCAGATTGCTATTTCAAAACAAGCATGCCCTTTCTTGGTTTGCTCGGATGTTGTGTGTGTGTGTGTGTGTGTTTATTAACAATACATAGATGCTTCTCATTGCTTTTTGAGATTGGTTAATGCGTTAATGTCAACGAGTCACTAATATGTATAAGTAAAGTTTGACATTTATACTACATTCCACGGTTCTTTTGACTGCCGATCTTATGTTTTCAAGCCCTTTGTTTTCAGTTTGTCTTTATTTACTGAAAGTTCAGTTTCTTGTATATTTTCAGTTCTTGAATATGTACTAGAAATTTTGTTTGGTGATTCAAATCTGCAGATCTTGAAGGCAAGACAGATCTTAAGATTCGGGCTCTGGAGATTGTAGAAGAACTCAGAGGCAATAGAGCAGATAAACAGGTACATAGTAGGTTCTTGGCAAATTTATTTGTGTACTCAGATGTCTTTTGCGCTGTTCCAGTATAGTATTCCCTGATGTGGTGGGCATCTTGACAAGATTGTCAGCACCTTAACTTATATATATATATATATATAATTATATATACATATTTATTTATTTTTCTGTTAATAGTCCACCTTAACTTATATATATATTTTTTCTGTTAATAGTCCACATTACTTTTGGACGCTTTCAATAAGGATCGGGCAGCTTTACCCCAACCCCTACCAAATCCACCTCCTTTGGCACCATTGCCTGTAGTTGTTCCTGATGCTCGAACACAGGAAATGATAAATGAAAAGTTGAAGAAGGCAGAGGACCTTGGTAAGTGAAAATAATACTCAAGTTTTCAGGATTATGGCCGTCATGTGGTTTATCAATTGAGAATACATATCTTTTCATTAAGTTCAGGGTAAGGACTTTGGTAATTTAACTAGTTAATGCTCTGATACATCTTGGGCTAGTTTCTGCTCTAAGAATCAGGTTATATATTGTCCCTAAAGTTCTTTAACATCTTCAGGTGAGCAAGGTATGGTTGATGAGGCACAAAAAGCACTGGAAGAGGCTGAAGCGCTGAAGAAGGTATGTTAGATAAGATAATAATCTTTTTGAGATGGTAGTTAAGTGGTTCACCTACTCTACCAACCTTTTAACATCATTCTTTTGTTCTGAGTTTTGCATTTTTTGTGTTCTTTTTTACTTCCTGTCAATGGCTGCCGAGTGACTTCATTCTTCTCTGTTTAGCTGCCTGCGAGACAAGAGCCTATCCTGGATTCCTCCAAGTACACTGCTGCTGATGTGCGAATTGTGAGTTCATGTTACTTTATATATTGTCATAGATGTCACTTTGGGCAATTGTGAGAAGTAGATTTTCATTTAATATCATGGTTGTACTTGTAAGCTTCTTGTTTTATTTTCTTTCAAGCAACTCTTAACTTGTTCATCTTGGTGTTTTTACAGACTGATCAAAAGCTACGCGTGTGTGATATCTGTGGAGCTTTTTTGAGCGTTTATGACAGGTAAAGGTTGATTTGTTAGTCGTGCTTGCTACTCTAGTTACTAGCTTTCCTAGGTACACAAAAATTGGTATTTGGGGTTTCAAGTGCTTCAGCTTTTGACCCTACGATTATGCCTCCTTGTCACCAGCAGGCTCTTGTGCCCAGTTTTACGAGGATAACTTTTGCAGCTAAAGAATGTGCGTCTATTTCTGTTTTACGTTTATAGATCATGCTATTCTTGGCTAGAAATTTAAAGGGAATCTGTACTGTACATGAACATGACCTGCTGGAGCTATTGCATTTCTAAATTGAATGAATATTCTGATTTTTTTTGTTGTGTTTTTCAGTGACCGTCGGCTAGCTGATCACTTTGGCGGGAAGCTTCATTTAGGCTATATGCAAATCCGTGAGAAGTTAGCAGAGCTGCAGGTAAAGATGATGTAAATATATGAATTTGTATTAGGTTGGTTTATTCCTTTTTATGTTGGGTAAAAAATGGGTGGATGAACTGAATTTGTACTGGATGGTGGAAACTGTTTCTGAGAAATATGTTTCTGCATTTTGGGAAAAGTAGATCAGGAAATATATTGTCATAGTATTACATTTTTATCTGCAGAATCTTTGGTTTTATTTAAGGTTGTATTCTGAAACTGTTGGTTCAGGTGCTATGGTATTATGTTTCAAATCTATAGAGATTCTCATAAATATGGTATCTGTGAGTATAAATTTTTCAACCATCTTTTTCACTGTTATATAATTATTGAATCTGAATCCAAGTCTTGCACTTGTCAAGATATCCTTAAAGATTACGAAGCATTTTGGGGAAAAAATTGTAATATTCCACAAGGATGTATTCATATCTTTTTGTTGTAGGATGTTTTCTGTCAGTGTCATCTTTGAGAAAGGTGCATGCATAACATATCGTGGTTATGAATTAGGAATGACCTTCCTTACTGTATCATGTACTGAGGCCACACTGTTTAAGTTCTGCTTTGATATTAGTAAGTTTACTACTGACGAAGTATTTTCCTTTTTGAAGAATTTTAGGAGTATGTTAGAACATAGCTTGTGTACCTTTGAGAGTGGGTACACAGTACACCCGTTTGGTTGTAGTCACTATCTATATTTGGCATTCCCTATAGTAATCAAATGAAAACTGTGGAAAAAGGGATGGTGTCTTTATCTAAGTGATTTTTAATCCACTGTGAAGAATTTTACATGTTGACTTTATTAGTAAGCATCCCCATTTTTTTGTTAATGCTGATCTTAAATGTTGCTTCCCAAATATGACCCTGTTTTATCTCTCCATCAAGAGATTTCGTATTTCGTGCCATCCTATTAACAAAAGGGTTGCCAATTGTACTTTCTTGGCTATTTATTTTTCAGGAAGAGAGAAACAAGAGTCGTAAGGTCGATAGGACTGATGATAGGAGGTACGTTCTCTCGTTCTGTTACTCATAAATTTTTATACATCATGTAATTTTTTACGTTAGGTTCTTATAATTACAATTCTTTTTTTCTTCTTCAATTATTTACCACGTAGATCAAAGGAGCGAAGTAAGGAACGTGACAAGGAATCAAGTAGGGATAGAGAACGCGGAGCTAGCCGCGACCGGGGTAGGGATCATGATCGTAGGAGCAGAGATCATGATAGGTACTATGATCGAGATCGCAGATATGATCGCGAGCGTGACAGAGATTCAGAGCGCTCCCGCAATTATGATTCAAGAAGTTGCCGCAGGTCACGGTCGCGGTCAAGGGAACATTCCAGGGATTATGATCGCCACAGGTGCGTACTCGTCCATGGTGGCTGATGTTTGAACAGTTCTGTTTATTTAACATGCTATTAGTTTTTTTGTTCTCAGAACTGTAATAACAAAGCACCAGAACACATGCAATACTTTCAGAACATATTTGTCCTATGTATTTTGTATTTGTGCTTGCAATTTTACGGAAAAGTGCTATGAGCTTTTTGTTTTTATTATTATTTTGAAAATAGGCCTAGTGTTTTAAGTGGTAGCCTATAACATGCCTTGACCAGCATTTGTATGAAAGAATTTCTGGCTTGTCAACCTGTATATATTCTCCTCCCATTTGTCATTTTTCTTGTCTTACCTGTTAAAATCATTGGTCTATTGGAGAGTTGCTACCTTTTATGGACCACAAGCCAAATTGGTAATTGATGACATTGCCTTATCCTGTATATGAATGGTGAACAAGTCAATGTGTATAAAAACTTGGATACCTTTTAGTGATCATTGTCTGATATAATATTTTGTTCTTCCAGGCGTTATGATCGGTACTAGGTGATCCTTGCCGTGGAGCATGTGGAGAAAAGGGCGTTTGTGTTCTTGTATAGGTCAGTTTTAAAACTCATGTACCAAGATAAAGTTACGGTTTTTCCATTTGTTTTTTGCTGGAATTGAGCTGTTTCTCCTGCGATGGGTTTAAGGACTGGTGCTTAGTTTTTCTCAACTTCGTGTTTAAGAGGTATGTTTGGGAGGTATGTTTTACTTTGTTTTTAAGATATTGCTACTTGCATGTTACTTAGATATTTGGCCATAGAGGAGAGTGATTTAAGTAGTCACTTGAGCTATCTTCAGTTTGACTTCAGTAAGAAAGGATGGGCTGGGTTCGAGCATCCATTAATCATCATTTAGTGTAATCCGTATGGAGTGATGGGGAAGGGTGGTGTAGGAACTTAACTTTACATGATAATCATAAATCCTTGGAAGGAAGAGGTTTAGGAGTGAAGTTCTCGTTGGCACAAAAATTGTCTTGTGCGGTTTGTGATACGGTTTTGTTATATCAGTGATCTTGTGCCGAAGCTTCTTGTGAACATTAAATGCGTCGGGGAATGGTAGTTACATGGTGTGGGCACCTGGTGATGTATAACCCATATCTTGCTTGAGGTGCTTTTGAAATTTCGTGTATAACGTTCTAGACCTATTCTTGAGGATGAAACCCCATTTGGGCAATGTTCTGGGAGCCCTTGTATTTTGTTTTATTGTTCAATAAGGGGCAAAACTCCTGGCACAACTCATTTCAAAAGCTTTAATATCTAGTGAAAAATAAAATAATATTTTAAGGAAAAACGTGGGTTATGAATGCATAAAGAATTATAAGTGAAAAATTCATGTAAGACTGTTATATTGTTGAGGATAGAATCTCGTTTTGGCGATGTCTTGAGCCCCACTACGAATTTTTCATTTATTTTGTAGCTTTCGGCTGATTAAAACTACATTTGTGGCTACCAATTCCAAATGTATTATGAGGTTTTTCTTAATGCTCAGGAAAATTTTTCGGGAAAATAAAAAATATGCATTTTTTATGAGAAAACGTGGTTTACTCTTGAATTTTACCCGGTTTTACAATTTTGTACAAATTTTAGACAATCTATTTGCTTTGACCTTTGCCCCAGTGTCGTAGTTAAATCATCGTTCAATCTATTATTTTTAGCTTCGCCTCCTTTTTAAGCTTTGAAAATTAATCTAAGATTTTACGTTGGTATTCTTGAGGGTGGAACCCGATTTGATGTTGCTTTGGGCCTCACGACTATATTTTTCACTTATTTATACATTTGTTGCTTAAAAAATCGTAAAATTGCTTCCAAATGCCATATAAACTTTTCCTTAATGCTTATAGAAAATATTTCAAGAAAATAAAAAATTTTTATTTTTCACAAAAAATGCGGGTTAACACTCACGGTTTTCAGTTTGTTTTGCAAACTAATGTAAGACTTTTCGTTGGTATTCTTGAGGGGGAACTTGTTTTTCACAATATTTTTGGTTCTACTACTATATTTTTCACTTTCGGCCCAAATATTCTATTAAATATACATTTGTTGCTCAATAAATTGTAAAACCGCTTCGAAATGTGTTATATTGTTTTCCTCGATGCTCATAGAAAATATTTCACGAAAATAACAAAATTTACATTTTTTCACAAAAACGTGGATTTACACTCATGGTTTTTCAGTCCCTTGCAAATTCGTACATAAATTCAACTTATTTATTTTCACCTCACTGTGAAGTTTTGAAAATTGATGTAAGACTTTTTGTTGGTATTCTTGAGGGTGGAACTTGTTTTTCACAATATTTTAGGCCACAATATTATATTTTTCACTTACTTTTAAATTTTGGACGTAAATATTCTACTAAATACACATTCTATTGCTCAATAAGTTGTAAAGCTGCTTCCAAATACCTTATAAAGTTTTTCTTAATGCTCGTAGAAAGTTTTTTGTGAAAATAAAAAATTTTCTTTTTTCAAAAAAAAAAAAGGTTGGTTAACACTTACGATTTTTAGTTGGTTTTAAAAAGTTCGTAGTTAAATCATCATTCAATCTATTATTTTCAACTTCGCCTCCTCGTGAAGCTTTGAAAATTAATCTAAGACTTTACGATGGTATTCTTGAGGGTGGAACCCGATTTGACGTTGCTTTGGGTCTCACTACTATATTTTTCACTTACTTTTTTACCTTTGGGCTTAAATATTCTACTAAATATACATTTGTTGCTCAATAAATCGTAAAACCGCTTCCAAATGCATTATATTGTTTTCCTCAATGCTCACAGAAAATATTTCACGAAAATAACAAAATTTACATTTTTTCACAAAAAACGTGGGTTTACACTCATGATTTTCAGTCCGTTTTGCAAATTCGTACATAAATCATCGTTTAACTTATTTATTTTCACCTTCGCCTCACTGTGAAGTTTTGAAAATTGATGCGTAAGACTTTTCCTTGGTATTCTTGAGGGTGGAACTTGTTTTTCACAATATTTTAGGACACATTATTATATTTTTCACTTACTTTTTAAGTTTTGAACCTAAATATTCTACTAAATACACATTATATTGCTCAATAAATCGTAAAACCGCTTCCAAATGCCTTATTGTGAAGTTTTGAACCTAAATATTCTACTAAATACACATTCTACTAAATTCACCTTCGCCTCACCGCTTCCAAAATTTGTTTTTTTGACAAAAATGTGGGTTAACACTCACGCTTTTTTGTCAGTTTTTACAAATTCGTACATAAATCATCGTTCAAACTCTTTATTTTCACCTTCACCTCACTGTGAAGTTTGAAAATAAAAGTAATACTTTCCGTTAATATTGTTAAGGGCGGAACCCCATTTTAATAATATTTTGGGCTCACTACTATATTTTTCACTTATTTTTTTAGTTTTCGACTTAAATAGTCTAGTAAATATACATTTGTTGCTCAATAAATCGTAAATCAGCTTCCAAATGCCTTATAAAATTTTCCTTAATGTTCACGGAAAATATTTCGCAAAAATAAAAAATTTGCACTTTTGACAAAAAAAATGTGGGCTAATACTCATGGTTTTTAGTTATTTTCTACAAATTCGTACATAAATTTTCCTTAAAACTATTTATTTTTACATTTGCCTTACTGTGAAATTTGAAAATTATATTAGTACTTTTTGTTACATTTTTAATGGTGGAACCCCATTTTAACAATGTTTTGGGCCTTACTACTATATTTTTCACTCATTTTTTTTGTTTTCGATTTAAATAGTCTACTAAATATACAGTTGTTGCTCAATAAGTCGTAAAACCACTTCCAAATGCCTTATAAATTTTGCTTAATGCTCATAGAAAATATTTTGCGAAAATAAAAAATTTACATTTTTGACAAAAAAACGTGGGTTAACACTCATAGTTTTTAGTCGCTTTTTTACAAATTCATACATAAATCGTCGTTCAAACTATTTATTTTCACCTTCGCCCTGCTATGAAGTTTGAAAAATAAAGTAATACTTTCTGTTAATATTTTGAAGGGAGGAACCTAATTTTAACAATGTTTTAGGCCTCACTACTATGTTTTTCACTTATTTTTTTAGTTTTTGCCTTAAATAGTCTACTAAATATCCATTTATTGCTCAATAAATCGTAAATCCATTGCCAACTACCTTATCAAATTTTCCTTAATGCTCACGGAAAATATTTCACAAAAATAAAATATTTGCATTTTTTTACAAAAAACGTGGGTTAACACTTACATTTTTTAGTCGATTTTTACAAATTCATACATAAATCATTGTTCAAACTATTTATTTTCACCTTCGCCTAATCGTGAAGTTTGAAAATTACAGTAGTACTTCTTGTTATATTCTTGAGGGTGGAACCCCATTTTAACAATGTTTTAGGACTTGCTACTATAATTTTCACTTATTTTTTTAGTTTTCGCCTTAAATAGTCTACTAAATATCCATTTGTTGCTCAATAAATTGTAAATTCGCTGCCAACTACCTTATAAAATTTTCCTTAATGCTCGCGGAAAATATTTCACAAAAATAAAATATTTGCATTTTTTTTTACAAAAAACGTGGGTGTTCACAGTTTTTAGTCGATTTTTACACATTTGTACATAAATTGTCGTTCAAACTATTTATTTTCACCTTCGCCTAATTGTGAAGTTTGAAAATTATAGTAGTACTTCTTGTTATATTCTTGAGGGTGGAACCCCATTTTAACAATGTTTTAGGACTCACTACTATATTTTTTACTTATTTTTTTGGTTTTCGACTTTAATAGTCTACTAAATATCCATTTGTTGCTCAATAAATTGTAACTACGCTTTCAAATGCCTTGTAAAATTTTCCTTAATGCTCCCGGAAAATTTTTCGAGAAAATAAAAAATTTGCATTTTTGACAAAAAACGTGTGTTAACATTCATTGTTTTTGGTCAGTTTTTACAAATTCGTATGTAAATCGTTATTCAAACTATTTATTTTTACATTCACCTCACCATGATGTTTAAAAATTACAGTAATTCTTTTTGTTGTATTCTTGAGGGTGGTAATAACTGATATAACAGAAATATAGTTAGAGGGGTATTATTGTAAGTAGGTTATATGGCTATATAAGGGATTGTATAGCTATCATTTCCTTAAGTTCATTTGTATACATTTTATCCATTCAATCAATACAATCTCTCTGGTTTTCTCTCTATCATCTTCCTTTTCCTCTGTACCAACTTTATATTTTGCAATGTAGTTAATATGGTATCAGAGCCCAACTCAAAAGTTTCATGTGAAGGTTATGTTTTGAGTCCCTTTTTCTCTGAATTCTTGAACAATTAGAATGGATCTTTTCTGGGTTTTTTTTCAAGTTTTTTTGGTGCTGGTTCAGAATTACTGTTCTGCTACTTGGTTGTGGCTTGTGTTGCTTTTGGAAGTATATTTGTTCAAGAATTGGGTATTCTATTTGTGTTTTTGTTGTGCTCCCATTCTCAAGAATATTGTTGGATTATGTAAAATGGCGCTACCAGTTGGAGTTTTCTTTGGGTATTCAATAAGGTGAATTGTAGTGATTTGTGCCTTGGTGCGATGGGTTTTAAAGATGAGTTATGATTGCAGCTTATTTTGTGTATCAAGTATTTTGGGTTTTGAAGATGAGTTTGTTAGCATTGTTTCCGGTTTTTGTGAGTGGAGGATGTTGTTGCCCGTGCAGAGGATGAAAGTACTAGTTATATATTACCAAACAAATGGATCTGAACTTCTGTTACCTGGTCTGTCTGTCAGCAATTCGACTAATGGTGATTTATCTATAGTTTCACCCAATCTTAGCAGTATAAAATGGAGTATGAGGGGTTTGCATTTTGTGCCTCTGAACTTGTAAGAAATGGACAAGGAAACTCTCCTGAAAGTGGCAGTCCCATGCTAGTGAATCTTAGGCAGAACAGTGTGCCGGGGTAAAGCAGAGAAGCAAGCAGCAATGCCTGTTTACCAGTCAATTCGAGTGCTGGGTTTCTTGAAGATTTTACGCTTGGAGTTTATGCACATGTTCGATCTCTGGTGTAAATCAGGTGATTTTGCTCTTGGTATCCATATGCAAATCTATAATGTTGTCTGAGAAGTTTACTGTGATTTGAGAATTTGGAGCTCTCTGATATGAAAAATTTGCGCAATATCTACAATTTCTATGAATTGGACTTTCTATGATTTCGTTTTGTGTGAAGAATGAAGAAGGTTGTTTGATTAGTATACTGAGGAGTATTATATTTGAGATTTGTGTAATTTGAGAAAAGCAACGGAGTGTCAATCTCTGGTGAAAGTGAAAATGAGTATCAATCTCCTATGACAAGAAAGTGTCAGTCTTTCTTGGTAGAAATCAGTATAATTTTTTTTTGTTAGGTTTCATGTCAGCGAAGTGAAAAGGAGTGTCATTCTCCTTGGTTGATTTGGGTTCTTGGAGTGTCATTCTCCTTGGTAGATTTAGTTTCTTGGAGTGTCATTCTCCTTTGTTGATTTAGTTTCTTGGAGTGTCATTCTCCAAGTACTTAGTGAGTTCTTGGTTGCATTCAAGGGAATTCAAGAAGCACGTCACCAGTTTGCAGCAAATCAAAGGTTCCAAAAAGGGTCCAGTCACAGTGCCTTAATGTCAACAACTCTAGACTATCATACAGTGCTCCAAACTGCAAGAGACAGGGGTTGAAGCAGTGCAGACATCTTCGTTTCGTAGTTCCAGATCAGTCTCAAATACCTAGCTAGCTCAAACTTCACTTGGATCCTCCAAGTTTAGTTTGAGGGGGGAGTAATAACTGATATAACAGAAATATAGTTAGAGGGGTATTATTGTAAGTAGGTTATATGGCTATATAAGGGATTGTATAGCTATCATTTCCTTAAGTTCATTTGTATACATTTTATCCATTCAATCAATACAATCTCTCTGGTTTTCTCTCTATCATCTTCCTTTTCCTCTGTACCAACTTTATATTTTGCAATGTAGTTAATAGGTGGAACCCAATTTTAACAAATTGTGGGCCTCACAACTATATTTTTCACTTACTTTTTTAGTTTTTGACACAAATAATCTACTAAATATACATTTGTTGCTCAATAAATAGTAAATCCGCTTCCAAATGCCTTATAAATTTTCCATAATGCTCATGGAAAATGTTTCGCAAAAATAAAAGATTTGCCCTTTTGACAAAAAACATGGGTGTTACACTCACGGTTTTTTGTCAGTTTTTACAAATTCGTACATAAATCGTTGTTCAAACTATTTATTTTCACCTTCACCTCACTGTTAAGTTTAAAAATTAAAGTAATACTTTCTGTTAACATTCTTGAGGGTGGAACCTTATTTTAACAATGTTTTGGGCCTCACAACTATAATTTTCACTTATTTTTTTAAGTTTTTGACTTAAATACTCTACCAAAGATACATTTGTTGCTCAAGAAATCGTAAATCTACTTCCAAATGCCTTATAAAATTTTCCTTAATGCTCACAGAAAATATTTAGCGAAAATAAAAAATTTGCATTTTTAACAAAAAACATGGGTAAACACTCATCAGTTTTAGTCAGTTTTTTCAAATTCGTACATAAATCGTCGTACAAACTATTTATTTTTACCTTCACCTCACCGTGAAGTTTGAAAATTATAGTAATACTTTACGTTATATTCTTGTGGGTGGAACGCAATTTTAACAATGTTTTGGGCCTCACTACTATATTTTTCCTTTATTTATTTTTTTTTGTTTTCGATTTAAATGGTCTACTAAATATACATTTGTCGCTCAAATACAATAGTGAGGACCAAAACATTGTCAACTGGATTCCACCGTCAAGAATCTCAACGGAAAGTCCTACTTTAATTTTCAAAATTTCATGGTGACGCGAAGGTGAAAACATATAGATTTTATGATGATTTATATGCGAATTTATAAAACCAACTAAAACTCGTGAGTGTTAACCCACGTTTTTTTGGTCAAAAAGGCAAATTTTTATTTTTGTGTAATATTTTTCACAAGCATTAAGGAAAGCTTTGTAAGGTGTTTGGAAGCGGTTTGATGATTTATTGAGTAACAAATGTATACTTAGTAAAATACGTAAACCAAAAACTGAAAAAAATAAGTGAAAAATGCAATAGTGAAGACCAAAACATTGTCAAATGGGGTTCCACCGTCAAGAATATCAACGAAAAGTCTTACCTTAATTTTCAAAATTTCACGATGAGGCGAAGGTGCAAGCAAATAGTTTGAACGACGATTTATGTACGAATTTGTAAAACCGACTAAAAATCGTGACCCACACTTTTTGGTGAAAAATATATTTTTTTATTTTTGCAAAATATTTTCCGTGATCTCTAAGGAAAACTTTATAAGGCATTTGGAAGCGTTTTTATGGCTTTTTGAGCAATAAATATATATTTAATATAATATTTAACATGAAAACTAAGAAAATAAGTCAAAAAACATAGTTGTGAGGCTCAAAACATTGCTAAAATGGGGTTGCATCCTCTAGAATATCAACAAAAAAATCTAACTTTAATTTTCAATATTTCACAGTGAGGCGAAGGTGAAATAATTACATTGAACTATGATTTATGTACAAATTTGCAAAACCAACTAAAAACCGTGAGTGCTAACCCCTTTTTTTGGTGAAAAATGCGATTTTTTTATTTTCACGAAATAATTTCCGTGAGCTTTCAAGAAAGCTTTATAAGGCATTTGGAAGTAGTTTTACAGATTTTTGAGCAATAAATGTATACTTAGTATAATATTTAAATCGAAAACTAAAAAAATTTGTGAAAAATAAGGTCCTGAGTGTTAACCCACGTATTTTTGGTCAAAAATGCAAACTTTTATTCTTGCGAAATATTTTCCACGAGCATTAAGGAAAACTTTATAACGTGTTTGGAAGTGGGTTTATGATTTATTGAGCAACTAATGTATACTTAGAAGAATATTTAAGCTGAAAACTAAAAAAATATGTGAAAAATACAATAGTGAGGACCAAAGCATTGTCAAATGGGGTTCGACCCTCAAGAATCTCAATGGAAAGTCTTACCTTAATTTTCAAAACTTCACATTGAGACGAAGTTGAAAATAAATAGATTGAACGGTAATTTATTTACGAATTTGCAAAACCGACTAAAAGTTATGAGTGAACCCACGTTTTTTTTGTCAAAAATGCAAATTTTTATTTTTGCGAAATATTTTTTGTGGGCATTGAGGAAAACTTTATAAGGTGTTTGGAAGCGGCTTTATGATTTATTGAGTAACAAATGTATACTTAGTAGAATATTTAAGATGAAAACTTAAAAAATAAGTGAATACAATAGTGATAACCAAAACATTGTCAAATGGGGTTCCACCCTCAAGAATCTTAATGGAAAGTCTTACTGTAATTTTCAAAATTTCACGATGAGGCAAAGGTGAAAACAAACAGATTGAACGATGATTTATTTACGAATTTGTAAAACCGATTAAAAATCGTGAGTTAAAACCCACGTTTTTTGGTCAAAAATGAAATTTTTTATTTTTGTGAAATATTTTGCATGAGTTTTAAGGAAAAATATATAAGGTGTTTGGAAGCGGGTTTATGATTTATTGAGTAACAAATGTATACTTAGTGGAATATTTAAGCCACAAACTGAAAGAAGTAAGTGAAAAATACTATAGTGATGAGCAAAACATTGTCAAATGCGGTTCCACCCTCAAGAATCTCAATGGAAAGTCTCACCTTAATTTTCAAAACTTCCCATGCAGGCGAAGGTGAAAATAAATTGATTGAACAGTGATTTATGTATGAATTTCCAAAACTGACTAAAAGTCGTGAGTGTTAACCCTCGTTTTTTTGGTCAAAAATGAAATTTTTTATTTTTGAGAAATATTTTTCACAAGCATTAAGAAAAACTTTATAAGGTGTTTGGAAGCGGTTTTATGATTTATGGAGCAACAAATGTATACTTAGTATAATATTTAAGCCGAAAACTAAAAAAACAAGTGAAAAATAGAATTGTGAGGACCAAAACGTTGTCAAACGGGGTTCCACCCTTCAGAATCTCAACGGAAAGTCTTTCCTTAATTTTCAAAATTTCACGGTGAGGCGAAGGTGAAAACAAATAGATTGAACGAATGATTTATGTACGAATTTGTAAAACCGACAAAAAATATGTGAAAAGTACAATAATGTGGACCAAAACATTGTAAAATGGGGTTCCACCCTCAAGAATCTCAATGGAAAGTCTCACCTTAATTTTCAAAACTCCACATTGAGGTGAAGCTAAAAATAAATAGATTGAACGGTGATTTATGTACGAATTTGCAAAACCGACTAAAAGCAGTGAACGTTAACCCATGTTTTTTTGGTCAAAAATAAAATTTTTTATTTTTGCAAAATATTTTCTGCGAGCATTATGGAAAATTTTATAAGGTGTTTGGAAGTGGTTTTATGATTTATTGAGGAACAAATATATACTTAGTAGAATATTGAAGCCAAAAACTGAAAAAATAAGTGAAAAATACAATAGTGAGGACCAAAACATTGTCAAATGGGGTTCCATCCTCAAGAATCTCAACGGAAAGTCTTATCTTAATTTCAAAATTTCACGATGAGGCGAAGGTGAAAACAAATAGATTGAACGATGATTTATGTACGAATTTGTAAAACCAACTAAAAATCGTGAGTGTTAACCCACGTTTTTTGGTCAAAAATGCAAATTTTTATTTTTGGGCAATATTTTCCGCGAGCATTAAAGAAAAATTTATAAGGTGTTTGGAAGCGGTTTTATGATTTATTGAGCAACAAATGTATACTTAGTAGAATATTGAAGCCAAAAACTTAAAAAATAAGTGAAAAATACAATAGTGAGGGCCAAAACATTGTCAAATGGAGTTCCACCCTCAAGAATCTCAACGAAAAGTCTTACCTTAATTTTCAAAATTTCACGGTGAGGTGAATATGAAAACAAATAGATTGAACGATGATTTATGTACGAATTTGTAAAACGACTAAAAATCGTGAGTGTTAACCCACGTTTTTTTGTCAAAAATGCAACTTTTTATTTTTGCGAAATATTTTCTGCGAGCATTAAGGAAAACTTTATAACTTGTTTGGAAGCGGTTTTATGATTTATTGTGCAACTAATGTACACTTAGTAGAATATTTAAGCTGAAAACTGAAAAAATAAGTGAAAAACACAATAGTGAAGACCAAAACATTGTCAAATGGGTTCCACTGTCAAGAATCTCAACGGAAAGTCTTACCTTAATTTTCAAAATTTCATGTTGAGGTGAAGGTGAAAACATATAGATTGAACAATGATTTATGTGCGAATTTATCAAACCAACTAAAAATGGTGAATGCTAACCCACGTTTTTTTGGTCAAAAATGCAAATTTTTATTTTTGCGTAATATTTTTCGCAAGCATTAAGGAAAACTTTGTAAGGTGTTTGGAAGCGGTTTGATGATTTATTGAGCAACAAATGTATACTTAGTAAAATATGTAAACCAAAAATTGAAAAAAAAAAGTGAAAATACAATAGTGAAGACCAAAACATTGTCAAATGGGGTTCCACAGTCAAGAATCTCAATGAAAAGTCTTATCTTAATTTTCAAAATTTCACAGTGTGGCGAAGGTGAAAACATATAGATTGAACGAAGATTTATGTACAAATTTGTAAAACGACTAAAAATCGTTAGTGTTAACCCATGTTTATTTGGTCAAAAATGCAAATTTTTATTTTTGCGAAACATTTTCTGCGAGCATTATCTAGAACTTTGTAAGGTGTTTGGAATTGGTTTGTGAAGGAAGATTTGTGAAAAACAAGTTCATTTGAGCAACATCAACAACATGCAATTAACAATTAAAAGGCGGAATCATGTTTATATGCACTCAAAAACAAAACTTAACCCATGAACTTCAAAGCCTAGTAGATAGGTGAACCAAGACTCAACTCAAAACAAAGTGAGTTGAGAAATCAATACCTTTGTAGATTCCTCTTTGCATAAGCAAAGGCTAATCACCCAAAGAGAGGGCCTTCATTCCCTGCATCTTAGATCCATGGATTTGGATGGATGAAAAGGTTTCTCCAAGTTCCCAAAATTGAGAACCTCTAAGTCTCCACACCAAGGCATATTGTAGAAGAAATGAGTGACCTTGGAGGAGTTTGATTGCTAGATGATCCCTCCAAGGTGACCGGCCTCTTTGAGAGCAAAGGGAGGTTTGTGTTCTCATCTTTACTCCCAAGAAAACCCTTAGGATGAAATGGCTATAAAGATGTCTTTATACCACCTCACAATGGAGTGGCAAACTTGCAATTAAGCCAAGTTCACTACCCTCCTCTAAATGGCCGGCCTAAGGGGATTTATTGGGCTATTTGGGCCTTTGTGAATCATTATTCATTAAGTTGTCATACAACTTAAGTCAATGGACTTGACGTTCGAAGCCCATTGGGCCTTAAGGTCCAAAACTATCCCGAGGTCTTTAACGAACTTATTCGTTTGATTAATTAACATATTAATTAATCCTTGCCATAAATAATTAAACCATTTAATTATTCTTACTCATCTCCGTTGAATTTTCAATCTTTACCTTACACGGTGTACGATCCATTAGGTTCCTTTTAGCGAGGCAGTGGGCGATTCAAACTCTTTCAAATCGATTGTGAATTGGAACTTACTTTCAATTCTCCCGTTAGTGATAATACACTTTTAGGGCTTCCACAAACCATGGTTGACGCCTAGCAGCATGTCATGGTTACCCAAGCTAATTAGAAGAGGTGGAGAACCTATTCAGTTTTAGGATTACAAATGCAATACGGTCTTTCTCTAATACAATACTCTTGACCACATTGTTTGGTTTGATAGTTTATTCATGTCTACTATCCAATGTGAGTCTTGTGCTTATATGATTACCTTGAATGTGATTTGGAACACATTCCTAAATCTCATTCATACTTTGGCCAAAGATTCTTAATCATATCATAGATTATTCTCCCTCAAACAGTTTGAAGGTTAGAGATCCTTTGTTGCGCATTCACTTGCCTCCATGGCTAAGTGGCTTAACCCCAACGATGCCGTGGACACCCTCCTGATGGAGTGACTTTGACATAATCAAAGATTAAGGACCTAACCACAAGACAACTGTGATGCCTCAGGTCAAAAGACTAATTTGCATTATCCCAACCATGAGTTCTCATGTGACATGAATATGAGAACTCTTCGTTGATTGTGTTCAGTGAACTCATTCTCTATTGAGCACCTACGTACTTGTCTTGATGTCACACACACCAATGACTCGAGACTAGTCACTCTCCCTGAGAGAAGACATAGCACGTACTGATCTTAACGGACTGTCAATGCCCAATTGACAATCCTATGATCAAGAACGTTTAGGATGTGTCAACGAAAGAATGGTCTCATGAATCTAACTTCTTTAGATCGCATTCTTCCAATCACATATTCCTTGAACTTATCGTTTAAGCATATAACATTTATATGAGACGGCTCAAACAATAATGTTTGCCCTTAATATTAAACTAGAATAGTTTAACATGTGAAATGTCCATAAAGTATCATCATATGATTGGTTTTAGGGCACATTTCCAACAATCTCCCACTTGCACTAGAGCCAATCAGCTTAGTTATCAGTGATGATACCTCTTCTGTAGTCATTTCATAAATGGCTGAGTAGTAGGCCTAGACAATGGATATCTATATGTTATCCATAGAAGCAACCTTGAGAATAACGACGTCACCATTATACATGATTCTCAATCATGTGGTTCAGTCTCTCATTTGAGTTCGGACCTTGATGAGACCTTGATTCCCTGGCTTGAGCTATCGCCCCATTAGTGTCATACACTTTCTGGTTGGAACCGAATAGAGAGTTCATAAATGAACTTTCCCATCCAAACAACATTGTTGTAAACTTCTATATGGCAATATATTTTGCAATCATAATGGAACACACTAAAGTCATTACTTTAATGTTTCCATCCAAATATCTTTTTAGTCATAATAAAGAGATATCTGTTTATCTCTTCATTCATAATGAAGAAATATCCAATGATGGATTAGATTCATAATCTAATACATTTACGCTTCCACTGCGTTACTCTAATTCTTTCTCAATTATTGAGTAATATATCCTTTAGTATTTCTCAAATACTCAAGGACTCACTTGACAGTTGCCATGGTTCTGATCCTGGGCTTGCACTGATATTGTCTTGTACCTTTCTAGGTACATCTTATATCAATGTTTTTCATACAATATGAAATACATAAATCACATTTCTGCTTATGCATAAAGGATTCTATTTACGCATTATTTCTTTGGGAGTCAAAGGGTACATTCCCTTTGAGAAGAACAACTTCCTAGTCTCACTAGAATTGTCATTCTAATTGAAGTTTATCATCAAATGAGAAACTTCCTAGCATTTCTTGTCTATTTTAGGGATTGATATAATCCAATTATATCTTGAAATATATCATTATAGATTTCCATTCCATTATATAGACTATATCTCCCATATTCATTCTATCGTTATAGAATAACTTTAACGAAGAAGTACTCTTTTCATTTCCAAAAATTAATATATCATATATATATATATATTTAAATTTAGGAATACGATTAACTCCCACTAATCTTTTGTAAACCTAGTAAACAAAAGATTCATTTACATCTTTATGAGAAATCAAACAATTGATCTTTTCTCATAAGACGCTTATAGCTCCCACTAGCTTGCTAAGATCCATGATGGATGGATCTCTACAACTAACCTGTCTTGTGATTTATAGTTTTAGACATATATTGTCAAGACTATCTTAATAATGGTTTCGGAAACCCATATTATGTCCAAACATTAAATCATCATTTAGTTGTAGCTAGCAATCTTCGAATTAATTGAAACCAAGACTACGTCAAAGATGGTTTCTTCAAAGTCAATCATTCTCTTTGAGTGTAGTCACCTTAAGCTACCAATTAGCTGTGAAGGTTTCATTATTTCGGTTCAAATGGTACTTTACCATTTCCTTGAGTATATATCGTATATACACTCAATGTAGTCATAAGGATTTTCATTCTTATTTCTTTCGAATTAAGAGGTGCAACTCTATGACATAGTCATAAAGTTCAAACCATTCAACTGAGACGGTTTTTAAATCCTTCTGGACTACCTTGGAGCTTGTAGTATAGGAACTAGGTTGTCTTAGAAGTATATATCATATATATATGGGTAATTGATAATGTCCAACGAACTAAATCTTATTCATGTTCATTCTTCTCCTAATGGAGAAATTCATTATCTTACGATGCTACTTTCCTTGATATTTTTCAAGGAAATTAATCTAAAGTGTTACTTTTTCCTTGGATCAAATCTAAGGAGGTAAATACTTTAGACGTCTTACTCATCTACTTACATTTCTTGAATTCTTTGAAACCTTTTGCAAAGTATTCGGACTTGTGTTTATTCAAAATAAACTATAGTCCAACCGAGAGTGATCTTCGGTGAATGTCATACAACATGAGTAGTATTATGTTGTGGACAAGTGCCACTAACATCTAAGTGAATTAACCTCAACAACTTTGTGATTCTTTCTTCTTTCCAAAAGAATAAAGATTCGAACATTTCGCCTCTATACAATTTTAACAAGAAGGTATTGGATCCGGATCTAACGATCCAAAGCATCCATGTATGACCAACTCGTAACTTATGTTTTTAGAGGTATCACAACTCAGTTGGGATTAGTCACTACCTTGCAACCTTTTGGGTTTTAAGCATCATCGTATTCTAAACAGCTAAACTACCACATCATCTCTACTATAGAGACAACCAATTAAATTACAATAATCTAATTATTGATTAATAAAGAACAATGTTTTGTCAAACAAAACATTTATCCATCTCTACTATAGTGACGGATTTAAGTTCCTTAAAATTGGAATGTAAAGACAATCTTTAGTATTTTCCAATTTCTTTGGTAGTTCATATGAGGAAGTAAGTACAATCCGCTTTCGCAGAGATCTATATTTTATTCACTTTCCGAATGTGAAGTACTTTCTCTTCTCTCATTAATCTTCTACTTTTTATTAGCACACTTTTACAACAATTGTAAAACATAGTTACTAATACGGAATCAAGCATTCAAGTAGAAGAACCAACTGTTTTGAACTATTTCAAGAACATATTACAACACCTTCGAAAGGTGTGTTCTTGACACTTGCAAGATATTTCTTGCAAATACCCCTTCCAATGTCCATCCTTTCATAAAGAAAGTTTGTTCCCTTGGAGTTATTTTGCCTTCTTCATTTGACTTCTCCTTTGACTACAATAGTCATGGTCCCTAAACTCCCACTATCTCTCTTGAAACTTATTTCAATTGTGTTATACACATCAAACAATTTGGAGAGTGTGTGGTTATTGTTCACTATATAGTTTACAATAAACTTAGTGAACCATTAGGATAGGGACACAAAGGTGAAGTCCTTGCCTAGTTTCCGTCTCGTTAAGTGGTTTAACACTTCAACACTCAATGATTCAAAATCATCATAAGTCCATATAAATGGACTATTTTTGTCAACCAACCATTATGTTCTAAACATAATAACAAACTTTCAAGAGTTGTTCAAGGCAACTCTCATTTCTTCATACAACATTTTGTATTTGAAGAATTATGACATTAAAAGTGTTGTCCTTCTCATGTTAGACTTATCTAACATATTCTTCCAATGATACATTATCAATAGGAAGATTGTGAGGATGAGACTACTTAGTTACATCTACAAGCCATTAAAGACAATCTATGGGATTGTAGAACTAAGTCCGGAAATTAAAGCATTCGGCTTTTCTTTGTCAAGTTTTGGATAGCGTTTGCAAATATATTGGTAAACAAATACATAACGAATATAAATTGATTGATTTTAAGCCATTTGATTCGGGTCTTTAAATCAAATAGCACCACCCACTATTTTTGGCAAATTCCATATCCCTCATCGGAATTCGAGAGTTTTGTTGAACTCTTAGCGGGGTATGGGAGACTCACCATTACCAAGCCCACCTCAGAATTATATCATGTTGGTTAGCAAAAATAATGATGAGATAATAACACTTTAGTCATTTACAACTCTTGTAATTACCCATCTAGTTTGGCCTTTAGAGAATGAATGCCTCAGAATTATATCATGTTGGCACCATTGCACTTAGTTAAGTTATTCTCACCATGCTTAGTTTATGTAGAGGTTCAAGCATAACCTCAGAATTATATCATGTTGGTTATACTCGTTGTCTACACTCACCTCATCATATGTTTATGGACTCCTTCTGGATGTAAGCACATACTTTGAACTTCCCCATTATAGGGTGAAGCCGGTGTACAAGTCACAAACGATTGGAGCCCACCACGGTGGAAGGCCTACGAAGAAATGTTCAAAGCATCTCTCGCTTATCAACTTAATAATGGTTTGGTTGAGGGTTTTAGGTCTCATCACATAAATATACATTTTAATCCAATTAAAACATTTTGGTCCTATTACAACTATTGGTCCATATGATTGATTTAGTAGTATATAATACTCCCACTTATGCTTTTAAAACGGTTTTTAAAGCAAGACTATATGGTACTACTAACATAAGATTTGCATTCATTGATGGACTATATAGTTGCCTTAGGGCCTTAGGATGACTATGAACCTTTGATTCGATTCAACACGAGCCTAGTGTTGAATCTCGGTCTAGGGATGGTGATTGATTTTAGTTACGCGTTTAATCACATTAAGGCGTGTTGTCTTATTGGGCGTTGGACCCAACTACTCCAATTTCATGCATATCGAATAAAACAAGAAAGGAGTACTTCAAAGTAAATAAGAGCTTATGCTCTTTTACAACAATTGATCAAATCAAATTACTTTAAAGTAAAGAAGAGCTTATGCTCTTTTACAACAATTGATCATATCAAATTACAATCAAAATTTAATCTACACATTCCCATGGTTCAAACAAATTTGAAACGGCCTTTCACATAGCTCAATTATAGTAGGCTTAGGTTCATAATCACCCTTTCTTTAATTAATTAACGCTTTAACTAATTAAACTTGAATGCAACATTTTCATTTGGTTTTTGTATCCATAGAATTGATTTAAATGGAACTAAATATAACGAAAATCAAATTCTCATTAAAGAGACAAAACCATTTTGTTCTCATTTTGTTTTGGGCCAAAAACAATGACCACAACAATTTGGGTCACTTTGTTAAAACATCATTAAAGGAGCAAAACAATTTGTCCTTTTAGTGATTTTGGACCTTTACGTAAAAACGTAAACTTTTGGGTCAAAGTACAAATACACAAAAGTATCAAAACTTTATGTAATTGCATAAAAGCCCCACAAGGACCCTAATTGAGTAGGGTGGCCGGTTTTGAAGCAAAGTAATAAAAAAAAATTTCAAAGTTTTTGTAAGTGGGGTGTGTGAAATGGAATAAATCATTACACACCTACCCACTAAGATTTCTTTAATTTTTCAAAATAAATATCTAATATATTTAAACATAAGAAATATTTCAAAACAAAAATTTTATGAAATAAATCAAAACTTTGAATCAAAACACCAAACCTTTTGTTCTTGGCAAGAACATATCAAGAACAATGAAGAACATTCATGAAAAACCCATAAGAGCTCCATGAACATTCTTCACCCAAAAACATCCCAAAACCACTCAAACTTAAGGGAAATAACATACAACCATACTAGGGTATATAGGGGTTCCAAAAGTCACTTTAAAACACTTTTAACAAGTCAAACAAGAACCCAAAAATCCACCCTTTGTATTTGGCCGAATTTCCCCAAAAACATGGCACCAAAATTTAGCTCCAAAATTCATGCTCATAAGAACTACATCTACAACATTTGAGATGGCAAATTTTCTAACAAAATTTACATTCAAAGAAGCAAGAATAAAGCTTGTAACAATTACAACATTCAAATCACAAACTATGAACTACAAAACCTAAAAGGATTCACCAACTACTAGACTTAGGCTCTGATACCACTTGAAGGAAGATTTGTGAAAAACAAGTTCATTTGAGCAACATCAACAACATGCAATTAACAATTAAAAGGCGGAATCATGTTTATATGCACTCAAAAACAAAACTTAACCCATGAACTTCAAAGCCTAGTAGATAGGTGAACCAAGACTCAACTCAAAACAAAGTGAGTTGAGAAATCAATACCTTTGTAGATTCCTCTTTGCATAAGCAAAGGCTAATCACCCAAAGAGAGGGTCTTCATTCCTTGCATCTTAGATCCATGGATTTGGATGGATGAAAAGGTTTCTCCAAGTTCCCAAAATTGAGAACCTCTAAGTCTCCACACCAAGGCATATTGTAGAAGAAATGAGTGACCTTGAAGGAGTTTGATTGCAAGATGATCCCTCCAAGGTGGCCGGCCTCTTTGAGAGCAAAGGGAGGTTTGTGTTCTCATCTTTACTCCTAAGAAAACCCTTAGGATGAAATGGCTATAAAGATGTCTTTATACCACCTCACAATGGAGTGGCAAACTTGCAATTAAGCCAAGTTCACTACCCTCCTCTAAATGACCGGCCTAAGGGGATTTATTGGGCTATTTGGGCCTTTGTGAATCATTATTCATTAAGTTGTCATACAACTTAAGTCAATGGACTTGACGTTCGAAGCCCATTGGGCCTTAAGGTCCAAAACTATCCCGAGGTCTTTAACGAACTTATTCGTTTGATTAATTAACATATTAATTAATCCTTGCCATAAATAATTAAACCATTTAATTATTCTTACTCATCTCCGTTGAATCTTCAATCTTTACCTTACACGGTGTACGATCCATTAGGTTCCTTTTAGCGAGGTAGTGGGCGATTCAAACTCTTTCAAATCGATTGTGAATTGGAACTTACTTTCAATTCTCCCGTTAGTGATAATACACTTTTAGGGCTTCCACAAACCATGGTTGACGCCTAGCAGCATGTCATGGTTACCCAAGCTAATCAGAAGAGGTGGAGAACCTATTCAGTTTTAGGATTACAAATGCAATACGGTCTTTCTCTAATACAATACTCTTGACCACATTGTTTGGTTTGATAGTTTATTCATGTCTACTATCCAATGTGAGTCTTGTGCTTATATGATTACCTTGAATGTGATTTGGAACACATTCCTAAATCTCATTCATACTTTGGCCAAAGATTCTTAATCATATCATAGAGTATTCTCCCTCAAACAGTTTGAAGGTTAAAGATCCCTTGTTGCGCATTCACTTGCCTACATGGCTAAGTGGCTTAACCCCAACGATGCCGTGGACACCCTCCTGATGGAGTGACTTTGACATAATCAAAGATTAAGGACCTAACCACAAGACAACTGTGATGCCTCAGGTCAAAAGACTAATTTGCATTATCCCAACCATGAGTTCTCATGTGACATGAATATGAGAACTCTTCGTTGATTGTGTTCAGTGAACTCATTCTCTATTGAGCACCTACGTACTTGTCTTGATGTCACACACACCAATGACTCGAGACTAGTCACTCTCCCTGAGAGAAGACATAGCACGTACTGATCTTAACGGACTGTCAATGCCCAATTGACAATCCTATGATCAGGAACGTTTAGGATGTGTCAACGAAAGAATGGTCTCATGAATCTAACTTCTTTAGATCGCATTCTTCCAATCACATATTCCTTGGACTTATCGTTTAAGCATATAACATTTATATGAGACGGCTCAAACAATAATGTTTGCCCTTAATATTAACTAGATTAGTTTAACATGTGAAATGTCCATAAAGTATCATCATATGATTGGTTTTAGGGCACATTTCCAACAGTTTGATGATTTATTGAGCTACAAATGTATGCTTAGTAGAATATTTCAACTGAAAACTAAAAAAATAAGTGAAAAATACAATAGTGAGGACCAAAACATTGTCAAATGGGGTTCCACCCTCAGGAATCTCAGTGGAAAGTCTCACCTTAATTTTCAAAACTTCACATTGAGGTGAAGTTGAAAATAAATAGATTGAACAATGATTTATGTACAATTTTGCAAAACCGACGAAAAGCCGTAAGTGTTAACCTATGTTTTTTTAGTCAAAAATGAAATTTTTTATTTTTGAGAAATATTTTCCTCGGGCATTAAGGAAAACTTTATAAGGTGTTTGGAAGCAGTTTTATGATTTATTGAGCAACATGTATACTTAGTAGAATATTTAAGCCGAAAACTGAAAAAATAAGTGAAAAATACAATAGTGAGGACCAAAACATTGTCAAATGGGGGTTCCACCCTCAAGAATCTCAACGGAAAGTCTTATCTTAATTTTCAAAATTTCACGATGAGGCGAAGGTGAAAACAAATAGGTTGAACGATGATTTATGTACGAATTTGTAAAACCAACTAAAAATCGTGAGTGTTAACCCACGTTTTTTTGTTCAAAAATGAAAATTTTTATTTTTGTAAATATTTTCCGCGAGCATTCAAGAAATTTTTTTAAGGTGTTTGGAAGTGGTTTTATGATTTATTGAGCAACAAATGTATTCTTAGTAGAATATTTAAGCCAAAAACTGAAAAAAATAAGTGAAATATAAAATAGTGAAGACCAAAACATTGTCAAGTGGGGTTCCACCCTCAAGAATCATTATGGAAAGTCTCCCCTTAATTTTAAAAACTTCACGTTGAGGTGAAGGTAAAAATAAATAGATTGAACGGTGATTTATATACGAATTTGCAAATCCGACTAAAACCCGTGAGTGTTAACCAATGTTTTTTGGTCAAAAATGAAAATTTTTATTTTTGCCAAATATTTTCTGCGAGCATTAAGGAAAAATTTATAAGGTAATTTGGAAGTAGTTTTATGATTTATTGAGCAACAAATTTATACTTAGTAGAATATTTAAGCCGAAAACTGAAAAAATAAGTGAAAAATACAATAGTGAGGACCAAAACATTGTGAAATGCGGTTCCACCCTCAAGAATCTCAACGAAAAATCTTATCTTAATTTTCAAAATTTCACGGTGTGGCAAAGGTGAAAACATATAGATTGAACGATGATTTATGTACGAATTTGTAAAACGACTAAAAATTTTGAGTGTTAACCCATGTTTTTTTGGTCAAAATGCAAATTTTTATTTTTGCAAAATATTTTCCTCAAGCATTATGGAAAACTTTGTAAGGTGTTTGGAATTGGTTTGATGATTTATTGAGTTGCAAATGTATACTTAGTAGAATATTTAAACCAAAAACTGAAAAAATAAGTGAAAAATACAATAGTGAGGACCAAAACATTGTCAAATGGGGTTCCACCCTCAAGAATCTCAACATGAAGTCTTACCTTAATTTTCAAAATTACATGGTGAGGTGATTTATGTACGAATTTGTAAAACCGACAAAAAATCGTGAGTGTTAACCAACGTTTTTTTGGTCAAAAATGAAAAAAAATATTTTTGAGAAACATTTCCGCGAGCATTAAGGAAAACTTTATAAGGTGTTTGGAAGCGGTTTTATGATTTTTATTGAGCAACGAATGTATACTTAGTAGAATATTTAAGCCGAAAACTGAAAAAAATAATTTAAAAATACAATAGCGAGGACCAAAACATTGTCAAATGGGGTTCCACCCTCAGGAATCTCAATGGAAAGTCATGCCTTCATTTTCAAAACTTCACATTGAGGCGAAGATGAAAATAAATAGATTGAATGGTGATTTATGTACGAATGTGCAAATCTGACTAAAAACCGTGAGCACCCACGTTTTTTGGTCTAAAATGAAAATTTTTATTTTTGCGAAATATTTTCCATGAGCATTAAGCAAAACTTTATAAGGTATTTGGACGTATTTTTTCGATTTATTGAGCAACAAATTATACTTAGTAGAATATTTAAGCCATAAACTGAAAAAATAAGTGAAGAATACAATAGTGAGGACCAAAACGTTGTCAAATGGGGTTCTACCCTCAAGAATCTCAATGCAAGGTCTCACGTTAATTTTTACAACGTCACATTGAGGCGAATGTGAAAATAAATAGATTGAATTGTGATTTATGTACGAATTTATAAAACCGACTAAATGTCATGAGTGTTAGCCCACGTTTTTTTGGTCCAAAATGAAATTTTTTATTTTTGCAAAATATTTTCAGTGAGCATTAAGGAAACCTTTATAAGGTGTTTGGAAGTAATTTTATGATTCATTGAGCAACAAATGTTTACTTGGTGGAATATTTAAGCCAAAAACTTTAAAAAAAAAAAGTGAAAAATACGATAGTGAGGACCAAAACATTGTCAAATGGGGTTCCACCCTCAAGAATCTCAATGGAAAGTCTCGCCTTAATTTTCAAAACTTCACATTGAAGCGAACTTGGAAATAAATAGATTGAACGGTGATTTATGTACTAAATTGCAAAACCGACTCAAAGCCGTGAGTGTTAACACACGTTTTTTTTTTTTCAAAAATGAAAATTTTTTATTTTCGTGAAATATTTTCCGTGAGCATTAAGGAAAATTTTGTAAGGCATTTGGAAGCGGATTTACAATTTATTGAGCACCAAATGTATATTTAGTAGAGTATTTAAGTCGAACTAAAAAAATAATGAAAAATATAGTAATGAGGCTTAAAACATTGTTAAAATGGGGTTCCACCCTCAAGAATATTAATGGAAAGTATTACTTTAATTTTCAAATGTCACGGTGAGGCGAGGGTGAAAATAAATAGCTTGAATGACAATTTATGTACAAATTTATAAAAACCGACTAAAAACCGTGAGTTTTAACCCATGTTTTTTGTCAAAAATGCAAATTTTCTGTTTTCATGAAATATTTTCCGTGAGCATTAAGGTAAATTTACAAGGCATTTGGAAGCAGATTTAAGATTTATTGAGCAACATATGTATATTTAGTAGACTATTTAAGTCGAAAACTAAAAAAATAAGTGAAACATATAGTATTGAAGCTCAAAACATTGTTAAAATTGGGTTCCACCCTCTAGAATATTAACGGAAAGTACTTTAATTTTCAAACTTCACGGTGAGGCGAATGTGAAAATAAATTGTTCGAACGACGATTTATATACAACTTTGTAAAAACTGACAAAAAACTCTGGGTAACACCCACATTTTTGGTCAAAAATACAAATTTTTTTTTTTCGCGAAATATTTTTTGTGAGCATTAGACCATCTCCAATGATTAGGCTAAAAACCAAATATTTTAGCCCGGAAAATTTAGCTTTTAGCCCAGAAATAGCTTTTCTGCAGTAACCATTCTGGCCTAAAATTTTAGCCCGGGATTATTAAAGAATGAACTTGAGCTATTTTTTTCTTAAATTAATTTTAAAAAAAAAATAAATATGTAAACTATCATAAATTAATTTTATGAACATTTTAATCTAAATTTTTTTTTTAATTTTGATAAGTATTGAAAAATCACTAAATTTTCCACAAAGCAAGCCTTCAACTTTTACCAATCTTTCAACCCTGGGCTAACTTTCAATTCACCAACCATTCAACAATTTGGAAATGGAAAGAAATGGTAGAAAGATAAATTGGAAGAATTGTAAGAGAAAATTGAGTTTTGTATAGATGTTTGAACAAATACATAGGTATTTATTGAGTTTTTGGGTGAATTTTGAATTAAATCATTTTTTTTAATTACTTTATGTAGTATCCCACATCGGCCACACGAGGGTCGAGTCCTGGCCTTATATATCCATTCGCAACTCTTAAGTTCCAAGGAGGCCTTTTGTGGGCAGGCCCTTAGGGGTTGGCAGGCGCTGCCTACGGGCGAGTACCGGTCCACAGAAACAAAACTGCGAGGTAGCCCTGCCTTCGGGCCAGGGAATGCATGAGCGGACAATATCCTTGGAGGCTGGGAGTTGGGATGTGACAATTTGGTATCAGAGCCGGACTCGTGCTGGTTCGGTGTGCCGACAAGGACGTCGGTCTCCCTAAGGGGGGTGGATTGTAGTATCCCACATCGGCCACACGAGGGTCGAGTTCTGGCCTTATATATCCATTCGCAACTCTTAAGTTCCAAGGAGGCCTTTTGTGGGCAGGCCCTTAGGGGTTGGCAGGCGCTGCCTACGGGCGAGTACCGGTCCACAAAAACAAAACCGCGAGGTAGCCCTGCCTTCGGGCCAGGGAATGCATGAGCGGACAATATCCTTGGAGGCTGGGAGTTGGGATGTGACAGGAGGGGCGCAAAACCAAAAGCGTGAGTGGGCAAAAACAAAGCTCTTTGAAAACTCTTTAGCAAAATACATTCTAACCCCTCGCCGTAAAACCTGTATACTTCCTAGAAAATGAACATATATACGTATGTATAGGTATGCCAATCATGCTCCAAAGTATGCCATTCATGCTTGAGAATATGCCACATTAGAATCTCATAATAAATGTAAATGATCAAGCATAATTCACATCAATAACATATAATCTGGCAGCCGGGAGTCACCTAACGTGACCTGTACGGCTGCAGATAGAGCTCCAATCTCAACTCAATATCTGAATCTGCACACGAGTCGGAACCACCTAACGTGGTCTGTACGACAGGCTGGTGTAATATATATATGTATGCTCTAGTGCTACGATCACGTGAAGCTGGGCGATAAATCGCGGGTCACCTACAAGTCGAAACCACCTAATGTGGTCTGTACGACAGGCTTGCACCTAACTTGGATCTAAGGCGAGCATGCGGTGCGGGTGAACATACACGTGAAGGCTATGCCCCAACTCTGGGCGGGAGCACTAACACCGGGGGTGCAGATTATGAGCTCTCTAAGCATCTCAAACTACTACTGAAATACAAACATGAATACCACTTACCTGGCACTTACCTGTGCGTCCACAGCACCAAATACACATATATAAATGTATGCCACTACCAATGCATGTGATAATGCATAAGTGATAATAATAAAATGCATGGCATAAAACAAATAACCTTTTCTATTTAATTTCTGGGAATATAAATGTATATAGGTATATACGGAAAACAAAAGCCCACTCACATATCACATCGACGTCTCGTAGGTCCCTGAGCCTCCCTTAGCCATGCCCGACGTCCGTACAAGCCTCGCCTATACGAGTATTAACCAAATTGACGTTATTTAACGCATAGTCCAAATCTTAGCTAATAACTCCTCATATATTGCTCAATTTGGACAATTGAATATACCAACGTGCTCTACACAACCTCAGGATCACAACCATATTTTTAAAATAATTTTTGGACCCCGCACGCGCCCCCACGCGCCTGAATAGGCACGGACCTACGCGCCCCCCACGCGCGGCCACGTGCCATGCACACTGACGGTGTCAACAGACGCCGTCAGGAATATTCCGTTAAACTGACGGAATATTCCGTTAAACCTAACTGATACCGTTAACGGCGTCAGGAATATTCTGTCAACTTTGACGGAATATTCCGTCTCCTTCTCCAATCAGTCCCCGACGCCGGCGCCGTCGCCGTCGCCGGAAAACCTGCAACTCACTATTTCTCCCTCGTTTTTCCACCTTTTTCCACGTTTCTTGCACCAAAATCAACCTTAAAGCTAGTAGAACATGTCCCAACAAGTTTTAAGGCCTAAAATGACGAGATTATACCTGTCCAAAACTCCAAAACTCGGCCAACTCCACAACCAACGATCCTGACGTCCAAATTCACTCAACGAGCTACTCCCAAGCTCCTGGGAACCTCACCAACACATCTACAAGCTTAGAAATTCCAAAAACAATCTAGATTAATCTTGCATGAACAGTAACTAAAACGGACATGGCGATATCGACGTGAAAATGGTAGTTTCCTTACCTGAAAATGGTACCTCTGAACTCCTCTCAGCCCCACGAACACGATGGTGGTCTTGGATTCTTGATTGGTGAAGGTTTGAGTATGTTTGTGTGTGTGTCCGTATGTAGAAGAAAGAAGAAGAAGAACTCGGGGAGAGAGAGAGAGAGAGAAAGACAGAGACAGAGAGTGACAAAAGTGAGGGAAAGAGGGAGGGAATCCCGGGAGAGTGAGAGTGATGTGTGAGTGTGTGTGGTCCTACAACACCACACTACACAACACTAATGTGTTAAAAACGAACTAGGGGTAAAATGGTCAATTCACACGTACGTTTTAATAATCCCGGGATGGGATGTCACACCTCCAGGTTCAAGAATTGCAAAGGTGTGGTGACTACGAGGAAATTCAACGGTGTTCTGACAGAATGGACCAAATGAGGACTCACCTTCGGGTGTTTCATTTTAGAAGTTGTATATTTTAAAGCTTCCGAACTGTGCAAATGGTTACGTCACTCTCACGTGACGGCCAGCATGCCCTCCTTCGGGACGGGGTGTGTCACTTTAGCCGTTGGATTTAAATTTGGGCTGTTAGATCTTTTTTTTACCGTTAGATTTGATTATATTCGATTTCAGTCGTTGGATTCAATGTATTTTAAAATACCATATTCTAAAAAAATTAAATTTGAATCTGGACCATTCGATTAACCAACGGTCTTTAAAGCCCAGCGATAGGATCAAAATTATAGCCGTTGGGCTTTTGTGGGTGGCCGACACACGCTTGACGGCGAGGCCCACCCCTGTCGGGAAACCTTTGCAAGCGCACTGCGTGGGGCGCGTTGGAGTGTGGGCGAGCCGAGACTGGCCCAACAACCTACGAGTCCACTCACATGGGGGGAATTTGGGGTGGTATTTGGCCCAGCTTTGGCATTTGGCATTTAGCCCAAAGTTTTAGCATGGGTTGAAGAGTGTTTGGGGGGGGGCGAATTTGGGGGAAATTTTAGCATTTAACCCACCATTGGAGATGGTCTTAAGGAATATTTTATAAGGCATTTTGAAGCAGATTTCTGATTTATTCATCAACAAATGTGTATTTAGTAGACTATTTAAGTCGAAAACTAAAAGAATACTGAAAAATATAGTAGTGAGGCAAGAAATATTATTAAAATAGGGTTCCACCCTCAAGAATATTAACGGAAAGTATTACTTTAATTTTTAAATTTCACGCTGAGGCGAAGGTGAAAATAAATAGTTTGAACGATGAGTTATGTATTAATTTGTAAAAACCGACTAAAAACCACAATTTTTGTCAAAAATGCAAATTTTTGATATGGTAAGAGAACTAAAACAAACATAAGCAAAAAACAAAAACTAAAAAACTAAAAAGAAAAAATTGAAAAGAGGGGTTCGGTATGAATCTAGCGATTCATTCGTGAAACTGTTGCTAACACGGTAGCGACAGTTCTTGTGGACAATCGATATCAAAGTACTGATCGTATCCTTTTCTATTTCATTTATTTATTTGGAAGCAAGTTTATGATTTATTGAGCAACAAATGTATATTTAGTAGACTATTTAAGTCAAAAACTAAAAAAATAAGTGAAGAATATAGTAGCGAGGCCCAAAATAATGTTAAAATGGTGTTCCACCCTCAAGAAAATAACAAAAAGTATTACTATAATCTTCAAACTTCATGATGAGGTGAAGGTGAAAAATTAACAATGATTTATGTATGAAGTTGTAGAAACTAACTAAAAATCGTCTTTTTTTGTCAAAATTGTAATATTTTTATTTTCGCGAAATATTTTCGATGACCATTACGGAAAATTTTATAAGGCATTTGGAAACGGATTTACTGTGACATCCCACATCGCCCAAGGGAGTGATCCTTAAATGTATATTCCCATCTCTACCTAGCACGATGCCTTTTGGGAGCTCACTGGCTTCGGGTTTCGTAGAAACTCCGAAGTTAAGCGAGAAGGGGGCTAGAGCAATCCTATGATGGGTGACCCACTGGGAAGTTGCTCGTGAGTTCCCAAAAACAAAACCGTGAGGGAATGGTAAGCCCAAAGCGGATAATATCGTGCTACGGTGGTGGAGCGGGCCCGGGAAGTGATCCGTCCCGGGCCGGGATGTGACAATTTGGTATTAGAGCCTAACCCTGTCCACGTGTGTGCCGACGAGGACATCGGGCCCCTAAGAAGGGTGGATTGTAATATCCCACATCGTCCAGGGGAGTGATCCTTAAATGTATATTCTTATCCCTACCTAACACAAGGCCTTTTGGGAGCTCACTGGCTTCGGGTACCATGGGAACTCTGAAGTTAAGCGAGTAGCGCGCGAGAGCACTCCCAAGATAGGTGACCCATCGGGAAGTTCTCATGTGAGTTCCCAAAAACAAAACTGTGAAGGCGTGGTTGGGGCCCAAAGCGAACAATATCGTGCTACGGTGGAGTCGGGCCTGGGAAGTGGTCATGCCTGGGTCGGGATGTGACATTTACGATTTATTTAGCAACAAATGTATATTTAGTAGAGTATTTATGTTGAAAATTAAAAAAATAAGTGAAAATTATAGTAGTGAGGCCGAAAACATTGTTAAAATATGGTTCCACCCTTAAGAATATTAACGGAAAGTATTAATTTAAATTTCAAATTTCACGGTGAGATGAAGGTGAAAATAAATAGTTCGAACGACGATTTATATACGAATTTGTAAAAACCGACTAAAAACCATCAATGTTAACCCACGTTTTTTGTCAAAAATGCAAATTTTTTATTTTCAGTTTTTAGCTTAAATATTCTACTAAGTATACATTTGTTGCCCAATAAATCAAAAAACGGCTTCCAAACAAGTTATAAAGTTTTCTTTAATGGTCTTAGAAAATATTTCGCAAAAATAAAAATTTGCATTTTTGACCAAAAAAACGTGGGTTAACACTCACGATTTTTAGTCGTTTTACCAATTCGTACATAAATCATCGTTCAATCTATTTGTTTTCATATTCGCCTCACCGTGAAATTTTGAAAATTAAGGTAAGACTTTCCGTTGAGATTCTTGAGGGTGGAACTCCATTTGACAATGTTTTGGTCCTCACTATTGTATTTTTCACTTATTTTTTTTCAGTTTTTGGCTTCAATATTCTACTAAGTATACATTTGTTGCTCAATAAATCATAAAACCGCTTCCAAACACCTTATAAAGTTTTCCTTAATGCTCGCGGAAAATATTACCCAAAAATAAAATTTTGCATTTTTGAACAAAAAAACGTCACGATTTTTAGTCGATTTTACAATTTCGTACATAAATTATCGTTCAATCTATTTGTTTTCACCTTCGTCTCATTGTGAAATTTTAAAAATTAAGATAAGACTTTCTGTTGAGATTCTTAAGGGTGGAACCCCATTTGACAATGTTTTGGTCCTCACTATTCTATTTTTCACTTATTTTTTCAGTTTTCGGCTTAAATATTCTATTAAGTATACATTTGTTGCTCAATAAATCAGAAAACTGCTTCCAAACACCTTATAAAGTTTTCCATAATACTCGCAGAAAAAACTTTGCAAAAATAAAATTTTCATTTTTGACCAGAACATGGGTTAACATTCACTCATTTTAGTCGATTTTGCAAATTCGTACATAAATCACCGTTCGGTCTATTTATTTTTAGCTTCACTCAATGTGGAATTTTGAAAATTAAGGTGAGACTTTTCATTGAGATTCTTGAGGGTGTTTGACAATGTTTTGGTCCACATTATTGTATTTTTCACATATTTTTTCTTTTTTTCAGTTTTCGGCTTAAATATTCTACTAAGTATACATTTGTTGCTCAATAAATCATAGAACCGATTCCAAACACCTTATAAAGTTTTCCTTAATCCTCGCGGAAAATATTTTGCAAAAATAAAAATTTGCATTTTTTGACAAAAAAAAACGTGGGTTAACACTCACGATTTTTAGTCAATTTTACAAATTTGTACATAAATCATTCGTTCAATCTATTTGTTTTCACCTTCGCCTCACTGTGAAATTTTGAAAATTAAGGTAAGATTTTCCGTTGAGATTCTTGAGGGTGGAACCCCGTTTGACAATGTTTTGGTCCTCACAATTCTATTTTTCACTTATTTTTTTAGTTTCGGCTTAAATATTCTACTAAGTATACATTTGTTGCTCAATAAATCATAAAACTGCTTCCAAATACCTTATAAAGTTTTCCTTAATGCTCGTGGAAAATATTTCGTAAAAATAAAAATTTTCATTTTTGACCAAAAAAATGGGGGTTAACACTCACGGCTTTTAGTCGGTTTTGCAAATTCGTACATAAATCACCGTTCAATCAATTTATTTTGACCTTTGACTGAATGTGAAGTTTTGAAAATTAAGGTGAGGCCTTCCATTGAGATTCTTGAGGGTGGAACCCCATTTGACAATGTTTTGGTCCTCACTATAGTATTTTTCAATTACTTCTTTCAGTTTGTGGCTTAAATATTCCACTAAGTATACATTTGTTGCTCAATAAATCATAAACCTGCTTCCAAACACCTTATATAGTTTTCTTTACAACTCGTGGAAAATATTTCACAAAAATAAAAAAAATTCATTTTGACCAAAAAAACGTGGGTGCTCACAATTTTTAGTCAGTTTTTACAAATTCGTGCATAAATCGTCATTCAAACTATTTCATTTCAACTTCGCCTCACCGTGATGTTTGAAAATTATAGTTGTACTTTCCGTTATATTCTTGAGGGTGCAACCCAATTTTAACAATATTTTGGGCTTTCGACTTAAATAGTCTACTAAATATACATTTGTTGCTCAAAAAATCTTAAGTTCGCTTCCAGCTACCTTATAAATTTTCCTTAATGCTCATGGAAAATGTTTCACGAAAATATAATATTTGCATAAATAAAGGGTTAACACTCACAATTTTTTGTCGGTTTTTACAAATTTGTACATAAATCGTCATTCAAACTATTCACCTTCGCCTCACCGTGAAATTAGAAAATTATAGTAATACTTTTTGTTATATTCTTGAGGGTGGAACCCCATTTTAACAATGTTTTGGACCTCCCTACTACACTTTTCACTCATTTTTTTAGTTTTCGATTTAAATAGTCTACTAAATATGCACAATAAATTGTAAATCCACTTCTAAATGCCTTCTGATAATTTTTCTTAATGCTCATGGAAAATATTTCGCAACAATAAAAAATTTACATTTTTGACAAAAAAGTGGGTTAACACTCACGCGTTTTTTTTCTTCAGTTTTTACATATTCGTACATATATCATCGTTCACACTCTTTATTTTCACCTTCGCCTCCTTGTGAAGTTTGAAAATTAAAGTAATACTTTCCGTTAATATTGTTGAGAGCGGAACCCCATTTTAACAATATTTTGGGCTCACTACTTATTGTATTTTTCACTTATTTTTTCAGTTTTCGGCTTCAATATTCTACTAAGCATACATTTGTTGCTTAATAAATCATAAAACTGTTTCCAAACACCTTATAAAGTTTTCCTTAATGCTCACGGAAAATATTTTGCAAAAATAAAAATTTGCATTTTTGACCAAAAAAACGTGGGTTAACACATACTCACGATTTTTAGTCGGTTTTACAAATTCGTACATAAATCATTCGTTCAATCTATTTGTTTTCACCTTCACCTCACCGTGAAATTTTGAAAATTCAGGTAAGACTTTCCGTTGAGATTCTTGAGGGTGGAACCCCGTTTGACAATGTTTTGGTCCTCACAATTCTATTTTCACTTATTTTTTTAGTTTTCGGCTTAAATATTCTACTAAGTATACATTTGTTGCCCAATAAATCATAAAACGGCTTCCAAACACCTTATATAGTTTTCCTTAATGCTCGCGGAAAATATTTCGCAAAAATAAAAATTTTCATTTTTGACCAAAAAAACGAGGGTTAACACTTACGGCTTTTAGTCACTTTTGCAAATTCGCACATAAGTCACCGTTCAATCAATTTATTTTCATCTTTGCCTAAATGTGAAGTTTTGAAAATTAAGTTGAGACTTTCCATTGAGATTCTTGAGGGTAGGACACCATTTGACAATGTTTTGGTACTCACTATAGTATTTTTCACTTCTTTCAGTTTTTGGTTTAAATATTCTACTAAGTATACATTTGTTGCTCAATAAATCATAAACCCGCTTCCAAACACCTTATAAAGTTTTTCTTAAAACTCGTGGAAAATATTTCACACAAAAAAAAAAAAAAAAATCATTTTTGACCAAAAAAACGTGGGTTACACTCCCAGTTTTTAGTTAGTTTTTACAAATTTGTACATAAATCGTTGTTCAAATTATTTCTTTTCAACTTCGCCTCACCGTGATGTTTGAAAATTATAGTAATACTTTCCGTTATATTCTTGAGGGTGCAACCCAATTTTGACAATATTTTGGGCTTTCGACTTAAATAACAAAAGTCAACACTTTGTCTCAAAGGGTATTTTCGTAAATTTGCCTTTTTAAAATTATAAAAATCATAATAATTGGGGACGGATCGTTACATTCTTGAGGGTGGAACTTGTTTTTCACAATATTTTAGGCCACATTATTATATCTTTCACTTACTTTTTAAGTTTTGAACTTAAATATTCTACTAAATACACATTCTATTGCTCAATAAATCGTAAAACCGCTTCCAAATGCCTTATAAAGTTTTCCTTAATGCTCGTAGAAAGTATTTTGTGAAAATAAAAAAATTTGTTTTTTTTCACAAAAACACGTGGCACTCACGGTTTTTAGTTGGTTTTAAAAAGTTTGTAGTTAAATCATCGTTCAATCTATTATTTTCAACTTCACCTCCTCATGAAGCTTTGAAAATTAATCTAAGACTTTACGTTGGTATTCTTGAGGGTGGAACCCGATTTGACGTTGCTTTGGGCCTCACTACTATATTTTTCACTTATATTTTTAGTTTTTGGCTAAATATTCTACTAAATATACATTTGTTGCTTAATAAATCATAAAATCGCTTCCAAATGCCTTATAAACTTTTCCTTAATGCTCACAGAAAATATATCAAGAAAATAAAAAATTTGTATTTTTCACAAAAAACGCGGGTTAACACTCACGATTTTCAATTTGTTTTGCAAACTAATGTAAGACTTTCCGTTGGTATTCTTGAGGGGGGGGACCCGTTTTTCACAATATTTTAGACCCTACTACAATATTTTTCATTTCCTTTTTTAGCTTTCGGCTTAAATATTCTACTAAATATACATTTGTTACTCAATAAATCGTAAAACCACTTCCAAATGCGTTATATTGTTTTCCTCGATGCTCACAGAAAATATTTCACGAAAATAACAAAATTTACATTTTTTCACAAAAAACGTGGGTTTACACTCATGGTTTTTCAGTCTCTTTTGCAAATTCGTACATAAATCATCGTTTAACTTATTTATTTTCACCTTCGCCTCACCGTGAAGTTTTGAAAATTGATGTAAGACTTTTCTTTGGTATTCTTGAGGGTGGAACTTGTTGTTCACAATATTTTAGGCCACATTATTATATTTTTCACTTACTTTTAAGTTTTGGACGTAAATATTCTACTAAATACATATTCTATTGATCAATAAATCGTAAAACCGCTTCCAAATGCTATATAAAGTTTATCTTAATGCTTGTAGAAAGTTTTTTGCGAAAATAAAAAATTTTCTTTTTTCACAAAAAGATGTGGGTTAACACTCACGATTTTTAGTTGGTTTTAAAAAGTTCGTAGTTAAATCATCGTTCAATCTATTATTTTTAGTTCTGCCTCCTCGTGAAGCTTTGAAAATTAATCTTAAGACTTTACGTTGGTATTCTTGAGGGTGGAACCCGATTTGACGTTGCTTTGGGCCTCACTACTATATTTTTCACTTATTTTTTTAGTTTTCGACTAAATGTTCTACTAAATATACATTTGTTGCTCAATAAATCGTAAAATCGCTTCCAAATGCCTTTTAAAGTTTTCCTTAATGCTCACAGAAAATATTTCAAGAAAATAAAAACTTTGCATTTTTCACAAAAAAACGTGGGTTAACATTCACGGTTTTTAGTTTATTTTGCAAACTAATGGGAGACTTTCTGTTGGTATTCATGAGGGTGGAACCCGTTTTTCATAATATTTTATGCCTCACTACTATATTTTTCACTTACTTTTTAAGTTTTTGGCTTAAATAGTCTACTAATATACATTTGTTGCTTAATAAACCGTAAAACCACTTCCAAATGCCTTATAAAATTTCCTTAATGCTCACGGAAAATATTTAACAAAAACAAAAAATTTGCATTTTTGACAAAAAACATGGGTTAAAACTCACGGTCGTGCAACCTGGTGGCGCATATGCCATTTTCCTGTCTCTTTGCGGGAGTGTCCTTCAAGGGGACGGCGTCGCTGGCTTCGCCTTCGGCGAAGAAGAAAAGGTTAATGAGTAGGTAGCCTTCGTTTTCGACCTCAACACAAGGGTAAGTACTATTTCCTTATTAAACTTTTTCCTTTCATGACTGAATCTTCTTCTTGCTAACATGCTTGTTATCCTTTCATCTTTTTGACATGCCTTGTTCGTGCACTACTAAGCACTCATGTGGTTCTTTAAGGAGATGAAGCAGAGCACCAGTCACGAGCAAGCCTTTGGCGTAGATGAAGAAGGCCTTGAAGGCTAAGGAGCGTGAGCTTGGGTCGTCAAGCCAAGCGGATGAGGCTACCAATTAGGACAACGCTCAGCTAAAGTGGATTGAATAACTTGGGAAGAAGCTGAGTGAGGCTGCCTCCAGCAAACTCCAAGTTGTTTTTGAGTTAGGAGAGGCCAAAAATGCCATTTAGGCCCTTCGCTGCCGAGGGGAAAGGGGGGCGATGAAAATGACACCATGTCTACCAGCAATTTGGACATGGATGATTTTTTGGCACTCCTGAGGTCGTCAACTTCTCCACCTGCCTTCGCCTCCAACTACATGAAGTTTTATAAGAAGTTGAAGGTGGCTCACCTCGTCTATGATCTGGATATCGGGTGTGACAAAAAGGAGAATGAGGGCTCCAAGCAGACGGAGCTGAGGATAAGGTTCTTGTGGTACAGGAGCCCGCCACCATAAACCTTGCCGCTTTGCAAGTTTGCAACTCTCCGAGCTTACTGCCGAGCTTGGCCTTGAGCCCGCCAACGCCCATCCAGCCGACCCCGAGGTCAACCCTTAAAAGCACGATGCCCTAGCCGCCTATAACTTACCAGACTAGTCCCTCTTATTTAAGCCACCAGTGTTGTTTTCCTTTTAATTTTTCAAGTTGCAGACCAATTTTTTCACTTGGGGTGGTAATAATTTCTTATTTGGACAATGCCTTATAAGTCGTTATGTTTATCATATGAAGTATGTCTTTTATTTCTTAACGTGGTGTGGTTGCTCGACGAAATATGGATTAATTTTAACATGACACTGATAAGTAAGAAAACATGGGTTCTTTTATCAAGAAAAACTTGCTTGAGTTAAAAGAAGAATGTTATTGATCCTGGGGCAATCTGCTTGAACTAGTCTCACGCCTCCACTAAAGGTGGTCAGGAAAAGATGACACTTAGTGGCGTCGCTATTTTCCCGACCTTCCACGACATAGATGAAGCCGTTTAGGTGGTCGTACGGATTGGTAAGTCCTTCATAACTTTGCATCTTGAAAGCCCGAGTGTCACCGCTTATTGGTTCATCGAGTAAGGCTTCAAAGCACGGGAATGCAACTTCCCCTTCTGAGTAGTCTGGATTCTTGGGTCTGGAGGCCTTTTCTATACCCCCCCAACCGGTCCTAAACGTTCTTCATTTCGTCGCCCATCACATCTCAAAGTGTGAACCGTAAGACGGGGCGGCTCTAGGGTTCTCGTTTGAGTTATGGATGGCTGGCTCGGCAGTTTACGCCTCATTTTCCCAAGCGTCTTCCTTGGTTTATGACTTCGCGAGCATCCTCACCCCTACTTCCAACGTCTAAAGAGAGGTGATGACCCACATGAGTTGGGTCGCACGGGTGGTCCACTATCGAGAGTTGTTTTCTATCCTCTCGTTGGTCTGGGTGATCTGCTCCAAGAGTTCGGCATGCTTCTCCTAAGAGAGACTGTTCTGGGCATGAAGGAGGTTTCCCACCTCATTCATTTCCCCCATGCCAGCTAATATGTTCTCCATCTTCTCCCACAAACTAGCTAGCATGGCCTTTTCTACTCTCCTTCCTCGCTTACTAGCCCCTTATAGGCCATTGGATAGGGTTTTTTCCTTCATCATTCTACTTGTCGTGTTTCTCTGCGAGTGTGTCTGACGGTTCGCCAATGGGCGTTCTTAGAACTACTTGGTAAAAAACTCAACCAAATTACGTTGAAGGGACTGGAACTTCAAATATCAATCCCTTGACCTCTTAATTAATTAAGTTGCCAAGATAAGAAATGCACCACCAAACAAATCAACAGACCAAAATTGGATTTGAAATTGGTTTCACAATGGAGCAAATAAAATTATGAAATGAAATTATACAACACAAATGCCATACCTAAATTGGTACAAGTTGATTTTTTCAAATGAAAACTAATGAAAATGGTTTGAAAATTTTGATTTTTAACGATAAGGATAAAAAAAAGGTAAAATGAATAGTACCAAGATTGACTTTTTAATGTAAAAATGTGATTTTTCATTAAAGCAAACAGTACCGAGAGTTTTTTTTGTTAAAGTTCTCTTTTTTCAAAGCTGCCGACCAGCGGCATCAGCAACGAAGGGCAGGTACGAAGTCCGACCCAAAATACAGCTAACCAAACCATAAACGGAGTAAAAAGACGCTGACGAAAATACCATTATGCCCCCATACCATGAGCTTGTACCCTAACCCGGACTGAAAATCCTCTGGACGAGCAACGGCAGCACCAACACCACGTCCAGTATCACCGCCTATATCGCATTGAACTGCACATAATGGTTGAAGTTTGGGTTTTTAACGATGCCTAAGTAAAGGGCGAAGAAGGCCATGAAGTTCGACTAAGGGTCAACAACAAGATCAAGGGTTCCAAGAGGAGACCCAATTTGGTAAATTGCACAAACAAGTAGCGATCGTACTAGAGGGAGTTGAAGAAAGGAAAGGTGTAAGCGACGGCAGAGATCAACCGATCTGTGGCGGGGGTTGGGTTTGGATTTTTGGTTGACAAATTGAGGAAAGGAGAGTGACCAGGCGTACAGGGTTAAGGGGAAGGCGCGCCAGCAGAAGGAATGTAAGATTTGGGGATTAAGGTTTTAGGGGTGGTGGAGAGGTGGAGGAGATAGGCCATAACCACTAGTTGCAAGGTTTGAGTTGCGAGTTGCTTTGTGTCGTGTGTTACAGAGTGAGAGAGTGAAAGAAAGATTGAGCAATGGGCTTGGATATTTTAATAGTCACTTTATTGGGCCAGTAATTGAGGCCCAAGTTGAGCCCAAGATTCACTAATTCAACAGAGACCAGATTAATTAAGGCCCAACTTATATAGAAAGAATTTACTGCCATCATGGAATCCCGGTCTAATCATAAAAAAAAACTTATACATAGCAATGTATTATTAGACCGAAACGCCACATAGTGGTGACCTGCTTTATGTAAGTCATTCTCTTCTAGTAGAGATGAGCCCAACGAACACAATGTGGTACAATAATGTTGACTCCTATAATACTAAATTTTAATGCCATAAACTGCCAAATAGGCGACCGCAAGCCAACAATGATCCCCGCTTTGCAAGGTGGGTGGGGGGCGTCTACTGTAGCCAGCCTTACCCTTACTTTGCAAACACAAAATTCATGCCATAAACTGCTATGTTACAAAATTTTCAGACTTGAAGCTACAAAATGTACGGACATAAAGAAATAATATGCAAAACAAAGGAAGGGAAAATGCAAACATATCATGCCTGCTGTAAGAACTAAAAGAACTAAAAACCTCAACATATATTATCACAAAAGAAACTCAATACACAACTCATGCCATTGTATCTATAATATGTAAACTTAAAATGATATAACAATTGACATAAATTTCAAGAAAACTAGTCACCCAAAACCAACCACCCGATCCCATCCCTCCCTGTCTCACCCTACTAAATGTATAGATCCTTTAAACTTCATTTTCTCTTCCATACTCTCTCTCGTCTTTACCAAAATTGTTCTAATTTTCCCCACAAAGACACAAGTTTCAGGCCAACATGTACATACATACAGCATAGCAAGCAACCAAGCACACATACATAAAGCTTAGGACCTGCCAAACTAGAACCTTTGACATCCACTTCAGAGAAAAGAAGACCCAACAAGAGCTTATAAAGTCCCCCAAGTTGATTGAGTTAACTTCAATCATATCTCTGCCTGCACAACCTATGAATCGGCCCTCAGCTCACTTTTCCGACCAACTCGATACCCAAGATTCAGTGATTCATTCTGCACAGTTTTTATTCAACAACTTTAGCACCAGCTCAATTAGACACAAAAAAATTTACTTGAAAGCAGTACTAAGAAAACATCGACCTGCGTGATAATTAGTGACATTACATAATCCATAAAAGCAAGAATCAAGCCATAAATTTAGACGCATCCACTCAGAACTATCACATGCTCTATATGATAATCTCGTCTACCAACAGTTGACACGGTAAGAGAAGAATGATATTTCTTAAACAACACAAAATATCAGCATAGAGAAGTTCAATTGAAGAATAAATAGAATAGTATGGGTAAGTACTAATCCGGACAAAGATCGAAGTGCCTCAACCAATTGATACTGCTTGGGTTCGCAATAATGAATCCTTGCAATTGAAGACTAGTTGAAAATCTTAAAAGGAAACCAAGATAACATCACCAGACAGAAAAAACAGAATTATATAAAAAATAAAAAAATAAAACACTTGAAATTTTAAAAGAAGAGTATATTCATGTAACGTATCGGCTCCCAAGAAATTTGTCTCGATAAAAATTCCTGTAATGTTAGTTTTCTGTCGCACAAAGATAAGTATACAATTGAAAATAATTAAACCTCAAATATTGTCCTATACTCAATGAATATTGAATAATACATAAACCCTAGGCACAGGCAGTCAACAATCAGAGCAACAACAAAACTTTACGAACCGTTAGAAGCTACTGAGAATGTATTAAATGATTTCACAAGAATGAAATCTTCAGCATGGATTTAAAACACAATTGAAGCTACCGAGGATGTATTTACCTCAACTGGACATAAAACACAGAGAAAGGAGGCAAAGCAAAACCCAAAAAATTAATAGGGAAGAATGTGCCGCATATTTAACGCAGGAATCAAGCGTGTCCCAAAAGCTCCAGTTACTAAAAGAGTCAACAAAAACTTCATACGCCGTGCTACGCAGAGTTTGTGAGTTACGTGAAATTCTACAACCCACCATGTTCCACTAAATTGAATCCCTGTAGACTCGTGTACACTTTACCGTTTGATGAGTCCACCACCACCACCGCTTATACTACTACCACCAACACCACACATGATTGCTCGCCACCATTTCGGATATTGGAAGTTTGAAACTAATAAAAACGCCCATAAATCAGATCACTAAGGTATCGTTTGGTAAACATGATTGGATTGGATTGGAATGGATAAGACACTATTTTTAAAGGTATGCTGAAAAACGAAATGAAACAATTGTGAGCAATTTAGAGGTAGGAGAAGGATTACTCAAGAAGAAAAGTATTCCATTCCAATCCTTCCCAAAATGGGAGGATTAGATGGGAAAAGTTTTCTTTATGTCTCCTCTTCTAATCCCCAGGCCTCACAATGAAAAATCATTCTCATCTACCTTCAATATGCCTTGAAATTCGAGGGTTATCCCTTTCAATCTAATCCTTTCTACCAAAATGAGCCCTAAAATGCTCATGAGAATCCATACAAGTCTATTACAATCCACTACAATCTATGATAAAAGTTTGTCACAATAAAATCCATATAGAATTCACTCAAAGTCCATGTGGAGTCCATGAAAGTCAATTGAACTCCGTCAAAATCCTTTTAAAATCTCAACTGAATACACCCGCTAAACCTAGGGGTTGGTCAGTGCCGAGTTGTCCCCTCCTCACAAATTGTTTCAACCTATGAATTATGCGTGTTCTATCTTAACTAATGAATGAATTGAGAAAGCATAACATAGTTCCTAAGCAAAACATAATTAAACCATAGTAAATCCTAAAATTGGAAACCTTAATCAGATCAACAAAACCCCAGGACACAAAATGAAGCAGATTATAAGAAATTTACCTCGAACGCGGCAGGATTGAAGTTGGGATCAGAAGGGTCAACGGCGGTGCAATCAGGCGGCGATTCGAAGAGGGAGAGAGAAAACTGCTTGTCAACGACGCCGACATCGAAATAAATGAGGCCGGAGCTGGGCACATCGACTCTGATCCCCTTGACCGGAAACCAGAGGAAGAGCTCCTGAGCCGACACGCCCGATAAGTTGGCGATTCGGCCGAAAGACAGAAAGCCGGAAACGTTAAAATCGTAGAGCACCTGGTTCTCGAACTTGGCGTGACAGGGCTGCTCCAGCAACACTCGGAATTCTCCGGTGGTGGCGTTGAGAGAATAGTCGGTGATGCCCTTGGGGAGGAGACCAATCGGCAGGCCCTGTTTCCGCAGGTGGTCGTAGATGCTGGACGACGGAGTTCCGCTGGCGGGGAGGGGGAGGAGGAACGCAACTACGACAAGGCAGAGGATCGAGACCCATATTTCAGAATTTAGGGATTTTGGAAAAGAACCCATCTTTCCTTCTTACCCCTTGTTCTGTGATTCCGGGTGAGATAGAGGAGAGAGAGAGCTTCTGTTTGTGTTTGTTGATTGGTTCTGATTGTTTAAGGTTTTGAGGGGTTTTTTTATTTTTTTATATTTTTTTTAAAAAACTAATAAAAAAAAGTTTGAAAATTTTGAGTTTTAACGATAAGGACAAAATAAATGATAAAATAAATAATACTAGGTTTGACTTTTTAATATAAAAATATAAATTTTTTATTAAAATGAACACTACCGTTGATTTTTCGTTAAAACAACCTTTGTATTTTTGTGAGAGGGGGAAGTTAAAAGAATGCAGGCTGGAATGGATTGTTATTTGGGTTTATTGGTTAAATGGACTTTCACCACCGTAATACAAGAAGAAGCCAACCTCCTAATTAGTTTTCATCATTAACAAACACAACAAAGAAAAATGATTTCACTAACAAATAACAAATTATTTTGGCGTGTGAAAAGGAATTTATGAAACATAATTTCTCATGACTTTTCCTGAAGAATATAAAATAATTTTACTATTACCATGTTTTGTAAAAATAGAAAAGTGTACATAAAAAAAATCTCGAGACGAGTTAATATTTTTATTTTTGTGGTATTTAATGAAAATAATATTTGTCGTAAAGACTTGTGATTAATGTTAAAAATCTGCAATAAAAGACGGGAAAGAAAGTGATTTCCCATTTCCATGCTCTATTTCCAACATACCAAACACAAGCAGGTGTATCGGGAAGAAAAATGGTGTGGAGATCACTTGTGAAAACGTAAAATAAGAAACTTTCAATTTGATTGTACTGAAAACTTCCAACAAACACAACACATGAACAAGATGATACATAAGAAGAAACCTTTGGCAGCCGCACATCGTCGAATAGCTGTATTCAACAACTGGAAAACAACAATGATGTAGTTTATTCAGATTTCTAAAACCTAAGTTTACATAAAATGCAAAATCAAAAGGTGACAGTCTCAATCACCAAGTCTTCCCTTTAACTTGTTCTGAAGCGGTTAGCCTCTGCTATGTTATCGACTCAACAAAACCCTCGAGATACTTCATCTTCTCAAAATTCTAGTCCTCCACCTGTGGACATGAAAACCAATCATCTAACGCGTATGATTTCAACTGAAGTCCAAAATGATTCCATAACATTGAAGGAAATCACACACATGCAATGAAATATTTACCACCCAAATATATATATATATGAAAGCAAAATAAAATACGCCATTCTTTTGGCTTAAAATATCATGTGTATAAGACTAAGGCTAAGAATTCACCTAGCTAACAAACAGGAAGTCGTATAAAATGATTAAACGACCGGCATAGTTTCAATGAACACAACTTGGGCAAAGAAATATTATTTATTAGAAATGGATAGGCTTCTATACATAAGTTTATATATGTGTATGACTATGGTTCCCATCACTATACTCAATCATGGTTTTCTTCCAGTCTTGCTTTTCCTTTCCTCAAGCATAATAGTCTACGGTGTAACAGTGATAATATTCACCAGAGTTCAGAGTGCCACCGTCACACAGTTTCTCCTTCCAATGTCCTAACCCACTCAATGTTCCATACAATAGTACATGCCACCCAATGTATTATACTATCAGATTGTGTATCAACAACCACTTTCCCCAAAAAAAGTCTGACTTCGACCAACAACGTGCAATTTTGCTACAACACTCCATACACATAGTTATTGCTACTCTACAAGGCAATAACAATTTTTCTCAGTAACCACATCAGAGCTTTAAACCAATACAAAAACATACCATGCAAAAAAGGGAGAGGGGAAAGACAATATCAAACAACAAAGTAACAAACACTGTATGATATAAGCTTAAGGTTATAAGTTTGTGAAAGAATCACCTGTCTAATGCTCCAATTTAACTAGTGGTTCAGATCACTACTTTCCTTTTTTCTTCGATTTTACAGGTACCACCCCATATGCCATGAGCCTAGAAGCTGGTAATTTTCTTGCAGCTTGGTGACGCCTTCTTCTAGCACTCCTCGATTCTTTTTTACCACCATTTGAGTCCCCTACTTGTTCTTTCCCATGTTCCAGGGCACTCATTGATGATTGCCCTGTGGCAACCTTTGATAAGCTTGAATCCTTAGCTGCATCACTTATTCTCAGCTTCTTGCGATTCTTTTTATTACCCACATTTCCTTGTCTGAAAATCTCTTTAGCTTTCTGCTTTATCTCCATTCTCTTGTTGTTGGGTACCTTCCACTCTTTCTCTGTGTAAGGAGCAAGCTTCTTTAAAGACACATATTGATTCAACTCCTTTTCATCCATCGCTAATATCTCGGCAGTAGTCAAGCCATATCTATTAGGTTTTATTTTAGCATACTTGAATCTTGTCTTCAAGTCTCCAATTGTATCCTCATAATCCAACTTATAGTACTCATCCATCATCTCCTTCTTAGCTCTCTCCAATAAAGCTAATTTACGCTTTTTCCCTTGTTTATCTTCCTCACTCATTTCTTCTTCTTCTTCTTCCTCTTCCTTTTCTTTTACTTCCTCCTCCTCCTCCTCCTCCTCCTCCTCTTCCTCTTCCTCTTCCTCTTCCTCTTCCTCTTCCTCATGGTCAAAAACATTTTCCTTTTTCCGCTTCAAAACCTTCTCCCTGGCAGCTAAGAACCCATCACTAGACCCAACAGTATCCCAACCTTTAGGAAGCCCAAGCAACTCATCCTCCTTATCAAAGTCCGGTTTCTCAATCTCATCATCCTCCTCCATATCACTATAACGCTCTAAGTCAGCATCCTCTGCCTGATAATACTCCTCACCAAAAGCCTTCTTCATCATCCGATCATATTCTTGGGGATCATATTCCTTCTCCAACTCCTTTGGATCAAATGTAGACTCCTCGCCCTCCTTAAGCCCCGCAATCTCCATTATCTTCTTAACCTTCTCGTCGTTCTCCTTCTTCTTCAAATTCTTCAAATGCCTCAACTCCTCCTCCCTCTCCAACCTTGCAATCTCCATCCTCTCCTCCTTGCTCTTCCTCTGCTCCTTCCTCGCCTTGACCTTCTTCCTCACCGACCCCTCAACTTGCCTGGAATGCCCCATAATCCGATCACCTGCATTCTCCTGGAACCTGTACTCATACTCCTCCTGCCTTTCGATCTCCATCTCGTCCTCGGACACCATCTCCAAATCCTCCTCCTTTAGCTCGGGATCCTTATCCTCCTTCCACAGCTGATCCTTAAAGAACTTCTTGAGAAACATAGCATTTTCATCCGATTCAGGGAAACACTCATCCAATGCCTTCTCATACTGATCATTATCAACAGTATCATCATCATCATCATCATCATCCCCCGCAGCATTCTTATTCTTCTCTATCAAAAACTCACCATCATCATCATCATCATCCTCCTCGGCTGCAGCGGCCTGTAAGAATTCTCTCCTTATCCGCTCTTGCTCTTCGTTGTAAACCTTACTGTTTTTATCAATGTTCTTGTCATCCTCCTCCGCCAGTTCCGGGCCATCCTCCATCAAATGCTTAGCATTAACATCTTTCAAGTACATCTTCTTCTTATTCTTTGCCTTTCCCTCTCCTCCATTGTTTCCAATAATTTCGGTTCCATCAGAATTAAACAAAACAACATCTTTGTTTTTCAAGATAGGGTCTTGCTTTTTTACCTTGAGCAGACCATCCAAAAATTCCAATTCCCTCTTCTTGGAATTCGCCACATGGACATAGTCGTCGTCCGATTCAAAATCTGGTTCAGAGTCTGAATCTTCGGAGGGGTCAGCCACGAGGCCTCGCTTCTTCAGTTCCTCGTAGCGTTGGAGCTCCTCCCGCTTCTTGTTGTGTTCGTACCTGCGAGCGAAATCTTCATTGATTTTGAGCTGCGGAACGTCGTCGTTTCCGTTTTCGTTCTCGGAGTCGCTTCCGCTGTCGAGTAGTTGAAGCCCGCCCATATTGTTTCCGCCGACTATCTGAGTGGCTGCTGCTTCTTCTTCCTCAATTAATTTCTATCTGAGTCGCTGCTGCTTCTTTTTCTTCAATTAATTTGGGGGCTGAGGCGGTGGCGGGGGTTTTTAGTATTTAGGGTTTCAGAGCATTCGACTCCACAAGCTTTGCTTCTGCTTGGAACTTGAAAAGGACTCCCCTTTTATATATTTTTTTTTATTTAGGACCGAAAATTATAAATTCCACTCGTTTCTTATTTTTGTTTTAAACTTTTGCTGGAGGCAAAATGAAAATCACTTTTATTTCTTCTCAAGGCATCTTAAGTGGAAATTTTAAAACACTTAGTACTACAATGTAGTGGTATTTCTGTTTACTTAAAATGAGAGATTTTAAGTTCGATTCTTCCAAATGCGAATTTGAATCACATTATTTCTAAACCATTGTGAGCTCGATTCTCACCAAAGACAAATCTGAACCACATTATTGTTAATTCATTGTTATGCCCATCCTTTTTTCTAGATAATATCGCTTTTTCAAAAAAAAAATTGAAATTTTAAAAAATTTTACTCGAAATCTCAAAAACCTATACAATCGTCCTTATGTTCCTAGCTTTGGAAAAAAAATAATTCTAATAATGCATATTATGACAGTTGGTATATTGGGTTATATTCCTGCAATTCAAAATAAATAGGATAGAGAAATCTGAAAAATAAGATGGAGAAATCTGAAATCATGTTAATAAAAGAAGGTAAACAAACTCGGTAGGAAGAGGGAGGAGGGTCAGGGCGGTTAGTATTGTTCCGACTTCCTAGTACGAAAAGATTTACAAAGCCGAAGACGTACAACCTCAGCAGCATCACACATTACCAACAGCATACATATTACGGCCTCGGCAAAATAATCTCTAAAAAATAAGGTGTTTTTAGCAGCATTACATTCCGCTAAGGTCCTAAAATCCTTCTTGGCATAATTTAGAAACGCACACAAGTATACTCAAGTATGTCCATCCTGAAACTTCTTTACTGCGTAGTCACGCTCTTCGCAAGATTCCGCGGCTGATCCACGTTAAAACCTCTTAAAACAGTGAGATGGTATGCCAACAGCTGCACCAGGAAGGAAAACAAAGATATCAGATGTACGTGGGAGATCAGACAAGTTCAAAGGAATAACTATCTATCCATCCATCTGTCTATACATTGAGTCTTACTATATACTTAAAAAAAGTACAAACAGCTTAGCATTAAAGTCCGGCATAAGAAGAAAACGCAGGACCTCCAACCCAAATACTGATAATACTTGCAAAATAAAGCCCAAAGAAAAATAGATAAATACCTGCAATGGAATAATATTAACCACGGGTTGAAGACAATCCTCAAGCTGAGGAACTTCAATCACTCGACAAGACCCCCCGGGGCACACTGATGCAGCATCTCCCTTCGAACACATTACTATGAGTCGACCTTTACGGGCACGAAGCTGCTGAATAACTGATTGCTGCTTACTGTAAATCACCACAGGTCGTTAATAAGAAAATCAGGTATGTTTTCAAAAGCATGTAACTGCTCCCAACTGTGAAAGGACAAACCTGAAGCAAGCATCACGGGTGGCAATCACAAATGTAGGGAGAGTTTCATCAACTAAAGCCAAAGGACCATGTTTCATTTCACCCGCTAGTATTCCTTCACTGTGCATAAGGGCCACTTCCTTTACCTTCAAAGCGCCCTCTAGAGATGTTGCGTAGTTGTATCCTCTCCCAAACACAAGAAGTGACTGATGAGCTATCAGTTCCTGTGCAAGATCCTTCATCATCTGATCAAGCTTCAGGACCTCTCTGACTTTGTCTGCAAAGAACGTAAAGGACAAACCGACAGAGTCATTTTGTAATAATTTCTTACAAGTTACTTCTTGGAAAACAGACTGACAAAGAAATGCACTGCAGTTGACATGGTAAGAAGAGAAAAACTGGAACTTACTTGGCAACTCAAATAAACCGTCAATTATAGCCTCTCTTCGTGCTTGATTGGAAATTGTGTCACCTCCTATAGCTAGTGCTAGCATAGCCATCACCACTATTTGACTCGTGTATGCCTGTCATGATGATGATAAGACAATCAATTTAAAACACAAAATCAAAAAAGCAAGAATAGAATAAAGTAACAAACTTACCTTGGTGCTTGCCACACCAATCTCAGCGCCAGCATTTATATGAACACCGCAGTGTGTATTCCTGGCAATAGCACTATCAACAGTATTTGTTATGCCAACGCATAATGCACCATTTTCTAACGCATATTCCAAAGCAATCAGAGTATCTGCTGTTTCACCAGATTGACTGACAAAGACAGCTGTATCTTCTCTGTATATAGGTCCTTGCCGATCCAACAAATCACTAGCAATTTCCATTGTGACAGGAATACCTATAATGTTTATATGTGCAGCAAACCAGAAAAGAATCAGAACTATTAAGTTATTAACAATCGGAAAATGATTTCTGACAGACAAAAAACACTGACCAGAAAGTTCTTCCAAGATGGGTCTTGCAGCTAAAGCAGCATTGTAGCTTGTACCACAACCGATGAAAACAATTCTCCTGCTTCGCCTAATTGTTTTAAGGTGATCCTTCAGTCCACCAAGGAGAACAGTCTTGGCTTTGCAGGAACCTCCACGTAAAAGCCTCCCCCTCATTGTGGTAGTCAAAGATTCAGGCTGTTCATGAATTTCTTTCTGCATATAATGTTTGTAACTCCCTTTGTTTATTTGTTCAACCTCCATCTCAAGAATGGACAACGCTCGTTGTACTGATGCAACTCTTGAAAGTCCACCATGCTGTCCTTTATCAAACTTCAGGATAGAAACACCTCCATCCTGAAACAATCACCACAAAGAGGAAAAAACAAAAAAAACTTATATGAATACAAAGCTCAAGTTTCCCCAAGCATCATGCCAATATGGAACTGCCCCATTAAAACATAATAAAAGACAATACTCAAATAAGTACCTTCAGATGTACCACTTCACCATCCTCAATCACCAACACCTTTTTAGTGTGTTCAACTACAGCATTGGCATCACTGGACAAAAAGAGTTCTTTAGCATGTCCACTTTTTGAAAGGAAATTATCATCGTGAAATGCTGATCCACCGCTAGCATTTTCGTTAAATTCCTAACAGAGAAACAATAGCGTCAATGCAAAACTATAGTGGGCACTTAAAATTAGCCAGAATTGTGAAACATTAATTCCAAATGAAGCATACTTTGACACCAAGGAGCAACGGACTGCCACGCTTGCAAGCAATCAACTCATTTGGATAATGCTGGCTTTTAAAAATCAGGGCATATGCACCTTCAAGATGCCTCATAACCTCAAGCACAACTTGACTAAATGTGATAGTCTGGTCACCTGAAAAATAAACATCACACTCTAACATCACCCTAGATTGTGATTTAAGATTTATGTGAAACAGTAAAAAGTATTCAAACAATTCAATCAAAGGAAAATGCAGTTTATCAGTACATGCAGAACACAATGATTGGCCTTATACTGCCCCCAACAACAGTAAAATGAACTCATCCTAAAAAAGGAGGAAATAAATAAATAATTGAGTTGATCTGTCCACTCCTATCCTACAAAAGCACTTTTCCTGCCTTGGCTACTATGTTTTTTGGGCAAATATGGTAGGAACATATGAGCTTCAGGGTGACAAAGAAGCTTCTTGCCTCTAAGAACAATTCAATAGACAAACTTTTTTAGTATTCCAGTAATAAGTTCTGTTCTAATTGACAAGCATAGAAGACAGTCAAAATATCAGTTCACAAATTCTGAAACGATAACTGAAAGTAACATAATTATATGTACTTTATAAATTGCAATTCTACATTTACAAATATAAATTTTGAACTCCAAATTGTAAGTTATACTTATGACTCAAATGTTTAATTACTTCTAATCATAATCATATATAAAATTACCTCCTCCTTCTTTAGCTTTATCATAAACATATTTGGCAAGCTTTGGAATTACTTCTGTGTCTGTTTCAGATTCAAAGGTGAATCCGTGCCGAACTAGTGATTCCTTTAAGGCCTGAAAAAGTAAACAAGGGTGTTTAATCCAGAAGCCAAAACAACAATCAAGAGAAACATAACAAGTTTCACCACAGAAATCTTAAACAAACCTCATAATTAGTGATGACTCCATTGTGAACAACCAAAAATTCATTTCCAGAACCAGAGCTCTGTGGATGGCTGTTCCTTGGAGCTGGCTCTCCATGAGTGGCCCACCGGGTGTGTGCTATTCCAGCATGGTGAGAGAAAGATTCTTCCAAACTTAAATCTGTTTCAGCAACCTCTGGATTTACAAAAATCAAAGTTAATTCTAGGAAATCGGGTAAAAAAAAGTGTGACATACACTACTATGAGCTTGAGGGGGGGCTAGAAAATTATTAAATGGATACAAGTTTGATATACAGTACAAGTATGTAATCAGCGTTCCATAAGCATTATATATAGGGGCACATTCTTAGTAGTGAAAACTCTTCAACACCCCCGAAACTTGAATTCAAACTCCTATTACCCATATTTATTTATGGTTTCAAGGGAAATGTAATTAGTAGTCCCCATAAGGTTGTCCGAGGACAAAGTGAGGTTGCACAATGTAATAAATGCATAAGAAGGGAAATACCAAAGAGACCGACGTTAAAGAAACTACTGCTAGATATAGAAACCTTTACGCAAAAAATGAAAAAGTTCCAAATTCTAAACCTTTGATGTGCTCTTTCTTTTTTGCATTCCAATTATCATTCGGTAGGTAATTATAAGCTGGCAATGTCTGCGCTACAAACCCCACCCCACTAACAACTTCACCAATCATACTTCATCGAAAAGGAATGAAACAGAGCTATTCAAACTACGACCATTACTACTGGGTTAACCCGCCAAATTAACCGTGACCACTTTAACTGGGTCAAATTTCGTTCCAAAAAGAGTTTACCGTTAATATTCTACACCATTTTCCCAGCAACCAAACAGACGTACAAACAAATTATCCCGACTACCAAGTTAACAACGAAACTTCATTGAAGAAGAATGAAACTTAATTGAAAAAAGAATGATGCAGAGCAATCCGAACCACGATCATTCTTACTGGTTTAACCCGCCAAATTAACCCAGACCAATTTTTCTGCGTCAATTTTATTTCCGAACAGAATTTAAATGTTAATTTTCTAAACCATTTTCTCGGCAACCAAACAGAATGCAGAAACAAACAAACATGGAAAAACAATAGAAAATTTGAGAATGAAAGGAGTTACCTTGGGATTACCAAAAAAAGAAAGGAGTTACCTTGGTAGACGGATTTGACGAGGGTCTCGATATTTCCCTCCTGGCGGAAAACGAGGGGGGGAGGCGGGGAAGATTGGGGGGTGTTTGGATCGAAGGAATAAGAACGGTCGATTGAAATCCCGGCGGAATCGTAGCCCCGGTATTCCAGACGCCTCAGGCCATTGAATAGCACCTGCAGAATGTAACGCCTCTCTCTGTTGACGTTGTAATTCAGATACGCAAATATCCCACACATTTCTGATTTCTCTCTCTTTCCTCTTCTCTTCTTCTTCTTCTGCGACTTGTTCTGGGTTTTAGGGAGAGAAAGAGAAAACGAAGGAAAGATCAACCGTTAAATTTGACCTTTGACTTTCTCTTGGCATTTGAATTTTTAACTTTATCGTGTTCGTGGGATCTGTAAAAATGGACTGACAATCTTCTCTCTAGAAGATTGAGACACCGCAGAATGCAGATTGCAGCTTGGGTGGGTGAATGTATGGTTGTTATATTGGAAACATCCCAAGGGTTATATTGTCTTTTACCTTCGCATCACTGTGTTACGGTGGCCTCATTTCATTGGCTTGCAACATGCATAGGCCACCAAGCACTTAGGGGTAGGACTGTAATTTCAATAACACCATAAGCTCTTTCTAAGAAGGCATACTGACCTGCTTACATTCCTTCACTCAAATTTCAACTGCAATTGCAAAGAAAGCGTCACATGGATACATACAAGTACAGTAGTCAGCTCCGGCGGACGTTTTTCTTTACGTTATTAACATCTCACGGAGAAAATTTAAAGGGTTTAGCTCGATCTAACAGCGTCTATAGCAACAACTAAATCGTCGAATTTGGCCCCCTTCACCTCTTTTACAACCTTGTTGTCCTTCAAAATCTTGAAAGTTGGCACCACCCTTATCCCAAGCTCCTTCGCCAATGGCTGCTAACAAGAAACAATCACCGTTTTAACATAAGACAGAGCACAGCAACGCACTTGAGTAAAAAGTATTCAAGCATGACAGATGGAACCAACCAACCTTATTTTCTTGGTTACAATCAAGCTTCAAAAATACGACATCAAGATACTTCTTGGACAATTCTTGAAATTTTGGAGCCATCACTTTGCAAGGTCCACACCTGCACAGAACGATGGAGTAACTAATCTCAAGCTTTAAAAATGGCGAAGAAGCAAAAGCAGGACGAGAAAATAAAACTGAAGAGGCGATGAATCTACTGCAGGTTTACATATGCCTTGACCTTAATAACGATCGTTATAAGTAAATACAATTACGCGTATCAGGCATATATGCGAACGTTTCTTCTTTATTGTTATTCACTTGTTACATGTCCCCGCTCCTCTATGGAATACAGAACAAAGTTGAAACACAGTATATCACCATCTTCATCTTGACATAAGTAACACAGATAGAATGAGAAGCTGATGATCTAAAATACAGTCCAAGATCGATCCGAAGGTTCTGAACTACTACTCAAAGACCAAAGCTTTAGTTACTCCCACCTTTCTATCTTCCATGTCTGTACTGTATTTGTAAATGACGATTTTGGATCCCGTAAATGTAGAATAACTGAGATCCATTCAAGCGTAGGTGCATGTATATGGAATCAAAACAAGGAAAGGATCATGTTGGAGGTGGGAATTAACCAGGACTCTCGACATGATGCCGGTAAATGAGCAGAAAATCAACAAAGGGGTCACCCTAATCAACGAACAAGCTAGGCCAGACTCGGTGCAAGTATTGTCCCGGGTTACAGTAATTCAATTTCCAAAGGCTTACCTAATACTACAGCATGCAGAACCAATTCGAATCACCCGAACGGTGTGGGGAACTAGCATCTCAAAACTCAAAAAGTTTGTAACAACATATCTTATATAAGCAACTTAGAGCTGAAATCAACATTCTGAAATTCCACTAAAACAAAATCATAAACTTTCAAATTACACTTCACTATTCGTTTAAAACTGATCAGTTCACCAATTTTTTTTCCGAAATTAGCCGAAAACTTGCTTAAATTTTCTTGCTTTCTTAATTTCCGTTTCCTTTTCTTTCGAATTTATTCCTGGATTTTCTCGGGAACCAATCAGAAAGTGGAAGTATAAGCATAAACAGACATACCATTGGGTATACATGTCGAGGACGACGGTCTTGTCGCCGGCGGCCTTGACGATGGGCCAGAAGGTGTCCTTGTCGACCTCCGTGACTTGGCCAACATTCACAGTGGGACCGACAGTGTCCAAGTTCGACCTTACCGTACACCCCCAGGAGCCCATCTTCCTCTTACTCAATCCAATTCCAACCGCAGCTGCATTCTTCCTCTGCGAAAGGAAGCAGCTCGAACTGGGAGCAGAGGAGGAGCAAATGATCGGGTACTTGGCGGAGCAGGGTAGCAACGTGGATGCGCCGATGGAGCGAGGAGAGAGTGCGGCTGACTGCAGAGCCATTTTCTGTGATGGAGAAGAGAGGAGAGCCCAGTGAATCAGTTGCAGCCAGAGATTATCAAACGACTATATTACAGAGGAGAGAGGTGATTTTGGAATGACTGATTTGTCCTCTGGTTCGTGGGATCTCATGACATATTCGCTTTCATTTTCGTCACCTCACCCAACGTGTTTTGTGGATGGAGGCCTGGCGATCGCGGTAATGGAATGCCAGCATTGCCCTTGGACGCTTTGGGCTGTTTGTGGGAAGGTTGGGGGCGTTTTCGTCGCGTAGAATAGTTTGTTCAAGCAAAATGACGGAATGCCACTTTTGGTTTTCGGTTTGACGTGGGAAATATCGGGGTATTTTAGTCAATGCGAGAGTTCAAATTTTGTGGTTTGTTTATCGGATTGTAGTGATACGAATGAGTGGTGTGGATGGGGAGGGACTAAGGGAGAGCTTTTGGGAAGGTGAAAGTGATGGAGGAAATGGAAATGATGATGCCTTATATGGTTTTTACTTTTAGTCTATAGATTTTGAGCAGACTAAAATAGTCATGGGATATTTATTTTGTACATTTTTCAAGAAGTATATTTTACCTCATCGACATAAATGAGAAAGAAAAATAATTTACACGCACCATTTTTACCATCTGTAAACTTATTCTCACTTATGTCTTTTTTATTCTTCTTTCATTTATTTAGTCTAAAAACCAGAAATAAATATAGGTATGTATGAGAATAAAATGGTGTGCATAAATCACTTCTTATGAATAAAACTAGTTCTCAAAATTGAATCTCACGTTCCAAAACTTTAAACCCTATTAGGTTTGTACAAATGATATTAATAAGTGAGGATTTGATTGGTAACCTCGAGTGCAAAAAGAAACGTTTATAACCAAGTACAAACACCTTGTCATTTGGCAGTCCAATTTGATGAACATATATAGTTAGTTTGTGATTCCAAGTACTAGTAAGAAATTATATACCCGGCATGTCCCCCGTGTGTGATCCAAGCATAGCAATTAGCATAAGCTGATAAGCAGAGTGGTTCGGGTAGGAGTAGGGCGCCGCGTACAGTGGACCATCTTCACAACTCTTTAGGATTTGGAGGATCAGAGAAGATGTATGCCAAAATCACTTCTTTTATATCTAATTCAGTTTGGATAATATATTTTGAGGTTACGCCTTGCTAAAAGTTCCATCATGTTTCGGTATATGACATGTATAAAACAATAGAGAGAGAGAGAGAGAGAGAGAGAGAAAGAGAGGTGAAAGGCTTGAAGCAAAAGATTTAAGGTTTCCCTCCAAATTCCAAAACCAAAACTGAAGAATATCCATCATGTAGCGGCACCACTTTTCTCTCCTTGTGAGAGACTTTCTCTTAGTTTGAGAGTTCTTCTCACTGTCTGTGTGATAGCTTCAAATATGCACATATCTGGTGGCACCGATCCTAGCTTCGGCTGGGGTTCGTTAGCCGTTCTCCCCTTTCTCTCGTTGTCTCCTTTTCCTTTCTTCAACTGCATTTTCCCCTTACTCTCTATTTCGATTTGCCCTTTTCTACTCGTCCCACCTACGTCCCTCTTCCTAACACCACCACCTTCTCCTCTATGTCTACCTTCATCGGCATTGCCTGTGGGTTCTCACAGGCTTCTTTCTTCTAGTAGCTGGATTTGTTGGATTTCTTCAATTGAGGTTGCGTACCTGGTGGTGCTTGGAGTTGGATGTTACAATCGGCGAGCTAGCATGAGGTTGGAGGAGTGGAATTGGACTGATCGTGCTCGAACGTTGCAGCAGTGGCTGCAGTCAATTTCTCGAACTGTTTTTTTTTTTCTCTTCTGAGCTCAAACTGTTGCTTGAGCTGTGCTTTTGTTTGTTTTTCTTTAGCCCATTTTTTTGCTTGTTCATATGCTAGCTTTTAGCCTTTGGTAAGTTTGTTTTTGTTTGTTTGTAAAGTTTGTGTTTTTGGTTTGTAATAAATGTTGCTCTCTGGAGCTTTGACCAAAAAAAAAAACCAGATAACAAATCAGAAAATCGACAACGAAACCAAAAGACCAAATGTGAAAATTAGTCAAAAAAAGTAAAACAATTACAAAGTTGACGTAATTTACTATTTTGGAAAGACGTGTCTTTTGCCATTGAAATCCCCCAACAATCTCTCTCTCTCTCTCTCTCTCTCTCTCTTTCGATTCTCCGTTTTTCTTTCTTGCATAAACTCCCTGTTTACACATCATATGCTTTCTCACCCTCTCTCTCCCCACCGGGCCACCCACCTTGTTGCCTGCTCGTTTCTCCACCCAACTCGGCCATGATTTTCCCATAAAACCCACATTTTGTAATCCAACTTATCACCAATCATTCCAAAATCCGGGTTTTGTCTGCAAAAAAAGGTGGCTGTTGTTTGTCGGGTCCAATCCAAACATTTTCTTTTATTCAATCTTGGTTTGGTTAAGTGACCTTAAATTTTTCGAAATGGCGGCAACAGCAAGGATAAGAGTAGCGGTGTTGGGTGGTTTTCTGGTTTTTTTCGCTTTGGCGGTAAATGTCTCGAGTAACATGGTGTTTCCGGTGAACCATAAGTTTAAGGGTCCTGGGAAGCAGGTGTCTTTGGGTGCATGGAAAGAACATGATGCTCGCCGTCACCGGAGGCTTCTCGCCGGCGCAGACTCCGCTATAGATTTGCAATTAGGTGGCAATGGCCATCCTTCTGAAGCCGGGTGCGTTATTGCTTTCCTTCATCCACAATTAATTGTCTCTTTTTCAAATTTTTTCCTTTGTTGTCTTAACATCAAATTTCATTAGTAATGTTAAATTGCTAATGTTGGTAAATTAAGGCAATCTCTCTACTTCTACTGTTATATAATCTACTTGCTTAACTTAATATGTATTCATATCTGCCGCTAGCACTACAGTTCGATACCTAATTCCCCGTTTATTAGTAAAATATCTTTGTATTAAAAGCTTAATATTTATAAGCAACTGCGCCCCTTCTATGTATTGGGAGCTTTGGTAAATTAATATCAATTGAAGAAAATTGTCTCTTCTTTCTCCTTTTGAAAAATTAAAAAATAAAAATCTGTTCTTGCGGTTTGTTAGTCTTGTTTTTATTGGTTCAAGGGTAAAATTTTGAACTGAACGTCTTTTCACTGTTATATTTCGAACCCGTTTGGTCTTCTTTCATCCGTTCTATTGAATTGGAGTCTATTGGCTTGTTTCATAGGTTGCATCATGTGTACTTATGTTGTCATAGTTTTCAGTTGGGTGCAAATTTAATTTTTATGATACTTATAGATTGCATTTGCCTGACTGGATTTAGGCTCTACATCGCGAAAATCGGACTTGGCTCTCCTTCAAAGGACTTTCATGTGCAAGTTGATACAGGAAGTGACGTTTTATGGGTGAATTGTGCAGAGTGCAGCAACTGTCCTACTAAAAATAATCTTGGCGTACGTTTGCCTCCACCCTTGCCTTCTTTTTTTGCCCTACTTGATGATCTCCACAGCACTTATCGTTATTGTTATTGTGATACAGTTTAAGCTCACAATGTATGATGCAAAGAGCTCTTCAACTTCAAGCAAGGTTACATGTGATCAAGAGTTCTGCACTTCCTCATTCAACGGTAAACTTCCTGATTGCAAGGCAGATATGCTTTGCAATTATAGTATCTCGTACGGAGATGGAAGCACAACTTCTGGTTACTATGTCAAGGACAATATCCAACTTGATAAAGTCACTGGAAATCATCAAACAACCTCAACAAATGGAACCATAGTATTCGGGTGAGTTTTGCGCCTTTGTCATACTAATACTAGCTTAATAAGAGATACAAAACGAGATTACATTCAGCGTCTTTTTTGTTGCTTCCCGTTGTCTGTTTGAATTGGCTGACTTTGAATTTGCATAATTCATTGTTGCTATGCTCTTGCTGTGTGTATTAAGCTGTGTGTGTTGTGGAATAGGTGCGGAGCTAAACAATCTGGGAATCTTGGTAAATCTCCTGGAGGAGTTGATGGGATACTTGGTTTTGGACAGGCAAATGCATCCGTAATTTCGCAGCTGTCTTCATCTGGAAAGGTGAAAAAACAATTCGCGCACTGCTTGGATAACGTGAAAGGTGGTGGAATTTGGGCCATTGGGGAAGTGGTGGAACCAAAAGTGAAAAACACAACTCCGCTGATACCAAATCTGTATGTCACACAATCTCAGAATGCTTCGTAATACTTAACTTCATTAAAAAATATGCTGTAATTCGCATATGAAATTTGTGATAATTTATTTTTGTTGAAATGATCTCAGGCCACATTATACTGTTACGGTGAAGTCCGTTGAAGTGGGTGGCGATGTTGTAGATCTTCCCACGGATTTATTTGGCCTTTTCGAAGACCGGAACGGGGTAGTAATTGACAGTGGAACAACCTTGGCTTATCTTTCACCGGAGTTTTATGAACCTTTTATGAAAAAGGTGGTCACTGAAGATTTTTTTACTCTCCATTTTGATTTTGTTGTCTAAGTAATTACATTGCTTTCCTTTTTGGTTGTAAAACCCGACATTGTAATTTTTTGGTAAATCAGATATATGCTCGACAGTCTGGATTGAAAAAGCATACTGTTGACGAGCAGTTTACATGTTTTGAGTATTCCAGAAAGTAAGCATTGTCATCTTAGCTATTACATTTGCAGATTAACTTAAGCAAAGCATGTGAATATACGAAGAGCAGCGAGGGTTGTTGAAACCAACCTCACTTTTCCTTGTGCGTTGTTCTTGCAGTGTTGATGATGGATTTCCAGTTGTGAAGTTTAATTTCAAGAATTCTGCTGTGTTGACTGCATATCCTCATGATTATCTGTTCCAGTTAAAGGCAAGTGTTTTGGATTCTCAAACAAAATTAATTACCTTGACCTTGTTCCGTGAGATCTTAACTAATTTACATTTGTCATGACATATACACAGGATGATGTCTGGTGTTCTGGTTGGCAAACCAACTCCATGAAATCTAAAGACGGAAAGTCCATGACTATTCTGGGAGGTAGAGCCTTGAATCACAAGTCAAAGACATATTTTTTAGTTGGTTTATTTTTCACGTGAATTGGATCCTATTCATCGAATATTTTCATTGTTCCAATTTTGCAGATTTAGTACTTTCGAATAAGCTAGTCCTGTATGATATCGAAAACCAAGCTATTGGGTGGACTGACTACAACTGTGAGTAGCATCCCATTCATTTTTTTTATCGTTACAGTGTTTAATCTTGTGTTTCATTATCTTATGTCTTTTTCGGTTTGTTTTGATTTAGGTACTTCAAGCATCAAATTGAAAGATGAGAAGTCGGGGCAGGTGTACTCGGTCGGTGCCCACAATCTTTCTTCAGCTTCGGGTCTGATGACTGGAAGGTTATTGGCATTCTTCTTGTTAGTGATTTCCATGCTGCAAATATTGGTTTAATTCAACCAGAAGTGTCACAGCAGCCCACTCATTCCTTGCCCTTGATCTGTCTTTCCAGGTGGTGATAATTTTTGTCCACCCTTTCTGGTTCGACCTCTTTATTTTTATCCATTTTTCTGGGATAAGCTTGTTTGCGATTTACATTTGAGCCTCATTGTCCTCGGAAATTGATTAACTCATAATGTTGGGTTGATATCTCTGAAGGATGCAGTGCATGCCTTTGATTAGAACATACGATTGGGATGAGCAGCAATCGGCATACTATCCGGGAATAGGATTCTATAGCATATAGTGTTGATACTAACAGATCAGGAAAGGAAATGAAATCCGCACACCTTTTGCAGAATCGGAGAGTTAGATGATTGGGATGAGGTACTGTAAAAATAAAAAATAAAAAAGAAGACTGGTATTATTGTATGCTACAATGCTTCTCACTCTTGCTGCGGATTGTTGGTTGCAACGTTGTTGTATCAAAACTCATATTTTTATTATAGTTAACGAGTCTCAAATATTTCAAATGTATTGTATATATTCTGCCTGTATTGCAAGTGTAAAGAGGAAAGGGTATGGACGGTGACGCTACTGCGACTAAAACTTGTTTGCATGAGAGAATCTCTCCTGAGGGAGCCTTTACATTACAAGGTTGTCCTCAAAAGCTGTACAACAAAATAAACCAGTGCCAGAAACAGTCCAATTTGGTATACATCTCTCTGGAAACCGTCATCCCTTTGAAAGAACTGAATCAAATTAACATGCAAACGATGCGTCAATCGATTGAAGATAGAAAAAAAGGAAGGATCTTTAGCGTATGAACGAATAAAGTATTTGTGTTTCGTTTGTTTAATCACTTACCTTAGTTGGATCGCCTGAAGGGTCTGGATAAATTTCTGTATTCTGTTTTTCTCTGGGGAACTTACTGGAAATGGTTTTAGCAAGATCAGCCAAGTCTTTTCCACCCTCGATTGTTGCATAAAGACGGCGTGATGTCCAGAAATATGCTTTCGCAATGGCCGAGGAAGCTGATAAATCCCAAAACTCTTCATGTTCAATGACTTGTCCACTTATCTGGTTTAGAGTGAACTGGGAATTTATTCTTACGATCAAGTCTCCTCCTATAATGTTCTTCGCCTTCCCTTTGATCGTCCACTTGATACTTAGGACACTCGTTGATAACATGCTCATTTCTTGCACACTCTGTTCGTATGTAACAATAACAACGAAAGAAGTTTTGATCTTGCATTTCTGTTGCTTGCTATACAAGGAATTACAAAAATAAATAAAAAATAAAGATGAATTCAGAAGACTCACGACAGAGGGCTTTTCTAGTGCACTGGTTATCCATAGCGGTCTCTTGTACTTATCACGGCCGCTAAAACTTCGAACTGGATCCTACAATATCATAATTAACCAATCTTAACTGGTCAGCTTGAGAGCATATAAAGCATTAGATCTACTAACCGAGTATATATAAGCACATATACCACAACACATTACATGTTAAGTATTAGTTATATACCTTGTATTTAACAGAAACAGCGAAGGTTCCAAGGGCGCGATTGCCTTCTCGTAGCTCAAGGATATCGCGTACAAGTTGTCGAGCTGTAGACTCCACCAAGGGGCTACTAATGCACTCAAACTCATTGCATAGCTCCCCAAAGTTCAATCCATCAACAATTCTATCAGCCACTGTTCTTTCATCCGTCGCTGACAATTCTGATTCACTAGTACTACTACTGCTAGTCGGATCATTTGTCACTGCATGCACCCCGCCACATGATCAGGTACAAGCTAATTTACTCAAACTTTTATTACGCTAGTTAAACTATGTTTCACAGGATATGTTACTAAGGAAAAAGTATAATTCGTTGAATGAGTTGATGAATTCAATCAATTGAACTTTACATGTAATGTGAACTATGACAGTCTACCTCTACCTCTAATCAGAAATTTGGAGTAAAAGAAAAGTTCCCATTCCTGCTGATTAATTAGATGTTAATCTTGTTTCTAGCTAGATGTTTGTTTCACTTTTATATGCAAATGGAAGCAAATTCCAACAAAGTACCAAATATTAACGTCGTAGAAGAAAGCAAAGAAACAATCTAAAAAGAAAAGCACAAGAGATTAATGCGGTTCGACGTAAAGCCTAGGATGTTTACCTCTTACTAAATAAACGGAGATTACAAAAGAGTGTTTAACTCTCACATCCCAAATCCCACAAATTTCAAACCCTAAAACAACTCACAAACTGACTCTTACAAATACGCCTCACAACAAAAGTAAACCAACTCTAAGGCCCTATCTAGAGTATAGCACTTAAACAGTGCAAATACTAACAGGAAGTCAATCCAAGACTTAATAGTCAAGGAAATCAAATTCATATCTTAATCAAATAGGTAAATTATCAAAATTTCTCCACCAAGCAAAGAATCCAACCAAGAAGTGCGAAACCCAGCCCATACATAACACAAACATGAATAAGGAAATGCGTGACGATTTCTCTGCCCTTCTCCAATTGATCGTCTGCCATCTCAGATCGACCGCCCTGAAGCCATGATTCTTCAAACGCTGCTTCTTCTTTGCTTCTGCCGATAGATCCCTACTTCCAGAATTCTATTTCATCACTCTAATTTTGAGCCGTAAATCACTAGACTGTTTTTATGTATTCTGTATATCTTGAAACCAAATGTACTAAGTGGTGGCATATATTATATAGAACATGAGATGTAGAATAGAGAGGGAATTGCAAATGAAAGGGTAATTAAGTAGGTACCTCGCAGTATGAAAGGATGGTGGTAATGGGAGGAGGAGGAAGAGGAGGCAGTAAAATGAGGCTTGGTATTGGAGGTGGAGGTGAAAATTGTTGATTTAGCTGCATTAGTAGTTTTGCGGTGGAGGTTGCTGGTGGTGGCGGCAGCGGCGGCGGAGTTAGAGGCAATGAGGGCAGTGATGGAAACGGAGGCACTCATCTCTGGGTTCTCTGCTCCTTGCCAGTACTAGTACTAGTCCTTCCCCCCATATCCATATTGGTTGCTGCTGCTAGAGAGGTAGAGAGTGTGTGTAAGCACATGCAAGCATTGAGAGAGGGATGAGGATAGAATTAGAGCCTCTCTTTTTAATTGTTTTGGATAGAATTTTTGGGGTCTTCTTCTTTGTGTTTGGTTGAATAAGGATCCTCTCCGGATTCATTCATTGTACATTGCGTGGTAAAAAATTATTTTAAATTATTTATTTAAAATTGAACACAAATAATACCTGACAAAAACTAATTGTTACAATAAAAGAATACGATTAAAAGATCTTCTGAATCCTCACAATTTACCTATTTGATTAAGATCCGGAGAAGATCCTCGTATTCGTGTTTGGTTGTAGCACTGCATAGTCACTCAGATCTTGCCACGTCAGCTAGCTTTGACTCTATTATTGACTTAACGGTGATTCATGTTCCTTACAAATGGAGTTTGTCAACTAGGTTGAAAGGGGTATTAATTTTGCAAGCGTTTCAAAGGCTCTTTGGTCCTTTCATCCCAAGCCCAGCCACAGACCCAGCCGCGCGAACTTCGCACCGTGCGCCTCTGTTAGCACGTCTGAGACTGTGGAGCTGCTATCGTGCGCACATCGAATCTAAACACCCCCATCTCAGACTGTGAAACTGTAGGAAAATTTCCATTTGCATTCCATTTCCTGTTTAATTTTTACACAATCTGGGATATTATCTCATTCTTTGATTTGGGATTTTGATGCAGGTTTGGATTGAATTAATCAGGGGCCTCCACTTACAAGAAGGCAATTAGGAATTGAATTGAAATAATCAGAGGCCTCCGTTTGACGCAGGTTAGTTTTCTAATAAATTGAATTGTGTTGCTTTGGAATTGAATTTGGTGAATTTTGACTTGGATTGTGAATTGAATTGAATTTGGTGAATTTGGTTAGTGAATTCAATTGGAATGTTGAATTGATTTGGATATGAATTGTGTTGTGATATATTATTGTGCATTGTTAGTACAGACGGAGACGGACAAAATCTCCGACCACCTCTGCAACAAAAGGTATGCCAATCTTGACCTTCAAAATTCGAGCTTGTTTCCTCCTGAATGCTTGCCGATCTTGTTTATCAATCCATTTTTTAGCTTCGATGTGTTTGGGGACTTTGGGGTTCTGCAAAAGATCTTTGAATCTGTTTTTCCTTTTTGTGGAATTGGGTTTGCTACTTTGGCTCATAAACTGATGTGGTTTAATTGCATATTTATGCCTTTTCGGTATGATGTGTTTACAAACAAATTTATATTTCAGATTTGGTATTCTATCGTAAAATAATAATTCAGGCAATGTATTGTGGATTTAATCTTTTAATTATGTACTTATGGTAATTATACCATGTTAAGAGTTAGTATAATCCAAGTATTTTCTCATATCTTGGCTTTTGTTTGTGTTGCAGTTAAGAATCTTGAGGTTTCTGATGTATGATGGTGAACGCTGTTAAAGGACTGTTCATCTCTTGGTAAGATACTTGTACCAATTTTGTAGTGCGCTTTTATTAACTTTGCAGAATTTAGCATGGTTAACAGGTTGTGGTTCCTCCTCCCCTTTATATATTTAGAAATCTACTTCAATGCATAGAATGACAAGTTTAAAATCTGTCTTGCTTAAAAATTGTCTTGTCATTGGGTTGGCAGTTCTCTTTCTCTTTTGGGTCTTAGGTTTGACTTGTTTTCTATTGGTAGCTACAACGGAGTGTCCGGTCATCACTGATTCACAATAGTGTTTTTGATTTGAAAGTGAGCACTTGGATCTAAAGCTCCTGACTTGTGTACATTCTATGATGATACAAAGCGCAATCCTCAAATAGTTTTTGATTTATCCTGTGAAGTGATTTCTGTGGAGTTTGTATCTTTAGGCTTTTATTACCTGTTAATCCTGCTGTTTGGTTCATCCTTAAAGAATAGTTTTAGTTGCGTCTTGACCATGTCCTGCTCTCTTCCCTGTTTCTGAAAGCATTTGTGCTTCTCCTGTGCAGTGACATACCTATGGCGCAATTCATCATCAATTACGACAATTCACTGCCAGCTTCGCAGAGGTTCATAATACATGTCTTGGATAGCACTCACCTTTTTGTGCAGCCCCATGCTGCCGAGATGATAAGAAGCGCCATTGCAGAATTTAGAGACCAGAATTCGTATGAGAAGCCTACTTGAATAATTTGGAGACCAAATGTTTGAATCATGTCATGGCTTACAAGCTTTACTCCAGCACTTTGTCGACCGAAGCTCTTAGTTAATAGGAATCCCAGCTCCCTCTAAGAGAAATTATATTACCTCGGAAGACATGGAAGTTTGAGTGATACCATGCACCGTATTAAATGTAGTGAACCGTGTTTCGATTGCGATAATAAAATTTTGGTCGATCCTCTGTTTGCTGATCTTTAGCAATTGCTAGCTGTTGTTCAGCCACATGTAGCATCTAAAAGGGCAGAAATTCTCTTTACCGCATTTTTTTTTCAAAAGTGAACGGTTGAGATTTGACTAAATGAGATTTAGTTAAATCTCAACCGCACCTTTTTGTCATTTCAGCTCCTACAATGGGTGGAAGTAAGCACAATGTGGGTGCCTTTACTTAGCAGTTGCTTGTTCTGGTTCAGCCATAGTGTATGGGCCATACAACATCTAAAATGGTTGGGGATCCTAAAGCTTGAAGCACCAAGGACCTATTGCCTAGCTGTTCATTGTTGCAACTCGTTGCAATAGGATGACTTTCCTAATTCTTGAATTGAAAAGTGGGCAAACGTTGAATTTAAACTAAAAGGAAGGAAAATAAAACTTGGGTGTTGTGGAACCATGATTTTTCAGGATCGAAGTAAGACGGATCTGAATACGAATACCTCACAAAAGTCCGACTATGTTCATCTCTAGTAATGCAATTAATTATTAGCATTTTTAAATGTTAAAGGTACCCATATTTAAATATTTAGAAAAAGAAGGAAATCTGATGAGATTTCACACAATGAAAATTAAAGTAAAAAAAAAAAAATTTAAAGTCCATATTCTTTATTAATAGTATTGCTCCTTTGTAGTCCGATAATCTGATGAGATTTTCTTGGACAAAGATTGTTTTGATTTATTTCCTAGTATTACTCCTTTGTAATTTTATAAATACGTGAATGGATAAGAATAAAGTAATTAAAGTTGGATTTAGAGAATCCTGAATTTTCCCTTCACCCTTTATTTTCAACTATAAGTTTATTACTACGAAACTGCAGGTCCTTGTGAAATTCTTGATTAGTTACAAGGAGGCATTGCAGCCATGGCCAAATTCTCAGTACTCTCACTCTGCTGCATGTTTTTTGTGAGTTTGGTCGTCAACATAATTGAGGCTGCCCCTCGAAGCTCTCTTGTCACTCATCTTCCTGGTTTTAATGCTACCTTTCCATCCAAGCACTACTCTGGGTAATTCAGTTATTTAATTCCACAAATATATATATATATATATATAATACGTATATATCTGAATATGTTAGAAGAACTACTGCTTTTATAATTTGATGGGAATTTGTTGAATTACTTTGTAGATATATAACCACAGATGGAAAGAATCTTTTCTACTACTTCGTAGTTTCAGAAAAGAGCCCAGAAAGTGATCCGGTTGTTCTGTGGCTCAATGGTGGACCTGGCTGCTCTAGCTTCGACGGATTTGTCTATGAACATGGTAAAACTAATACCTACCCTACATGTTCAAGTTCTGTCACCTGGAATCTGTGAAATGTGACAAAATCTTATTATTTCTTGGCAAAAAATTGATGTGACATCATTAACTTTGAATATAAGATCAGATTTTCAGGTTAATTTACTTAATTAATATTAAAATCTTAGAGTGAAACCTATATTAATAACTTGAATACTTTGATTGACAAACAAAATAATAATTTTTTGTATTAATGAAGAAATTTAATAATAAAAATTATTAAATCATTCTTAAAATCATGTAGATACTAATACCAAATAGGAATTTTTAATTTTTTTACTCAAATTTGAATATTGTGTGAAATCTGATCAGATTTTTTTTTTCAAATTAAAATGCTTTATTTTTATTTTAAATATTGATGTTTTTAAATTAAAAATGGTACATTTTAATTTAAATTATGTGTACATTATAAATAAAAAAAAGTGAATAGAATTTACATTGAGAAAATAGGCACACTTTACATAAGAAATTGGTACATTTTACTTTTATATATATATATATATATATAACAAAGTGGTACATTTTTATGAAAAAGGAGTGCACTATAAACAAATCATGGGTACAAAAAAAATTTAAAAATATGGGTACTAATGAAAGTTTAAAAACATGGGACCAAAAAATATATATTTGGGTATAAACTAAAACTAAAAAGAAAATTGGTACGTATTAAAAAAATGGTTGCAAATTAAATAATAGGTACATTAAAAATAGAAATATATAATACAAACTTTAGTCATAAATATGATATATCAAATGTAACGTTTCTATCACGAAATGGATCTATTTGGAAATAGTTAAATCATTTTTAATTTAAAATTTGAATATGCTTATGTGTAAATTTTTTTTTTTTTGTTTTGTTTTGAACAAACAAACAATATTATTTACACTAAGGGGAGAGGGGTGAACTTAGCCTCACAATGAGCTAGCAATAGTGTGGTTCAAATTCGCCTTCAGGGAGAATCGAACCTAAGACCTCTTACTTACAAGTGAAGAAGAATACCACTAGACCGCAGTACTAAGTATAAATATTTTTTATTATTGAAATAATGACCTAGATAAAAGTTAAAGAGCATTGATAAAAAAATATTAAAAATGAGTTAGGTTTTAATCAATGAAATAGAAAAATGAAGAATGCAAACCTAATTTCTGCTTAATATTATGTGTATATGTAGGACCATTCAATTTTGCAGAAGGAAAACCAAAGGGAGCATTGCCTGTTTTGCATCTTAATCCATATAGCTGGTCCAAGGCAAGTCAAATTAAACATTATTCATGTGGAAAGCTTACCATTTGTTTCCCCTTACTATTTTATCATCAATTTCTTTTTCTTGGCCATAAATTAGTAACCAATTAATTGAATAATTATCAGGTCTCCAATATAATTTATTTGGATTCTCCTGCTGGTGTTGGGTTCTCTTACTCTCAAAATCAAACCAAATATATAACTGGGGACATCCAAACTGCTTATGATACCCATGCCTTTCTCCTCAAGGTAACTAATTTATTTTCCTATATGATACCCATTATTTTCTCCTCAAGGTAACTAATTTATTTTCCTAATTAATTAATCTACTTCTAATGACTGATCATTTTACATATCATATGCTTATTGATTATAAAGGAGATTAATGTCTAAGTAATTGATTTATAAAAAACAATGTTGTGTATTTTTGCTGCTGTATCTTTTCTTTTTCGTTTCATTTTCTTCTTCTATTTTTTGCTAAGAACTCTATGTTGTTTATGTAACCATAGTGGTTTCAGCAATTCCCAGAGTTTCAACCAAACCCATTGTACATTTCGGGAGAGTCTTATGCTGGAGTCTATGTGCCAACTCTTGCTTCTCAAATTGCAAAAGGTATCTAATTAGTTAATTGGTGTCTACATAATTACAACATTACACTAATTGCATATGTATATATGTATCTTTTGGATTTAACTTCTAGTCTGTAACAATGTGCTGCATTTTCTATATATATGTATAGGTATTAAAAATGGAACAAAACCAACTTTAAATCTGAAGGTGCGTATTCTATCAAGCTGACCTGCGAAATTAAGTTATATAAACTGATTTATTTCACCACATTATTAATTGTAGTAAAACTTAAGTGTAATGTGTGTAATCAGGGTTACCTGGTGGGGAATGGAGTCGCAGACCGAAAATTCGATGCCAATGCTTTAGTCCCATTTGCTCATGGGATGGGTCTCATTTCAGAACAAATCTTTCAGGTAGCTAGCTGGCTAGAGTACTGATCACGTAATTTACTCACACACATTATGTTTCGTTTTCGGCTTTCCTTGCTGAATTTCCACTGCCAAAAGTACGTGTGAGGCAAATATCTGAGATGCCTGTATGTTGCAGGAAATTATGGCTACTTGTGGTACTGACCTCCTTAATATTCCTCCTTCCAATCGTAGTCTATGCAACGAAAAGTTTCAACCATTTAACAAGGTGCAATTTGTAGCTCTTTTATTCAACTTAACTAGATTCAAACTTGTCACATTATTAATTATAATCTAAACACAACTATTTGATTAATTAGGCTCTTGACGGACTAAACATCTACGACACCCTTGAGCCTTGCTACCATGGCCCTGGAACAGATAATAACAAGAATTCCAAAGCAAATAATACAAGCAGCTTACCGTTAAGCTTTCAACAATTGGGGACGACGACAGAGAAGCCTCTGGGAGTGAGGAAAAGGATGTTTGGCCGAGCCTGGCCTTTTCTAGCAAACGTAGAAGACGGCATTGTCCCATCGTGGCCTCAGCTCGCAAAGACGCTGAATTCCCGTGTTCCTTGTGTTGTAAGTTACTCTTAAACTTAATTTAATTAGTTTAGGTTAATCTTTTTTAATAATTAATTTGGATATTAATTAATAAATTTTTCTGCAGAATGATGAAGTCGCAACGCTATGGCTGAACACTGCAGAAGTTAGGGAAGCAATTCATGCAAAACCAGTAAGCTTTGCTTGATTTTTCTTTTTCTTTTTTTCTGCATAAGTTAATGATCTAAGTAAAAGAAAAAAAGAACGAATGAATGAATGATGTGTAGCAGGAAAGTGTGGCTGGTCCATGGGAGTTATGCACAGATAGAATAACTTATTCACGCGATGCTGGAAGTATGATCCCTTACCACAAAAACCTTACAACCCAAGGTTATAGAGCACTTATTTTCAGGTAATTAATAATTTATTAACAAATTAATCAAATTCTAACTGTAAAAGTGAATTAAAAAACACAATTAAATATGCAGTGGAGACCATGATATGTGTGTTCCGTACACTGGGAGCGAGGCATGGACTGCATCACTTGGATATAAGATTGTGGATGAATGGAGACCTTGGCTCTCCTCTGACGACCAAGTTGCTGGCTACTTACAAGGATATGCAAACAACCTCACCTTTCTCACCGTCAAGGTCTGCATGCACTCTCTCTAGTATACTATGAATTAGTATTGCAGTATATACATGTTTCTTTTCTCATAAATTAAAGAAAAATCTATAAATATATGCAGGGAGCTGGACACACTGTCCCGGAATACAAGCCACGGGAGGCACTCGACTTCTTTCAACGCTTTTTGGACGGAAAACCCATTTGATTGACAATAATGCGACGAAATCGACCAAGCTCAAGCAACTGCCGTTCCTTTTTTATTTTCACTTTTCACCTTTGATTTCTCTATGTATCCATTCATTGAAAGACCAGTCCATTAGTCCATTGAGTTTCAACTTTAGTCTTACAATATCAAAGAAATTACTAAAGGCGAGTCTTGGCGCAACAAAAAGAGCAACCTTTTTCGAGTGTTGGAAACAACCTCTTAATTTGCAACATAAGAATAAGATTGCTTACAATAGACATTCCCCTATCCGACTCTCGCAAAGCGGGGTGCCTTATTGGCTTCGGGTCTCCTTTTTAACAAAATAAGAAATCATTGATTATCAAGTGATTACCAACCAAGAATTTCAATATTTTTCTCTTCTTTTTAAAAAATTATGAGTGAGACAGGCATAATTAAAACCATGACCACATCTAACCTTGTTATCAGATCAAATTAAGTTCCTTAGCATTAAACCAATGAAAACAACCCTCCCCAACAATAATATATGCACCGACGTCGTCATCGTTTCATAAACAAACTCAAATCAACCCTCACAAAATAAATAGTAAATTTCTGGAAATTGCAGAAGAGTTGTATTGAATTTCTGGAATGAATGAAACTAGTCAGGTTCTGATTGGGACAAATAAAGATATGGTGGAAGGAAGCTTCGGTTCCTAAAGTCAAAAGTAAAGGGAAGGAATGACTGACAGGGCAGGCCACCAAGACTCCAAGTTAACCAACCTGGCTTGGATTGGATGATGGCAACTACCACAAGGGAGTAGCTGAGATTTTTGGCCATCAGATGTTTGACAACCCCACGGTTTAAGATATCTCCACCAATCAATTGCCAAATTAAATGCAAATTCAAAACTCAGCCAACTAACTAACTAACTAACAACAACAACACACAACTTATAATTTGCAGAAAAGCTAATTAATTGGCTTATAAAAGATCTTGCTTGCAATTGGAGCAACATTACAACTGCAAAGTGTGTACATCTGAACATGACAGGCACTGCTGAAAATAGAAACAAAAGACAATTCGAGCTGAAAACTAAGACGAGCCTTCATTCATTCATCATCACAAAATTATTATCCACACGTCGAAATACATGAATTTTTTGTAAGCAGAAAAACAAAATCCCAAAAATAGTCGGCGAGTTGGATTTTTACAAAAAAAATCCAATTTTCCCAGACATTGCTAATATAGTCGGGAGCACCCCCCACACGATCTCTCCGGTCAAAATTTTAACTTTCATTGACCCTACCAATCACTTATGTGTTGTCGAATAACATAGACAAGAAGGCAAAAGAAGATGAAGAAGAGAAAACATAATAAATACTACAAAACAAAATTATGATAGGATTCGAGAAGCAAGCAAGGGAATTCAAACCTTCTTCCACACCTTCTTGTCTTCTTTTGTGGGCGTAAACCTAGGCAGATTCAATAATGTGTTCACTCGAGAAACTCCTTCCAGAGCTGACCACTCTACACCTGGTTCCGAATTCATATCCTCTGCAGCATTCTCCTTACTTCCTCCTTTTTCTTCTTCGTCTTCTTCGTCTTCTTCCTCGTCTGCAAGGATCTCTTCGGCAGTTCGGACAGTCCCCGAGTGCACCAAAGAAGCTGTCTCCGAGAGATCTTCTTCAGCATTTACCTCACCCGCTGCAGTAGGCTGCTCCTTCTCCTTCGACCCGTTATTAGCAGCAGTTGATACTGTGTTTGAGTCTAGGTCAAGGAAGAGACAAACTACAGCACAGTCATCTACTTTGGAAGTTGGGTACTTCTGTCTCCACGCTCGAACTGCTGTCTCTACCAGTGCTCGAGCTGCAGAAGAACGTGCTGGGGCTGTTGCTACAATGTCTACCACTTCTTTGTTAGAGAGGACATCCCAAATCTGCCAAGAAAGTTTTAATCTTAAATTCCAAGAGCACGAGTAATACAAGGGGGAAAAGGAAAGGAAAGGAAATGTTATATATATCTTTTGTAAATAGCTTAAATTAGCTGGCTACGTACCCCATCTGTAGCCAGGACTATAAATTCATCCCTCTCTGTGAGACGCCGATAGGATACATCTGGTACAGAGATCAGGCCGAAATCCTTGAGGCAGAAATCTCCAAAAGCGCGTGCCATGGCAAGTCCAGGAGAGTCAGTGTTTGGCAGCCAGACCCGAGCAACCTCAGGTTCATCCTGAAGAGCAAAAACACGCCCTCTACACTTACGAATTCTCTCTGCTTCCGCTGTTAGTGAGGAAGATTAGGGAAAAAGCAGGTAAGAAGAAACAACTTAATCACAAGAAGCTAGTAAGCAGATCACAGTTGACCATAGTATGCCTTCCCCGCATACTATTGCATGTAGATGAAAGCCATTATCCAATGTATCAGGAAAATTCACTCTCTATAATTAATGAGAAGTTATTTCTATTATTTCTGGCCCCAAGTTTCACAATACAGATTCAGAAACTACCGAGGCATGACAAAAACAACGTGAATATAGTCATAATTCTAATATAAATCCTACGCCAAAATAAACAGGGTCAAGTCTATGAAAAATATATTTCATATCTGAACATCTTAACAACAGAACAAAGTGTTTTGGGAACTTCAAACACACCCCCAACTTGAAGTTTTTTCATGTATCAAGCATCATTGGAAATGTGACCAGATCAGGTCTTGCCAAAATCATAAACCAAATTTCAAAAACTAGTAAACTGAAAACTGTTAAGAGAGAGGAGGAGCCAGGTGGAAGAAAGAGTGATACCTGGAAGATTTGGTTTGAGATCCACAGTCAACTGAATTGCACTTAGAGTGTCATCTATTCTTCTCGTGCACAGAACGGCTCGGGAGTCCCCAACATTTCCAATGATTAAATCCCGACCCTAAGAAACACACCAATACATGCATGATCAAGATGAACACATCACCAAAAAGAAAACAATAACTCAGAACAAGTTGGCATATGAAAGCACCTGTTTAATCAAAGTTACTGCTGTTGTCCCACTACAAAAGCAATCGATACTTGGTGTTGTTCGCAGCTCCCTGTCCATAACTTTAAAAGCCTTCAGAAAGGACTCTCTCAGTGTCTGAAAGAACTCAGGGTTTTTTTCTGTTTCGTCAACATCCACGGAGGACCTGAAATCTTCATCAACAGATAAAAAAGCAGTATCATCTGAATTCAAGCTTCCTGCAGTGTTGGGGCTGATCTCCTTGAGAACTTCATCATTGACTACGTTCACTTCCCAGTTTACACTCAATTTCAGAGGAAGAGAGTCCCTCACTCTTTTAGCAACCATATGACCAAATGGACCGTGCCCATCGAAAACACCACAGAAAACTGTGTCTGTTCTCGAACCGAAATTCTGAAATCCATATTTTAAAAATTTAGACAATAATAACACTGTTCACCGCTGGATATGTTACCTCTTAAGATACATATATCACAGCAAAATCTCAAATCGTAACATGCAGAGAACAAGGATCAAACATGAATAGAAAATATAACAGTTTAAAAACACGGATAAAAAAAAAAAGGATCAAACTTCTGAAGTGAAGGTTAATATATGCCAAATGAACACATTGACAATGATGGTGACCCAATTGCTCTGCAAACAGGGACTTGCGATAGCTAAGGAAAACGATCAAACAAGGAATTCAACTGCCACCACAGAACTAAGGCTTGCTAGTTTGGATAATAATATCTTTCGGAAAAATAGGTTGGACAAACTGCAGCCAACTAATACAAACGGATAAAAGGAATGCATTTTTTCTTTAAGAACAATCACAGGAAGCACAAAAGCTGAAGATTGACATCAGAAATAAAATGTTGCACAGGTAAATTTTACATCCAGATATAAAATGATCAATCAGTTAATATATTAATTAAGCTGCACAAAAATATATAGAAAATGAAAACAACCGAGTGAAGTAAAAGAGCTAATTACCTCCCACACAATCATGGCATCTTGATTGGTTCCTTTCTTGCCCTGCTGTGTAAACAAAGATGCAACTTCACTGGACCCATTGAGGAACATTCTCTCGGGAATTCTGTGCAGCCGTTCTTCCCGGCGGTAATCAAAGGAAGAACTTCTCGAGCCCATTCTCTTCTTCGAGCTCTTCCGCCGCCGGACTCCCCAGGAGGGAGACGACGGCGAATCGGGCAGAGGGCTCCTGCTTTCTGCAGACAAGCAGGAACCCATTCTCAGGGCCCTGATAATGTTTAGTAGGCACTCCAGAACAGCTGATGAACAATACAACCCCCCACTCTTATTTATTGACGGATCCGTCGTCGCAAACGCCCTTCAATTTCACGGCCTTTGATTCGCTATCCAAATCAAATCACTAAATTCACTCACTTTTGATCAGATTAATCCACAATCTGCAATCAGATTGCCAAATTTTGCCAGCAATCACTTGAATTTTTTTTACTTATTCAGGAAATGGACACACTATTCTCTTTCAGTAACCCCCCTCTCTCCACCTTTCAGATCAGGAAAGAAGATCTACGTAAGAAGATGTATTTCGGAATACCCACTTTTTCACCATGAATCATTGTCCCCAAATCCGACGAGAAAGCTCACCAATTGCACAACCCCACTGGGTTCCCCTTCCTTTCTCTGATCAAACTTGAATTCTACGAAACCAAAAGAAGAAAATGCCCAAAATTAGAGCAGAGCAACAGAGAGAGAAGGGGAGAGCAGGCAGCTCAGCTCATGGCCCTGCATAAAGCAAGCATCTTTATGAATGTTATCAGAAGGGAGGAAATGGGTACAGAGCCAATTTTAGAGAGAGAAGGACATGAAGGAGAGATAGAAGGACATGAAGGAAAGAGAGAAGGAGTGAGGAGAGAGAGAGGCTATCAATGTGAGAAATAATCGCAACGACCAACAGCAACTGAAATATATGAGATTGCAAAAATACCCGCTCTTACAGTATGACCTGACTTTCTAGAGAGAGAAACCGAGGGAAGGAAAGACTCAGACCCTCTAGAGAGAGAAGCATTTAGTGTGAGAGTCGTTCGGGTCACATGATTGTCGGGGTTCATTGCACGTATAATACTTAGTTGCTTTGCTCCCCTTAAATAACATAATGCTCGTTTTACTCGTATTCGTTGAATCATTTATATTTATGATACCCATTTACTCAATATTATTAGAGATAAGAACAAAGATTAAGATAAGAAATGATAGTTTTGGTAAAATGAGAGAGTTTATTGTATAAATATAAAATAAACTTATGGACATTAGGGTCCCACCCATGCAGCTAATAAAGTAATTAATCAACTGAAATCAGACAGTTGAATGTTTGAAGATGATTTGTTTGGTAAAATTGTTATTTTTATAAAATGGATCAAATAATGCAGAAGGACTTAATTAACTAATTTACCGCTATATGGCGTCTCTTATCTAATAATATATTGTTAAGTATAAGTTTTTTTTTTCCCACATAATTATCTCTTATTCAATAACATGTAAGTTGCTCTCCAACTACGGCCTAAAACAATTTATTTTTACTTACATTTCATATACAACGTTGTAGGTTTTGAGATGTCTCGTAAATAAAATATACAGACAAACATACATTTAGCATCAAGATTCAGACATCTTATTTATATTAGAAAACTGGATTTGTGTAGTTGATTGATCCAACTCAACTCATTGGAAGGAGTTTTCGGGCGTAATCCACGAGTTTTTGGTTCAAAATCTCTCTTAATATAATGTGGGTTATTACGTTTTACCTACAATCTTGAGGGCTTTGTGTGTACAGATCATAAATAAGGATCAATCAAGAAACTCTGATCGTAGGACAATAATATGGTTTGCCCTCCCATCTTACACACACACACACATATGTATATTCATGCAAGATAAGTGATGTCGAAATCATGATATATACAAACAGTATTGATCCCAACTATATACACGCGCGCGCGCACACATATATAACACAGTAGTATTAAGTAGATACAAAAGAATTTTGAGAGAGAATACAAAAATGGATTAGATTTGAGAGTTTCACTGTGTGGAGGCATATATCAGACATATATAATAGAACACAGAAAACAGAAATATAAAAGAGCATGCAGTGCATGCATATTCTGTATAAAAGGAACAGCTGTGAAACACATCATTTTGTCCCTTAGAAATGCGAGGATCCTCGTCATTTCTACGTGTGACTGTCACTTTTCAGCAATCTAGCTGCCGATAATTCTATTGTTGTATCATGCATGCATGGCACAGTACCATGTAGTCATTTTACTTATCAAATATACATATGCATACAAACTTTTACAAGTGCCCAACCAAATTCGTAGATTCTGTCGATCGAGCGCTCTCTTTGTTTTCAAATTAAATTCCTAATTAATCTCTTATTTCTTGACCTAACATATATATATATATATATATATATAAGTATGATGTATTCCTTCCAAGTTTCCAACATGAACATGGGTTCGATTATCTACGTATGTATATGCTTTTAGATATCTCCCTTCCTCCCTCAATAGAAAATCGAATATTTGTTATATTATATAAATATTAGATGCTAGGCTTGCTAGCTGCCACGTCCACAATTTGTAGCTAGCAAGATAAAACAATCCAGAGAAAACAACGGACCGCGTAGAAATGAATGCCAAATATGGGATGTGGTTTCTCTCCGGATCTTTTTTGTAAGAATTCAAATAATTTTTATATTTTACGTATTTATCATATATTGTGTGATTAATTTTCGTTAGATCTTATTTATGTTTAATTTTATATAAAAAAATTAAAATAATTTCTAATTGTACAATGCATGATAAACAGTTAAAATGTGAGAATCTCTAAGATTTCCACAATTTGAATCCGGATCTGAATCCGCCAATATGGAGTTGTTCAACCCAAATTAAAACAGGAGGACAGTGTTGTTTCAAAAAAAAAAAAAAAACACAGGAGGACAGTGTAAAGCATAAGTGAGCTATTGCTGAGTTGGAGTTTTAATGGATTACAGGTTTATTAATTTAGAATCTTCTTATTCAAGGTGTGAATACAAAATATTATATTCCACGCAATATGTATGGACTCAAAGCAAATATTTCAACGAAACCCCTCCATACAAAACAAATATTTCAACGAAACCTTTTAGCATTATTTTTTGTTACGACATGTCCCAAATATTTTATGTGAAGCACCTTTGTGCTTTGTTTATGTAAAATGATTAAAATGTTCTTAGAAGAGGAAGTTCTGTTAAATTTTCGGTAAAATTTAATAGTTGATAAGTTTAGTTATAACTTCATGTGAATCATGGTTTCATCATCCATCCGGATGATAGCTAGCACGCTTCGATTTCGATGTCATGAAATATCATGTCATTTGTAAAGGCTTAATTGTGCATTACGTGGTCAAGAGGCATAAAAAAAACGTTACAACAAATTCATATGATTAAATTAATAATCACCGTTTCCGTGCATCAATATAAATAATTCTACAACATTCATCGGCTAGCTACGTAAGTGATTATAATTTATATGTTAATTTCGTTACAAAAGAGAAGCAATCATTTATGATTAAGTAGTATAAACAGAAAATGTAGTTTAAAAAACTGGAGCAGACGAAGAATGTGCAACATTTGTTAATCATGTATACGTAGATTATTATAACTGATATTTATCTACTAACCAGACAAATCATAGCTAATTTAATTGTAATCTAATCTTATAATAATTTAATCTAACAAATTGTAGCTAATTTTAGGATTAACTACCTAAAACCCCACAATCTTTTAGTATCATTTCAAATTGGTCTTAACCTTCTTAAACATTACAAACAAATACCCAACTTATTGAAAATAACACATCCGTTAAGCCCCAATTAATTTTTCAAACATAGATCATATTCAAAACTTACCAAGTAGGTATATTATGGTCTACATTACTATTAGTTGCCTCAAAATCTAAACTTCAGACATAGACTATAATATGAAATCCAATGATCAAACGGGTACAAGATTGAATAAAAAATGGACACAAATTGAAATTACATCAGGATAGCAATTTCCTTACAAAGAAGAGGGTTAAGAATTCAGATAGGGTTTCAAGGAGCTAGTTTATGCTCATGTGATTTCCTCATTCCCCAATTCTCGGCTTGTAAAGCTTCCAATTATTCTTTGTGGGCGATGAAGGTGGTGGTGGCCGCATCATGGTAGTTCATACAATTTCAGCAACTTCCATGACCTCTTCTTGATGTTAGTGGCTCGAGTTGTAGGATGAAGTTGGTGGTTTTTCTTTGGGTTTGAAGGTAATGGCCTGATGGGGGTGGTGGTGACTGTTAATTGGTGGATGCTACGCTTTCATGGCCTTCTATTGATTTTGGAAACAAAGTAAGCCCTAGTTAATTTAACATATTCTTAACTAGGGCTTAATAGGTTGGGTTCTTGTTTAGAATGTTGAAAAAGGTTGAGATCAATTTGAAATAACACTAAATATGGGGGGTTTTGGTACTTAATCTCTAATTTTAATAAGCTGCTTTTCTAAAAACACCACGTTCCCAAATCAAACCCTTAGTCATCTGTTATATTTGTAAAAAAATGCTTTACTTCCCACTAATGGCCGGAAAAGGAGCGGCCGCCAAAATTGAAAGTATTACGTAGCAGAATATGGTGGCGTGAGAGAACTAGTTCTATACTCTTTTGGTGCAACCGAAAGTAGGTGAATATGGTCAGCCTAAAAAGACGAAAAGGAAAATAAAAGTGGGGAGTTATCTGTGTTCCTTTTCCTTTAATTGTTTTTAAACAAATAATTAGTTGTTAAATTGATCGGTTATCGCAATATGGGCATAACGGATAACGGATGTGCTCATTCTTACGTAGTCAAGTTCGAATATCCATTTTGTACAGTTTAGAATAGTTAGTTTAAATCAAAGCACCCCCTCGTGCAAAAGAAAAGAAAATTTGAATAGTTATCTAAAATTTGTCGGTTACTAGGCCGCCAGGGGGTAGGCTGCTCAGCTGAGGAAGATATGGGGTGGGGATTGCTCGGCCTGACCTGTTTGCTGCTAGTAGTAGTGTCCTAGTTTATTCTCCCCTTCCTACTAAGTGTAGCGGGAAGTACTGATAAAGTTTAGTTTCTTGTACAATAAGTAACTGATATGCATATGTGAATATAAATGAAGATTAATATACGTTCTTTACATGGTATCAGACTGGGTCTAGGTCTCACCGGAATCGTAGCAATTTTCGATCCCTTCTCTCTTCCTCATGGGCGCTCAGCTTCCACTGTTGATGCACTGGAGCCACTTTCCCTAGCCCCAGTACAGCTCCCTTCATCACGCTTTCTGAATCAAACTTTCTTCTGGAGGCTTCTTTAAACCAAGCCCTTCCTCTAAGGCCAATGACTTTTGGAAATTCGTGGACAATTCCTATCATCCACCCTTTGCCACCTTGCCCACCACCAACGATCCTAAATAATCCTTCTCGCGCGGTGGATATTTGACCGACATGTTTGTCAATATATAATCACTATTACATCATTGATATTTAATTTTGAGAACTTCATCAATTGAAATTTGTAACATGAATACCATTTAAGCCAATTTCCTTAACTGTTGTTCTGGACAACACCATATGACATGAAAACGCAAACACTTGTTAAGACTTTATTATGGTTTGTGTTTGCTAGCTATTTCCAACAACGCATGCATTTCATTTCATTTCTGAGGACGAAATGAATGGAATGGCGATAAGATACAAGTTATTCTTCTTCCTAACATTCAATCCCTTACATTCAGTCATATCAAGCTCTTCTAATAACTTCGTCTCATTGCGATTGCCATTTGCATTGGGGAGTTTCCAGTCAAAGTGGTAAAGCAAATGAGAAAGTGCAAGTTCAATACTTGCGGTTGCAAATGATATGCCTGGACACATTCTCCTGCCACCCCCAAATGGAACCAATTCGAAGTTGGTCCCTCGAAAATCAATGGAAGAGCCTTGGAATCTCTCCGGCAGAAAACAATCAGCATTCTCCCAATACTTGGGGTCTCTCCCAATTCCCCAAGCATTGATGAAGACTGTTGCTTCAGTTGGTATATCATACCCACCAATAGTGCATTTTTCGCTTGCTTGTCTGGGGATGAAAGGAGGAGGGTGTAATCGTAGAGTTTCTCGTATGACCAACTTTAAGTAGTCGAGTTTCTTAATATCTGACTCTTCAATCTTCCCCTTTCTTCCGACAAGTTGGCGTACCTCGGCCTGTGCTTTTTTCATTGCTCTTGGACTTCTCAGAAGTTCAGCCATTGCCCATTCTGTGGTAGTTGCTGAAGTCTCACTTCCAGCAGAAAACATGTCCTATATAAGAAAAGTACTTATTTGTTCACTTAATGCGCTTTTAAAATAACATAATCAACAGATCAATTTTAATCAAGAAAGAACGAAACAAAACAATTAATAAAAGTAAGAGATGTATATATGAAATGGTGCTCATTAATTACCAGGGTGACAGCTTTGATTTGGGTGGTTGTGAGATCAAATTGGAGCTCACGAGATTCCTGGAGCCGCAGTAGCACATCAACTATATCTTCCTGATGGTCGTCTCCGGCAGCAGCTGATTCCTTATTTCTTTTCGCTCTATGATCGCTGATGATTTCATCAAGGATCTTGTCCATTTTCTGGTGTACTTTCTCAATGGCAGGCTTCAAATTTATGACATAACGGAGGAATTTGAGCGAAGGGAACAAATCCGGCACATCAAATTCTGCTCCAAGCCTAACTGTATCCTCGAGCAGTGATAAAAATTCTTGTTGATACTTGCACTTCGTTCCCAAGGCCGCACGGGCAATAATGATGTTCAACATGGAGAAGATCATTTCACTGAGATTGAACGGATGACCCTTTGATAAGGAAATAGATTTAACAAGATTCGATGCCTCTTCTTGTCTTATTGATGCAAATGATTCTACGCGTTTTGCACTAAGGAGCTCCAGCATGCAAATCTTTCGCATTTGTCTCCAAAAATCATTATACGGACAAAGTATGAGATTTGAACAATTATAGCTCACAATTTCACCAGCAAGAAACTTTGGCCGTTGTGAGAAAGCAACATCATGCTTCTTCAACACCTCTTGAACAAATTCCGGCGATGAAATGACTATGGCTGAGAGTTGTCCCAGTTTGAGGTGCATGATAGGGCCATACTTGTTGGCCAAATCTGCCATGCAGCGATGGGGTAAAGAGCTGGCGGCCATTTGATGCAAATTTCCGACGAGAGGCAGCTTCCATGGCCCCGGAGGAAGCCTAACGGTTGTAATACTAGTAGTATGCATCTTCCAATATATAACAAGGATAACTAGGGCGACCAGACAAGTAAATATTATTACAGCAAGGAAAGAAATTTGGATGTCGTGCATTAGCGACATTAGAGAAGCTCTTAGTGCCTAGCTTGATCGAGAAATGTGACTTTAATATTACTAATTATCGGGAATAGACGAAAAACAAGTCATTTCAGAGCAATAACAAAAATATTATTCTTATCATTCATCCAATTTAAGGGCAAGAAAAAACAGGAGGAGCCGAAGGAGAGAAATTCTTTAACTAAGTAGATTATTATAAGTGAAATTTATTTGTTTATTTGACCTTCATGCTCATTAATAATTTCATGGATTTTTATTGTAATACGATCAATGAGCGCAAATTTTATAACCATAATAACAGATTCCAACCTAAAAAACCACAAGTAAACAATTGGAGAAATGTTGGAATCTTTTAGTTACTAATCAGACAAATCGTACCTAATTAATTGTAATCTAATCAATAAGGTTAAGTTAGAATAATCTAATCTAACAAATTGCACCTGATTTAGTCATCTGTTAAAATAAATATTTTAGTTCCCGGTAATGACCGGAGAAGAAGCAGCCACCAAAATTGAAAGTATTGCGTGACAGAATATGGTCGCGTGAGAAAACTACTTCTATACTCTTTCGGTGGAATCAAAAGTAGGTGATTAGTCAGTCCATACAGAAGAAAAGGAAAACAAAAGAGGTGAGTTATCTGTGTTTTCCTTTCTTTAATTGTTTTTGAACAAATTATGAATTGTTAAATTGATCGGTTATCGCATGTGGACGTACATTGGTTAGAGCGGATGTGCTCATTCATATGTAGCCAAGTTCGAATCTCCATTTTGTGCAATTTAGTTAAACCATAACACCCCCTTGGAAAAGAAAAGAAAAATGGAATAGTAATCTAGAATTCGTCGGTTACTAGGCCGCCATGGAGGGTAGGCAGTAGGCTGCTTGGAAATTCGTTGACAATTCCTATTCTCCACCCTTTGCCACCTTGCCCGCCACCAACGATCCTAAAGAATCCTCATCGCGCGGTGGATACTTGATCGACATGTTTGTCAATATATAATCGCTACATGATTGAGGAGTTTGTCAACTGAGATTTGTAAAATGATCATACAAGCCAATTTCCTTAACTGTTGTTTTGGACAACACAACAACACATGAAGACGCAAACACTAGTTAAGACTTTATTATGGTTTGCGTTTGCTAGCTATTTCCAACAACGCATGCGTTTCAATTCATTTCTGATGAAGAAATGAATGGAATGGCGACAAGATGCAAGTTATTCTTCTTCCTAACATTCAATCCCTTACATTCAGTCATGTCAAGCTCTTCTAGTAACTTTGTCTCATTGCCACTGCCATTTGCATTGGGGAGTTTCCAGTCAAAGTGGTAGAGCAGATGAGAAAGTGCGAGTTCAATACTTGCAGTTGCAAATGATATGCCTGGACACATTCTCCTGCCACCCCCAAATGGAACCAATTCGAAGTTGGTCCCTCGAAAATCAATGGAAGAGCCTTGGAATCTCTCCGGCAGAAAACAATCAGCATCCTCCCAATACTTGGGGTCTCTCCCAATTCCCCAAGCATTGATCAAGACTATTGCTTCGGTTGGTATATCATACCCGCCAATAGTGCATTTTTCACGTGCTTGTCTTGGGATTAAAGGAGGAGTATGTAATCGTAGAGTTTCTCTTATGACCAACTTCAAGTAGTCAAGTTTCTTAATGTCTGATTCTTCAATCTTTCCCTTTCCTCCAACAAGTTGGCGTACCTCGGCCTGTGCTTTTTTCATTGCTCTTGGACTTCTCAGAAGTTCAGCCATTGCCCATTCTGTAGTAGTTGCTGAAGTCTCACTTCCAGCAGAAAACATGTCCTATATAAGAAAAGTACTTATTTGTTCACTTAATGCGCTTTGAAACTAACTTAATCAATAGATTAATTTAATCAAGAAAGAAAGAAAGAAAGAATAAAAGTAATTAAAATAAGAGATGTATTACGAAATGGTGCTCATTAATTACCAGGGTGACAGCTTTGATTTGGGTGGTTGTGAGATCAATTTGGAGCTCACCAGACTCCTGGAGCCGCAGTAGCACATCAACTATATCTTCCTGATGGTCATCGCCGGCAGCTGATACCTCATTTCTTTTCACTCTATGATCGTTGATGATTTCATCAAAGATCTTGTCCATTTTCTGGTGTACTTTCTCAACGGCAGGCTTCAAATTTATGGCATAACGGAGGAATTTGAGCGAAGGGAACAAATCCGGAACATCAAATTCTGCTGTAAGCCTAACTGTATCCTGGAGCAGTGATAAAAACTCTTGCTGATACTTGCACTTCTTTCCAAAGGCCGCACGGGCAATAATGACGCTTTGCATGGAGAAGATCATTTCACTGAGATTGAACGGATGACCCTCTGATAAGGAAATAGATTGAACAAGATTCGATGCCTCCTCTTCTCTTATTGATGCAAATGACTCTACGCGTTTTGCACTTAGGAGCTCCAGCACACAAATCTTTCGCATTTGTCTCCAAAAGTCGTTATAAGGAGAGACGATGAAACCTGAAAGATTATAGGACAAAATCTCAACAGCAAGCAACTTTGGCCGTTGTGAGAATGCAACATCATGCGTCTTCAACACCTCTTGAACAAATTCCGGCGATGAAATGACTATGGCTGAGAGTTGTCCCAGTTTGAGGTGCATGATAGGGCCATACTTGTTGGCCAAGTCTGTTATGCAGCGATGGGGTAAAGAACTGGCAGCCATTTGATGCAAGTTTCCGATGAGAGGCAGCTTCCATGGCCCCGGGGGCAGCCTAACAGTTGGAATACTAGTAGTGTGCATCTTCCAACATATAACAAGGATAACTAGGGCGACCAGACAAGTAAATATTATTACAGCAAGGAAAGAAATTTGGATGTTGAGCATTAGCGACATTGGAGAAGCTCTTACCATTTTGATTGAGAAAAAGAGGTATAACAGCAGTGCCTAGCTTGATCAAGAAAAATGACTTAAATACTAGAAAATAGACGAAAAACAATTCATTTCAGAGCAATAATATATCTAGTGAGGTAGCTAATTGTAGAGTATAGAGATTCCAATCAACCATGAGGTCAGGTCAATGCACTGATCGTTGCTTGTGGGATTTAATTAGTAGCTATTCAACTCCAAGATAATGCAACTTGACGATTAAATATGTTGTGCCGATATTTAATTCAAAATTTCTTCTAAGGAATCCTGAGAGAATCAAATCAATGCAACACGCAAAGCCTTTATTATTTTATAATAAAATTGAGAATATAAGAGGTAAAGTAGGAGTTGCCGCAATTGAAGAGAAGATGAAAGAAAATTCGTGGATTAAGAACATGCGCACACAATATCCATTTCATCTGTAAATTGTAATTTTATTGTAAAGGAACACTAATGCTACAGGAGAGAATCAATACAAATAAATCATTCGTTGGTATCACATTAGTTATAAATTATACACCCACTCGCGAGCTCTAACTGGACGTAGGGGACTCGCCAAGAAACTCTGATCTCAACTGCATCAAAAGCCTGCCCAGATAATTTAGGCCTTCTCCATCCCGACCTCCTCCCCAGAAAAGATCATGCGGTGAAGCTTCAACAAGAACAGATCCAGCAGTTGACAGCAACATAGCATTCAAATGTGGATAAATTGAGAACTTGCATTTCAGTGCTCTATACATCACTTCAATCTTGACACTTTCCCAGTCCAACCTTACCTGCATAGCACACAGGACAATTTTGAACCAACTTCAACATAAACCAAAAGTAATTGTGAACATGTCAGTAGCGTTTAATAATCCCAGTTCCAAACAATTTCTATTTCCTTCTACTAATTATTCTTATTGATGCATTATACTAGGCGAGTCAAAAATACATGCGTTCATTCTCTTCAAGAAACCTTAGTCTCTACAAAGGATCCTCCTGTTCTGGACACAGAAATTTTCTGTGTTGTCTTCCAAAAGTGTTACTATGTTATGATGTCACTTACTACCACTGGGACAAACTATCATTTCAACATCTTCCATAAAGGACCATAGCATGGCATATCTTGACTACATCACGTGTCAACACAGTTGATCAACTGAAAATCCAATCAAATGACAAAGTACAATACCAAATCAGGGTGCTTCCTCTGCATTGACCTTCCTATCCGTGCTGCCTCTTCCGGACTTTTGGCAGACTTAATATTTTCAACACAATCTTGTGCCACAGGATCATCCACCCCAACAAACTTCTGAGCCTACATGTTAGCATTGTTCTGTAAGAATGACTACTTTTGTAAGATGGAAACCAGATTCATACAGAAAAGGAAATACCTGATAGTAATGCTCGACACTCAACCAAGTTGCATAATCACCATTGTCATCAGGCATCTTAATTCGGTGAGGTGAAAAATTTGAGAAAGCGCCGTAGGGGTCCCATGTTTTATAGAAGGATATGATCCTTGATTCATAAGGAGTCACAGTTGGATCAATTTCAAATGTTTCATCAACTGATGGAATAACAGGGGTCACATCTGGTATGGGTTGAAGAAATCCACTAACAAGCATATCAGGTCCAACCTGTTGTTCAAATTCAGAAGTACAAAATATCCAATCAAGAGGCAGAATATATATACAAGCACAAAAGAATACATTGTTAGCATACAAGATTAATTAGAAAGAATTTATCTCTAGAAGAAGTACCCAAAATCCCCACCAACCTGCTCATAGCAGACATCAATTAGATCGAAGGCTTGTGTCATTTCAACCATCCCGAGTTCACCCACAGGGGATGGCGCATTCTTTCCACCAATAATTTTAGGAGCAACAAATGCGAACACCTGCAACACATTGAATGTGGCAGAAGCAAAGTCCCTGTTAACAAATCCAGTTTCAACAAAAGAAAGATCCGGGATCTCCAAAAATAAACTGTGGATAAGCTTATGTACCACTCCAGCCTAGAGGAAGCTCCAACTATGACAACATCGCTAAGTCATCAGTTTTAAGCAGACAAAAGAAGAAGATCAACAGTTCATAGAAAGAAATAGGCGCTGGAGAAACAAACCTTATGTATTACTCCAGATGAAATAGCTGCTGCAGCTAATGTCCCTCCACACTCCCACAAAAGTGAAAGATATCCACGATTATGGAAGTATTCCATTACTTCTCTGGGGTTTAAGATATCAAACTCCACCACTTCAATTCCTTTCGATGCAAGAACTTTCTGGAAATGCCTTCTTGCACCCCTTTGTGTTGCAACTATAGTAGATACATCAGAGGTATCCCAAAGGTGTGCTTCCTCAGGGAGATCAAGAGTCTGTGACATTACAATCCGCATAGGCATATGCCCACCACCATGTCTTGCAGTTAGTCTAGGATCTGGTTCAAAAGTAAAAAGATAGAACATAAGAAGTCAGAACTTCAGGATCTCCAACGAGTATTAACACGAACAATCAAAAAGTTGAGAAAATGATAATACTTACTGTCCCTGCGCACTGTATTTCCTCCTACAACGACTGCATCACTTCTACCCCGCAGTTCAAAAACTCGATTTCTAGATGTTCTGCTGCTGATCCATGCTGCATGTCCACTGCTAGCAGCGATTTTTCCTGTCAGCGCCCAACAAATACTAATGACTAGGCTATCGGAAGACTTTATTTGTAAACTTTATAGGCCTCTTTACAGAATTTCATATTGGGATAAGTTACACTATTCATAAAAGAAAGCTTACCATCAAGAGTCATGGCATACTTGAGAACAGAGAAGGGGATTCGAGAAGCAGCTCTACAGATTAACGGAGCATTGACAAGCAGGCATGATTTACGCGCTTCCTGTTGTTGTTGGATCAATTATATGACATGTTAAACTAAAATGCTACTCATTTCACAGAAAAGCTTTTGTCTTGTTTTGGTTAAACTAAAATGATACTCATTTCGCAGAAAAGCTTTCGTCTTGTTTTGGTAAACCACACGTAGTTATTTCAACTGGGAGCACAAGATCCCTACCTAATGCCTATGTTACTCGCCAAGGAATTGAAAAGAAGCGTTTCGCTAAGGTATGAAATGAGCATATTGAATTGATCAAATACCTCAATGAGTTTACTGTTGAGGTCCTCACCAAGAACATCAACTTGCAAGCCTTGACTTCTCAGAGCCCGAATGGCATTCCCTCTTAAATGCTGCAATGGATGCCTCAACCCAATCACCACCCTTTCAATCCCTGCCTAATCCAAACAAATCAGATATTCAATCATTGTTTCTTTTCCTAATCCAAACAAATCATAACTAAATCATAGTTTTCTTTCCCTTATACGACGGCTCAGAGGAAGTTGGGAATTGAAAAGGAAGAGAAAAAAGGCAAAACCTGAACGAGGGCGGAGACGGCGGAGTGGTCACCGTGGCAATCACCGGGCTCCATATTGAGATAAGCGGTGGCGCGGCGTGAGAAGTCGCCAGCTGCATCGACGGCAAGGACCTCGGCGGGTTTGGTGCCCTGGGCGTAGAGGAAGCCCTCGCCGGCGACTTTTCCGGTTTTGGAGGCGATGACGCACCCGAAGTTTGGGTGGGGAGAGGTGAATCCGGCGGATCTGTCGGCCAGCTCGGCAGCGCGCCGGATGTGGGCGGCATCGAGCGCGTGGTTGCCGAGTAAATTGTTGTTGTTACTGCTGGTATTGTGTGTGGCGGCGCCGCCACCGCAGTAGAGTCTCATAGGTGGGAAGGATAACGCCGCCATTGGATGCATAGATAGAGGACCATAGGCGATATTCACCGCTGAGTCTTCCTCCTCTCATATACCTAAAGCGGCGGAAACTAACTAGCAACGCACGATATGAAGCTTAATTTTACCGCGATAAAAATAAACTAATTCAGTTGGGTCTATTCAAATTTCATATTTCATATTTCATATTTACGGGTTAATCACATTTTATATCATAAGGTTTGGCATCATTTATAAATAAGTCACGGGGGTACAGCTTTTACATTTTATATCTAATCACGTGTTTTTTGCTAATAATATTGATGTCTAATTAGACGTTAAGTAATGATGTTGCATACATTAGCGGCCCTCATTTTAAGCAAATATTGACTCTCAATTTTATAGAAGTGACAAAAAAGTAAACTAGTAAATATTATAGCATCGTGCCAAGACATAAAAGAAAATGCATCCAATTATTTTATAATGTAATTAATATCCTCGTAACGACGTAGTCATCATCATCAAACATTCAACAGGCACACCAAGCTTAAGTAGGTTTATAGAATATTTATGAGTTTGATCGTCTCCGAGTACAGATAGATTTGACAGTGGCAGCGGATGCAACAGCTATTCCTCCTCTTCTGCCTCCTCCAGCCAGTTCACGAATGGCTCCAGGGCCTTCACAAAAGTTTGCCTGCAAACATTCATTTTCCGTAAACTTACAGTTTCAAACAACACAACAAACCCATTGTAAACCACAAGCAAACGCATTCAATATCGTCATCCGATATTTTAATGTTCAAACCTAAACACACCTGCCCTTGGGGTTTGTTCCTTTGCGGAACCATAGGAGAATGGTGTCTTCTGCAAGCACATCCTGTTCGTAGAGGGATCTCACAATTTCAGGGAACAGCTTCATCAGCTTAGCATCCTCATAGCACTGCATCTGAACCTTGTATATCAGTTCCAGCTCAAGCTTCCCATTCGTGCAGAAGGTGTTCAACAGTTTCGCCCATGTTTGCACCTGCATATGTATTCGATACAAGTTAAACACAGCCATTTACTTGCTCGTCTGTATTAATATATATGCACTTAGTACTACGGTGTTAGCACCTAATACAGCCATTCTTCGTGTTTTTCAAGTTTACAGTGATCTAATATCTCAAAGTGATCAATTTTGACGATGGTGTGTGAAAAAGGCACAGCCTTAGATCTCATATACACCAGATTGGAATGCTTATAAATATACTCCTCTAGGTAGAACAGTCATTCACTATCCTACATGAACAACAGATAGCTCTGTTTTTTTATTTCTTTTTAAAGTTTTACCAACTGAACTCATCTTGGTTACCCACTTAAAACTCCTACCTTGCTCCTTTTACGAGTTCCAAACCTGACTTGTACATACTATAGCACACAAATTATATAGGTATCATGGTGATTACAAGACTAATGTATACCTGGCGAAGAGCTGCATTGGCGTTCTGCTGCTGGTTCTTGCCAGACCACTGCACAGCATCCATAATAACATCCCACAAAATCCGCACAACTTCAACATCAGGCAATTTGGCGTCTTTGACACACTGCTTCACAGTCTCAATGACTTCAGACATATCTGTTTCCTCTGTTATCTGGGTTGTTAAAGCAGATTTCATTTCCTTGAGCTTCACATCGAAAATTTTCTTCTCGTTGTATTCAACTAAGGCGACTAGCCCTTCCTTACTGAAAATTGATACAAATAAGCACCAAAGTGTGTCAATAAAACAACCTTTATTTTGGTACAAGGTGTGAATAAAACAAAATGAATGTTCAAGTTAACACATACTTCACATGAAAGCCATCAATGAGCAATTGACAATAAAAAAATCACATTACCATTTACGGTACGATGTATTATCATGGGGTGACAAACCAAAGGGACTACTAGGTAAAAATACTTCACAGCATAATCAAAATTCATATTACAATTGACTGATGATAAAGACTACACGAAAATCAACTAAATTTATATGATTCATAGCCTTCTACGAGAGAACCAAAAGCTCTGAAATATTTTTCAGAGATCATACAGAAAGATGAATCAACAATACAACAAAAGCATCGGCATATCTTAAAAATCAAAGATAAGTCTTATCTCTCAAGATGATCCATAATAAAATTCAATAACAGATCAAACTTACGTGAAATGCTCAGAGAAACTCTCATCAGTTCTTTTTGTGGATGGGAAGAATTCCAAAAGATTGTCTTCCACTTTACCCCGCTTCAGAATGGAGATCAAATCATCAAGGCTATTATCAATCAAATACTCCTTGAAGAAGTCAGTAATGAACAATAGGACTAGCCCTTTGCCAACAAGATTATCCTTGAGCATTGGCTGGAACACCGTTTCCGGTGGAAGTCCTGACAGCTTCTGAGAGAATGCAAGTGCTGTGAAAATAGCCAGCTTCTTCCTTTCATTTTCCTCAAAAAGCTCCAATGATTGAAGGAAACGTCGCATAACATTTTCGAGATTCTTAATCAGAAACGGCCTCCGCCTCAAAATTTTTTGAATGTAGATAACAGATGGCAAGATGAGTTCGCGTGTAGGCTCAGACTCTAGTACAGAATAAGGGTGGCGCTCCCCCTCATCAGGTTTTGTTGTTCCAGGTTGTGTACGGCCTCCAGTGAAAACAACCTATATTAATCCTCCAGTCAATACCATACCACATTAAAAACAAAACAATATCTAAGGTTGCATCCAAAGGAAAAAAATAAAGAGACCAAAAGTCTCTACATTATTACGAAGCTTGCCTCAAAAAAGGTGTCACCGTATCTTGAAAAGTTAAGGTCTGAAGATTCAATGCTCTTGGCAATAAGTTCCTGCACAAAGCAGATACTTGTTTAGTTTTAACAGATGATTAAGTGATAAGTAGACACATGCATACAGATACAAATTAGCCGATCATTTATGCACAGCTAAATATTACCAGATCACCAGCATTATCCAGATAAATCTGGACCACTGCATCCGCAAAAGCTGCAGTGTCCAGCGGTGCTGCAATATTCCGTTTGCGGGTCTTAATCCGCGTGCCACTGTACATAAAGGAGAAACAAAGGAAAACAAAATTCAGTATACAGGGCTAAACAATTCATACTAATGGGTGTGGAAAACCTACAGTATGCAAAGATGAGCAGATAAACATTGTCCAAAATATACTTTCTTTGTTAGATTTCAAAAATTCATTATAACCTCAAATAATTACAATGTCAGCATTATCAATTCCATATAATTGAGTAAAGCCTGATGCAACAACTCATTTTACCGTCTTTACAAAAGGACAAAAGGTCATAGGTTATAACTAATTAAAATTGATAAAAGTTCCTTCCTCAACAAACCATATAGTTATCAGTTAGAGAAACCTTGACTCTGAAACGTAAGAAAAACATGAAAGCATATGCAAAATACACAGAGGGTAAATCCGATGAGACAGAATATGACAAAGACTTGCCCGAGAGTGGGTCTCTCCTTCGAGCTGCAGGTACAGAAAATCTCAATTAGTATACATCTAATGGTTATATTTAGCTATAACTTTTAACGTTCACAACATAAATAAGTTAAATAAGAAGACCAATGGTGAAGACCCTTCAAAAATTATAATTTAAGTTCTGGATAAAGGCGAAAGTGCAAAACCCAACTCTAAAAGTTTTAGTTTTACCTGACCCCCACCCAAGAAAAGGAAAAGATTTACAATTGCACTACAATTAACATCCTAATTCAAATTCCCACCACAAGAAACTGGATCGAAACGAAAAAGAATCAGAATAACAAGAAATACCTTCACAAATATCCTGTATTTAGCTACAATTAAATTTCAAAGAACTAAACGTCACTAACTTGGATTAATTCCAGAAAAGGCCCAACTAATAATTAAGTAAATCTAATGAAATAAATGGAAAAAAGAGAGCCATAGAAAAGATTGCGCAAAACCCACCAAGAAATTCCAACCTAGTAAAGAATCCAATCAAAGAAGCAAAATTTCCATGAAAAAAAACACTTGAAAAAGCCCGATTTTTAGGTAAAGAACCAGATCTGTGACCCATAACATATAAACTTTAAGATAAGATTTTAACCTAAAACGCAGAGATCACACTGTAGAAGTGGAACGGAAAGATCGATAGAGAGAGAGAGAGAGAGAGAGAAGGTACCTCATAAACCAAGACGAAAAGGGATCGGAGGCAGACTCGGAGCGTCGAGAGTTTTTTTTCGAAGAGAGAGAGATTAGAGAGAGAAGGGGGAAAGAGATGTGGGAAGAGGGGTGATGTGGGTGGGTTTGGACGCTGATATTTATTAAGAGAGAGAGAGAGAGAAAGAGAGAGCGAAGGAGGGAAAGGACTCGAAACAGAAACAAAAACAAAAGTAAATAAACCACAAGACCCTACGTTTAGAAAACTAAAAGAAATAGTTTGAAAATTTTAAATTTTAATAGTTAGTATAAAATAAATAGTATTATAATTGATTTTTTTCGTGTATAAATATGATTTTTTGTTAATTTAAATAGTACCGAAAACTTTTCGTTAAAATTCCTTAATTTTTTTAGCCAACGTTACAACGCAGTTAAATTACACTACAAAAACAAAAACAAAAATGTGTAAAAATCCTTTTTATGGCAAATTTGTTTTGTTTGGTTTTTTTTTCTTGGGTCCTATGCTATTGTTTATGTGGTTTAACCCTCCCTACAAGGTAAAAGGACATCTTTTCGGTCGAACTACAAGTGTATAAATAATGTAGTTCGTTTTCGGGTATAGTCATGTTTTGAAAGAGAGGATTTATGCAATTCTCTTGTTGGAGTCGGTAAACTCTCGTTTTATCTCTATTTTAAAAAAATTCTACAAACATAACCGCGTATACGATGTACTCTTTTAATGAAAATCCTTCTTTTTACCTTTTTAACCCTATCACAAATCAACATCCTCAACTTTGATTATTGTAATTTTGATTAAGAATCCAATAGTTAAAAAATTCGTCATGTGAAACATGACATGGAAGAATGGGACGGCAAGGGGCAAAAACAAAGGCCCTTAATCCGGGGCGATATGAATGGTAATGCATTTCTAAAGGAATGAGGTTCCCGAGCTATGCGATCGGATCACCTATGGCTATCAGGCCATTGCTTCCTCCTAAAATCACGACCAGGGTTAAGCTTAAACACCCACTTAATTAGTCATCAATCTATCCCCCATGCTATTAGGGTTTGGCTAATCCCATCCTTGTCCTCTGTTCTGGCCTAAGAAAGTGATAGCAAAATGAACACACATAACCAAACCCATTTGAGTTTTACCTCGCGATCGTTCGTGGAAATTTATGACCAGGCATCCAAGTGATAAATGAAGTGTATAACTATTGCTATCATGCTTTACCATTCTAAATTTGTCATGGCAGGAGAAGGGAAAGGAACAATTTGAGGTAATAAATCAAAACTAAAGAGTATATGAAACCATCCTGATGCTTGATGTTAATGACATCTCGAAGAATGTCTATGTCATGTGCATTCTTTCTAATTGACACGAAAAAAGATCAAGAATTATGCCACAACTTACCAAACAGTTTGCATGAACAGATAAATTATCCTAATTGTACAATTAGATTTCAGAAAGTTAACAATCAATTTGATAAAAAAATTGGTCGCCGGAAGAAGCCAGCCCTTTTCCTCTAAGTGATTTGTGGTACCATTGCTTTAGTTTAGAGCACAATGAAAGGAGAAATGAAGAACATACACAAGAATCCATATGCGAGCAGCATTTCGATTAAGAGCCACAATAAACCATGAGATCATACCATAAAAATGGAAACTCCGCACACCAAAGATTTGAGTGCTATAACTGGCCAGCTCTAAACATTTATTTTCTACTCATTGACTTAGACATGTATAATTGATAAGAAGATCACACAGAAACAAGCAATGATAGAGCACTAGTTTTCTCAAATTTCCGATGTATGTCGGTTTCTTATATTCTTCCACGATAGGAACTTAAAACATCACGAATTCATCTAATTCTAGTAGGAGCTCAAACTTAAGCCTTAACATTTCACCTTATCGTAAGTTCTTATTCGCACCAACAATCTACGATTCTAGTTAAAGCAACTCCGAACAAAAGTAAAACCAACACCCATTTCTTCTTTATCAACAAATTCAAATCATTCGTACCAATATGAAATACTAGTAGTAATTTACTGCTAGAGTGCAATCTTCAAAAATTGGATCGAAAAGTTTCCAGTGAGGACATTCATCAAACACATTACATACCCATTTCTCCAAACTCAAAACATGAACGAACATCCAATCCAAGTTGAAGAAATTAACAGAAACACAAAATAAAAAACTGGGGTCTTGTATTGGTGTCGAACAAACCTACGGTTTATCTTCTCGAATGAGCTCATTGGACTGAGTCGAAGTGTCTGCCATGAGTGTCTCCGTGTCGGCGGCAGTGTCGTGTTGCTGCAGCTGCGGCTGCGGCTGCGGCTGCTGCTGCTCGGTAAGATTCTCCATGTCTCTCATCCTCGTCCTCACCACACTGGTGACCAGTACTGCAACAACAACAACAGAAACACACCCGATTATGTAAAAATGTGAAATTGTAGAGAGAGAAAGAAATCAAGTGAGAGAGAGAGTACCGGCGGCGGTGCCAAGTGTCCAGACCCAGAGGATCTTCAAGCCCGGACTCAACTCTCTTGGCATTTTCTATTCTATTTCTGCTTTCTGCATTTGGTTTTGCTCGACAGTCGATTTTGGTGAGTGTGGGTTGTCATCTCTTCGAGTGCCGAATGTTGGAGCCGTGAGTTCGGTCTGCAGGGTCGGGTTTTACTTTTGAGTCGGGTTTTTCTAGGACCAAATTGTAAGCCCAATTATCAAGTTTGGGTTTAGGGAAGGCCTAAAGACCGTTAAACTTGGCGCCAATTGGCCCTCTTCGTCTCCTATCTTCATATTGCTGAGTGTTTTTTTTTTTTTTTTTTTTTAATTTTGCAGTAAAGTTCTTCTTACTCTAGCATTGCTATCAAGGAAAGTGACCTTAACGAGAAAATTTGTGCTAATAACGTGTTAAAAGTAAAATAAATTAGAGAGATAAGAAAAAGATAAGAGAGAAAGTGGGAGAAGAGATTAGAATATTCGTGCCTATTTATAGGCATATTAACTTAGAAGTAAACAACTACATAATAAATACTAGCATATGGGGCACACATAAAGTGTGTGAGGAAATTTTTTTTTTTTTTTTTTTTGAAATAGAAGGAGAGAGGAAGAGAGTGATAGAGAATGTGGGAGTGGGATTTTTTTTTTTTTTTTTAATTAGAGATATGTTAGGATTACATATAGGTGTGACTTTGAAAAAAAAACAACAAAATTTGGTTGTATGAAATTACATTTCTGTCTCATATTTCTTATTCATGTTTTGTTTTAATTAGAGGGTTAAAGTAGTAATTTCATAGGGTTTTGATTGACGATGAGTGTTTTATTAATTAGTAGAGATTTATAACATTTATAGCACGTTTACGTAAGGGTAATCGGAATAAGGAAAGGAAATGGAATTCCTATTACGAAGTATTCCATTGTTTACTAAATATTAAGGAATTAAAAAAAGTGATGGAATGTCACATCTCGACCCGGGGCGGATCACATCCCGGGCCCGCTCCACCACCGTAGCACGATATTGTCCGCTTTGGGCTTACCATTCCCTCACGGTTTTGTTTTTGGGAACTCACGAGCAACTTCCCAGTGGGTCACCCATCATGGGATTGCTTTAGCCCCCTTCTCGCTTAACTTCGGAGTTCCTACGGAACCCGAAGCCAGTGAGCTCCCAAAAGGCCTCGTTCTAGGTAGGGATGGGAATATACATATAAGGATCACTCCCCTGGGCGATGTGGGATGTCACATGGAGCCCACATGAAACAAGGAATCCAATTCCTGAAATTGGAGGAACGGGATTCCCTAGTTTTGTTAAGTATTTGAATTCCCTAAGGGTAAGGGAATCGGGAATGGGTCTTTTATTCGTATAATGCCCTCACTGGTTTCTTATTATCCCAACATTGCCCTTCATTTGACACTCATTATGTCATTTTTAATAGATAAAAAAAACCTATTTATATATTTTTATATAGATAACTTTATTATATAAATTTAATTAAGAATTTAATATAATTAATTAGTATGAAAATAATTTATTTATGTAAGGGTAATTTAGTCATCAACTTAGTTTTCATTCCGATTGAAGTAAATTAGTAAACAACTTATATAAACTCAACATCATTGTTGCCATCTTTTAATAATTAAATAAAACCTATTTATATATGCTTATATAGATGAATTTTATTATATAAATTTAATTAAGAATTTAATTTAATTAATTAGTATGCAAATAATTTATTTATGTAAGGGCAATATAGTAATCAATCTAGTTTTCATTCCAATTGAAGTAAATTAGTAAACAACTTATATGAACTCAACATCATTCATACTCCGATTCCAAACAGTTTTAGTAAACAACTTTAACAGAAATCTGATTCTGATTTCATCTCATTTCAATTCTTCTTCAATCCAATTTCCCCTCAATCTAATCTCTCTAAATTTAATTACGAATTAATAAACGTATCATTAATTATTATTTGGTCGTTGCACCTAACAGATACCACTAAACCCCACTTATAGAGACGCTCATAAATATGACGGGACACCTTTTAAAAAAGCTAGGTTTGGTATTTTGAAATTGGGAGATTTTCTCCTTGCAATGACAACTTGATTTTTATTTCTTTTAAGAAAAACATTGAGGTTTTTTTTTTTTTTGTCTGTTTAAAATTAGAAATAAAAAGAAAAGTAGTTGAAGAGGCATATCTATTTTGACTAACTTGATATATTATTGATTAAAGTTGATTTTGTTGGCAATGTCAGAGTTAGAAATTTTTCACGGGATGGGCTAACTTAAAGACTTAAATCATTATAAACAAAGAAATTTAATACTATATTTTTTTTATAGTATCAACTAGCTTAAAAAAATTTCACAAGATGAGCCAAGAACTTTCGTTATTCAAACAAATTCAAACTTGTACATGTATAAGAAGCGATGAGAAAAAAAGATTGTTTATGAACTGTATTATATAATTAAACCGAAAGAATTCGAATCAATTACTAAATACATGATGAACTACATTCGAAAATTAATAAAAATTACATGTAGAATTTTATTTTCTATCAAAAGCTACCTAGACTACAGCCTAGGATAACCCTTAATGTGGCTATGTGTTTGTTGGTTCTCAACATTACCCCAAGAAAACACCATCGCAACGTCCAACTGAAAATGCAAACAAATTTGGCTCATTTGACTTAAGCCGGGATGACAAAGTTGACCAAGGCACGCGAGGTTGGTGGTGGTATCCAATTAAATGAGCTGTTTTTTGGTGACTTGGCAAATTCATGGGAACTTATATTAAGAAATAAAATAAAATAAAAGATAAAACAATCAAATTAACTACATTACACTATACTTAAGGCCCTTCAACAAACTAAAATTGAACCCCTAATGTTTGTAAGTATATGTATTATTAATATTGATTTGATTAATTGGTATCGTAAACATGAATAAACGAGAGGTTAACAAGAGACAATTGTTTGATCAGATAATGGAGAGAATTTTTAGTGTGTTTGGAACACGAGTGGTAGACCACGTGTCATTATACAAATAGTGGGATATATGTATTATAAAGTTAATAATTTTAAAAAATAAAAATTATCTCCATTTATATAAAAGCATGTAATGTACTACTCATATTTCGATCACAATAAAAAATTTATTCGGATAATCAAGAAGCCACATCAGTCAAAGATACCCGGTTGGGACTTGGCTGGTCAATCTTGGCCAACTCCATCACACTTTGCATAGCAATACCATAGTTTTGACTTTATTAGTTTAGTGTATGCATAGTGTAATTGGGCTCAACCATCATCCGCTCCCACTCCAGGATGTAGTTACCCGCTGCCCACGTTTTTAATAATATTAATTATTATCAAATCTTCTCCTCTTTTATTTTACAGTTGGATGATATTTTTTTTATTTATAAATAAAATATATTTCGTTATGTGCACCACTTCATTGTTTAAATAAAAAAGAATAAAGAAAGAAACTTACATGTAATTAATATAATAAGTGATAATATCTAAAACTTATCACACTATGATTTTTTACTTTTTTTACCTCAACACTTGAATATTTGTTACATACAAGAAGTCCGGATATTTCATTTTTTGGACGTGTGAAGGCAACAATTAGAAAATGACTTGTATAAAGATTTTTTCTTCTTTCGATGAATTGCATTATCTTAAAATTGGCGATAACTTTCCTAAAAAATAAGGAGGCCATAAGATTTTCCTTAAAAAATTATGAAACACATAAAATCTTGAGAAGTAAAACCTTAAATCATGAGCCATGAATCCATGATCACACAAAAGGTCGTAGGAAGGAGTTAAACTAAATACTATATTCAGAATATCATTTTATTTGTGTGATTTTTATCATATTTGCTACTCAATTTTTTTTCAAAATATAGATATTTCAAATTTACAACAAGAAATTTCATATGACAAATAGTGAACTTTTATCAGAACTAAATAAGATTCGAATGTATAAGACAAAAATATTGCATAAGAATTTTAAATAGGACAAAAATATTTAATAGGAGTCAGTTTCCTATTGAGATTTACGACGGAGACTGACTTGTTCTATATATTCGCTGTTCTGTTCCATTCCGATGAGTCTGACCACTACTCGCCTTCTCCACACAATCTCCTTCTTCCCCAAATCTCCTCCTCCTCTCTTCTTATCCGCTGCGACTCGAATCTCTTCCTTCTCCAAGCCCTCCGCATTCCCCTCCCTCTCCGCCAGGCTATCCCTCTCATTTCACATCTCCACCATGGCCGACGCTCCCGACGCCGGCATGGACGCCGTCCAGCGCCGCCTCATGTTCGAAGACGAGTAAGTACCTCCCTCCCCACTTTGTCCCTGCGTTTTCTTTTATTTTTGAGCGGTTAGGTTGATCTGTTTGTCATTTGGTCTTTTTATTTTTCTGCTCGGGAAACACCGGAACAGTAAATAAAATGAAATTCATAGGCTTTTTCTATTCTGTTTCCTAAATTCTAGCTATTTATTTCAAATTTATTTTCTGTTGATTGTTGTGTTGTGGTCTGTTTGGTTGCTCAGAATTTGGAACAGATGAGTAACGAATAATTTGTCAAAGGTAAGCTGTGATCGTGAGTTAATTTTCTTTGTGAATACTCCAGTTTCTAGTTGACCAAACAGAGCACAACATAGTGGAGAGGAAAATATAATTAGAAAGACACAAATGTATGCACAGGCTGAGCTCTCATCTGAGCCAATGATACTTAGAGCTCGAGTTTTTGTTCGATTTAAAGGAGGCTACATCTGATCTGAAATCCCGAATTGGTTAGGAAGTAAGAACTGAAACAACCATTTATTGCTTTCCCCTTTAGTTTCTGCGTGTTGCCGAAAACATTTGAATATGAGAATACCAATCAGCTGTGATACTTGTTCATTCCGCAACGGATTGGAATTTAGCTAGGGAGGTTGGGATGGAATAGGAATATTATTAGCTCAACATGCTAAGTAATTCCGCAACACTAAATTTTGAATTCCATTCTAGATTGGCTTTAGTACTACTAGCCATAACTACCCACGGCGGATTTTCATATTTTGGAAATAACGTTTAGGGCGTAATGTAATGTGCACAACCGGTCTTTATTATGCGAAAATTATCACTAGAGAAAGAAGGGGCAACTCCCCCCACTGAGCATCAGTTGTCTCTTCCATCCGTTCAATCGGTGCTGCCCCTTGTCCTTGTCCTTTACGATTTTAACCTTTGATATTCACTCCAATGTATATTCAGGTGTTAGTCACTCCCTGGAGCTGACAATCTATTTTATTCAAATTTCTGCAGATGTATTCTGGTGGATGAGAATGATCGTGTTGTAGGTCACGACACCAAGTACAATTGTAAGTAACTTTGCTTGGATTAACCTTCTCATTGCGAGATTTCAGCATGATAAATTTTTTATTTTTAGAAATTAATATTCTGTTTCAATGGTTTAGGACTTGAAGTTTTATGACTTCATGCCATGGCTTATGATGTAGTACTTGATAAACCGTTCTAGGACATCTTGAATTTGATTTGAGTAAGATAGAAGTTCCGAGGGAAGAATTTTTGTCTCCTATTTTAATTTATTGCAAAGAAAACCCATAGTAAAGGATCATATTTCCTTGGAGCTTGAATGTACTTGGTAATAATGCCTGCTCTATACATGTTGATACAACTCTTGTGTTCTTTTTTGTACAACTGTTGGTTTCTCAAGTTTTAATTTATTCTGTGAACTGCAGGTCACTTGATGGAAAAGATCGAATCTGAAAATTTGCTTCACAGAGCTTTCAGTGTCTTTTTGTTTAACTCAAAGCATGAGTTGCTTCTTCAGGTATTTTTCTTGGATCATGCTAATTGAAAGTCACAGTGGTGGCAGCGTTCAGTTGAGAGTGGTATTTCACAAGATGTTCCATGGTAGAAGGGTGCATCCCGAGGATCTTTGAGTAATAATAATAGAATATGAAGAGCGGATGACTGTGTTTTGCTATTGATGGCATTGATTGTTCGTTTGATATTTGTGGATAATTTCTGTATAACAATTGTTAATTATAGTGTTTGACATACTCATTGTCTTTCTGTGCACAGCAACGTTCTGCAACCAAGGTAACATTTCCACTTGTGTGGACAAACACCTGTTGCAGCCATCCGCTGTACCGTGAATCCGAGCTTATTGATGAGAACTCTCTTGGTATATTTCTCTGTTTATCTTACCTTTCAGAGTCAATTTTACTTGTCCTATTGTGACTTAGTCTATCAGTTTTTTATCTCCATTTTGTTTCCAGGGGTAAGAAACGCTGCTCAAAGGAAGCTTTTGGATGAACTCGGTATTCCTGCTGAAGATGTGCCAGTTGATCAGTTTATCCCGTTGGGTCGCATGCTGTACAAGGCACCTTCTGATGGCAAGTGGGGAGAACATGAACGTAATATTCCAACTCGAGTTACTGTACATTGTTTACTATTACGTATTTGCAGTTGATTACCGTCTCTTCACTGTCCAAGATGCATTTGTTAGACTGGTCGTGATAATTGAACAAATTGTCTTGTTTCAGCTTTTTGATATTTACCCTGTGTGTGTATTATGTTTTGTTTGCAGTTGATTACCTTCTCTTCACTGTACGAGATGTTAATGTGCATCCGAACCCTGATGAGGTAGCTGATATCAAGTACGTAAACCAGGAGCAGCTGAAAGAACTGTTGAGGAAGGCAGATGCCGGGGAGGAAGGTCTGAAGCTGTCGCCTTGGTTCAGGCTCGTTGTGGACAACTTCTTGTTCAAGTGGTGGGACCATGTTGAGAAAAACACCATCAAGGAAGCTGCTGACATGAAAACCATCCACAGGTTGACTTAAATCGAGTCTGCTGGGAAACTTTGATTGTGGTTTTATTATACTTGGTGTTTTTTCCCGTTCCAATAAGTTTGGACTCATAAGGCGTTCCCACAAGCGGGCATTTTGTTGTTGTTGTTACTTGATTTAGTTCGGTTCTTTCTTGACTGAAACAAGTTTGTTAAATGCCGTGGTTTTGTAATTTAGAACTGATGAATCAATAAGAAACTTTTCGCCTCTTTCGTCATGAAACAGGTTCACAAATTTCTTTTCTGCATGTTTGTCTCGGCAGGGCAAGAACTTGCTATTTAGTCCTGCGAAAATGCCACGGTGCCAGTATTCCATGCCATCGTACAGCATTATGTATTTAAACTTTTACACGTGTTAGTGCACAATTGGTTCGGATACCACGGTTGTGGACTTCAATCACAAGTTGCCAGCATTAGAGCACTCCCTTGTGTTAAAGGGACCTCACATCCCACATCGGCTGGAGCAACAAAGTCACCGCTCTTTATATTGACTAAGGAGGGGCACAAACAGCACCTTGGGGTGCTGGGCTGGGATATACACGTGTACCTCAACCCTAAACCATGCCCCGATTCTACGGGTCAACCTGTAAGGGGTCTTTATCCGGTGTTTCCCCCGTGCGGTTAAAAAAATGAAACAACGACGCCTCGCGCTGTATATTCCCGCGTCGATAAAAAGCCCTCGAGAGGTTCGAAGGTGGTACCGCCGACGCCTGTTGTTCGTCCTCTCTTGGCTTTCCCAGGTGTCTCGCGGTGCTTGTTGTCCTCACCTCTCGTGGCACCCCGGCCTATTTTTATTCTCTCGCTTCTTATTTTTTGCTATGAGATAGGAGAGATTATAGAGTGTCATTTTAATGGAGTTCCCTCAGCATTTCTTTTTCTTTTCCTTAGCATTTTTTTCTCTTTTCATACACACACTTGTCTGAACGGCTAAATTTGTTGAAGGTTTATGATGAAAGCCTTGTAAAGTTATATCTCGATAATTGTATGGATGTCTTTTGTGTGAAACGTCACATGTATTGAGTTTCAACTGTCTTACAAATTTTGGCAAGGCTGAAATTGTCTTCATCAACTATGCATATTTAGTTGTCCAATTATGTAATTTCAATCTTTCTATCTCATTCGTCATGGGATACATCACGTTAATATGTCAGCAGCACCATAATGGTTTACCTGGTATAATTAATTGTTAATAATATGACTATGCAGGTGTGAACATAGATCTGTCTCTTTTCAGAACTAAAAGCCACCTATGATGTGCTCCACTTGTTATATCAACCACAATTTAATTAAAATTTAATAATAACACAGATTCTTTGCGTTGAATACTTCACCAAACTTTCTTTAGCATTTTCCTTTTGTTTTTACCTTTTGGATTTATTGTGTAGATTCATCAAGTTTATTTCTTTCTTTCAAAGGAGTCATCTCCCCAAAACTATAATATATCTTTCCAAATAATCTCACTAAATAAGGGGAAAAAAAATTAGGAAGATTTAACAAAACACTTCTGGTACGGTTTATTTTTAACAAAAAACCACATTTATACATTTTTCTGGTACCATTCACTATACCTTTAAAAATGGTTTTTCATTAAAACAGAAGTTTTTTTGGACTTTTCGTTAGTTTTTCTAGAAAAATGTTTGACAACTTTGAGTTTTAGTGATAAAGATAAATAAAAGGTAAAGTAAATAATACTAAGATTAACTTTTTAGTATAAAAATATGGTTTTTCTTTAAAGTAATCAGTACCGAAAATTTTTCGTTAAAATTCCTAAAACAAAACTCAACTAGTGTAAAAGAAGAGAAAAATCCTCTTCGAATAAATAATGAAGGAAAACAAACAAGGGAAAAAAAAAACAACAGATGAAAAAGACTGTATCTTGCACGCGTTTTACAACCTTTATGTGGTGTATGCTAATCCTATTTATTATCATTAGATGAAATTAAATTTTGAGATTTATACTTATTTCCTAAACGAATTTTGAAATTCACACTCATTTAACTGTTATAAATATGATGGTACAAATGCTTCCTAAAACAGATCAGATTTTCTCTCCCCCTCAAAGCTTCTTGCTTTTCCTTCCTCTTCCGAGAGAGACGCAGACACAGACACCCACAGTCATAACTCACAAGTGAACTGCTCAGCTGCGTTCCGGTGTCCTGCTCCATCGTTCCAGGTATCAACTTTTCATATTAGCCGCCGGATTTCATCTCCTCTCTTGTCTTGATTCGTCTGATTTGGTTATCCGATTGATCAAAATTGGTGTCAAATTCCAATTTCTTGCATTTCTCTGGCATACAGGCCGACCCAATATGAAAATTAATCAACTTTTTCTTTTTCTGTATTGATTTGGATCATTGGGTCGGGTGTCTTGCTTGGATTTGTATGAAAATTAGATTAAAACCAGCTTCTGCAATTAATAATTTAATGAATGATTAATAGAGTTAAGATTTCTGATTAATCTTGTTAGTTCTGAATATGTATAATGATGCGAACAACATAGAGATCTAATCCTTGCGTGTGTTTATGTGGATGAGGTTTGGTGTTTTTTTTTTTTTCCCGAGTTCAGAAGGCATGTGAACTTATGAAAATTTGTATATGATTAATCGTAATTAGTTTTAACTTTTATTAGGAGGTTGAGATTTGTAATATATTGTGCAGTTTTCTGTAATTTGAGTGAATCCAAACATGTAAGATTTACAAATCTTCTCTGCCTTGTGTATTCTTGAAAATGGCGACTCAATACAAAATGCTGCTGGTTTCAATTGTTTTCGGACTTGGAAAACCATGTCTGAGCTGGGGGAAAACGATGTTAGCGTAATTTATTCAAAGAGTAGTATGCATCCTATATTTGAATTCTTGAAAATGTTGATACTTTGTTAGGTGATCATCTCGGGGGTCCTATTTGTTCCGTATATTTTCCTTTTTTTGCTGTGACTGGTCATTGTTGTTTGTTGCAAATGAAATGAGTAAACCATTTTGAGCTTTTGAATTTTCTCATGTTGAAGGGAATTCTGCAGTGGTCCTCAGCTCTACAAAATGTTTTTTTTTTTTGACACTCATAGTTGAAGCGAAGATAATTGGATTATGGCAGCGTGTGACTTGAAATATTGATGGGGTTTTAAACTATCCGTATCATGATTTTAATTTGCACAACTCCATTTCAAGCGCCGATTCTACTACTGATGCTTCGGTTGATCTTAGTGTGTGCAAGACTAATATTGCAATCTTTGCATTGTAACCACTTTATGTCTCATATAAAGCATACTTCTGTAACATTTAGTGTTTGGGATTCTTATATTTTCATTTCTTCCATCAAATCTCTCATGACATCCTCTACGTGCTTTGCTATAACGTTTCCCGTGAAACCTTCTATAAGTTGCCTGTTGTCAGTCTAACACATCGACCCTTGTCTTGTCCTGAAGCTGCTGGGAACAAATGGCCTTGGTTACAACTGCTGAAGTTTGCGACGCTCACTCGCAGTTGATTGGAAGTGGTGATCTTCGGGTGCTTGAGCCAGTATTCCAGAGATATGGCCGGCGACAGGTCTTCTCTGGACAAATAGTTACCTTAAAGGTATTTGAAGACAATGTTCTTGTTCGTGGGTTTCTCGAGGAGAAAGGAAACGGCAGAGTACTTGTTGTGGATGGGGGTGGAAGCAAGCGGTGCGCAATATTGGGAGGCAACCCTGTAGTCCAAGCTCAGAACAACGGATGGGCAGGGATAGTGGTCAATGGCTGTATAAGAGATGTCGACGAGATTGAAGGCTGTGACATCGGCGTGAGAGCTCTTGCATCCCATCCCATGAAAGCCAACAAGAAAGGGATTGGAGAGAAACAGGTACCGATAACCATTGCCGGGACAAGAATCTGTGACGGAGAATGGCTTTATGCCGACACCGATGGAATTCTGATCTCTCGTACCGAATTATCTGTCTAAACCTTAAACAAAGACCCTTCGAAAGGAAAATTTGTTTCCTGCAAACTGTTGTCCTGCAACGGTTGCAGAAAGATTTTCTCCTTCCGAAGACGAGTAGTATTCGCAGCACGAAATCTATGTCTTTCTTTCTTTCAGTTGCTAAGCTGTTGTACCTTTGCCTCATTTTCCAACTGTCTACTGTATTGAGCAACATTACACGATATCGAACTCTTAACTATGTTTTAGTTGGTTTATCAATAATGATAATAATTTGATCAGTAACTTAGTCATGTGCATTAACACAAGGCAACAAGTACATAATTTTTTACATGGTTTACATCGCCTTATAAACAGACCGATTCCGAGTCCCCGACTTCCTCAGGAGCAGCAACACTTGCATCGTCTCTTGTAATGCTGATTGTTGAGGGTCCAGATGAGCCGACAGTTTCTGGCAAATTCAAATCCCCACGTTGCAAGTAGATTGCCTTTCTTTTGCTTCTGCTTCGTTGCCATTTTCTTAGCAGCTCTTGAACATCCTCGCTCTCGTCATCTCTAGATATGGCTCGTGATCCCCTAGCACGTTGCCTCCGCTCTGCAGAGGATGATTCTCTTTTACTGCTATAACTCGGGACCTCAGCGACGTCCCCTGCTGCTGGGGTTGCGGCAGTACTGGCACTGATCGTCGTCATTGGAAAGAAGAGCGGCCTGCACCAAATCATGAGAAGTACGAGGAACATAACATAAATGTATAGAGAGGTCCAGACGTAGAATGTCCACTTCCAGCTGCGCACCAATTGTTTAGTCCAAGGCAGCTGGGAGTTCATCAAAATTTCAGCTTCGTACAACTGTGGAATGTACGAGGTTCCGGCCCTTGGAATTAAAGTTACTCTTATGGCTTGAGTTCTTGGATAATGCCCTTCCTTGTTCTTGATTATTTGGACCGTTAACTTCTGGGTTTCACCAGAGATTCCTAGCAGCAGAGGAACTCCCATCAGAAATGTTCGTGTGAGTCGAACCGGGAGGCTTCTAAATCGCAGCATGCAGGGCTGGCTTGATCTTGTAATCACATCACCGTTCACTGACAATTGTTCTGCACTCAACTGATGGCCATATCACCAATTAGTTAATTAATTAGTAACAAACAATAATTTCAGTCAAATTATGACCAATCTCATGTAATGTAACACTAGTCAGGCTTTTCCCCCCAAACTTTCAAATGTCGATTTCCCCTCTAGAATTTAATTTCAACCAATTTTTCCCTAAACTATTATAAACGACCAATTTCTCGTACTGTCATGTTATTTAATTGTGGTAGCGAGATACAAATCCAATGAGAAATCGGTGAAATACACAATAGCCTCGACGAACATATGCACGAACGAACGTCTTGCACAGAGAACTTTTTGATGTAACACATCTAATAAGTTAATAACTAAGAGATGGATAAATAGATACCTGAAAGACACCAATGTCCCTATTGAAATCAGATTCAGGCATCAAAAGCACCAAAGAGACATAAAAAGTGTGTCCAACAGGAATTCCCCTCACATGCTTCCTAGAATATGAACTCTTATGTCGGTAAATATCATCAGCAGAACCAAATGCAAAGACAGCCGTCGGATGAGGCTCCGTGTAATCGAAGTGCAGCTGCTCCCTGACGAACACTGGCTCCTCCACCCACAGATTCACCAACCCAATTCCGAAAAGAGCGGATAAAAGCAAAACCATGACCAAAACCATGCAGACATAAGCGGCCCCGAGAAGCCCGAATCCGATCTTCTTGAGGAGGAGGGCGCTGCCGTAGGTGATGGTGGAGGGGACCTGCTGGACGACAGATTCGACGGTTTCTTTGGCCTCCTCGGCTTGGTGGTAGGACTCGGAAGCGGCGGACAGGAGGGAGAAAATGGGAGCGGAGAGAGTGGTAAAGCAGTTGTAAATCAAGTCGATTTGTAAAGACGCAAGCTTTGAGAACCAATCTGTTGGTTTTGGTAAGCCATATTCATCATCTTCATCAAATATTGGTGTCTCTGGCGGCAGCCGCGGTGGGTCGGTGATTGTTGAGTTGGGGTAAGTAGCTTCCATGTCCTTTGAGTCTCTGACACTGAGAGAGAGAGTGTGAGAGTGCTGTCGTAGCTTAGCCAAGCCAAACATAGCAAGAGGCAGAGCTCCAGGTGTGTAATGTGCATGAAAGGAAAAGACGCGACGTGGAAGTGTGGCTGTTTGAGGGGTTGACATCTGTTCTGTTCTGTTGTAGCTTAGCTTTATATATTAATTTTTAGAAGGTGGTGCTTCTTTACACACTTGTTCATTTATCTTTTAATTTTTTTTAATTTATATGATCTGACAGTTATAATTTAGTGTTTTGTAAATATGATGTGATTTTTAAACATAATTTTTAGCTTTGGTCCATTTATGTTTAATTTTAAACATCAATTTTGTTTGATTCATTCGATTCAACAATTATATATAAAATAGAATGTGCGTAACTAAGGTTTTCCATAATAAGCCGAAAAATTTAAGAGTAAATCCAATATGTTGAACTCATATAGTAATCACACTCATAGACTGACAAATTTGAGTGTAATTCTAATATATCGACCTCATGAGTTCAATATATTAAACTGATGAATTCGTATACTGAATTCATGAAGAGTTCGGTATACTAAATTCATGATTGTGATGCGTTACTATTTACTAAATTCATGTTAGTAACATAAAAAATTGGTAAGAACGATATATGTACTTTGCAAATTCATTTTCAGTGGTGTTTGGTGATATTTTTATTTACCTTTAAGTAAGAGTTTTTATATTCGATTCTTACTGATTTCACTCTCTTTATCAACTAACAATCTAATTCATGATTTCACTATGTCTAACAACTAACCATCTAATTCATTAACTCTTTCTACTAGAGATCAAATCTCTCAAAATGAATGTGGTCTCTCTATGACCACAATTATTAATTGACACATATTAAATTTTGAAAACAAAATTTTAAAAAAAAAATTTCTACTGTTGAAAAAAAAAAAAAGATAGAAAAAGAAAACCATAGTCAGCAACGGATCTGCATATACGAACAGTTTCACTGAAGGAAGCGACAGAGTTGATCAAACGACAACGTTTCGGCTCTCCCTTGCTTCATCTACTTCGCGAGACGTCTCGCCGCCGACTCTGCTTCCGAAACATTCGAAATTACTAGACCCGCGTAATTAGCACATGATAATCTCCCTGATTAAGCAATGCAACAACCTTTCGTCCCTCAAAGCCGTACACGCCGCCGTCCTCAGAACCCATGACCTCCACCTCAACCTCTTCCTCTGCACCAACCTTATCGCCCACTACGCCTCTCTAGGCTCCCCCTCTCACGCTTACACCCTCTTCTCCGCCGTCTCCTCCGCCTCCGACGTCTTTCTCTGGAATGTCATGATCAGAGGTTTCGTCGACAATGGCCTGTATAACAAAGCCATTGCTCTGTACAGTAAAATGTGGGACGTGGGTGTTAGACCCGATCATTTTACTTTCCCTTTTGTGATTAAGGCTTGTGGGTTTGCTCGTGATTGGAGATTGGGTAAGAAGGTTCATGGAGATGTGATTGAATGTGGGTATGCATTAGATGTGTTTGTAGGTAATGCACTTATCGGTTTGTATGGGAAATTTGGGCAGGTTGAAACTGCACGGAAGGTGTTTTATAAAATTCCCCAGAGAAATGTGGTTTCTTGGAGTTCGATGATTGGGGTGTACGCGCAAAATGGGTGCTTTGAGGATGGGTGGGAATCTTTTTTAATGATGTTGAATGAGAAAATTACACCCAACAGGGCTTCCGTTTTGAACGCGATGGCATGTGTTTTTCAAGAGAATGATGCTGGTGAGGTTTGTGGAGTTGTGACCGGTAATGGACTTGATTTGGACCGTTCAGTTCAAAATGCTGCAATGCAAATGTATGCACGGTGCGGAAGAATGGATATTGCTCAGGTGTTTTTCGATAGGATCAGTGATAAGGACTTGGTGTCTTGGTCATCCATGATCGAAGCATATGCGCAAGCTGATTTGCCTCTTGAAGCTGTTGAGCTATTTAAAGAGATGAGAGAGCAAGGGGTTCTCCCTGATTTGGTGGCACTTCTAAGTGTTGTTCGCGCTTGTTCAAGTTTAGCATCGTTTCAGCAAGCGCGTTGGATTCATGGACTTGTTATTCGTAGCTTTTTCAGCAATTGCATTGCGCTTGAAACTTCTATAGTTGATCTATATGTTAAATGCGGAAGTTTGATGTATGCTAGAAGGGTTTTTGATGAGATGCAAGAAAGAAATATAATCTCGTGGAGCACCATGATTTCAGGATATGGGATGCACGGTCATGGAAGAGAAGCAGTTGACCTCTTTCATCAGATGAAGGCTCTTATAATACCAGACCACATTGCGTTTCTATCAGTGCTGTCAGCCTGTAGTCATGGTGGGTTGATTGCCGAGGGATGGGACTGCTTTAATTCCATGAGTAGGGATTTTCATGTCACACCAAGGCCCGAACATTATGCATGTATGGTTGATCTTTTGGGACGAGCTGGTCGACTGGATGAAGCCTTTGAGTTCATTGAGAGAATGCCGGTAAGGCCAGATGCTGGTGTATGGGGATCACTTCTCGGAGCATGCAGAATTCATTCATATACAGAACTGGCTAAAATTGCTGCTGGACATTTATTCGAATTGGATGCAGGGAACCCAGGGCGATATGTTCTAATGTCCAATATTTATGCATCTTCTGGGAAACAGAAAGATGCTGATGAGATTAGAGATTTAATGAAACAAAGAGGGTTGAGGAAAGTGGCTGGTCACACCAGTATAGAGATTAAGAACAAGGTCTACACATTTGTGGCGGGAGATCATTCGCATGCTCAATCGGATTTGATCTATATGGAGCTGGAGAAATTGATAAACAGGATTCGACAAGAAGGGTACAAGCCGGATTTGAACTTTGTGCTGCATGATGTGGAGGAAGAGATGAAGGAGAAAATGCTGTATGCGCATAGTGAGAAGCTTGCAATAGTTTTCGGACTGTTGAATTTAGGACCGGAAAGTGTGATCAGAATAAAGAAGAATTTGAGAGTTTGTGGGGATTGTCATACAGCTTCCAAGTTTATCTCCAAGGTTACAGGAAGGGAAATTGTAATGAGAGATGCTCATAGATTCCACCATTTCAAGGATGGTGCATGTTCTTGTGGGGATTATTGGTGAACATAAACTCGTTAGCTTAACAAGTTGTGTTCATGTCAACCCGTTAAGAAAGTAGTAGTTGTAGCAAGTAAATTCTTTGGTTTAGTTACATAAAAATACTATACTTGTTTAATGTTTACTTAGCGTTGGAAGGCAAACCTAAGCTTAGCGAGGTTGGCTTAAACGTACGTTAATAGAGGAGGAATTATTACTCATTGTTTTGGATTATATAGGAAAAGCAAACCAGCTTCTCAAGATTTGTGGCTAGCCATTAGCATAACAAATCCCACGCTTAAGTCTCGAACTCCTAAAACATAACTATTACATTATCGAAAAAGAAATGCTAAAGCTTCCTATTTTATAATGTTCACACAAAAATTAACGTTAATCAGTGAAGAGGTAAAGAATTCATAGAGAGTTTCATTTTCGACATAGTTTCTTTAGCATTTCTCTTATCGAAATAAAACTACACTAATTACTAATCAATGAGCTAATATAGAAAATGTGCCAAGTAAAATGGATTTACTGTGTTTGGTACGTGAATTAAGTAAATAATACTTGGTAAGTATTGTTGCATCATGCCTAACTTAAAAGGAATACAAGCAATCAATTAGATAAGGTTAAAACTTGAATAGAGTTTGACGGAAATATTTTCTTAGTCATGGTGACATAAAAACTCATAATCACTTATCCTTTGATTTGACACTAAAAACTAGATGGTCATTTTTTTCAAATCCAAATAGTATTTGACTATTTTTTGTTGATCATCCACTGTCCAAAAGTATGAGACTCTATAGTCGATAAGCGATGAAATTAAAAGATAATAATGCAATAAAAATAGTAGAAACTTGAAGAGAAAAAGAGAAATGTTAAGAAGATTGGAATTGGATCATCTTCAAGGCAATGCCTCAGGATTCTACTGACCGGACAACATGTGCCGCTGGATTTTGATCCAATGACTACAAATAGAAGGGTCCCTCTAAAAGTTATAATGATCGTAGCCGTTAGATCAAAATCCAACGACTCATGTTGTCTGGTCAGTAGAATCCCGAGGCATTGCCTCGGAGAGGATCCAATTCCAAGAAGACTCTCTCACTTTACAGTGAGACTTTTCATGAACTCCTCGTCATTTCATTTTTTTTACAGAACATTTTATAATATTGGTACGAGAATTGTATCAAAATATTAAGAAATTCTTCTCAATATTTCTCAAGGAAAAATTGTAATAGAAATTTAAGGGAAGAAACGAAACCAACTTTATCTAGTTTTACGTGAAAAACATTGTAAAGAAATAACACGTATTGGATTTTGGGGGGAGTTTGTTGAAGTTCATCGTTTCTGATAAGAAGAAGAGATGTGTCGTTCCCGAAAAAAGCTTTAATCAGCGTAGGACTATTAACCCACCTCTCTCTCTCTCTCTCTCTCTCTCTCCCCTTCTTCTTCTTCCCCTCTCTCTCTGATAAATCCATTTGTTCTTCTTATTGGAAACACACATAAATTTTGTACCATAAATATAGACATAGAAACTTGATCAAAAAAGCCTTTTCGTTTCCTGAATTTTGAATCAAACCATTTTTTTTTAATTTAATTTTCATTTCGATACAATAACAAGGAAGAGGTTTCAGCTCCGCAACCACTCAGGGAGGAGGAGCTGAAACCAAAAACCAGAGTCAGGGTTTTTAGAAAATTCCTACAGTTAGATGGCGAGGCAGAGTCACAGCCTTGTCACTCTAGCAGGAAAATCCGACCAGACGGACAAAAAAAATACAGTGTGTGTAAAAAAATAAGGGATTTTTTTAGACCAATGGAGCAAGAAGACGACGCCGTCACGGAGAGCAAAGCAGACGGAGGAGGAGGCGGTGGTGGTAGTGGTGGAGCAGGGAGCAGTATTAGCATTGCAGAGAGGAGGGCAGCCAAGTGTGGATTCAATGCGGAGAGGATCAACACGGTGCGTGTCAGGACAACCAACCCTTTGAATTCTCCGCCGGCGAGGTCCCCGTGCCTTACTATTCCGTCTGGTATCAGCCCCACGGCTCTGCTCGACTCCCCCGTGATGGTCCCCAATTCTCAGGTTTTTCTTTTTTCGTTCTTTTTCTTTCATCTTTGTTAATTTTCATGGTTTTTTTTTTTTTTTTGGTGAAATTTTGGGTTTTTCTTCTTTTGGGAGATAAATGTATGTGACTGCATATTCTTCTGGATTTTGTTTAGTCCGAAAAACCTCGGAGTATAGTATACTACGGAGCACCATAGAACTTTTCGCCGTGTGATCAAGGAAACGTATAACTTTGTATGTTTTTGGTTTTTTGGTAAACTTATGGGTTTCTGAACCGCCGTAGTATATCTGCATCTGGTTGCAAGCAATTGGTAGTAGGGTGAAAGTAAATGTCAAACAGATTAACAGTTTTTACTTCTTTTAGTATTTGGTTGCTACTCATTAATCTTTATTAGCTTATTTAACTAGAAAACTTGTGTTAAAAGGAACTAATTAACTTACCTTGTTCATTTATAATTTGGTTTTTTCAGATCTGAATTTGTCATTCTGCACTTTTGTATAAAAGTCTCTGCTTTGACATTGTTTGGTTCAAAATACAATCACCAAAAGCTAGGCATATGAACACTATGGATGTTGAGAGTTGCAAAGTCCAAAGCTTTTTCTTTCTTTGTGATGTTGTCTAGGACGTCCTGCTTGATATGTGATCTTCGATTGTTGTATTGTTCTAGGCGCTTCCATCTCCCACCACCGGAACTTTTCAATTGCGTCCTCCCAATGATAACAGCTCGCTGCTGAAATCAGGAACTCGTGAAGATGATGGTTACAGGACGGCCTATTCGAATTTTGGAAATCAGGTAAATGCCTCAACTTACGATGCGTCCTCATATCTTCAAATCATCAATGTCCAACGGTACTTGTTTAAACCAAAATGTAAGTGTTTAAACCAAAATGTCCAAGGGGGGAGTGACTTTGATAAGTTTCCCAAAGGTACATATTTCATGTCTGAAAGTACCAATAAATTATGTTAAGAGGTTTTTGTGAGGTTGTGTTTGCATGAGTTTGGTATCTTCCCATTGCGTTGTTCCTCAGGGATCTACTGTTGACTACCAAGCTCTTGTTTTGGAGCAACAACCAATGGAGTTTCAATTCCCGATGGAGTTTTCCAAAGAAGCTAATGCAATGAACTATGCTGTGGATCCGTCCACTGATGTTAGAAACATAAGCAGTGGTGTGATTATGAATGCCAACGGCGCAAACTTGCAAATGTCTCATTCCAGTGCAGCTAGCGATCAAAACTCTCTTCCCAAAGAAGCGGTTGATGGGGAGGACATGGGGACCCATCAGTTTTCAGAAGGAGAGCATAAGGGGTCATACTCAGCTGCAGGAATGGTAAGGACCTCAGAACACGGATACAATTGGAGGAAGTATGGGCAGAAACAGGTAAAAGGTAGTGAATATCCAAGGAGTTATTACAAATGCACACATCCAAATTGTCAGGTGAAGAAAAAGGTGGAACGATCCTATGATGGTCAAATAACAGAAATCATCTACAAGGGAGCTCCTCATAATCATGCAAAACCTCAGCCTAACCGTAAAGCTGGAGCATCGGTTGGACCATCATTTTCTTATGATGACATGTTAGAGATGGGTGAAGGTAGTAGGGCTGCTGTCAAAGTTGAAGGTGGGCCAGTTTGGACAAATATTCAGTCCTGTAAGGGTAGGAAAGTTGGCTACTATGGGAGGCCTGACGGTCTGGAAAGGACATCCTCAGCATCTGTTGTTACCGAGCTTTCTGATCCATTTTCAACTACCCAAGGGAAGTCCATGAATATCTTTGAATCAGCCGAAACTCCAGAGCTTTCATCCACACTTGCTAGTCATGATGATGATGATCAGGCCACCCAAGGAAGCATATCACTTGGAGATGATGCAGATGATGAAGAATCTGATTCAAAAAGAAGGCAAGTCAATTTCTGATTATCTCAAAGGTATCTTTTTCCAGGACGCCATGACTGAACAACATTATAATCTTCTCCATTGGTTTTTGCTTCCAGAAAGAAGGAGAGCTGCATGATTGAAACAAATTTTGCATCCAGGGATGTCCACAAACCAAGAGTAGTTGTCCAAATTGAGAGCGAAATTGACATACTTGATGATGGCTATCGCTGGCGGAAGTATGGGCAAAAAGTTGTCAAAGGAAATCCAAACCCCAGGTATGCTCTTCCTCTCTGTCACTCACTCATTCCATCGAACTTGTTAGTGTGGATCTCTATGGAGTTATGAACATAGAAGAGTTCATTAAAAAAATATAGAAGAAGGACAGAGGATGGCATTTTCTTGGTGTAATTTATTTCTTCAATTAAGATATTAGCTCATAATCCGTATTATTTGCATAACAATTTCTATGTATACGGTTAATCTTTGTATCATTCTTCATCCTATAGGAGCTATTACAAGTGCACAAGTGCGGGATGTTCAGTAAGGAAGCACGTGGAAAGGGCCTCCCACGATCTGAAATTCGTAATTACAACATATGAGGGAAAACACAACCACGAAGTGCCTGCAGCGAGAAACAGTAATCACATGAATTCAAGTAGCGGTAATGGACTCCCATCTACTGCCAATGCTCAGCCAGTTCTGGTATTACCTAGAAATACCAATATTCCAAAGCCTGAGACACAAGTACAAGATCTTGCACCTCATTTTGATAGAAAAGCGGAATTCCATGACAAATACATGAGGCCTAGTTTTCTCGGGAATTTCAGTAATGACATGAAATTTGGTTCTTCCTCCCCCTACCAAATGAAATATCCTCCTCTGCAGAATACCATGCTGTATGCCTCATTCGGAATGCATGCTAATCACAATGTGGCTCATCAGGCTGGTTCTGTTGTCCCAGACTTCCCAATTTCACTGCCTATGAACCTTCCGCCACCCGGTAACCTCCCTCTCGCCAGTTACGATTTCAACAACGGAAAATCAGTTTGTCCAGAACAGCCTTATTTTTCCGGACAGCAGCTGCAGGAGATCGATGTAAGATTCCTACAGCCTAAACAAGAGCAGAAGGATGATAACCTTTATGATGCCTGCTTCCCAACAATGGATCAGTCAAGTGCAGCATTATCGTCGTCATCGCTATTCTATCACAGGGTCATGGGAGGTTATCCGTCATAATTTTTTCTGTTCTTCTGCTTCTAAAGCAGTCATCAGCCGAGGCAGATTTTGGTTTCCCGCTCGCCTCGTTCTGGTTAAAGGTTTTATTTTCTTGCAAAATTTCATTGCAGACAGTTTCCTCTTCATGTTTTCCAACTCGATCAATCTCTCTCCCTCACTAGTGTATACTGAGCTTGAATTCCGTTTTCTGGCGCCGGAAACAAAGACTGGAAAAGGGGTTTGTATTTGAAATTGTTGGAATCATTTAAACACAGCAACACAATAATCAGAGTCTTCAAACCACCATTGATATTTGATATGCTATTCATTGATAACGTTCAAAGATCAACAACATCAAGAAAGAAACTGATTTAAAAAGCACATGGAATCAATTCTCAAACATTGATTTGATCATCATCTTAGGCATAATAGAAAGCAAGACCCATAAACTATTATACATCCCATCGTAAAATTCCACTTAAATACCCTAAATAACCTTAAACCCACTTCCCAACCATACCAAGCACCAATCCCGTTCCGACCCCATTCTAGTAATTTTACCCCCCAAAGCACCGGAAAGCCCGTTCCTTTGGCTGATTCGATTCGATTTTGAACCGAAATTTTACTTCTTCAGGCTTCCACGGACGCCGGGGCGTGGCTTGTTAGCGTCCTTGACCGGCTCCGCCACCTGGGTGCTGGTGCTAGCGTGGCGGTTCACAATCTTCTCCTCCTCGAACGGGATCTTCGGATGCCGAGCTTCGTGGTGAATCTTGATCGATTTCACGTCCGGCGCCGTAATCTTACAGTGCGGGCACTCCATCTTCGCGTGTCCTCCCTTGTCTTGCCCGGTCCGGTCAGCTATCCCGGCCTTCCCGCCGCCGCGGTTGGTGGTCGCAGCATCGATCTTGGCGGCGATCTCCTTGGCCGTGTGCTTCTTGGGCTTCGCTTTGCCTGTCATCTTAGTCGATCACTTTGATCGGACGGCGTAGATGAAAACCCTAACTCTAATAGTCCGACCCTCGGACGGAGAGGACCTTAACCTTATGAGAAGATTGGGAGAATGTGTGTGGGTGCGCGGCGTTTATGGCTCAAAATATATATAGGCTTTATCTGTCTTTCACGATGACTTGGTGTACTCAGATGTACGTGAGCTCGGGTGACGTGCTCGGGTTTCATTGGTTCTTATAGTATGGGACTTGATTGGATCAACAGAGTTTGCACATATATTTTGTAATTAGCCATTGGCGAATAAGGTTGATGATTCTTTTGACTCAAAACAAACGATTACGATGTCTATGAATTATAAGTTTTGGTTCTAACCACTTTTTGATTCGTGTTGATACTTCTAACCGGTATGTTTTGACGATTGTAATGTCAAATTGGGTGTCAATTTTTATACATTACGAGTCTCTAAAGCTGCTGCAAACGTGTTATGTTTCAATTTCTTTTAATTTTTATGACAACTCAATCATCATAGTGTAAAATGTATACTAATTTCCTTGTGAGTTTTGCATTTTGTTAACATATATGCGCACAATAGAATAAACAAAATATAATGACGAAATTGACATTCGATGGAATATTGGCACAAACTAAAAATTTAGAGACCTCAAAACGAAATTAAAAGCTCAAAGGACAAAGTAAAACGAGTTCGAAAGTTCAGGTTCATTGAGCATTGATGTAGATAGAATAAGTCCAAACCTTAAGGATGCCCTTGAAATTTTAAAACCTGCAATAGTGCAGTTTATCCCTTCAAGAGAGAGAGAGAGAGAGAGAGGCTTGGTAAATAACATTCACTAAGTAGAAAGGTCTTCATCGATACAGAGAAATTCTAAAAGAATAAACAAATCAGTAGTAGTAGTAGTCCACATTGTCCCAAGAGATGCCAATGGAAGACCAAATCCAAAAGAAATAGTTCCGAATCGATCCTTTACCGGAAGAAGCTAACGAGGATGACACCATGGACTCATATTATACACCACAGTGACAAACCGATGTATGTCTAAGTGAGACTAGTAGCAAAGCACGAGGTAAAGAAACAAGGGCCCTCCAACTCCAATTCCGCAAGCTGTGTGTCAAACTTTCATGGTTTGGGGCTTCTGTAAATTGTCTTCTTTGTATAACAACCTCCTCTTGTTCGACCCGTAACCTTGATACTGGTAGATTATGCTGTACAGGCACTGCCTCAGCAGCATTATGTCAAATCCTTCTATAAACCTCAAATCTGTTGGTCTAGACTTCACGCCGGCAAAACGCTGGTACTCCTCAAACACAGAAGACAAACACCAATTCTGAAATTTTCGTAGGCAACCAACAAGACAACCTGTCCGATGCTGTAACAGCAAAATTGCAAACAAAAGGTGAGAAAGAACTGCCATAACCGAAAAATTGTTACAATCCTAAAAGTTCCTGTCATTAACAAGAGAAAGTGCATATTGCCGTATCAGTTTGAAATTCAAGGAGGCCCTAATGTGACACTACTCCGGATATATTATACACCGGATATATTATCTGTTGTTATATGAGGTTATACTATCATGGAGATTTGGAGAAAATGATTCCTGGCTGAAACCTAGAAACACAGATAAACTATAAGCCAGCAAAAGATAAATTCTTTAAGGAAAGATCTCTCACTGATAACAAATACATCAATAGTTAAAAGTACGGCATTCAGTTTCTGATGCTTTGCATGTTAAACAGTAGGAGCCTGAGCAAAGCCAGCCCGTTTTGGGAAATGACAGAGACTATTTTTTAAAAGCTGAATCCTATTTTCTTAGACATCTCTACATAATATTAACAATGATCAACAACAAGAATGAAATGTTTACATTGTTTGAATAAAGAGAATCCATATCGATCAAGAAAATAAAATCTCAAATCTAAATGAACGGTAATGCACTCTAAATTCTGTTCTTGAAAAACTAATTTTGATTTGTTGAACACTGAAATGAAAGCTAAATTGACTTCTGAAGAAACAAGTATTGTATCATAAGACAGTGCGTCCAAGTAAAACAAATTATGACAGGCTGATGATAGATAGAACATATAAGATTTACCTTTCCACGCTTGCAGTGGATCAAAACTGGATGATTTCGCACATCTAGAAACACGAAAAAGGTTACAGTTAGAAATTATGAAGTGTAATACTAAAAATTAAATACAAAGTTAAATATAAAAAAGAAAGGCAGAACTGCCATATTAGCCCAGTACCAATGAGGATTTTCAGAGCCTCCAGGATGGTATCCTTAAGAATAGATACAGAAGGCTCCTGCATATAGACATGGACATAAACCTATCAACACAACACATTATACAACATAGCCCATATCCCATCAAACGTCAGCCAAGCATGTCGTTCCCCATTCAATTAAAACGTAAAACGTAATAGTTGTAATAATACATCTTAAATTTACAGATGTGTGCGCTCACGTAAGCATATATCAGGAGCAAACAAATAGCATATATGAATCTCACAAAAAGATTTAAACTGAACAATTTCGACAAACAATCACAGAAAGAGGGAGGGAGAGTATACCGTCTTCCCCTCAATTCCAAACTGCAGTAGCTGAATATTCTGAGACCGAAGAAACTCCAAATTCTCCTCTGGATACGGCTCGGGACACAAATATCTGCTCCAAAACCCAGAATTAATCACAATAAACGCTATATTCCCATTAAAGCAAATAAACTGATTCCGTTCTGTTTAGTCACCAGGAAATACATGACAATCCTTACAAAAACTTAAGAGTTTTTTGCTTTTTCTAATTCCTCTCTCTAGAAACAACTCAGACAACTCTCAATTAGTTTCTTGCTTTTCTTTCCCTCGATTTTCTTGGCAATCAAACGGTGTCCGAAAGTAATAAATTCTTCAAACGAATCACAGACGTTAATCAGATCCTTCAATGCAAAAACACTTAATTTACGCTAAAAACTCAAAAACAAAGACTAAAAGATATTCTTTTCCAATATTTTCCTTTCTTTCTCACGTAATTCAATTTTCCGTCGGTTTTCTCAGCAACCAAACACCTCACAAATCGCAATGCGACCTTCAAACACACACACACGCACACATGGACCGATAGATGCATGCACACGAATAAAATGCTTATAGAAGATAAAGTCTTTACATGATTGATCGAAGATTAAGCGATTTGAGGAAAGGAAAATTGGACGGCTGCGGGAAGCTGGATCTGAAAATGCCGTCCTCCACCATGGAGAAATTGATGGGCGGTTCCAAAACGTCGTCGTACTCGTCGTTCTTCATCTTCATCTGCTCTTTCATCCCTCTCTTGGTTCGTCTCTCTTCCGAAATACGGGCAGAGAACAACACAGAATGCAGAGCGCAGAGCGCAGGCGTTTGGTGTTACGAAATAGAGGAGGAGGCGGAGGAGGAGGTCATGGTTTTGGAAGGGGAAAAGGAGGAGGAAATGACGCCGTTGAGGGAGGGGGGTTGAGTTTTCATGTTTTCATGTGAAAGCGATTGGATTTTGAATTGGATTTGGATTCCAACTTTTCTTCCAACGTGTTCGAGGTTCTTGTGGACTTGTCTTCTCATCATCTAGCACCTCTTATAATCTTTTTTACCTCCATTTTTTATATTACAAAATAATAATTTGACTTGAAAATAATTTTCACATTTATTTATTTATTTTTAACTGTTTGATTGAATGAATTGAACAAAAATTAATAAATAGAAATTAACAAGCGTGTGAGTATTAAAAAATGGTGTGTAAATAACACTTTTTTTTTTGGGTTATTTATGCATAATTTTTATTGATTTATTTAATCTCGTAGTCAGAAATAAATAAAAGAAAAAAAATGTGTGAAAGTTAATTTCGGTTTTGACCCTTGTTAGGTTTTTTTCCTTGCTTTTTTTTTTTTTTTTTTTTTTTTTGGTTTGTTTTTAGTAAAGCCATAATTTGGGAGGGTGTTAGGAAGTTTCCATTGGTGTAATTCAAAAGCCACCATTCATCAAGTTTGAGATCTCTCAGGGTTCAGAGAAAATTAGTTTTTTGGCTAAACAAATTAAACCGTACCCACCATTCAGTAGATGCCAATTTTTTATTTTAGGTTTATAGGTTATAACAGCCAAATAGCTATGCATATTTCAACATAATTGATTTTAAATATTATTTTTCTAAATTAAAATAATTTGAAATATCGTGTTATGGACCAATAAAAAAAGAGAACTTAGACAAATATAACATTGATGACGGCAGTAGAAAAAATAAGGATTCTCAATGGGAAGTTGGGATAAGGTCGGACTGAGTTTAATATTTGATCGTTTCCAAGAATCCACATAGATATCAACACCATGTGGTCTGCGCTATCAAACATGTTAGTCAAAAGGATATTATTCTGTCGACGAAAGGCCATTGCATTAAGCCGGGAAAAACTGTCAACAGCAGTTAGCTGAATTGGTAAAAATCGTTCTTTTTATTAGATCAACATTTAAATTCAGTTTCGTTACCGACATTTTTCTTGATGAGCAATTTGTAAAAATCAAATAAAGGCTAAGATCCGCTTTGTAAGTTAAAAAAAAACTTATTGTATGCCCGAAAAATAAAGGGACGTTTCGTGTCATTTTCGTTGAGATTCAATGGATTTCTTCATCGCCACTTTTATTTCCCTTTTTTTAAGGAAGCATCATTCATGTGAGCTTTCTGTAGCTGGTTTTTGAATCTGGACTACCATTTAGTTAATAAAAATAAAAAAGTTGGTCCCTAAATAATTAAATTTATCTTTTAGAAAAGAGTATTGTTTTTTGAGTCCGGATCTTTTTTTTGTGAAAATCTCGAAAATCTATTAATTATGTCTGTTTATTGTACATCGTGAGGTTAAAAAATATTTTAAATATTTTAATTTAAAAATAAATATAAATAATACTTGATAAAAAATAACCACACGATATACGATGAACGAACACGATTTACATAACCCACATATCCCCACCAAAAGAATCCGAAGAGGATCCGGTTAGTTGTTTGTTTTTTAACTCGGTATAAAGTTGAAACCCTCTCTCGTGAATTGATTTATTTGATTCAACCCATCCAAATGTGACTTGTCAACACACATTCAACATTCAAGCACGCAGGTTGCAACTTTTCTCTCCTTTTGCTTGCAAGTTGGTTGAGTGGTTCCTTTTCATTTTTCTATAATTAGACACTTTCTAGTAATTTTAGTGACATTTGTGGATCATCGACGGTCAAAATAGCTTGTATTGTGTGGGAGCCTTCTCAAAACGCGTTCATTGTAGCTTATTGTTGCGTTTGGTTTGACAAATCACCTGACATTTTATTCATTATGTTTTCGTACTATTAGTATATTCAGCTGTTTGATCTTGATGTGTCGTGGAGAGGGGGAGGGGGCGGTTTCTATTTTGGAATTTGAATAGAGCGCACATTCAGCTGTTAATTGTTTAAAATCGTCATGGATGACCAGATATCGAGTAAGACGTGTTGTGGGTCCAACCCAAATTCCTATCACTAGAAGACCATGCAATCAAAACATCTAACCAAGGCAGTCCAGCCCAAATCTAAACCAATACCAAAGCGAAGATAAAGTCCTAGCCCAACCAATTTTGGAACTCAAAGGAAATAAAAGGGGTAACGTTGGATAAGGGATAAGGTTTTGGAAACACCTCATCCAGTGGAATCAGAGGGGTCTCTGACCACCACAACATCTCACTACATTTGCAAAATATACTTACCTGCCCCATATCTGCCCTCTCTCACTCTCCCATTCTTTGGTTACAACTGTGTGTGTGTATCTTCTGCAGTTGGTGCAAAAGTGATGGCCTCAGCTTCCCCAATGGCCAGCCAGCTTAAATCCAACTTCACCTCTCCGATCACCACCAGACCTGCCTTGCTCTCTCCCAAAGGCCTCTCTGCCTCCCCATTCAGGCTCTTCCCTTCCAGGAGACTCTCTTCCTTCTCCATCAAGGCTGTCCAATCGGACAAGGTACTTTTACTTCTCCTCGTCATACATTTTCACTTCATGCGTGTCTGCATTAGTGCCCTCGACTATCGCTAACAAAATGTACCGACATATTATTGATACCTTGTTAATGGTGCGTCAGTCATTTTAACCGGCGTTTTGTATAGAGAATATCGGATATGAATATACTTCTGACCTATTGTATGATTTAGCACGGTAGCACTAGCCACTAGGTTTAGTTGTCTTATATAAGTAGGAAGATTTAGGTTCGGCTCTCGTACATAGTTAACAACTTAATTATGCCCTATTGTATGATTTAGCGCAAATACTAGTGTCAATAAAAGCTCCCTGAGTTTAATGTGTTTGTAATGTTATGGTATGATGATTGAATCAATGTTGCAGCAAAATTTCCAAGTGATTCAACCCATCAACGGTGATCCTTTCATTGGAAGCTTGGAGACTCCAGTGACATCAAGCCCTTTGATTGCCTGGTACTTGTCCAACCTCCCAGCCTACAGGACAGCAGTCAGCCCACTTCTCAGGGGCGTTGAGGTGGGCCTGGCCCACGGTTTCCTCCTGGTAGGCCCGTTTGTCAAGACTGGCCCATTGAGGAACACTCCCTATGCTGGGGGAGCTGGCTCCTTGGCTGCTGCTGGTCTTGTAGTCATCCTAACCCTGTGCTTGACAATCTATGGAATTTCCTCCTTCAAGGAAGGAGAGCCATCCTCCGCGCCCGCTTTGACATTGACTGGCCGGAAGAAGGAGCCCGACCAGCTTCAAACCGCTGAGGGATGGTCTAAATTCACCGGCGGCTTCTTCTTCGGAGGCATTTCGGGTGTCACTTGGGCCTACTTCCTCCTCTATGTTGTTAACCTTCCTTACTTCTTCAAGTAGACTTACTTCTTTTTATCAAACTGTAATCACTCATGTCATGTATGCCACATTGTTTGTGAAATATATTTTATTTTTGATCACTTTGTCACAACTAACCTAATGCACTTCAAATTACCATAAATTCACAATTTTAAAAATGCCAAAAAAGTACGTGTGTATGTATATGTATATGTATGTATATCAGATATCAGATGCCATATAATTAATTACAAACCCATAGATTCATCACTCATTACAGCATTCAAGCTTCAGAAAAACCATACTGGAAGATGTACGTAGCGGGGTAGACAGAGAATTCGATTTCAATTTGGATATCCTACGAACCAAACGAGCCCTTTGATCTTAAATATAATCACATCATCCCTCCACCACTCTTTTCAACAAATTTTGAAGAAGAACCATGAACAAGAGGTGGTACTGCAGCTTCAGATTGTGAGGGCACAGATAGCTCAAATTGCCTCCAAGAAACAGGGGAAACAGAGAGCAGATCAGGCGATACGAGATTATCCCAGCCCCCAAAGGGGTCAGTTGTTGCAGAGGCAGCGGAAGCTGAAGTGGAAGCGTCCCAACCTATGTGTGTCACATGTTTCACATCCGTTGGACACCCTATTTCCATATCCATTTCCAGCACTTCTTCCATATCATCCTTGTAAACTATCAGGGAAATGGCCACACGAATAAGTAAAGATAAACAAGAGCTGTCGTGGTAGTAGTCACATTGACTAGAGCGGATGTACTCCCCAAAACAATGATAACCAAATCACGCGTTCATTGAGGCTTACCAAATTGCTGAGAGAAGTTCTTGAAACCCTTGACGAGCCTATGAATACCGGTTGATATGTTTGGTTTCGGGAGAGCCAGGGATCTAAACGAGTTCTTCATGCCTTCGCCCGATAAGCTATCTTCTTCATCTTCTTCCTCTTCAGCCTCTTTAGCTCCTTTTCAGAAATCATCAAAATAACATGAAAACATAAGCTAGCTAGCAAATTAGAGAGAGAAACACACTGCATGGAAGTACGTATATATATGAGAGAGAGAGAGAGAGAGAGAGAGACTTATTGGAGACGGCTTTGTGTCCGGTTTTGATCTTCTGGGCGGCTGCTGCTGCACGCCGGCAACAGCAACGCTTGATTCAGAAACGCAACCAATTGCGTAAGGAAGAAGAACGAATCTTTCCATTCTTTGTCTCATTTTCCCATCAAACAACGCAAACGAAAAGAGAGATGGAAATGTGGAGAAATGGTGGTTGGGAAAATGCAAAATCGGGGGTGGGAAAATGGTTTGTTATAGCAGAAGAGTATGCGATGCACTGGCTTTGTTATCAAGTCACAATAATTTTACGTATGAAAAAGTCAAGCTACATATGCAAGTATGTTTGGTAGCGATGGAGAAGATAAACACAAATTAACATTTGCAATACTCCAATTGATGGTTATGTTTGGACGTGATTTAAACATTACTTAAGTTGGGTTGAGAAGTTTAACCTAAACAATTTACATATAATTCAGATAAACTAATTAAATGTGTACTTTTGTATACAATTACTCAAAAGTGGGTAGGGTTCTCCACTTCACTTACCTCTCTTATAGATTAAGCTACCAAATTCCACCTTTCTTCTCTCTTCTCTCCTTTTCTTTCGTTTTCTTAATTTGGACTCTAGCTTCATGTAGTGCATACCAAGGGATCTTTCTTATGCATAATCAGAGAAGGAGTTGCATAAAACGGGAACGTTAAGGTGACAGTGTCTTAAATCATTCATATGACGTCATGTGAGAAAGTTAAAACACTTGACGACAAGTGATAGATTTGAGACACTGTCACCTTAGCGTCTCTGTTTTATGTAGTTCTCTCTCAAACAATGTTGATGGCCAGGAATATCAACTTGGGTTATTAGTATTACTTACAAGTAGGGCATTAATATATGAATGATTGCAAGGATAGAAAATACAGTCGTTGAGGGAAGAAAGCTACGTTGTGTCACCACCAACCTTTATTTTATTTATTTATTTATTTTTAGTCAATTTGCTCATACCTTCTGTCCCTGCCTCTGGTTGCAAGACAAACAGCAATCAACAAACTCCGAGGCTGACTCGAGCATCGTTTGGTGTCGAACCAAAACAACAACATGAATTCTAAAACACCACTATCATCGATTTTATGTTAAGTCTTTCGTTAACTTCAAGTATTTTATCATACCACTGTGTCTTTATCTTACCAGTATAACCTCCACAGGAATGGAACAATGACAAGATAAACGACCATCACAATTATTTCCCTATCTATAAGGTCATGAGAAGCAGAGTTGCGACAATCAGTGCACACTCTGAGGTTCTTCATGATGCTATAGGCTATTGCAAGCTCTTTGCGAAAAACGAAAATGAAATTTTCTTTTTAATTTTACGAAATATTTTCAGCAAGTGTTAAGAATTTTTTCATAAGACATTTAAATTTTAAAATTGTATTTATGGTTTATTAAGCCACAAATGTACTTTTGATAAAATATTTAATCCAAAAATTAGTAGTAGGCCCAAAATAGGGTTCCACCTCAAGAATAACAATGATGATTTATATACGAATTTGCAAAACAGATAAAAATCGTGAGTAACACTCACGTTTTTTGTGAAAAATGCAATTTTTTTTATTTTCTTGAAATATTTCCATGAGCATTAAGGAAAACATCATAAGGCATTTGTATATTTAATAGAATATTTAAGCCACAACTAAAAAAGTAAGTGAAAAATATAGTATTGAGGCCTAAAACATGGTCAAAAACGGGTTCCACCCTCAAGAATACTAACGGAAAGTCTTACATTAATTTTCAAAACTCCACGGTGAGACGAAAGTGAAAATAAATAGATTGAACGATGATTTAAGTACGACTGGGTGAGGATTGGTAGCATGGTACCGATCTTTCCATATTCCAATTTATTTACTTTATTTGAGTAACCACTATTAAATTCAAATATCTTTCAATTTAGGTTTTAAATCGTTGATTACAAATGCTTAAATATGAATTATAATAGATTTTGCACGAAAAAATATTTTGGAAGAATATGAAGATGATGGTTTGTTGTTATGGTAAGAGAAATAAAAGAAAAATTAACAAAAGTAAAAAGGAAAAAAAATTGAAAAGTAGGGATCCGTAAGATATAGCGACTTATATAGCTTAGTCGCTATATTTTTAGCAACTATTATTGATAACAATCGGTAACAAAGTACTGATTGTTTCACTTTCTATTAATTTTTTTCCCTTTTTCCATTTAATTTTTTTCTTCCTATCTTACTTTATTTATAATTCAAAGACTTTTAGATTTATATTTATATCCTTGTTTTCAATTGTTTTGACATGGGTTATGAGAAAATCTTCACCGAAAATACATTTTGTAGAGCATGGAGATGATAGTTTGGTGTTACGGTAAGGGAAAAAAGAAAATTTTAACAAAAACATAAAATAGCGGCTTATAAATGTCCCACCCATGGCAACAATGTTTCGTACGGCCAACTATAGTTGACCTTTAAGATTAAAACTAGACTCTACCCCTATTGATGGTAGCTTATAAATGTCCACCCCCAACACCAATGCTTCATGCATGCAACAATTGTCCATCCATGAGATTAAAACTAAACTGACACAACCCGACCTAGGAAGGTCGAAGCGTGCTGGCCATCACCATGAGGTGACATAACCATAAGGGTAAGTGATGTGAAAAAGTGAATAAATTTAAAACTAATCAGAACTAATTATACTAACAGTGGAAGAGTGCGCAATCGTGGGAGTAACCCACTACAATTATTCAGAGTTTAAAAGACAATACGTCTACCAAAAAGTAGTAAAAGCAGATAAAGTACACTTATTACACAACAATGATAAGTTCATACATTTGAACCGAAGATGATGTCAGAACTGCCAAAGGTTCCTCAAGTGCCACGAAGAAATCAGCTATCTAGGTCTTGAAGGGGGAAAAACAAAGTTGAGTGGGTCAGCAAAACAACAGTCGTACGAAAACCTTTATTTTTGAACATACTAACCCCTCGCCGTAAAACAAGTATAGTTTCCTTAAAACATACTACATAGGTATGTAAACAACAATAACAACAATATAACCAGGAAATATGCCAAGTCATGATATATCAATGCCACAATAATATAATCATGTGATAAACAAGTATAATCAATGGCTCATCAATCTATGCTAGCACATGAGTCGGAGTTGCATAATGCAACATGTACGACTGGACTTGGTGTAATCAATACGTTATAGTACTACGATCACGTGAAGACTGGCGTCAAGGCGTGGTCACATACAAGTCGGAATTGCCTAATGCAATCTGTACAACATGACTGGCACCTAACTTGGATCCAAGGCGAGCGAATGGTGCGAATGTGAACATACACGTGAAGGACTGGCCCTAGCCTTGGGCGGAGTACTAACACCAGGGTGCAGCAGATGAGCATGTACAAATATGTATGAATGTCATGACAGTAATATCCCAACCATATAGCAGCATTTATCACAATTTATATCACAATAATGAATACTTGGCAATATAAGTGTAAAAGTGAATGTCATGACAATAATATCCCAACCATATAGCAACATTTATCATAATTTATTTACTTTATTTGAGCAACCACTATTAAATTCAAATATCTTTCAATTTAGGTTTTAAATTGTTGATTACAAGTGCTTAAATATGAATTATAATAGATTTTGCACGAATTTTTTTTTTTTCGAAGAATATGAAGATGATGGTTTGTTGTTATGGTAAGAGAACTAAAAGAAAAATTAACAAAAGTGAAAAGAAAAAAAAATTTGAAAAGTGGGGATCGGTATGGCGGAAGTGACTCGTTAGAAGGATCGGTATGATTGTAGCGACTCTTCAGAAATTTAGTCGCTATATTGATAGCGACTATTACAACAATAGTCGCTCTATTTATAGCGACTATAATCTGGGATAACCGGTACCAAAGTACCGATTGTTTCATTTTCCATTTAATTTTTTTTCTTCCTATCTTACTTTATTTATAATTCAAATAATTTTAGATTTATATTTATATCCTTGTTTTTAATTATTTTGACATGGATTATAAGAAAATCTTCATCGAAAATACATTTTGTAGAGCATGAAGATGATAGTTTGGTGTTAAGGTAAGGGAAAAAAAGAAAATTTTAACAAAAAGATAAAATAGCGTCTTATTAATGTCCCACCCACGGCAACAATGTTTCGTGCGGCCAACTATAGTTGACCCCTAAGATTAAAATTATACTCTACCCCTATTGATGGCGGCTTATAAATGTCCACCCCTAGCACCAATGCTTCATGCAGACAACAATCGTCCATCCATGAGATTAAAGCTAAACCCTACCTCCTATAAATGTCTTACCCTCAGTACCAATGGTTTGTACAGGCAACAATAGTTGACTCATGCAATTAAAACTAAACCCTAGCCCATATTGATTACGGAATAAATAGTAACGAGACCCAAAATGTTGCTACATAGGGTTCAGACTCAAGAATATCAATGAAAAGTCTTACACGAGTTTTCAAAACCGCATGGTGAGGTGGAGGTGAAGGTAAATGGATTCCATAATGAACTTTGTACAAAAAATACAAAACCGACTAATAATAAGTGGAATAAATAGTTGTGAGGCTCAAAATATTGCCAATATAAGGTTCCACCCTCAAGAATATCAACGGAATGTTTTACATAAATTCTCAAATTCTACGGTGAGGCATAGGTGAAAGCAAATGGATTATGATGAAGTTTGTACAAAATTGTAAAACCGACTAAATACCGTAAGTGTTAGCACATGTTTTTTTTTTTTTTTTTTTGGGGAAAAAGTCCAAATTTTTTACTTGGACAAAATATTTTTCTTATGCATTAAGGTAAACTTTATAAGCATTTAGAATTGGTTTTACCGTTTATTGAGCTTAAATGTGTTTTTAATATAATATCCAAGAACTAAACAATGAAGTGAAATAAAGAATAGTGAGATTCAAAATGTTGCCAAAATAGGGTTTCTTCCTATAAAAAATATCAACGAAAAGTCTCTTTTTTTGGCTATTTGTAAGGGAGATTTTTCAATGTGATTAGAACACAAGATGGTACACCACGTGTTATTATACAAATAGTGAAATATGTGTGTTAAAAAATTAGTAACTAAAAAGAAATACAATTTACCACCACTTATATAAAAACACGTGGTATACCAATATTCCGATCACAATGAAAAATTTCTCTATTTGTAAGACACGAATGAGAATCAACCAAACATGAATAGAGTGAAGTCTCTCTTTCGAACACGTTACTGATTTCATTTTTCGCTTACAGACATTGTCACGAGCAACTGGCCTATTTCACGTATGCGGTTTTTTCGGGTAAAAGTTTTCCACTTTGATTCATCTCACATGAGGATGAGACCATGTAATTGAAAACGTTTGTAAGAAAATGGGTTTACATTTTCTTTCGTGGTATGCATCATTAACAATGGGGCAATGCAACCGAGGAGGGACACAAAATATCACTGTATAGTATATGCTAACATTTTACAAACAAATCAGAATGATGTGTTATAAACGAGCCTCATATGCTCTACTGGTGAAGAAATCCGAAAAAATAAAAACGGAGCACAACACGAAAACAAAATGTGTAGAGCATTCAAGGCTCTTAAAAGAATCAGGTTAGCCTAGGGTTCACAGTTTGCACTTACAGAGGAGGATAAAAATAAGACGATACGGAGAAGCATAGGAAGAGCAAGCCTCCAACTGTAGCGACTGTCCGTTGGGAGATTTTGGATGCCAACATACTCCCTCCTACCACAGCCACAGACGTGCAGATTGTATGTCCTAGTGTTGCACCCACCGCAACTCCAATCGCATTTTTGTGGGTTGCCAGCTGCAGGGTTCAAAGAAACTCATCTCAGTTCAAGAGGAAAAAGTATTGACTAAATATAACATTAACTATGAAAGGGGACTTAATATATCAGTTCAAAGATATTCATCTTACAGCAATTGTCGCTATTTGGCTGCGATCTCCCCACTCTGCTAAAAACGTTAAAATGAATGACTGCAACAGCAAACAGAATTAAGTTAGTAATGAAGGTTATCATAAGACTTCAAACTAACAGCTCAAAGGTCTCAGCTGCATGAGTTGATTCTCAACATCGCTTAGCTATAGAATAAGATACGGATCATATTTGCTACAAGCATGCGCTACAAGTATAGATCAAATAAACCAAATCAGTCATACCTCCAAGAAGATAGGTGTACAAAATCTGGAAAAGAAACGGCGGAAGGGTGTCTTTCCCTGACCAGACTCAAGTTTCTCTTCAACCTAGATATATCAGATTCCAAGCAAATTTAGACAACAATCGACCAAAAACACTAGTGGAGGGACAAAATTCATGTTGTAAGTTCATAAATGCAATGAAAACATGAGGATATAAAAAGTGATCAGGCATCAGGAATAATGCAGGCAAACAATTTAGAACAAATATGAATTCTAAGAGATTATTCCCACTACTCCTAAATTCCTAGTCCTTTCATGGCTAACTCAAGGGAAACCACAGACCGTAAAAAGTTTTAAACATACGACACCGGTTTACTCAATGTCATCAGCCTGCTTTATCAGTTGCACAGTTGAGGTAAAGTTTTTTTGGCAGTCTTCATCACTATACAGATGAGGTTTTTTTCGGAGGTTTCTGAAGACCTCCCTTGTTCACATGTTCATTCAAAAGCATCAAAACAATTCTCGAAATAATTTAAATATTGCTTTATCCAATCTAAAGTTGAATATTATGATCCAAAACTGGGTAGTACAGGCACCAATCATTTGCTAGTTTACCATCCATCTATCTAGAGATCATAAATAAACACAAATCAGTTAAAAGGCTAAAAAGTGAAAACATATCATAAACTTACTTCTTCAATTTCTTTCTTCTGGGAAGATTTAGAATCAGATGATCTCCAAGCAATGTAAAGTAACCTCAGTCCAAAAAATAAATATAGAACTGCAAAGAAAATAGAATTACAAAACTCGATTTACCATCAAACATTGAAGCAAGAACATGTGTCTATGATTCTATTGCCAAAAAAAAAAAAATGAAAGATCCAATTCTCATAAAATTTTTTAGTGGTCAAGTAACAAAAAGAATGGGTAGCTTTACCTGTAGCTGCACTATTTGTATGCTTCCTTGATATCAAGTTTGGCACAATCCTACCAAGTCCAGTGGAAAGTACCTAATTGACACACACAAAACTTAAATCTCGATCAGATAAATAGTAACAAATTGCACTTTTCAGTTCTTGAAACCGTTTTGTTACAACACCATGGAAACAAATTGCATATTGAAATATCAGATAACTTACCGTCATTATAAACAAGGCTGAAAGTGCACCAGATAGGACAATTGACTTGGGGTGACGCATTGCCATAAGAGCTGCTATTATAAATGTTTCGTCTCCAATCTAGTAGCAGTTATCAATTGGGAAAAATATTAGTTTAAACAACATAGCTCTCTTTGTTAAACAGGTTCAAAAACATAAAAACAAAAATAGCACCACCATGCAAGCTCGATCATTTGTTTATATACACTTGACTTGGTTCCAGGCCATCAAATTTCATTCTGTTATTATGGGATTACTGATTACTAACAGAACAAGGAGGTGAGAACCTCCCATAAATTACCACAACTTTCAAACTAAAATTTACCTAAACAAGATTGGAAAGTTTGTGCACAAACCTCACTAACTAGTATCATTGACAAGCTTGCAACAAAGGCATCGAAAACTCCAAGACCTGAGTCCACGTGGAGGCCGATAGCAACTGAGTCACCCTCTGTCTTGACTCCAAGAGTATTAACTTCAAGAATACCAAATTTTATCTGTACAGACAAATTGATGTAGTATTAACGAAGAAATTCAAAGAACAACATACAGAATTTTCCATTTAAAAAATACAATTGAGTGTTAGGCATACAAGTTACAAAAATCCAATCCAAGTACCCCATCAAAAGCATGAAAATATAAACGAAATGAATACTAATGTTGCGCAAAAGAACCAAATTCAGTTTAGTTTCGTCCAAATTTCAGACCTACAACGCGCCACTTCCAAATAACTGTATCCAAGCTTCTAAAGCATCAAACTACAAATCAAATCAAATAACAAACTTACTTTACGCAACACTACCTAATTCGATGAACATACAATTGAATTTTATACAAGCTACCAACTCCCCCACTCTAAACAGGTCTTGCAGTATCACATTGTAACTTGCTTACAATCAGAGAACAGAAACATGACCCATCAGATAAATAATGGTTAGGGAATGTTCAATGTCTTCGTTTCTGATCCATTTTCTCAGTAACCAAAGAGATTGTAAGATGATAAAGAGAGGGTGATTGTCAAACCTTGCTACGACGGCCCAGATCTTTGGATCCCCCATAGCCTCCCCTCTCAGCTTCAGCCCCAGACTCCTAATCACCCAACAAATCACCACAATTAGAATCATATATACCTATATGTATGCATACAGAGAGAGAGAGAGAGCTACCTGAGCAGAAACCGCGAGGAGGAGGAGCAAGAGGAGGGGGAGGGAGTACGCAATCGTTCTGGGAATCGAGCGAAACCCCATGACTGCAGAAATTGGAAGGTCTGAACTCTGAAGCTGCGATGGGTAGTCGATGGAATCAGAGGGGAAAAGTTTAGGGAGGATTTTCTCAGGAAAATGGATCTGAATCCTTGCTTAGTGGTTTACTGAGATCCTACGTAAAGCCTGTAGAAATGGGAGAGATCTGACGAGAGACGGAGAGGGAGAGATCTTTGCTGAAAGCGAAGATCTCTACGAGTATGAAGGTTTCACATATTAAAAATTTTAAATAGTGGAAGGTTTGACCCCAGAATAAAGTGAAAAAGGGACGACGTTTTTAAATCGTATTAGTAATATGTTTTCTTCTTCTTTAGGGACTCTCTTCTCAAACTATCAGAGTTTTGATACTTTGCAATATAACGCGAATCAATCGCACAATTTGGTTTTATTGGTGTCAATTTGACTTATACATTATCCTAATGATGATTTTCATATATACTGTATCATCAATTTAACGATTGACCACATGTTCAAACAGACTTAATTTCACATTTATATAATTGTCACAAGGTTAAATGTTAGGGTGATCTTATATGCATGTTTTCTACCTCTTTTACTTATTATCTGATCATGATTTTGTATTAAATTGGGGAGTTTGATGTGTTTTGTGTGAGTTTTATAGAAATAATAGTCGGAAATAAATATGGATTTTTAAAAAGAATTATAAGGAAAGTATGAAGGAATAACGAAGTGAACTTCTGCTATGTGAGAGTTGTGCTGGAATTTGGGCTTCATCAAATAAGTCCAATTTGGGCTTCATAAAAAGTGGCGGTTGGACTTTTCCAACAAGGAGAAGGACTTTAATTCCTCATTTGGAGGCAGACGAGGATAAAATATAAAAAAGAAGGAGAACCCAGCCCCGTAAAAGAGGAGAAGATTGAGAGCCGAATCCGGGTGTGCCTCTAGGGAAGAAGATTGCAGATTTTCAGGACATACTCGCACACGAATACAGAATTGGAGTTTTGGGTTTCTTATTGAATTCATTCATGTTTGTCATTAGTTTAATCATGAACTAAGTCCTTTTGCTATGACTAGGTGTACTCTGATCATAAACATATAATTCTCGTTATTATATATTAATCTTATTTATTTTTCATGTTGAGTAATTGTTATTGTGTTTCATCGTTATCAAATAACTGGCTATTATTTGTGTGAATAACTAAATTGTGACTGACATGTTGAGTTTAGTAGATTGCTTCTCATAACAACTACCATGAATTACATAATTAAGTAGACGTACTGGTTATGTTTTGTGTAGTATCGCGTAATTATCCATTGAGCGTAAAGGGTTTCGGTTATCTATATTTGTGGCTAGACATAGCATGGGTGGATAGTTAGAAACACGGTTAATATATTCTGACAGGAAATGTTGATGAATCAAGGGATAATTGCTAGTAACATGGGAATAATTTGATGTTAATATGAATAACGGGATTAGATGAGATTGAGAATGAGGAACTTGATGTCCTAGTGCTTCCATATATTAATCTTGCATAATTCATTCACTTTAACTTCATGTTCGATCAATTATTATTTTTACTTTCGTTTCGTTTCTTTGCATATTTGAAGTTGTTATCGTAATCCTTCTTTTATTTAAGTTTAGCTTGAAGTCAATCTCAATAGTAAATTTAGGTTAATCCGATCCTTGTTTGAACGACACTCTACTTATCACTATATTACTTTGACGATATTGTAAACTTCCAATTATCAACAACATTAAACATATTGAATGTATAAATTGATATGATTTCAAATGTAAAACTACATGACCAAATTGTGAAAATTACCTCAAACTGCCGTATATAATGGAGTTAGCCTGCACTAACTTTTCATTTCAAATGCATTAATAAGAAAATACAATATTTCAAATGAATAATTCTCAGTGTCACATGCTATAGTAAAGTTCATATTAATTAGAGAATGTTATAGATGATTTTGTGTGCTAAATTACATTATTGATTTTGTAAAGATATTTACAAACTCACAATAATTAGGTCTCTTTCAAGAGTCCAATTTCTAGTCAGAAGTTGAATTCATGATATGGTGTGGGACTCCCTTATGTTTTCATTCTCACATAAGCAATCAACGCACAAGTAATCTATAGTTGGAATTCATACGTCATTAGGTAAAACGGCCTTATTAAAGTTGCGCATAAAGCACGTACTTGTTCACGTTTATTGTATGTTCAGTTTAAAGAGAAAGTTTGTGAATCACATTCATTGTGCTTGTATACACGCAAATCATAGACAAGTCAACTAATTTATATGTTGCCATGGGCCGAGTCTTGCAAATAGTAATAATAAAATAACATAATTGTACTTTGAGTCGTTTAAAAATGTTAAAATTCAAATGCATATCAAATATAAAAGATGTAAGGCACCGTATGAAGATCTTATTATCACGTTCATTGTGCTTGTATACGCGCAAATCATAGACAAATCAACTAATTTATACGTTGCCATGGACCGAGTCTTGCAAATAGTAATAATAAAATAACATAATTGTACTTTGAGTCGTTTAAAAATGTTAAAATTCAAATGCATATCAAATATAAAAGATGTAAGGCACTGTATGAAGATCTTATTATGGTGAAGTATAGTAGATCAATGCATACACAAACACAAACACACGAGTCATCGCTGTTCAATTGGAAGTGGAAATAATGGATCAATTGGGAGGGCCACTTGGCAATTCCACCAAGCATCTGCAACCAACCAAATTGGTGTGAGAGGGTAGAAGAAAGCTCATTGCATAAAAACGAAGGCCAAAGGACAAATAGAAATCGTCCATGCGTACACTTCTAATCATCTTCTTTTTTTGTCCCTCTTCAAAAAAAAAAAAAAAAGATGCGATTGCAAAACCAAAAAAAAAAGGAAAGGCCAGTGAGGGCCCAAAACTGGGCCCAACCCAACCCAGATGAGCCGCTCGACCAATCAGGTTTGAGGGGAATGCGTTCGAGCTGCCGCCACTTTTGAATCGTGAAAACGAAGTGAATCTCCGCCGGTTAAGACTTCAAACGGCCCCCGCCTCTTCTCTCCTCTTACTGCCCAGCGGATTTCTCGTGTTGCCACCAAATTTCCCCTTCTTTTCCCTCCAACTTTCACTACTCCCACGCCCACTCATTTCATTTATGTATGTATTTTGTTTGTTTTTGGTGTACTAATTTCTAGTTATTCTATTTTTAATTTAATTTAAAAATATATATAAACGAGTAATGAACGACTCTATATAAAGTGCCTGAAATAACTCTTTTTTTTTCTTATTCGGTTACAAAAGAGGACAAACTGGAAGGCATCGATCCAACAAATAACTCAATATACTATCATGTCATCGTTAAATCCACTAAAAAAAGATAATCTACTCGCTCAACAAAACAATAACCGCTCTAAATAATTATGCAAATGGTGCATAGGTAATAGATTTAGCTAGAAAAATATAGGAATATGATTATCTCCCCTCCTAATCTCTTTTCCCTTCTCTCCCCTTCTATTTGAACAGTCACGGTTAAGCCACGTCAACATCTTATATTGATTTTTTTATAGAGACAATAAGACAAAAATCAATGTGTGAGAGGAAGGAAGAGAAGATGATGGGAATAGAAGGGAAAAAAATCCTACTCCAAAAATAGATGGATGTCTTGACAACGGCATTCGTCAAGCAACTATTATAAAAGTAAAAGCATGAGAGCTTTACTAATTAAATAAGCAGCAGCCTACAACAAATCTTGTCATGTTTAGCACCACCGAACGTTGGTGGCGAGTCGAACTCATACGTTGAGCAAGCAGAACGACCACTTTGTCTAAGCCAATAATGCAAAGAAGGGATGTAAAGGTGCAAAATCTCAGTACCAAAATTAAGGCAGAAACAAATTAGAAGAGCTTCCGAAAGTAAATAAATCCATTGCATAGCATAAAGTGGGAGAAATTGACATGTTGCTTTTTACAGGATTAGCAGGGAGTAGCTAGACATGATCTGATGGTTAAATAACTAAAACAAATATGCATGGTTACCCTTTTTAGAGGGCACAAAAACCATATTTATAGTACATTTACATAACCCTTTTTCTAAGCTTGATCATCTCACCTTAATTATTGTGATTCTTCCTTCTTTTAATGCTCACTCTTTTCGTTTTCGTCTTAAAGTTTTCGTTATTCTTTGTAGTGGATGAAATTTAATGCTGATAGAGTTTGTTGTGATGTTATTAAAATTGGCGTGTCGGTGTAACATTTCGTTATGAAGCGGTTTTTGTTTGAAAAATATCTCACGTGACGAGCCTTGACGTGGTGAAGTTTCAAGTTGCCAGGAGGGTGGCCAGCTGGCCTTCGAGTGACAGATTGAGCTTGAGGGTGACGCCCTCTCAGTTGTCCAGATCATCGGATTCCTGCATGGTGACTATTCCTCGTTGGATTTAGTTGCTGAAGACATCAAAACGAGACACTAAGACTTTGTTGCATTTTAAGTATGTTATGTCTGCGAACTAACAAAAATGTAGTTTAAATTTATTTTTATAAACACTTTTTAGATCGTGTAAAATTGTGTTAGTTTTCTTGACGGGCATATAGAAATATAAAGAGGAGGGACCCCTAGACCCATCGTTTCGTAATTGTATATTCTGTCGATGGTAAAACTCATTCGTCAACCATGCATGCATTTGACTATTTTTGGTCTAGAAACCTTTTTAATATCTCAACTACTTTCCTTCATATTAATAAAAGAATATAATTACAACTATTTTCTTATTAATATATCACTTAAATATCTATGTGAGTTTTTAAAGCTCTCAAAAAAAATGGGTTGTCATGACGAAATCATTAGCTAATCACTTTTAATTAAAAAATAAAAAAAGTAATTAGTAAGATTTCGATTATTATTAAAAAAATTGAAAATCAAAATAAATAAAAAATGGGAGGGAGAGCAGACAGTGGAAAATATAAAGAAATAAGCTGGAAATAGTAAAAGCGGTTACAGAAAGCGGTCCGAGTTTCTGGTATCCGGTTTGGGGGAAGCGCATATTCGCAGCCCAGAGAGTGGAACCTACTCGCGGCGCAAGCCGACAACGTGTCGAATAAAAATTGGCTGAGGGCATTGACGTCGAGCAAAAACGCAAAAGCAAAGGGGAATGGTGAGGGAGGAGGAGCACGCGTGGAGCGGGGAGAGCGAGTATAGGAGCTGAGGCAGTCGCGGGGGAGGGAAGTAGTGTGGGGTTTGGTCCGTTTATTGCCAAAACGCGGGTGAAAAAGCTTGTCTGGTTGAGAGATGGTTGGTTTTTATTCCTCTTCTCGTTTGTGGAGAGGAGAACACACCGCTCTCTCTCTCCTCTCTCTGTCCCTCTCATCATCTCTCTGTTAAAACTGCTTTCTCTCTCTCCATGTAAAAGTTTCTCTCTCTAGAAAGCTGTTATTCTTGTTAATTTGGCTCTCTGTTTTCTTTGTTTGGTCTGGGTTTGGTCTGGTTTAGATAGAGAGAGGGAGAGAGGGGAGAGAGAGGAGAGATATAGTGTGTGTGTCTGATCGTTGAGAGGGGGATTTGGGTAGAGTGCCGGGTAGTTGAGGGGGAGGGGTTGAGTGAATGAATGGGAATTCCGGTGGGGTTTGCTAGAGTGACGGCCAGGTGGTGGTGGTGGTGCTGCTGCTGACGACTTAACTTACTGTCTCTCTCTCGCCGGCGACGGAGCCATGGACTTCGATGCCGGAATTCCCATGTCTCGTGCTGCCGCGCCCGTCACCGACGCTCGCTCACTGTCACCCTCCTTGACCCAAGGTCATCTTTCCCTCTCTCTTACATAACACAACGCACATGCATTTGTCTTTGTATGTCAATAATTGTCGTTGTTTTCTCTGTTTCTGTTTCTCTTTTGTTTCGCCATTGTTTCCTTGTTTCCCCAATCACGTTTGCTGCCTCCGCCGATGCGAATTGTCCCTTTTGACCTCTCAATAGCTCAATTCAGATGTGATCAATGCTTCAAATCTTCTTCAGCTTCGTCAATTTCGATTCCCAGGACTTGAATTCGCATGTTTTTTTTGTTTTTTAATCTGATTTTTTTTTCCGGTTCTCGAATGATTACAGAATGTTGCCTCTTGTTTTGTTTTACCAAAGTTTTAGCCATTCCGTGACGATTTAAACACAGTAATTGTTATAGCACGAAAATCGCTATGAGAACCGTTATTTCAGAACCAATTTAAACAGAAAATGCAATGTCAATGTTGAATTTAATTACCAGTTTAAGGCACAATTTATTTGCTTGATTGTCTTCTTAAGGCATACAAGTGGTAACAGAATGCAGACGAAATGGACTCGTCAAAAATATGCCTTTCACTTGAATTTTGATGAGTTTGTATGACACAATGTAACGAACTTAGTTATGAAATGTTATTTCAGATGCAATGTGGCAAATGAATTTGAGATCAAGTGAAACAATGGAAGCCGGGCCCTATCCCGAGCGTACTGGAGAGCCAGATTGTTCTTATTACATCAGAACAGGACTTTGTAGATTTGGGGCGACATGTCGCTTTAATCATCCACCTAACCGCAAGCTGGTATAGTTTCACCATGTTTACGCGATTTTTTATGAGTTTAGTAATCTTTAATCTTTCTTCAATACTTTTTAGCACAAGGGTAGTATGCTTCGTGTCTAAAGTTTAATAATTTCATTCAATTTGATTGAAATTATGTCTGTATAATAAGATTCTGTTTATTGCCAGGCTATTGCCGCTGCAAGGATGAAGGGAGAGTTCCCCGAAAGAATTGGACAACCAGAGTGTCAGGCATGTATTTCTGTGGAAGGTCGGTCGTGTAATTTTGGTCTGACTTCAATAATATTTGTTAAACTTCCCTGCAGTACTACCTGAAGACAGGAACCTGCAAGTTTGGAGCAACATGCAAGTTTCATCATCCTAGAGACAAGGCGGGAATGGCTGGAAGAGTTGCCTTAAATATCTTAGGCTATCCACTTCGACCGGTTTGATTTTCTGTTTTCATCTCATTATTGTGCCATTTTCACTTCATTTGTTCATTTCCGTTCTCTTTGCTTTACTTGAATGACGGACAGACAGGGGACTCGCCAATCGTGTTGATGTGGTGAATTTTACAAGTAGTGTGACACAAAATAATGATTTAAGAATCACCCATATGCTAGAGGAGAAACCATTTCGTCTTAGGACCGAGTGTTCCACTTTTACTCTATACTTGAATATGTGTGGTGGCCATGTTGTTTGTATACTATCTGTATATTTGAAGTAATTGTAGAATTGAACAATAACTGCTGCTGCACATTTTTCGTTAAGGCATACTGTACATCTATAAATGTCTATGCATATCTGCTTTAGAGATTGTTTTGTAGATCTTTGTGTGCATCTTAGTTGGTACGATAAATTCCTTACTTTTTGTTCTTTGTTTTTAGCAGAATGAGGTCGAATGTGCTTATTATTTACGAACTGGACAATGCAAGTTCGGAAGCACTTGTAAATTCCACCATCCCCAACCTACTAATATGATGGTTTCAGTGGGCGCCTCTCCTGTATATCCTACTGTCCAATCTCCAACTACTCCTGGCCAGCAGTCGTATGCGGGAGGAATTACAAATTGGTCAAGAGCATCTTTTATTCCCAGTCCACGCTGGCAAGCTCAATCAAGTTATGCTCCTCTCATTGTTCCTCAAGGAGTGGTATCAGTCCCGGGATGGAACACATACAGTGTAAGTTTTATTGTACCCTTCTGTGCAAAATGCTTTGATGCTCTTGTTTTACCTTATGATTGCAGGTAAGGGTGCAACTAGTTATTGTTTGTCTCGGAATCAATTTAATCGGAGTTATATGCATGTGTGTTTAAAATTGTTGATCTTACTGCACAAATAATAGTTTGAAAATCTATCTCATGAGAAGAAAACAAGATGAAAATCAAATGGTTTGCAATTTCTTTTACTGCACTCCATCAGAAAAGCTCTAATGCAGCAGCTTTTGAGTTTGAGTTCAATAGTATATTTGCGCTATGGTTCCCTGAGCACAATCAACACGCTTATTTTGTTGGTAATTTTTGCAGGGCCAAGTTGGCTCCGTTTCATCTCCAGAGAGTCAGCAACAAACAGTGGGAAACAGTCAGATGTATGGAACTTCACACCAAGGTGAACCGGAAAATTCAGGATCTCAAGGGGGCTTTTCTCCTTACAGTTCCGGTTCCATCCCTGTGGGGTTCTATGCATTGCAAAGGGAAAATGTATTTCCTGAGAGACCTGGCCAGCCTGAGTGCCAGTTTTATATGAAGACCGGCGATTGTAAGTTTGGTGCAGTCTGTAGATTCCATCATCCTAGGGAGAGGTTAATTCCTGCTCCAGACTGTGTTTTGAGTCCAATGGGCCTTCCTTTACGACCGGTGAGTTACTTTTACTGTTGGAGTTTGGTTATAAACTTGAGCTATGGTTTCGAAACTAGTTGTGTGCTCTTATTACATCTTTCATTAAGTAGTCTAACTTGGTGACATTTTACACGATGAATCTGGTACACTTTTTAACAGGGAGAACCTTTGTGCATCTTCTATTCTCGTTATGGTATCTGTAAGTTTGGACCAAGTTGCAAGTTCAACCACCCTATGGGTATCTTCACTTTGAATCTCTCTGCATCATCTTCGGCTGATGCCCCAGCCCGGCGTTTGTTGGGTTCAACGTCGGGGGCTGCTTCATTAAATTTATCATCAGAAGGGCTAGTCGAAGCAGGATCAGCAAAGCCCAGGAGACTTTCATTGTCAGAGCCGAGGCAGATGCCTAGTGCTGAGGATAACATTGACACAGAGGAGTGAAAAGCGGCTCGAAAGCGAGCCATTTACATTAACAATCTTTTGAGGGATAAAGAAGAGTCTGGTATGATATCTGTAAATTGAAGTTGATTATGTCCTGAAAATGCATTCAGCTGACAGATTCAACTTTCTGAATTTCACATTGCTGCATTGTATAAAACATCTCCAAATGTTGTCACTTGGAAAACCCAATGTGAACATTCTGTCCATCCCAAATCCCAAATTTTCTCATGTTATGATTTATTTTTCGCGGGTATTACTTGAAGCCTTGTAAGTTGTAATGAAAAGTTTGATAAAAATAGAAAATTGTAGGGAAGGATGAGTCGTGGGATAAAAAAGAGTTCAAAATATATTGTATGCATCTTGTAATTTGTTTTATATGTTTTTTTATCAGGTTTATTGTTGACATCATTTGACCAAATAAATGTCATGACCTAAACCGTTCATTCACTTTGGATGTCCAAATCCAATCATTCATTCCTCGCTACCCCACTTCCGCCAACTAGCCGTTTGATCAAAATCCAACAGTCCGGATCCTGGACTAGATGGATTTGGTGGAAAGGGATCCGGACTCGTTGTTAAATATTGGTCTGCATGGATGGTCCGCACCTTTGGTCCGACAAGAGAAACCCTCGTACCTGTACTGCACATAATCAATCCTCCCTTGTTCCTAATTTTTCCCAAACCCAACTAAAAACCACTCCCACAGTCGACTCCCTTTCTAGGCTATTTCTTTACGTTTGATTTTCCAATTCCTCAACCCCAAACCCAAACTTACCAAATCAAGCAGCTCAAAGCAAATACCCATTACGGACCCTTGTTACCATAACATTAATGATCCACCAAATCGAATTCAAAGGCCGCTCAAGAGAAAAGATCAAGGACCCACTTCCCAGCTCACACTCTTTTACCAAATTCCCATGACCTTTTGCCTCTCAAAGCTCACACCAAAGTAGCACCCATCTCAAGAAGCAATTCATGATGCCTGCTCGTGCTCATGGGGTCACCTTCTCTCTCCTCCTGCTGTCCTTTTTGGCTACCGCTATCTCCACCACTGAAGCAGCAAGCTTAGACCATGTGAGTGTTTCGCTTCAAAGACCCCCCAACTTTCCTTTCAATTTCATAGATCCCTGTACTTTTGCTTGTCAAATGGGTCATGATTTTTTTTTCTGGGTTTTCTGTGATTTGAAGTGCTTGTTTGTTGTTTTGAACTTTTAAGGCCAATGGGTCTGCAGCTGTGGGGCCACTGGTGCCACTGATCGGAGCTGAAAAGATGAAGACTTTGGTGATGAATGAGACCAGGAGGAAGTTGGGGAGCTTCCGGATTTGTGCATTGTGTACTTGTTGTGGAGGTGCCAAAGGTCTTTGCTTGCCTTCTCCTTGTTGCTATGCCATCAATTGCAACATTCCAAACAGGCCTTTCGGTTTCTGTTCTTTCACACCCAAGACCTGTAATTGCTTTGGATGCCGTATCTAACTCTTCCTCTCTATATTTTATAATTTTATAATTAAAAATTGTTTAATTAGGGGTAATGTTTGATTTTGTTGGGAGTCTGGATGGGAAAAAGAATATCTGTTCTTGATTTGTTTGCTTAGAAGTTATGAAATTTATTTATATTTCCAGGTTAGCTTATTTCTATATCTAGTGGGATAATTTTCCATTGTTTTTTTTTGGTGGAATAAGCAGTGCCTGGAGATAGGATTAGCATAGTTGTGAGGCAATTTAGGGAACATTTTCCTTGTTAATGGAGCTATTTGGGGTTCTTAATGATATTTTATTGACTTTCCAAAACAATATATTAATGTAAGTGCTCAGTAGAGCTACTGTGAGTGACACTCTGTGACAAGGATTAAGGTTCAACTCCCATGTTCTATTATTTTAGTCTTGTGCTGATATTCTATTAATTTGTGATGAGTTTTAGTTCACGTTTTTTAAATGAAAGTGGTTGCTACTAATGTTTTCTTCTGCTGCTTCCACTTGATGTTTACTAGTTTTCCACTTGATGTTTACAGAATGTGAGGGTTTCATTTCATCTGCTATAAATTGTTGCTTTCTGTCTGTAATTTCAAGCATTTCATTGGGCATATAGATACTTGAGAGAGAGAGAGAGAGAGAGAGAGAGAGAGAGAGTTCTCCTTGCTTAGCTATGGCTTCTGAGTTACCTGCAACAGATGGGAGATTGGATATTGTTGGTGGTGGAGATTGGAGAATTAAGTAGATTAGATTTTAGTCGAACAGTAGGTGGGATGAGTTAGTGTGATGAATATTAATGCATGTAGCTGGAAGTTGGGTTGGGTGGGGGTATGGGGGGCAATTAAGCCATCGCCACTAAGTTTTGCTTCCATGATGTTGAGATGGTAGTTTTACAATTCTTGGATGGATATTAATTGCATAACTTTTATTGCTTGGAATTTGCTGGTTTTTTCTATATCCTCGTGTAGATTGTTGCGTGAAATGCAAGTCTCAATGCACCAAAAGTTTGTGTTTAGGGTTTTTAGCTTACATCTAACGGGGATGCTACTGTAATGGTATTTTAAGTTGAACACGCAATGTCATGCGAGAATGTTAAAATGTATGACAGTATGGAATCAAAGAGTCCTTTTAGGCATGGGCAGTGAGCCACATGATCTGATTTTGGTGTCTTGATGAGAGTGTTTTGGGGGAATAAAGGGAATCTCATTGACTTTGCATATTGTGATGACATAGTTGTATGGGGCGACATGCCAACAACCCATGTGCTGCTCAAAGTGCTTGCCCTTGTTTTCCTCTCAACTTCCCTCCCTTGCTGGTCACTGGTCCAACTGAGGTCATGTTTCATTTATTCATTTGACCAGTGAACTAAACGAGCGTTAGTCCTGTTGGTTAGGGCAGTATGACAAGTCTATCGAGTAAACTCAAAACTAGCAAGTGGTACTAGTAGTAGTGTAACTCATGACAGAAGGAACCTTCAATTAAACCACAAGCCATCTCTAGGCAACGTTGTAAGCTCAATCGGACGGTGCTAGTACAACAAGATCATCAGCATCAAGAGAAGGAGTTGTCATCAATATACAGGAGGCCGGCCAGCCAAGCCTCTCTCAAGTATAAAGTGGAGTTGGTTTCTATCTATGTTCACATTTACGTGTCAACTATGTAAAAAAAGGAAAATTTCGGGGGACTTAAAACCTTGCTTTGGATAATGATCCTCCAAATTTTAAACCATCTTCTGCGCTCTGAGCTTCCTCCAAATGAAGGACGATGGATGTCGATATTCATATATAGGATAGGAGCGCTCAAGCACTAACCAATTACTGGCTACCTGTAGGGATCGATCCAACATTTATCATTCTTGATGGCTCGTTCCCATTTCCTTCTGAACACTTTCATTTCGTTGTACGATTCCCGCCTCACCTGCAACATTAACAACATGAAGAAACGAAAACCGTTTAATCAATCCAATGAAGACTATACGTTAAATACAATACTATCGTGCCAACCGTCAAGAGACTTACATCAGCTCTGTGGCCCTTTCTTGTGGATTTTGATGATGGTGACGATTCCTGCCAACGAATTTTATCCTTCGTCACCTGATCACTTTGATCATCTGAGGATCCCCCCAGTGTAGGGCGGCCGTAATGGATTATGTACTCGGCATCCACAACCCCAACTTTTTTAGTTCGATCCCCCTATTACAACATTACATATACATTCAAAATCAAACACAGAAAGAATGCGGGTCTGTTTGTTCCGCAAACAGCAGAAGATCGGGGCAAAGGAAGTATAAGAACTTGCCTGTGCGCAATAGCCAATCTGCATATCTAGTCCCCAAGCATGAATCAAGTCATTCTGCAATTAACATAATCAAACCGGCGCAAATTAAGCCGCCATTGACTCTACTCTCACGCGAAGAGAAAAATAGGTATTTGAGTTGAGTTCCAGGAGGCAGGACAATAGAAATAAGTTAACACACCCACCTGGATCATATACCATACGCAGCGCCAGGCAGCTCGAGAGAAAACAGGAGCCATCACTTCTATCCAACTGCAGAAAATGCATTGCATTATTTTAGTGGACGACTTCTGCAACTACAATACTAAATTACCAATGGAATTGTCTTGAGCAATCAAATGGAAACACAGTTTTTACCCAGTGCAAGGAGGAGCTGTATTGCTGTCGTGACAACCTTTCCCATTGTTACTTGACTTGTAAGTCCTTCTGCAGATACAACATGAACTATATCAAGTTGTTTGAAATTAAGGGTTCTTGAAATTAACTCATATGTCAACATTCAACAATATGCCTCAAGGGAGTTCATCATTTAGCAGTTATAAGAGACCTGTGTGCTACCGATCCTCTCAAACGCACAGTAATTTGATGATGCACCTCTGATTTGGAATAATCCAGTGCAGGTTGTGATATCTCAAGCCCTTCCTTTTGAACAATGGATACGTACCTAACAGTAGTGTTAAATAACAAGTTGACAAAATGGGATTAAGAACCAGTAAGTAGCTTCCAAGTTTTAATGTCGGTATAATGTACAAGGTTGAGAAAAGAGATGCAGCCGGCCAACAATGTACATACCGTTGGGGGTGGAAATTGTCAACTCCGAGGTCCTCATCCCAGAGGAAAATGTAACTATATTCGGCAACTATGTCAGGATGCAAGAAGCGCTTCGCAAACCACCTAGGCATCAACCAGAAGATCACATTTCAATACTGCAGCTTTGACTTAACTGGTTTCAGGCATGCAAAGATAAAGAGTAAGACCAATTAGTTACCATTTAGTTTGATTGACTGCAGATATATGAATGACTTGGTCACTCCATTGAAATTCCTTCCATTGATCGACGATGCCATCATAATGGAAGAGCATCACAACGAAACCACTTGACAGAAACTGAAACATGGTGAGCGAAAAGCAATTACTTGTAAAGAGCTATGAACAATGAAAAAGAATTATCAGCAGCACTTAATTTGGACTACCTTTGTGAGCATTGTTTTATAGGACATACCTTTTTGACCATTTTACTAACAAGATCTTTTTGCTTTATCCCAACGGCCATGGCAAACAAACTGGATGAAGAATTTGCATCTTTCTTCTCCAACAATTTAAACGAAGGTTTCTGGGCAAACAGTGTAACAGTTAAAAATTTAGATAAGCCTGCAGCACTTCCAATTGGAGCAGCAGGATGCAAAGTTACAGAATCATCAGGTGAATGATTCAGGAGCTTCCGTTTCCAAAAACCTTACCTTTTTAGCATGCCACAACGGCTGCATTTCCAGATTAGAAGTCTTGGCAACAATACCTCGAGGAAGTGGCTCACTTCCGTAAGGCTTATCTTGATTCTAAAACAGATACAAGAAGTTATAAGTAATAAATCACAACAACTCATTTGATAGGAAAGATGTATGGAACCTGAATGATAAACAAACCTTGCATTTGTATTTTAGAGTTTGCAAATTGTTTGTGACTTTCCAAAATGACGATGAATCCTGTGCAATAGAACGCAAAATTGAAGCGATTATGTCAACACCAACTCAACTTTCAATTCCAATGTTCAGGCCGGTAAAACTGATAATTTATAAGCTTAGATATCGGAGTTCACACAGAAAATACAGATTGGATTCGGGACTAAAAGTTGATATACGTACACGCATACATACATACCTCTTTGTAATCTGATGATGATATGTATGCACTCACTATGACAAATAATATACACAGCAGAGAAGCTGCCGGGAGAATACTACAAAAACACGATTTTCCGCTTCTCGAATCTGCACGAAAAGTAACCTGACAGGAGAAGGCAACGAAAAATTGGAGAAAACATGTCAAAACAATTTAGATGGCTGGAAAAAGAGGTAAAAAAAAATACAATTTGTAACCAAGTTATCTGCAAAGAAATTAGAACAAATGTCCTAATTACCTACTTATTGTTACTTTCTGACCGCTAATCATAAATTAAACTAATAATTACAAAATTCATTGAAGAAACAGAAGTGATGATCAATTATGTACAAGAAAGCATGCATCCTCATCATATTTCTTAACCAACCGCTATTCAATTATGCTCGGTAGCTCCAAATCCAATGGTCAGGAAAATATGTGCAGAGGAATTCGAACAAGGAACGATGAATTCGATATATCTAACAGCCCCAAAAATCCCAATAAAAACAAGAAAAGCATACAAGTATCTGTCTTTATAATCAATATGTTCACTACCAATTACCAATTACAAATTACAATATCAGTATTAAGGGAGTGAAAGACGAACAGGTGATCCGTGCTTACAGAGGAGGACTTCATCTTCCATGCAACAACCCGATTTCTGTTCTTTCTTTGCGTCCTGGGGCTCTTGTTTTCGATGAAGAAATATGAATGCTCAGCTCCGTTTTCTGGGTTTTTTGTTCTTTCTCGTTCGCAGTTTTTACAGGGGACGGAAAATGTGTTGCAGAAAGCAGGATGATGGAGGAAGGAGCGATTGATCACAGGAACCCAGAAGAAACAAGAAGCAGAAGCATCAGCATTCGGATTCGGATTCGGGTTCGGATTGGGTGACTACCATTCACCAATCATCACGACGTAGATTTGTCAAACATATTGAGGCACGAAGAAAAGGAAGAGCCTTGACTCTCTAGACACAGAGAGAGCGAGAGACAGGATGTTTGTTAACGGGCACCCGAATAACACGCGCAATATTATTTAAACAAAATTAAATAAATAATAGTGGGGAAGCACTACTCTCACGATCTTTGCTAGTCTCTTGGTACGACTACGACCAGAATTATTACAGTAATATTAGAAATATTAAATTTGCAAGTTAAATGATGTATTACCAATAAAAATAAGTACGTTTATCAACGTTGGAGTAAAAAATCAATCATCTACTTTCATGTTCTTTAGTTTTTAAAATTTTGCTTCTAAATTTAGTCTCATTAACATTACCCATTTGAAAATGTCCATAGAAATGTGAAAAAAATTTGACAAATAAAAAGCGTTTTTGATTACGTAATCATAAATAAAAAAAGTAACAATAATTAAGTGTAACAAGACACCAACTTGATAAAGAGATTACCAAAGATTTTTAAATTTGGCATTTTGCTTCTAGCATGATGTGATGTCACGTTCATGGGTTTTATTTATTTTCTTTAAAACTATAATTGCATATATTGGTAGGCCCCTTTTTAGGTTGTATTTTACATTGTATCACTAGTAAAATAATTATATTTATTTTTCTGTTGTATCATGATATATTAGTTATAACATTTAGTGCACACCAAACTTTTGATACCGATTGACATCATTCTATTTTAATATGGAAAAATGAGTAAGGGAGTGGATCACTATAAGCTCAAATAGCTTGTTTTCGGTTGTGGAATAACAAATAGTTTATAAAGAAGCGACTTATTTATTTCCGATTGTTTGATTGAATAGACATGTTGTTCTAAAAAAATTCACTTAATACCACTTAGGCGCTAGGCGGCTAGTTACTGCTCAGATTAAAACTTGGATGAACACTTAATGCATGTTTGTTCCACATGGTTTTAATATGTTCTAATACTTTATATTCTATGTCATTTTGTTTTATAATTTTTGTAACACAATACAATTATGTTTTTTTAAATATAAGTAAACAATTATTTATATATTATATAACAAAATTAATTAAAAAGGGTATGGGTGCCCACCTAGGCCCTACCTAGTCGATAGACCATTATCCACTGCTCGACTAACACCTAGCACCTTCTAAAACCTTGAATAAACTTAAATAGTTTGGTGTCGATTGTGGGATAATAAATAGTTTATATTAGAGGTCATCAACCTCATTACTCAATACTAAATAATGGATAAGCAGAAATTTAGGATTAAATGAGTTTTCCTTTTAAAAGGGCATCTTTGAATCCTTTTTTTCTTTATCGTTAGAATTTCAATTCAACGACTTAAAAGGGAAATAATAGTAGCCAATAAAAAAGATGAACATATTGCATATCTCTAATCTCTAATCTCTAATCTCTAATATTAGAAAGCCAGAAGTCAAGTTTGGTGTCTCAAGGCTTCACCAAAAATAATTGGACTAAAAAGCCCTTTAAACAAAAAAATCCAAAACTGAATGAAAATAATAGAAACAAATTTACAAGGGCAATTTTGTCACAAAAAAATAGAAAATTTGGAATAAAAACAACAAATTATTTAAAAAACTGAAAAAAGGAAAAAAAAGAGACGTGAGTGAAAAAAATAAACATGGTGTTCATCATTCTCAACCGTATTAATCCCCCACTTTCTCAGTTACCTCCCACAATTAACCGGCTATTCCCTCCAGGGTGTTGTGCACCTCAAAGACTGCGTCGACACCAGCGCCGCTTTCGCCCTCCACCACATTCTCAAGCACTCTCTCTCAGCCTCCCCACTCCACCTCTAATGCCGTCGTTTTTGTCGCCTTCGGCCGCCCCTTCTCCCACTACGATCGCATCCTCCGAAGACTCAGACTCGCTCTCTCCATAAAGAATTCCAGTGGTAATTTACTTTTTTTTTTTTTTTTAATTTTTCATTGCATAAATAAAATTGGGGTTTCTAAATTTCGGATGTGTTTTTTGGAATAGTGTTGCAATTTGGCTGCACTGAGGGACAACAATAGATACTTTTTATTCGACATGATTATGAACTGCCCAGGCGACTCTTATTTACTCTCAGCCCAACTTACTCTTATTTACTAATTAATTTTCCACTCAATGCGACCCCGACATGTTCTTATTTAGTAAATAATTTTCCAGCCTGTATGTTTATTAGGCACTCATCGACTCATATTCCTCAAAGGTACTAAGCTTAAATGTGTCTTTATTGCTCTGTTTTCTCTTTGGTACTCATATATTCCTCAAGCTAGACAATCATCCTTACTTCTTCATTGTGAATACTCTTCATTTTAAGTTACACATTTCCTGCCAATTACTACTACGTGTAAAAGAGTTAAATACGTACAAAAATTAAGCATTTGTCATTTGTTTTAGAACAACACTTAAGACACTGTCTGTTTTCTCCAGGTTACTACTCCGAATTATAAGCGTTTGTTTTTGTTTTTTAAGTACAAAAATCTTGCTTTTATGGATTAGGAGGATGTTCATTGATTGAAGTTATAAAAGAGCCAAACAAAGAGTACAAAGAAAAAGCAAGGCAGACATCAGCAATTCGGTTGAAGAATGGTGATTCTCTCTAACCGGTTCAATTTCTTCTTCAATTAGTGCTCAATTGTTGAATCTGTGTTTGTTCCTTTGATGTTTTTCAGGTATCCATGTGTTTGTTTATCATAAATGGTGAATTTCTAAACATCTATGTGGATCAACATCCTCAGAAGTCAACAAGCACAAAGGCATATTGGAAATCTGTAGAATTAGCCAACATTTCATATTTGTAAGGTCATTTGGTGGGTTTCGTAGTGAGTATGGACTTCCAACTCTAATGTTTTTGTTTGACTTATTCATTTCACTAAACAAAACAAAAATCAATGTGATTGATATTACAGTGTACTGATACTTGTCTTACAAAATCTAGTTAGTTTTTTTTTATTCCCCAGGTGACTTCAGTCAACAACCTTGACAACCTTAAATTGGTAGAATAGACTTTGACAACTTTAAATGGGATTACGAAAAATATAAATTGATGTTATGACATCGGAACCGTAGCCAAGCTTTTTCAAACGAAATTTTGTATGCTTTTTGAAGTTTTTGTAAAGATCTCTTTATGCGTGCAGAATTGTGGAACGGAAAAAAGAACTATGTATGCCGCACGTAGCGCGCTATGATGTAGAAAATGCCTTTCATACGCGCAAGGTGCGTGTAGAAAGGCTAGTACCTGTACAAGGAAAAGAAAAAAAAATTATATATATATATATATATGTATGTATCTACTAATCTCTACTCATTAATGAAACTCTCTTTGTCAACCAAAAGAGGGTGAAAAGATAAATTAGTCTTCTATCACAAAAAAAAAATAAATAATGGGCAATAATGTAATTTCACAGGTTCAAATTTTACTGTTTTTTATTGAAACCTCATCTATAGGTGATGTTAAAATACATCTAATATTAAAAATAAATTTAAAAAATTAAAAAAATTAAAAAAAACAAAAACCTCTCAAACCCCTTACGTTCTCTCTCTTTCCCTCCCTCTCTTCTTATCATTTTTTAAAAAATTGTGTTCATATATACAAAGTATACAAGCAAATGCTAATATATATAAAGATAAAAGGTAAAAAAAAAAGGAAAAAAGAAAAGCATTCCTTGACGAGCCCAATGAACATTGACCCGAAATCTGGACAGAAATATCTCACAAACTGGTTTTTCAAGACAGCCTCTTTATTTCTTTTTCATGCCAACTGTCAATTAATATATCCTTTTCTATGTTCATCACTATGTTAATATGTCAATTCAAACTATTAAATGGTTAATTGAATTCTTTATGCATCTATCATCATCATCATCGTCACCACTGTGTGTTTTTATCGTTCGAGCCGAATTATATTGACCTTGGACAATCCAGTTCAGCCACAATGATTCCACTCTATCAATCTATCACTTAATCATGGCCCACAGTGATGAAACCACGTAAAGACCAGGATAGACTCGAGTCTATCTTGAAAATTCTTTCTTTTTTTTTTTTTTTTTTTTTAGGAAGTTTTAATAAAACATTTCTGATACTGTTCACTTTTAACGTTGCGGATATTTTTAATCTGAAAAGTCACTTCTGATACTATTCACTCACACCTTTATTTTGTTATTTTGATTAAAACTAAAGTTTTTAAGGACTTTTAGTTAGTTTATTATTATTATTATTATTATTATTATTATTATTATTATGCTTTTGTTTACGTTCACTAGCTTGTAGTTTTGGTGTCTGTGCTTTTGTTTCTTTTATTTGACAAAAAATAGTGTGTTACCGTTTTGTTATGAAACTAAAGCCTATATCAATGAGTCTTCCATAGTCGGTTCACCATTTTCTAGTAATATTTGTTTAGCAAAACTTGCATACAAGATCAGTGCTTATAATCTCAAGTTATTTTTTTCGTGACTCAGTTAATCTCTTTTGATCCAAATTTAACATTCAAATACAAAAGAAGAACCTTCAATTTTTACCTCTCAATTATAATACATTTTGTCTAATTTCTTCATATGGCCTTGAGGCCCCTCCTAACCTTGATTTCTAGCTCCGCCATTGATGGCTTGAGTGCTTGATTTACTCACTTTTTACAACTTTCATATTTTGCAAATGATTGGAAGCTTCTTGTTTGAATTTATCTGAAATAAAGTTTTTGCACATTATATAGATAAATGGCAATGAAATGTTTCGAATTTGGAGTAGAAATAAAGTTGGAGAAGAGAAAAAATTTAGAGAAAGCGGTTTCTTGGGAGAGTGAACCACAAGGCTGAACCCTAATTAAAACCTCTTTAAATTAGGATGCATGATAATGTTAATTATTAGATTACAAGTTTTGGCAATTTTAAGACTAATTTAATGTTAGTCCCAACAGTTTTAGACCATGATATGGAAAATCAAATTAAAGCAAAAAAAACTAAAACAAAAAACAAAGGAGAGAGGAGCAGCAAGGCAGCAATCCTTTCCCCTCTATAAATTCATTGAAACGTATATCTATATCTATATAGCTGAGAGAGATGGTCGTCAATGCACAAATCCTAGAACTGCATAGTAAGCGATCAACACTGGAAGGGAGACCAACATGCCAAATATTACCCTGCATGCAACACAAAATATAAAAGTTAGAAGAATATCTATAAAATTGAAATTTATTTGAAATATTATTGCTGCGAATTATCCAAGTAATCTCGTTGATATTTTTCATATTTAAAGTATGCATAAATTTGAGATTTGTAAATATAAAGAGGTGCATGCGTACGCTGTACTGAGCACTTCTGCATGGAGTCCATACTCTTTGGCATATATGAAGGACGTAATGGACTGTGGCACTGCTGCCTGCAATATTGTATATAAATGATGATAAGTCATCTAATCGAACATTTATCATTTGATCCAAAAATAATAATTGAAAACATTTATCATCTGAAAAATAAAATTATCACGTAGAAAAAGAGAATGTTTTTTATGAATGCCGCAAACACAAGTAATGTGAAACACTATTATCGAAGTGTAACATTTACCATCTGAAAGATAAAGTCATCATGCAAAAATATGTATTGTTGCTTGCGCAAATTGTTAAAGGGAGATATGCGGACATTCTTATTTCAAAATTCATTTAAAGTTTAAAATTAGTGAGCTAACCTTCAGTGCGGTACTAATTAATTTGAATTTGTTTAATTTGTATGTAGTTTGGCCACAAAAAGTTAATACCATTCGTGAAAAGAACCATGTGGTGTTGTCCAATCTGTTTTAGAGAAGGAATATTATAGGAAATGAAAACACACAAAATTTTTCTCCTCATATGTACACATTTATATTTAATCTTATTTGTTATTTGCGTTTGATTAATTCAATCTGATGGTTAAAATTAAAAATGATGTATGGAAAAAGAAAATATATGGTTAACATTTCCCAACACAATTCCTTAAAACGGAAGTTCATTTTTCTCAAAATTTGTTATGTAAGTAAAAAAGAATATTAGGGTAGGGTGTTAGCGGAGAAGAAATGGGCCACTTAATTTGCTGGGCAGCTCATTGGAACAACCTCTATGTTATTCCACGTACGATATATATATGACGTGCAACCACTATTAAATATACATATATACTCTAATTTTATAGGCCATGCATGCTTGATTCATCATTTAACTTTCTAAGATATATAAATTGGCAAGTAAACTACCTGAATGATAGCAACACGTAAAACATCACCATGCAGACCCACCGCAATAGAGCCAATCGCCATGGCTGCCGGTCCTGCAATAAACCTCAGAACCATCCCAATTATTGTTAGGCTCGTCCCACAGGCTACAAATTTTTCCTGCAGTGCCATGAAGATACCTGCACGTTGCATACATGATATATAGTTAAAACGTTACCGTACAGATATATTCATTAGCATTAGCATTAATTAGCATATATATATGTGATTAATTAGTGATCACTCACCCATGCTAAACATAGCAGTGCCTGTACCAGCTTTTGACATGATTAAAACAGATCCTTCCATGATGCTTGGCAACTCAATATGCCACCTGCAGCACCCATAAATTTATTAATTAATTTACAGAGACATATATGAAAAAACGTAAGATATTTAGTTGATCAATACTCAAATATAATTAATAAATCTTTTCTTGCATATTATATAGATATATGCATATATTCAGTACCTGCTTGCTATCAAAGCCCAAGCAATACCAATAAAAACTGCATAGGAGTTGGGATTCATCCCAAGTTTCACCCACACAGCCTTCATCAAATACCAAAAGGAAGGCCTAGTACTTATTGTTATCTCCTCCATGGCTTCTACATCATTCCCTTGTGGATCAACCGATTGAACTCGAGGGCCGACATTAGTACGACTTGAAACTATGTCTATCGACCCCGTACGTCGAAATTCCAAGACGAACAAAAGAATGGTGAGCCATACGATGGCCTGCACGACCGATGCTTGAACAACAAGATCAACGGATGACGAACCATACATGGCTTTAATCAAGGGCACACCAACCACTAGGGAATTAGTTAACGTGCACAAAGAGAAGCTTGTGATGGACCAACTGTAGCTTCCTTTGCTGCTGCACTTGGCCCAAAGTGCTAGCACCACCACGATTATGAGCTTGGAGATGAAGTCGGCGCCGATGAAGCGGTAGTTCCATTTGTAAGGATCCACATGTGCAGTGAAGTCGAACGTGAAGAGTGGGAGAGTAAAGAAACAAACGAAGCGGTTGATCGCGCCACACTGCTCGGTAGTAAATATGTGCCACCACCTTACTGAGCCGTACCCTAAAATTAGGGCAACATAGAGTGGAACGGTGGCCACCACAACCTTGTAAACATCTTCCCACCCAATCATCTTAGTGTGTTAATAAAATATATTTGGGCAACCTAGCACAATAGATTGTAGCACTACTGGCAAGAATGGAAGAAATGAAGAATATGATGTACTGCTACTGTGAATGGTTAATTAGCTTGACAATATTCATGAACTTGATTGTACTTATATATATATGCATGCAGGGGAAAGCCAACTTTGTTCTTTTTTTTTTTTTCTTTTTTATTCCTTTTATCTTTTAAGAGAGAGATTGATGATATTGCAAAGATGACGTAACAAGCACTGTAATTAAGCTAATGACAAATAAATTAAACAATGTTGTAATCAGTAACGGATTCAAGATTTTATCATTGGATGATCGCAATATTAAAGCTAAAAAAGAAAAAAATAATAACATTGAAACATTATTCATAATCTTTGTACAACAACAATTCGACGTAATCCTTTTCCATCACTTTTTTGCAAGATTACTAGTCTCTTGCAATTGAAAAAAGTCATTTCTCAATATGTATAAAATATATATATCAAGTTGATCTTGAAGTGTGATGTGTACGTGAAGACCGGGGAAGAGAATGGTGCTGTGCTGATGAGTACGTGTAGACCGGGGAAGAGACCGGGGAAGAGACCGGTGCTGTGCTGATAAGGACGTGAAGACCGGGGAACAGAATGGTGCTGTGCTGTTGACGGCGGCCTTCGGTTGGGTGGGGCGGGAATTTGGGAGTTAATTTGGGTGGGGTGGAATTTCTATGAAAGTCGAGTCCTTTTGCCTTTTTTTTTTAAATTAAAAAATGGCGAGGTTATCAGCCTCCGCGCGGCCTAGGGTGGTTTTCTCAACGATACATCGATGCTTACCGTTTTCTTATTTTGCCCTATTTTTTATAGACACTATTGACAAAAAGGAAGGGTAAAATAGTAATTTTATACCTTTTTGACAAAATAACAATCATATCCTTATTTTTTCTTTGTTACCTTTTTTTTTTAGATAATGACAATCATATTTTTCTATTTTTACCCTCATTTTTTATACACAATATTTACATAAGAAGGACAAAACAGTAATTATATAATATTAAAAAAATATGCACTTATTAAGAGAAATTGTTCACACACACACACAAAATGTGTGCTCTCTGCTAATACTGTTATTAAGAAAACCCTCATTTTCAACTTTTTCTCCCTTTTTTTTTCCTATTTTGCCCTAACTTTTGATACACACTGTTGGCAAAAAGGAGGACAAAACTGTAATTATTTAATATTAAAAAAATGCATTTATTAAGATAAATTGTTTACACATACACACACAAAATGTATGCTATTTGCTAGTAAATTTATAAGCTTTTCTATATAATATATGGTCCCCTTAAAGTCATGTTATAACAACAAGGGTTTTGTCTTATTTGTAGAAAATATTATTGCCTTCCTATGACCAGCTTAGTCAAGTCTACTAGAATTTAATAGAGATATCAAATTATAACTGTCAAATGTATATGATAATGTTAGATTTTGTCTTTTCCAACCAATATTTTTTTTGTTATAAATGATATTTGTATGACCAATTTTAAAATGAAATCAATTAAAATAAAATTTCAAAATCTATAATTAGTGCATTAATAAGACCTACACAATAAAATAATTAAAAATTATTTGACATCACCTTTCTCATACCATCTCCAAAGGAGATGTCAAATCCAAAGGAGATGTCAAATCCAAAGTGAAATGTCATGTAAGCAAATTTGAAGGCAGGATCAAGTTCCAACCGATATGTCAATCCTATGTGAATAGACATATGAGTTTTCATATGTCAAATGTGATATATGAGAAAATGTGATATCAAATAATTTTAAATTATTTTATTGTGTGGGTCCTATGAATGCACCAATTATAGATCTTGAAAATTTATTTTAATTGATTTCTTTTTAAAATGAGTCCTACAAATATCATTTATAACAAAAAAACATATGGATTTGAAAAAAAGAAAATCTAACATTGCCACTTCAGCCATCAAATTAACATTTAACTTTTATTTTTTGACATCTTCTTTAGAGATGTTCTCATATGTCAAATTTGACATATAAAAACTCATATGTGAATCCATAGGATTCACATATTGTTTGGAGTTTGCTAATACCTTCAAATTTGATTACATGACATTACACTTAGAATTTGACATCTCCTTTGGAGATAGTCTTAGCATGCCTTTTGAAAAGAAATTAGTCGTCTTCTTCTCTCCTTTTGGTTTGCACAAAGCTAGAACATTGTGCAGCTGCGACTCTTCTCCTCCATCACGACTTGGGTGGTCCTCGAAAGTTTTCCCAGCCAACTATCCAAGCTTCTGAGCAAGGTTTTTAAAGACGTTAGACATTGGTCGGGCGACAGGTTGGGGCCTAACGCCTACACAATTAGGTGGGAGCCTAGGTGGACTAGGCGGATTTAAATAGATTTATTATATGTTGTATAAAAACGTGCCTATTTATACTTAAAAACACACATAATTGTATTAGGATACCTAATTCCAATAAAATGACATATAAATTATAAAGTATTAGACCATATTGAAAACATGGTGAAGAAACAGATAATGATGTTCATTCAAGTATTCAACAAGTTTATTATATTTTATTGAAAAATTAAAATGCAAAATGAAAGTTATTGATTTTCTGTTTAAGTGAGAGTCAGAACTCATATGTGGATTTAGGTGGGCTAGGCGGATGCCTAAACGGGCTAGATAGACGTCTAAGTAAATCTAAACGACTTTCTTAATTTTTAAACGTCTAAAAACAGATCAAGATGATGACCCGACGCTGGATGAGAATTTTTTAAAACAGTGCTTCCGAGTGACCTTGGAACCAACCAGGTCCCCTAATTGATGTGCCCCTAATTTTACCTCATTATTTGAGAAAAGAAAATGAGAGACATTTGATTTTGACTTTGACGAAGATTCTTATAAATTGTGGCAGGCCTTTTAGCATATCGTATACGCTGATATTGGGCCGGGGTAAGCTTTGTAGCATATTATGTACGCTAGAGAGAGAAACGTGGGGTATGCTCTAAATTATTAATCGAGTATTGAACTCAATATAAATATAATACGTCATTGTTATCTATGTGAGTCGAGTTTGAAACTTCTTATTTTAAAGTGAAGATAAATATCATTAGACCGTATTAGCAATTGGTAAGGAAAAACCTTTCTTAGAGCAACTGTTAAATTAGCTCCAGCTATGGATAATACTTCTCTTATCCTAAAAGATCAATAAACTTCTTCCCATTCAACGTGACATTATTTAATTACCGTATAAATGTTATGATAGAAATCATTTATTCTCTTTATCATCAGCATCTAAATATCATTTTAGAAAAATTCATTCGATTTGAAGATTATTTAGTCAATCGTATGAACTAAAGAAATTGACAGTTTATAGTGAGGATGCTACTTGTTACCATAACTATCGATTTGTTCGACACATATGGATTTCAAAACGATCTCTAAATTAAAGGAATTTTTCAAGAAATGATATTAAATGATGATAAAGAAAATGAATAATTCAAATTATGTCGATGCTTGAACCATAAAATAATCGTACGCAGAGAAAAATGAGAACTTTCCTTCTTTTTGAGAATGAAGAAAGTATTAATTAATAGTTATGTTATGTGGAATGCCATACGAAATGGGTTATGTTGGGTGTATATGATTCCATACATGCGGTGGATTCTTCATTCTTGGAGATATAGTGACATTAGTTTTCTTGCAAGAGTGAGTGCCTGAAATTGTAAAGTTGCTATCACCAATGAGTTATACATGGTCGGCAATTTTTTTCTTTCTATATCGAATAAGGAACGAGGTCCAGCAATAATTCCACCCACCTTTGCAAATTGGGTTTTCTAAATTTATTAAATAGATTAATGTTCTTACTAATGTTACTTCATGCTAGCCTGCTTGTAGAATTCAGAAACCGATTTGTGTGCACATTGTTTTAGGCGACGACGGTATACTACAATTTGCACCTTGTAATGTCATATAAAGTCCAATAGATAAATAGATGCCAGCTATGATTATTATCTGAGAATTCGATCGAACCAGATGATTATTTTTGCGACAGTGGTCCATTATATGCCCTCGATCAGCATATGGAATAAGTTCTGTGTATTTTCCAAAGTATTAAAACATGTCTGGCATAAACTCGATCATCTGTTTTTTCCCCAATAGCTTAGCAAATTAATTAGTGAAATCCACTAATTGATTAGAGCGCAGGCCTGACTTAATCAAGTTGGATAGGATCATCGAACCATATGCTTCCCTTCTACATCAAGTTCGGATTCCCTTCCTTATCCATGCATCAATATTCATGGTCGATAGTTATAGCCAACTTTACGTTTGATATGTGTGTACGAATGCAAACACCACTGACTACACATATATTCTCTGCTTCCTCCGGGGTTTTGATGGGACATGTAATAATATGCTCATCTGGGCAAGCATTGATTTCTAATGGTGGAGCTACTTGGCTGAGTTGTAGGGTTTCTGCCTTTTCTATTGGATGGTAGGATACTTGCTACTATCATTTCGACATTTTGCTGTTTGTCTTGTACATAAATATATATAGGGTTAATACCATAAAAACTCAAGAGAAAAGTATGGTCCGCAGAAATTAAGCAAATGGTTTAATTTCTACCTTTTGGGTTCTCTGTTGTTTTTCTATCCATTGGTCTTTGATCATTCATTTCTTTGATCTCACAACCGCAAATGCAACATCGCCTTGCTTCTAGAAGAAGTGCACAAGTTGTCTTTGTCAATTGTAAGGGCTTCCATAATAGAACACATTTACTTTCAAAAACCACCCACTAATTACTAAGTCAATAGAATGTCTACTTAGTGATTTGCTTTGTCATCGTATATTCATATAAGTATGTTTCTCCGGTTTCCTGGCAGCTGCAGCAGGTCATTTCTCATTTAGGCTTCTACGGTTTTCTCTATTAGCCACCTTTGAGTCTCTACTGTTTAAGCTTATGTGGAGAATCTGTTTTTGGGTTAAAATCATTTTATGCCTTTTTATTTATGTACCATTTCTAATTGTTGCAGGGAAGAACCTTTACTTATGCTTTGTTTGCATAAGTGACGTCTTCTTTTTGTATGCTTCAATCCTTTCTAGGGCTAGTACGATGTAATTTTACCATCTAGACTTTATTTTATGAATGTTCTCCACCTTTTTGACAAAAAAAAAAAATACAGAGTTAATATAAAAATTAAGAGTTAATGCAGTACAATGCACCAAACTTATCTAAACTAACTAAGAGAGCAAATTTTTGGTTTATTTGGAACATGGTCACATGACACTATTTCACTCAAATTGTAACACTACTTGGATATATATTTTTTTTAAGTATAAAGCAAAAGTAGAATATATCAACCATATCGTCTACCATTGTTATTACATGTAAAATGAGACACAACGCGACTTGTGTTTCTAATACCCACATAAATTTCTCATAAGAAAAGAATTTAAACTTGAATGCCAAAAAAAAAAAAAACACACTGCTCTAAATAATTTGACTAAGTAAGCTAAAGTCTGCATTATAAGTGTTTAAAAAAGAGGGGCTAGCTTTAGTTGTTTGCCATCGCATTTAAGGCACAGAATATCAAGTGCGCATGCACCTTTGACCTAAGCATATGTAGATGTTAACAAATCAGGGTGAAACGTAACATCACGAGGTGACTTCGATTCTTTTATGCTCACTCCTCGGTGAAAAAATATTATTCATATACATAACCCTAACGTGATATAAGATATGAACAATCGATCACCACACGTTTAAGGAGCTTCATGTTTTTGTTCAAGCAGTAATTGCATGAAATATCTTTATATATAAGGACCGGTGGGTGGACCATGGGTGACATTTATATATTCCCAAGTTCAAATCAACCAAAAACCAAATACAGCAACCAAAAAAAAAAAAAATGAAAAAAAATTAAAGCTTCACCATAAAACTAATTGATTATATGAGAAGTAACTCAATTTTTTATAAGGTTTTGCATAATTTGGTCCCTCGCCAAATTGGACCTTTGTTCTCACATTCTTACACAGCCCCTCACGTATTTTGAAAATTAATACATGACCAACACATATTGGTTAGCAAAACCAGTCCACTCAAGAAGGATAATAATTAAACCAAACCATCTATTACATGGAGCTACATATGCACCCACAATTTTTTTATTTTATTTCATATACATGCATGCATTGCTAGCCACTTCAGCAACATGTGGACTAAAATTGATTCTTTTATAACAGGGTAAATTATAAAAGTGATCAAATGATAAAGTTAATAATTTAACACTGCGCTGATTAACTACTTATATAGATTCATTCCGTAACATTTCTTATAATATGAATCAATCATTTTTTTTCAAAGTATCATTGAAGGGTCGACGTTTTTGTTAAAGTTTGAATCAAATCAGAAATTATTTAGTTGTTTAATCGTAAAATGATAAACAGATGAACACAATCTTGTCGATAAATAATAAAATAATAACAATAATAAATAAAAGTTAAAAGACTTGAGATTTAAGTGAATTTTATTAGAATAATTTTTGAATGATGGCTAAAACTTAAAAATAAACAATTTGAATCATGAAACTACATTGTTAAATAAAAATATAGACGAATAATTAACGATGTATTTAGTTATTAACTAATTATCGCTTCAGCACTGTGAATGCATATTGTTCTCACATTCCCCGCTGTCTGCGCATGCTTATTTCTCTAGTCTTGTTCTAGCTCCTTTTTTTTTCTGTTCTCTCCAAAAATTTCTTTTGAATTAAATATTAAGGACAAAATGAAGTGCATGCAGTGCACGAATGGAACACTAGTCCAAGGAACAAATGCCAAAAACATCTGTGTGGTTCTTAACACGACAAGTGGCAGCCTCTGTGAAATGAGATACGAAATGTAGAAGAATATAATCTATAATATTTATATTTACAACCATGCATCGAGAATTTATGCACATTTTTATATATTTAGTAACATGTATGTGTGCTTTTGTTGTAAATTTTAATATTGATGTTCTATGACTGGCTAGTGTTTGGTTGATTGGAAAAAGAACAGGTTAGCCATCAGAACAAACACACGAGGCAGTCTTGATGAAGATGCATGGAACTTGGCATATTATAACTTTTTTTTCTTAAGAGAATTAGGCATCTAATCTCTTCACCTAGCTATTATTATAGCTGAATAGCATATCTGAATCTTGCTACGTTGCTCTGTTATATGCCCTAAGAAAAAAATCTCAATAAGCTCTTATTTGATCACATGATCTATACTTTGTATATCGTGAACTATTTCTCTAATACATAGACCAGAAGCATAAATACAAGTAGGTTTTTCGTTTTTATTTAAAGAAATCTACTACACAAAATGATGCAAAAATGTAATCTTCCTAGATTGGTCGTGATAAAATGGGAGCTTCGAATTGCAAGATTGGTCAGGTTCATCCTTCTTGGTAATTAAGTTTGGTGATTGTATGCCTAATAATTTTGGGTTAATTTGGGTTGGTTTTTCAAGCTTAAAACATGAACGTGGAGGTTTTTGACCCCACATCAACAGATTTTGGGGGTACGCGAGGATCTAACTGCGAGTGGTTTAACGATGAATTACATATTCAAAATGCATATTTAAATTACGTATCATAATAAGAGTCATTAAATTGTTTTGATCCAATGAGATCTAACAACTCTTTTTGTATTTGATGTGCAGTAGAAAAAGAGAATTGCTTAAAAAATTATCTCAAAAATAGGATTTTCTATAAACTGTAGCATAAAAATTATCGTTAAAGTATGAAGTAACTAAGAGTCTACAGAAAATTTCAGCATTTATCCTAAAAAAACTCTCAGCATTTATCCTAAAAAAACTCAGTGGTTCGACTTTCTCTTGCTTTTTATGGGCTGACTCCTCAAACTGAAACATACAAATTGGGTTTGGTAGTAGCCCACTTTTCGATGATTATATATAAAGTAGAAGTCCACATTTTGGGTTTGGTCTCATGGCCCAATAAAAATTTGATTGTCGTAAATTAAAAAAATCTATTTATACAAAATGAAATGAATACGTTTATTAAGTAATACTGCCATTTGTTTTTTTTGTCAAACATTTGTTTATTGAAACTACTCATTTACACAGAAAAAAATTTCCTAGCTCACGTCTGTAAATGTAATGTGATTTGTTAACTTTTGAAGTGGCTTAGTGGTTGTTGGGGGAATTTCAGGTTTATTTTCTACATGGTACGTCTTGAATTTGACTCTTAGTGCTATCTGAATCTCACGATGGTGGTAAAAAAAAGCTGAAATGTCCTTGTGAGTTTTTCCGATCCTAGTGTCGAAACCACCAGCTAGTTCCCTTTTATTTTAAAAGAATAAATATAATCTACCTCAGCACCACACTCCTTTAATCTCAAATTATGATACAATAAAACACTTATTTGCATTCAAGCAAACATAATCTGTTTTCGTGGAACATGAAAGAAAAATGTTTTTTTCGGTGAAATCTGAAAACAATGTAAAATATAATGATGAAGTCTACCGTTGACAGCTTTTAGTGATTGGTGCTATGTCACTATGATTGAATCGAAATTCCGAAAAAATTTATGTGATTATGTCATGTTATTGTGCTAACCCCAAAACAAGATTTTTAATTAGATGTTGATACTATGGTCCCATTACCATTAACAAATCGGCCACAATATAATCTACCTACATCATTTCACAAAATCGAATAATAATTAATAAAAAAAAATAGTTTATATGAAACAATTTTACGTCATCTAAAACATTATTATACTAAAACAATGATACGAATGTTTTTATTTATTTAAACGGATTGTCACGATCACAGAGAATAATAATAGGGAGTTTTAACGAAAAGTCCATGATGCTGTTCACTTTAACGAAAAACCACATGTTTACACTAAAAAGTCAATCATGTTACTATTCACCTTACCTTTTATTTTATCCTTATCATTAAAACTTAAAATTTTCAAACCATTTTCGTTAAGTTTCATATAATAATATGAACTAATATATACCTTGCTCTCTCTGTAAACCCAAGCAAGGCATGAGAAAATCCCCAACAAAAGTCACGTGCTTTCATAAAAAGCCGACCTCTTTCCCATCACCCGCGTAGCCGCCACAACAGCTATTCCACAATCGCGGCAATTCCTCCCGGCATATTGCATTCAATTGGTTTCTCTTCTGGGCGTTTTGACCCAAAAACTGATCTGGGTCGCCTTCAAATTCATCAATTTTCCACTATTTACAACCCGAATTGCTTCCAGAACCGGTCTTCGTCCTATAATCTGATCTGGGTCGTCTTCAAAATCACAAATTTCCAACACCAACGGCCTCAATTGCTTTAAAAATTTGATTGTTTGGCCGATAATTGAATATCGTTCTGCGAACCAGAACCATGGTTTCTGTGTCGAATTCAGTGTTGTTTCCTCTGGCGACATCCAACGGCTTCACATCCGATGGTTTTTCTCGGTCCGTTAGATTTGCAAGGACGATCAATTGTAGCAGTGACAAGCAAAAGGGAGAGCAAAGAAACGTTTTGTGTGCTTGTATGGAGCCTCCCCCCAAACTGCGGAGCGATGAATCCTTTGCAGCTAAATTCGAGGTAAGTCTCAGACAACCTTTGAAGAAGTCATGTTTTTGTCTTTGAATAACTCATGTTTTTTCTTAATCCATTTACTAAAGCAACCATTTTGTAGGCTTACTTGGCTTCTATTGACACCTACATTGTATTGTTATTTGACAAATCTTTGTGTTGTGGTTTTGTCTACCGATTTGATATTTCTGATCGTTTTTCGTAGTTTTCATTTATCTTATGTAATGTGCTACTTTACTATTGAGATATGGTATTAGCTTTATTGCTTACTGTTAGGAAAATGCCGGTCGTTTCTGACCTGGTGGCTTTGTAAACCCCGCATTTCCACTTGGTCCTGGATTCGACAGGCATTGACAAGTTGCAATTCGGAAAACTTGCATTGTGTTTTTATCACTGTGTTGGATTCCATTGGACACATGAAATGTGTAATTTGATGTTTGCAGTAGCGGAAATTAATTCAGATCAATAAATGGTAGCTGTGGCTGACAGGGTCTTTCTGATCAGGATTCATTTAAATCAGAGGATTTGAGTACAGTTTGGGAGCCCAAGGATGACTCTGATGTTCTAATCGAGTGTAGAGACGTCTACAAATCGTTTGGTGAGAAGCATATATTGAGAGGTGTGAGCTTCAAGGTGAATCTAATTCATATTATATAAGTCTTTTCAGTTGTTTTAAGAATTTATATGTATTGGTCCTATGTGGAGGTAGCATATGTGTGAACTTTGCCATTGTCCTGTGACTGATAGTTCCTGATCAAGCGTTTCAAAAGTTAACTTCTTTAGCTTGAACCTTTGTCTTTTGAAGACTAGTGATTTACTTTAGAAAAGGAATTCGCTGCTTTCTTTACCCCGGGAACTAAATATGTTCCGAAAAGAAGGAAGACTAGTGATTTACTTTAGAAAAGGAATTCGCTGCTTTCTTTACCCCGGGAACTAAATATGTTCCGAAAAGAAGAGGAGTCAAGTCTCTATTTGGCTTATCACAGTAGATTGTTATCCAGTTTGGGTTTTTCTTCAATTCAGTAGTCTGCGAAAGCGTTGCGATGGGATTTCTAGAACGAAAGAAACAAGAATGGTACTCTTTTTTAAGGATGGGAATGGTGTTGTTTAGGACTGTTTTCTTCTTTCTTAACCCGTGTATTTTTTCTATAATATTTTTCTTTAACATAGAATGTGCTACTGGTCTTCCTTTCACTACTTTGTGCTTTCCTGTATTTTCAATATAATTTCTGTGTCTAATAAAAGAAATTATTGGTCATTCGTGGATTCATTTATAGATTAGGCATGGCGAAGCTGTTGGAATAATTGGGCCTTCTGGCACGGGAAAATCTACAGTTCTGAAGATTATGGCAGGGCTTCTTGCTCCTGACAAGGTTGATAGTTAAGCTGGTTTTCATATTATGCCCTTTGTTGCATTAACTTGTGTTTAGATTTTAATGAGCTTCCATGAGTTAGTTATTGTTCTCTTATATAGATTTGTCCTTTGTGTAACGTGCAGGGAGAGGTGTACATTCGAGGTCGAAAGAGAGTTGGTTTGATCAGCGATGATGAGATATCTGGTCTTCGGATTGGATTGGTAAACTTCACTGTTATGCTAGGGTTGTCTATTTTATTTTTCTTTTCAGTTCACTTATATCCAAACAAAAAATATATATCTTTTAATGCATTTATCTACTATGTAACAGGTGTTTCAGAGCGCTGCACTATTTGATTCTTTGACTGTTCGTGAAAATGTTGGTTTCCTTCTGTAAGTCAGCTTTAAATTCTTTGTGCATTCTTTTGCACTGTTAGGAGTGATAGTGTAGGTTTCAATAGAAAATGCCGAAGTATAATTCATGTTGTTAATTGATTAGGTATGAAAATTCGAGCATGCCCGAGGATCAAATTTCAAAGCTTGTGACTGAGAGCTTGGCCGCAGTCGGGTTAAAGGTATATGCTTAAAATGTCAATCTATTAGTCTGCAAAACCTTCCTCAACTTAACCCCCCACCCTCGGCAACACCACATGTGGTTTTTTTTACTAGGATAATTTCTGAGCATCTTCTCACCCTCGCCATCAACTGTCTTCTAATGATCTTGTTAGTATGGGATGTAATGTTTTGATATCACTGCTCGGCGTGCTTGCCAACTAACCCCACCACCACTTCCAAGAAAAAAAAAATAGAAAAGAGTCAACTCTTACTTTTAAGTTTGTTTGAATCAATCTCGGTTGTTTGTTTAGGGAGTTGAGGATCGATTACCTTCGGAGCTATCTGGTGGAATGAAGAAACGAGTTGCTCTGGCTCGATCCATAATTTATGATACCACAAAGGAGGCGATAGAGCCAGAGGTATTTTGAGAAGATGACAGCTTTGTTGTGTTCTTTATTTAATTTGTTTCCTTAGATAATGTTTGCATAACTGTAGAATGTTTCGCGAGTCGTGATTCCCATTGCATTCCTTCAGAGTCACACGTATCATTAGTATCATCCGAGTTTAGTATGTAGTTGTGTACTGTGTTCTCACGAGTCCTGACAGTCTTTGACGCCCTTCAACAGGTGCTCTTATATGATGAGCCAACAGCTGGACTTGATCCTATTGCTTCTACTGTGGTAGAAGACCTCATCCGCTCTGTCCATACAAAAGGTCGCGATGCAATCAAGAAACCTGGGCAGATCGCATCTTATGTTGTTGTTACTCACCAACATAGTACCATCGGACGAGCTGTTGACAGGTTACGTGCCTCATCCAAATTGTCGTGTTATTATTGAACAGTTGCGTTGATTGTTTAATACGTGTTTTAAACAGAGTATATACAAATTCAACATGTATAGGCTGTTGTTTCTCTACGAGGGCAAGATAGTGTGGCAAGGAATGACTCATGAATTCACAACCTCAACAAATCCAATCGTTCAACAGGTAACGACAATTTTGGTACTGCAATGAATCATGATCCTAAGACCGAGTACTTACCTTTTTCTGTGGGTGTTGTTTTCAGTTTGCTTCCGGGAGCTTGGACGGCCCGATTAAATATTAGAACTCGTTCTCGGTGTGCATATTACACGTCGCGTAGCCCTTGAGGAGAATGCTGGGAAATGGATCAGATGGGTGCTCTGCCTCCTTTCTTATACTTCTTTGCAGTGGATTGGAGCTCCTGCCAACAATTCTCAGTGGCCAACAAAAATCACATGCCAACGAATCTTTAGGCGTGCATCTGAGTTAAGAGAGCCAACTTCTGAATTGGGCATGGCAAAAAGATGTCGCGATTGGGCGGGGATGTTTTGCTCGTTCTTATTTACGACGAATAACTTTCTTACTCTGTTAGTTTCGAATTTTTGAGTTCCGGCACCTGTTTTCGGCCACATTGTTAGAGAAAATGTATTCAAAACTGAGGAATATATAGTTGATGTTATGGCATATTATTATGAGCATTGTGCGTGCCAACAGCTAAGTTCTATGTCAGCAAAACATGGAAGAACAAACTCATCCATTAGAAAGGAGTAATTAAAATTTACAGCTTATTGTTGTCATTGACATCTACACGTAACATTACGCTAAGCTTTTGTCTGGAGAATGTAATTTCGTGCTCGAGCTGAGCAAAAGAGGGCTACTCCTGTAAAGTAGAAACTGAGGAAAGCACTTAGACAGAAAACCCAAACAGAAATCCGCCCCTCAACCTCTTCCCCTTCGAATGCCTTCCCAGGCACCACGGGGATGCTTGCCGGGTCACACCCTCCATCAGAGGACTCCAAACACAAATCTGGATTTCCAGCAAATGCTCCTGGGAACCTCCAATATCCTTGCTGCTTTGTAACAAATCCAGAGAAGCAGTTATATGACAAATTCAGAAGAGTCAGGTCTTGAAGGCTGGAAATGTTTCCGGGAATATGACCTGACAAAGAATTGTGCGATACATCTAAGGCCCTTAAACCCCACATCTTCTCTACATCTGGAACATGACCACGAAGAAAATTACGTGACAAGTTTAGGTATTGCAAACCACGTAATGTGAATAGCCCCCCTGGAATCTCCCCATCTAGCACATTATTAGAGAAATCAATTCCCACCATCGAAGATAGTACATAATTGAAGCTTAATTCAGTGCCAGTAGTGACAACAATCAAAACTTTTGTATCCGCACTGTGTGTTGTAGCAAATGGCTCTCTCTGCATTTTACCAAGCTCTCCATTGTTAAAATTTTTGCTCATGTTAAAGTTGGCATCTGGTATGAAGCCCGAAAATTTGTTTCCTGAGAAATCCATCATTCTGATAGCCGGAAAAGTAAAGAGCCAGCTGGGCAGATTTCCGTTAAATTCATTCTGAGCTAGGGACAGATACCTGAGGTTTGACCATTTGGTGATTGCATCACTCAAGGTTCCGGAGAGATTGTTGAAGCTGAAATCTACAATCTCCAGAGATTTACAGCCTGCTAAAGTAAGCGGGATCTCACCAGACATCTTGTTGTTGCTAATGTCCAGTATCTTCAAGCTGTCCAATGCATCAAGCTCCGGTTGAATTTCACCAGAAAGATTGTTGTTGTTGAGTATCAATGCAAGCAGCTGAAAACATCCGACGATGTTCAACGGAATTGAGCCTGATAGAGAGTTGTGCGAGAGATCAATCACTTGGAGGTAAGTCAGATTTCCAATCCTCGCCGGAATCTCCCCCACAAGAAGATTGTATGACAGAAACAGGGCCTGCAAGCTTTTCAGTTCGGTAATCTTCAATGGGATTTCACCAGAGAAACTGTTGTGAGACAGATCAAGAAGAACAAGCCCGGATTTATCTGTTGTCTCTGCAATCTTGCTCGGAAGAGAGCCAGACAACTCATTGTTACTCAAGTCCAAGACAAGAAGCTTCTCCGAAAACACAAGCCTTGGAGATATCTCATAAGTCAAGTGGTTGAATGAAAGGTTCAGATGATTCAAACCTTGAAGCGAAGCAATACATGTCGGCATTCCTCCCACAACAGAATTGTTAGCCAGATTCAAAACTCTAAGAGACTGAACACAAGCAGAGAAACAAGGCAAAGTACCGGAAAACTGATTCGATCCAAGATTGAGAAAGACCAAAGATTGGTGAAAGTCACTCAAAATACCAGATAAATTATTGTTCCCAAGATCTAAATACTTCAAAGATTTTGAGTAATACACGCTTTCAGGAATCTCCCCATGAAACGAATTAAACCCAATATCTAGTTTCTCCAACTGAGACGAGAAGTTACCAACCCACAAAGGAATAAGCCCTCCCAAATCGTTGTTACCATTCAAAACAAGTTCTTTCAGCTGCCTAAGCTTCATGAGTGTATCGGGCACAATCCCCTGAAACCTATTGTGATCGAGATGCAGGGTTTTCAGACTGCGCAACGAACCGAAACACAACGGAATTGGGGAAGTAAAGTTGTTTTCAGACAAAACCAAATGTTCGAGAAATGGAAGTTTGCACAAACTGGGGTGAATTTGGCCAGACAAGTTCATGTTGGTCAAGTTAACCGAAACCACCCTGCCGGTCTGGTTTTCGCAGGTGATTCCGGTCCAGTTGGTACAATTAGAACCAACCCAGCTGGACAAGCTCTGGCTAGGGTCTTGGACCAATGACCTAAACAGCAAGACTGAGTCTTTGTCTTGTGGGTAAATATCAAAACACTGAGAAAGGTTTGAGCATACAAGCACCAAGAATATCAGTAGCAGTGCGCGTAATTTAAGAGGGTTACAGGGGCAACAACCTGAAACCCGTTTGTGCTCCATGGCTTAAAAATAGAGGGTTTTCAGAGGGGTTGAAGAACAGCAGCAGCTGTTAATTAAGGCAATAACAAGGATGAAAAGCTACAGACCATCTTCCCCAATATGGATTGGAAGCAAAATATTGGACAAGCTAAAGACAAAGCTCAGTGGCAGTAGCTATAAATTTTACCTACCGCAGGGGTAAAAGCAGAAAAACCCCATCTTGAAGAGATGGATGAGAAGCAAAATCTTTGGACAATTAGAAAAACAAGAATGCAAAGTGATGACTCATTAGTGTGCAGAGAGAGAGAGAGAGAGAGAGAGAGAGAGAGAGAGAAAGAGACGCTTACAGGTGAAAATGGAGCAAAATGCAGTGAGGAAGAACCAAACACGAATATGGAATGTGGAAAAAAGGAGGCCATTAAAGCTTCTTTCCCTTTGCTTTTTTATTTAATTATTTAATTATTTGCTTTTTAAGTGAGAGGGTGAGCCCAGTTGTGTGGGCTGGTAATGGAATGATACACCTGTAAATTGGATCCAATACTACTTTGGGCTCAGTTAACAATATGCCAGAGAAAAAAAAAAAAATCAAATTCAATTTAACGGAAATTTTGAGAACTCAGTTTTTGTGTATATCACCTAAATCACTTCTTATTTTGAATGTTTTATAATAGAATACCATTTTGTTGAAAATTAAAATTTCAATGTGACAAACATGAGCGTAACCACATTGTATCCAACATGCTTTCTCAATCCACTCGAGTTCGAATTATCAATTCCACAATTTAGAGTAATTTGAAGTAGCATATTGTTGTCACTATAACTACGACCTATTGGCACATGCCCACTATCTAAGTAAGAAATTTTAAGCTCGACTGGCATCAATATTTAAATAGGAGCTATCAGGTTGGATTTACATATAAAACCATTGTAAACCTAATTTGTACGTTTGGCCAGTTCTACTTGTGTGTACATTTCGATTTGCTGACAAACAGATGAGAATAAAGAAGAAAGGCTGTTGAAGATTCTGAGTCAACTCCGACTTGGAGAAGATGATAAGGCTGTTGAAGACCCTCTGACTCAACCCAACACTTCAATTTCAAAGAAGAAGAAGAATGAGAAGAAAGAAGAAAAGGCTGTTGAAGACTGTCTTAGTCGATGCCGACTTGAAGAAGAAGAAGAAAAGGCTGTTGAAGGTCCTCCGACTCAACTCAATAAGTATAATTGCATATTTTGTCGGACTGAGAATGCCGCCATGACTATAAGCTTTGTCCAGTTTGCTGTAAGGGTCACCACCCTCGTGCATTTTGCCCACAGGAGGCTCGTGTTATGTAGATATATCGAGTGGGAAGTCAACACTCGCACTTTAAGTTCCCGGTGCGGATGCAAAATGAAGTGGAAATGGCTAGCGTACCGACAGACCCCTCCCACGAGACAATATGATCATCCTGAATTGCTGAGGAATCGGGAAGATTGCATTGCATGCAGCTGTTGCATGATTAAGCTCTTTCGTATGTCATGTCTGGCCTTTATTTTCCTTGAGTTTCAGCACTGTGTTCGTATGTCATGTCTGTCTTGGAATAAGCTCCGTCGTCATGCATGGATGGCGGACGGATATATGGATACTTAATTTGTTCGGTTGTTATTTTCTCGTGTTTAATTTGGTTTTGTTTACTTGTGCTGCTTGTCTGGGAATATATATTACTATTAGTCTATTAGCGAGCAGCAGCACCTGTTGTTTTTGGGATTTCCTACATGTATATGAAAACTTGCTCCAATCAAGAACATCATCCAATGGTACTGCATGGTAGTTGAAAATGAGCACCGGGACACCCTGCATACTTAGTTGCCTCCACCACGCTAGGACTTGCGACTTCCAGAGCCACTTGGGCGCAAGCAGAAGTCGATCACAGATTCGTGCGTCGATATTAATTGATCGATATCTAGAGGATGATAAAACAAAATAAACAAGAAAACACTTTGAAATGATAAAACCAAATTACCATAAGTTACCAAATGCGCCCATTTCCCTCCCTCTTATGAAAGTATAATTGGATCCAGGTTCTCAACGGTAAACACACATTAATTTGATCAATAGATCCAACCCACGTTTGCCCTTAATGGCAACGTTTTTTAAGCTAAAACATTTGTTACACTAGATTGTGCATTATTTTTTTTTTTTATGAGTATTAGAAGGAGGGGGATAATTTGAAACTATTACAATAATTTAAGGGATGAGAGAGTTTCGAACCTTGATGGTAGAAATCTAACACTTTATTCACTAATATATTGGACCATATATATTGTACGTTCTATATACTATGTACTTTTTGTTTTAAATATTATTATTAAGAGGATGAGAGAGGATCCCAAATTGTTACATTAATTCAGAAAGATGGAATGTTTCGAACCCAGGACGCATGAATGGAAACCTAACAGCATATCCACTAAGATATTGGACCACCTGCGAAATAATTTGAACCTAAAACGTAGTGGATTGAAGAGAAATGTTCTACCCACAAAGGCAATATATTGCTTACCTTCATATAATGAAATGATATACAATAAAATATCACTTTTGTCTAAAAGGAAAGTTTAATTTATTGATAAAAAAAGAAAAAAAATTTCAATTTAAAAGACATGATCGTCGTCGTATAACATATGTACTCTCCTAATACACTCAAGTTTGAATCTTTTCTTTACAATTTAAATTAATTGGAAATAGATATCGTTGCCACTAGAACTACAATCCATTGGTACCTCTCTATCTAAGAGAAAATTTTAAATTCTACTCAAATTAATAGCAAATGTAAATCTAATTATTATTATTAGTTTATTATGTGATTGACCAAAGGTGAATACAAATATAAAATATTGTATAAATCATAAAAGAATAAAAGAATAATGCTACATTTATTTTATTTTTCGTATCATATTTTTATCATGTCGAATATAGATAGTACCCATTCACATATATAAGTCTAGTCTTTGTTAAACGGTGGGCAATAATGTTAAAGACCAAATCTTTGACTAAATATGAAGTGTCAATAAAAATCAGATCACCTATTAGCTAATTAATCATCCACCGAAAAATCAGAGTTTCTCTCTGATTCAGTCATCAATTCTCATCCACATCTCGTCAGAAGTCACCAGGATCTGAGAGATCGGAGAGACATTTGATGGGCCTTTACCTTCAGCTTCTTCTCTTCCTCCTTCAATGGCCAAACCTCCTCCTTTCCCTTTTTCCTTCTCTTTCCTGACCCTTCACAGATTACCCATTACCGGTCTCCACCTCCTCCTCATCTTCCTCCACTCCCTCTTATAACTCTCGTCCTCTCGCCGGTCTTCCCGGTTTCACCTTACGCTTTCCTGCTTGTTTTGGCCTCTTTCAGGAACCCTTTATCCGATCTAGTTTATATTCGATCTGGGTTCTCTTCGTTTTGTTGTTTTTCTTCTTAGAAAATAGAAATCAAACGCAAAGAAAGTTCCTTTCTGTTGGGTTTTCGTCACACAAGTTTTACCGGAAAATTTGAAGTGCGATCAAAGAAGCTTGATTTCCCGGGAAAACGAGAGAACTCAGTTTTTAGTTTGTCCCTTGAGGTAAATTTTCAAATTTTAATGAGTATTTTATTCTAATTGAACAGAAATGGAGAGATCAGTAGGAGTTTGATTGGTTTTGTTTAATTTTAGAACAGAAATTGGGCAATGGCGTCGGTGTTCCTGTACCATGTTGTGGGTGATCTAACGGTGGGGAAGCCGGAGATGGTGGAGCTGTGCGAGACGGAGACGATGGAGGCGGCCATAAGGGCGATCGGAGAGTCGACGGAATGTGGCATACCGGTGTGGAAGAGGAAATCGCATGTGGGAATGGTCGAAAACAATGAAATGTTGCAGCAGAGGTTTGTGGGAATCCTTAATTCCCTCGACATTGTTGCTTTCTTTGCTAAAAGTGAGTGCCTTGAGGATCATGACAAGGCTTTGAAGACTCCGGTGTCTGATGTTGTTGTTCCGAATAATTCTTTGCTCAAGCAGGTTGATCCTGCCACAAGGTTGGCTACTACTTCTCAATCTTACTACTTTATATCGTGATGCTATGAATTTCTATTGATCTTAGGTGTTGTTTCTATGATTATCGATCATGGCGTTCTATAACTTGAATGATGTTCTGTGATTCGGTTTTGATATCTTGCACTTGAAGTACTTTGTGGTGATTGGTGTTGTTTCGGTGGCTAATTGTTGTGGGATGATTTCTGTTGGATTCAGTTTGTGATCATATCGATTGAGAGGTTAACTTGTTAGCTTTTCTGTATGAGCATTGTTTAGAAGTCTACGATTTGTTTTCGTATTCCTCCACTAAAGGAGGATTTCCTAAATGGAATTTGTTGGCTAGTTGTAGATCTTTGTTCTTCTAGTTCTTTTGCTCATATTGATGCCTGTGTCAGCATGCTGCTGTCACTATTCCGTTCTCAATGTGGCGAGAAATCTGTTTTCATTTTTACTGCTTCCATCCATCTGTTGATCATTGATTCTTTTACATTCTGTTGCATACTTTGTCCGTGGTGCCAAATAGTCCTGATCACAAATAAAGGTACAAGTTCTGATATCGGTAAAACAAGGGAATTCCTTGGAATCTGAAGTTTTATAAATAATTTTTATTGGGTATATATGCATCGATTTCCTGATGTCTCTATGAGTTTCTAGTTGTGAAGTTCTGTAGTATTGCTATCCATTTTAGATATACATTGTTTAGCAAAAGAAACAAGAAATGTTTACTTAAAAGTGAAATGCGCATTGTTTCCAATTTGGATTTCTGTTTCTGCAAGGTTGATAGATGCACTGGAGATGATGAAGCATGGTGTAAAGCGTCTTATTGTTCGAAAGAGTGTGGTATGGAAAGGCATGAGCAAACGTTTCTCTATGATCTATAGTGGTAAATGGCTCAAGAACATAGATGCTAGTGGCAGCAGCAATAACCTTGCTGCCAATCCCAATCGGCCTTCCTCATCTTCCACTAGCAGTACCCGTGACAAGTTTTGCTGTCTCTCAAGAGAAGATGTCATCCGTTTCCTGATTGGTTGCCTAGGTGCCCTAGCACCTCTTCCACTCTCCTCTATCTCCTCTATTGGAGCAATTAACCCAAACTACCAATTTGTTGAAGCCTCGGCTGCAGCCATTGAAGCCACTAAAAAGCTTCCGGACGACCCTAGTGCAGTTGCTGTTGTCGAACAGACACAGGATGATGAGTATAAGATCATCGGAGAGATCTCTGCCTCCAAACTATGGAAATGTGATTACTTATCAGCAGCATGGGCCTTAGCTAATCTCTCCGCTGGACAGTTTGTGATGGGAGTTGAGGATAATGTGTCCTCGAGGTCGGAATACAATTTCTCTGTGCATCCCACTGCTGGAAATAATAACCAAGCTAATGGTGGCGGGTCAGCAAGGCCGAAGAAGTTCAGTAGCAGGAGTATAGGGTTCAATCCTGCGAGCCCAAGCTTGGGAGTGAGCAGAAGCATGTATAGGGGCAGAAGTGCACCCTTGACCTGTAGGGTTACGAGTTCATTGGCTGCAGTGATGGCTCAGATGTTGTCTCACAGGGCAACACACGTGTGGGTGACCGAGGATCATAGTGATGATATCGTCGTTGGAGTGGTGGGTTATGCAGATATTATGGCTGCTGTCACCAAACAACCAGCCTCCACAAACCCTGCACCAGGGCGGACGACTGAGGTTGCTGGTAATGACATTCACCGTTGAATTCTTCATTCTTTTTCCTTTCTCCAACATACTTCGTACATTGTACTTTCTGCAATTTATGTTTCGTATGCAACTTGTGCTGGCCAGAGTCTAAAAATTGGTTTGAGACTGGATTTTTACTTTTTTGTGAAACTTTCTTGCAGTAATGAATAATGTATCAAGTGAATTAAATCACTTGTGTTTGATTTTACTCGTTGAACAAATGGTATAGATGTAAATGCTATGAAAATCATGATTAAGATATTGATAAAATGCTTATAACCCGATTCTTAATTATAATCAATTTGGTAGCCTGATGTTAAGCCTCCTTAGCCATATTGAGTGAAGCACCATATGAAACACATCATACGGCTTCGCCGGTCGGTTCAGCATAAAATGCCTTCTAACCTGCATCACCCTCTTCTGCAACTTCAAGAACTCTGAGTGTGGAAAGGCTTTCAGGATCGTCTTAATCTCCGGTATTCTCTTGGGCGGGATTTCGATCGTAAACTTGCTCCAATCAAGAACATCAGCGAAGGGCAATGAATAGTAATCGGAAATGAGGACAGGGACACACCCTGCATACATGGCCTCAACCACTCTAGGGCTAGCAACTTCGGAGCCACTAGGACACAAGCAAAACTTGGTCCGTCCCATAATCTGATGGTAATTTTGGCCCTTTGGAAGGTACTCATGGACTTGGATTTCATCATCTTTGTCCCTCCAATGCTCAAACAAGAACTTCCTTATGTCTCCATGAGCACCACCGGCGAAGAAGGCTAGGATAGGACGCTTATCGGGGTGTTGGTCGAGGAGCGATGGGCCAAGAGTGTGCTCCGGTATATTGTATTCCGGTAATGAGACGTCTCTCTTGGGCTGGAACCCTTCTGAGGTATTGGAATTGCATAGTACTCTTATAAAATTCTTGTAGAAGTCACGGTCGTCGTCTATGATTTCCGGTGCCTGCAAAAACAAAGAAAGATGGATATCAAAACAGAATGGTATGGAACTCCATGCGTAGAAAACCGAAGGGAAAGGATAGATGATGGCTGGTGCCTTGTTTTTCTTCCTTTACAAAACCAAATGTAACGAGACATTCCTCGGTACAAGCAAATCACAGTATGACACATGCAATTCACACTTATTGGGCTGTGATTTGTCTGCAACGACGAATGCCACATTTTTTCTTTCCGATTTGGCTTAATGAAGATATGGTACCCAATCATGACAAGAGAGCATGAAATGGTCAGCTCCACTGCTCCTATTCCAGTAGGGGTATTTCTGGGCAACCACATTGATGTAATCGGTGACGATTCGAACCAGTCGACCGTGAAATGTGTAGGGATTAGGCCGGTCGTACAAGAAATCAGCTATCCTCTTCACACTCACAGGGACAAAGAAGGAATGGGCCTCGTCGTGATGTCGGGCCAAAAATGGGCTTTTACCACTACTGTCCAGCTCATCGATGAAATGGCCTTCAATAGAGTAGATGTAGGACATAGGCCCATTGTGAAACATGGGTATCTCCCCTTCCTTGTAGGCCCATATTTTGAATGTTTTCACCATCTCTATGTGACTCCTGCTCATTCAAAATTATCCAAATTAAATTACTTTTGCATATATTTCAAACTGTAAATTGCAGCAAAGAAGAACGAATTGCACATATAAAAATTAATGAGATTTCTTTTACCTGGAAAATAAAGTAATACACGACATGTTATAACATTAATGAACGACATGGTAAATAATTACTACTAAAATATATTTTCAACGTTCCTCTACTTTTATGATGACACAAAATGTAATGTACTGTGTTCCACACATATTAAAAAATCTATCGAATTATCGTGTTAATTAATTACATTTATTGTTATTTTGAAAGAAAATCTAATCCTATTGTAAATGAACGTAGATTACAACTAGAAATTCTGCCATACAACCAGAGATAAGATATATTCAATTCCGAAAATATTTCAGCGAAAAAGTATCAATGGCTGCGCAAGATAAAGCCAAAGAGCTCCACAATTATTTTGGGATGGTAGTAGTCGACCATACGCCACCGAAAAAAACAAGAACCATAAATAGTATTTTGGAAATGGACCGACCCCAATAATTGCAAATTAAAATACTATTAGAGAATAATGGGGAAGATAATAAAGTTTTGAAAAAATGAAAGGGATTGCTTTGTTTGGAAGAAAAGAACTGGCATCAAAATTAGCTATAAACAAATCTGCTTTATTGAGGCATCAAAACCAATTAGACAAAAAATGTATATTATTCAAGACGCTACCATAAATAAATAAATAAATAAATCATTTATATGCTCACACGTTATACATATTAATTAAATATGTCTACTATTTGTTATAAAAAATATTTATATCACTTTCTTTAAGAGAAATATATATATATATATATATATATATATATATATAAACAAAACAAAATTGGGATTGGAATTTGGAAGAAGGGGAGAGGGTTGACCTGGGAGAGTGGGAGATGCGGGTTAAAAAAACCTTCTTAATTTTTATTTAATTTTTAAATGAATGTGTTAGGATTACTTGGCTGTGAAGTTTGTATAATAAAAAAGTAAAATTTGTATTATATGTAATTACTAAAAGGAATTGTTATTAGCATTTTAAAAATTTCATACTACACTTCAAACTTTCTAAGAAAAATACACTTACAGTGTAAAATGAGATTTTTAGAATGTCAATAATAATTTCCTTACTTAAATACCTATATTTTATTTTTGTTCAGGTTGATCAGAGGATTGGAGTAGTAATTTTCTTAAATTTTGGTTGAGAAACAGATTTATATTAAAGTAGCTTTGATAACCAAATGCAGAAGAAAAAGAAACTTAATAAATAATAAATAAATAAAACTTACTGGTGAAAAGCATAGGGATTTCTGTAGATACTTCCTCTGGGGATGTAAATTTCTTGTCTGTCAGATGTGTAGTTTTTGGTACGAATGGCTTCGCGGATGGCGGCTCTGGCTCTCGCCAACTCCTCTTCAATCTTGCTTGTTATGCTGCTGCTGCTGCTCTTTTCCTGCTGAATAAAATTATGGGCACAAAAAATGCAGAATCTAAGAAAGGGAAAGAAGTATAGAAGAAAAAAAAAAAAAAAAACCAGAAATAAAGAAAGATTGAAACTTTATCCGTGTAATTTCATAAAAACGCCAGAAACAAGAAAATGTAAAGGTGGTTACTTGGAGATTGTCTGCAACAGTGGAAGGAGAGGGAGAGGGAGAGGGTGCAGGATTCGGAGTGGCATATTGATATGAGGTTGTGTAATTTCTGATTTGGAGAGGGGCAGATCGGGAAGAATAAGGATTTAAGGGGGTGAAGTGGAATTGGTTGAAGGGGGAGAAGGAGAGGAGGAGAAGGAGGAGGAGGAGGAGAAAAGTTATAGAGAGAAAGTAGGGTGACCGGAATTCAAAGGCTGCCATGCTCTACTGCCCTCATAGTAAAACTGCACCGCCAAGAAGCGTTTTTTCTTATTTTTGTTGAGCGAATCAACAAGTCTGTCTCCCATTTCCCCTCCCTCTCTTATTCTGCCAAGTCATCGCACACCGTTTTTACTTTTTCCTTTTTCCTATCACATCACGCATAAACACCTTGTTTTTTTTTTTTTACAGAGGATACAACTGTATTAATAATCAAATACGAATAGAAACATTTGCATATTTTATTAGAATATTAAATAAAAATTCAGATCTTAATTCATCCCAATCAAAGCTTCTGCTATGGTCAAGAATGTACGCCGCTACCATATGAGCTGCATGATTACATTATCGAGGGATAAAGATAAATTTCATCGATTGGAATGACTGCATCATATTCTAAACATCAACTAAATAGACCTCCATCAACACATAAACACCTCGTTACTTGGACAACTTGAACGTCAAAGGTTCATCGGCTGATATTTCGTGCCAATAAATATGTAGAAAGAAAACTAACACGTGTCTTTGTATTATTAGCAAGGAATGCTAATTGAAGATGAACTCATATTATATAAGTCATTCTCTAATACTAGTCTCTTGGAAAGTTAGAGCATCTTTATTGAAGAAATACATATTTGAGATCTGAGTTAAATTTCTTTTTTTTATGAGCGCAAAGTAAATTTGAGATCCCGGTTAAATTCTTTTCTTCGTGAGACTTATGTAAATTTGAGATCTTTGTTAAATTTTCTTCTTTGATTGGCTAGATCCATCACCAACAAAATGTAAATTTAAATTTTTATTTACATCTTTCGTTCAAAAATGAATATTTTACATCTCCCTATTAAAGAATTTTTCGTCCAACAGAAAATATAGAATACATAATTCAAGTGGCCCTACTCAAGTTTCATTCGGTGAGACGAAAAAATGATCGACTCCACCGCTCCCATTCCAATAAGGGCATTTGTTTGCTACAAACTGGTCGGTAAAGAAAGATTCCATCCGGTCGATGAAAAAAAGGCCTGGCGGTGAGGTTTTTACTGGAAGTCAGTGATGTTGGACACGCTCAACGCAAGAAGAATGCATGCATGGCCCTCATCAGGATGTTGCATTGCATCTCAAATATAAACTGCCAATTTATGGAGTAGATGGTGGTGGTGCGACAGTGGGACAATTGTGGGTCAATGGCAAATTTCCTCTATGTGACTCCTATTTTAACCCATGGTAACATCACATATTTAGTTGGTAAACAACCACACCTAGGGTTTAGGGTTAAACATCACATATTTACAAGGCAAAAGGAAAAATCTGACAAAACCATTAATTTTATTTTTGGTTATATTGGATGGTATTCATTTTGAATCTTCTTAGCCATAGCTTATTATGACGGTGCTCGATTAGTTTTGGTCATCGTTGTGGTGTTCCAATTAAATCGATGATACATTTTTCTCTAGCTTGTTCCTATATCGAGCAGGCACGACATACGTCTTGTTTTTCCATTGCCCGCATTGTGCGTACATCTTGTTTTTCCATTGACCATGAGGCTCCTGCCTACTCGATGCAGGAGCAAGCTGGAGCAAGAGCTAAATTGGATGATAAAATAGAAGGATACGAATGGTTGGACGAATCTGATTTGGAATCGTACATATGGTCTACTGCATTCGACTTTTGAGTGCATCATAGTGAGTTTAATAAAATATTGTATATATCTGAAGATTCTGAATTTAGTAATGAATCCATCATATATCGTGAGTTTTGTCTCCCGCTACAAAAAAAAAAAAATTGATCAGAAACTTTACAAGATGCCGAGATGCTCAAAACCGATCTGGTAACCGAATGTTGAGCCTTCTAAGCCACACCGAGTGGAGCACCATGTGAAATACGTCGTAGGGCTTAGCTGGTCGGTTGAGCTCAAAATGCCTTCTTACTTGCATCACCCTCTTCTGCAATTTCAAGTACTTTGAGTATGGAACAGCTTTTAGTATTGTCTTGATTTCTGATATTCTCTTGGGCGAAATTTGTATCGAAAACTTGCTCCAATCAAGAACATCATCAAATGGTACTGCATAGTAGTCAGAAATCAACACCGGGACACACCCTGCATACATTGCCTCCACAACTCTAGGACTTGCCACTTCAGACCCACTTGGGCACAAGCAGAACTTGGTTTGTCCCATTAGCTTGTGGTAGTTCAGGTCCTTAGGGAGCTTTTCGTAAACTCGAACTTCATCATCTTTTTCCTTCCAATGCTCAAACAAAATGCTCCTGATGTCTCCATGAGCAGCTCCGGCAAAGAAGGCAAGGAGTGGACGCTTATCTGGGGGTTCTCCGAAGCGGGGCGGCCCAAGGTCAAAGGCTTTTAGGTTATATTCCGGCAATGAGACGTCTCTAGTAGGCTTGAATCCTTCAGAGGTGTTTGCGTTGCATAACACCTTAATGAGATTCTTATAAGGCCTCGGGTCATCGCGTGAGATAATTGGTGCCTGAAAAATCAAATACATAATAGTTGAGCAATGATATATATATATATATATATATATATATATATATATATATTCTTAGATGTAATTTAACAATCAATGTTATCTCATGATAATTATGATACGCTGATCCAATCATGTGACAATCGAGCTCAAAGCATGCCAACTTTACTTGTGCTACAAAATCAACGAGTTACTAGGATCGGCAATCAACCAAGTTATCTCAAAGTGCATAAATGTTATTTTGCTGACTGACTTGAAAACAGACAAGAGATCCTTTCTGGATCTCACTATCCGAAGCATAGAGACCAGGCAATCAGAACCATTCAAATTGAATTTGAATCTCTATTAACTCATTCGATAGTCACTTCACATAAACTGAGGGTCCCGATCTCTCTTCCACACAATTCAAAAACCTAGATTTCCTGGTCCAGAGATATTCCATATTCCTTGGCAACAACCTAAACTAACAAATTGTCCAAGTAAGAAAACCAACAAATCTAAATTCAAATGGTTGATTTGTCCTTGCAAATCGTTAATAATAATAAATATTAAAGCAAATCAAATAATTGATGATGAATGAATACTAGCTTACCCAATCATGGCATGAGACAAAGAAATGATCGGCCCCACCACTTCTATTCCAGTAGGGGTATTTATCCGCTACAACAAAAATGTAGTCCGTAAAAGTACGATCCAGCCGATGGAAGAATGTCTCATGGTGAGGTCTGTATAGGAAGTCGGTAATCTTGGACACACTCAATGGCAGGAAGAATACGTGGGCCTCGTCAGGATGTTGGGCCACAAATGGGCTTGGCCCACTTTCCATCTCAAATATAAACTGCCCTTCTATGGAGTAGATGTATGTGGTGGGCCCATTGTGAACCATTGGTAAATCTCCTTCCTTGTAACTCCAGATCTTGAACCTCTTCACCATCTCTACGTGACTCCTAATGTATTCCAAAATAATAACATAACAAATTAAATTAGTAAGCAACCACACCACTAAGTATTTGTAAATGCATATTAACGAATCGTTTGGAATTGTTTTTAAAATGGCTAAAAGATTTTTTTTGTAAAAATATTTTTGGAACCAATCTTTAGTAAAAATTCAAATGAGTTATGGAAAAACAGTTTTAGTGTTTTTGAAACCTAAAAACATTTTTTTTCTAAAAGTGTTTTCAATCATTTTAAAAACACTTTCAAACGATCCCGACCAAGTTTGAAAAAAACAAGGTTTCAATCAATGAAATAGAAAAATGAGAGATGTGAACCTAATTTCTCCATAAATTTACCTACACTTCAAATTAGGGTTATAAAATATGAATATTTAGTAGGATCTCACTTTGACAGGCAATTATCTTAAACTAATTACTTATCAACATACATCTAATTTTTTTCACGTGACAATACATGATTAACTTAAGATGTGTCACAATAGCATAGCACGTGTTGGATAATTGCGTCAAATTATATACATTCAATATAAAAACTTTGCTTGATGGAATTAATTAAATCAAAATGGTAAAGACAAAAACATAATTTTTTTGTGTTGAAATGTAATATGCCATATGATGACACACATCTTGAAGAAACGGCCAAGGCTAAAAACATAGGTCGAATGGGATGTAGTACCAGCACCGCCCAAGAGGAAGCCCACAAGCACATATAAGTACAACATATGCAATAATGCCATTTGTTTGGAAAAACGTGGAGCGCTCCGGAAAGGGATTATCGGGAAAGGGACTTGGTTGGTTCTAACTTCTAACTTGTAAAGAATCAGTGGCCTAACAAAACCACCCATTGGAATTATATTAACACATAACTGAATATGGTAGCTGATGGACTTGTTACGCTTAGACATAAATATGACCATTTTTGTGTGTTGATCTGCAAATATTTGTGTTGATGTCATTTTTCAGTTACATTTTAAAAATTCGTCAATGATCTTATCTAAACTATCAATTAAAAAACTAATACACTAGTCGATAAGGTGTTAGGTTTTTACACATATGTCCGGGTTTGAAACTCTCCATCTCCTAAATTATTGCAATAATTTTGAACTCTCCCCCTCCCCCTAATAATAGGGGTTTAGGGAAAAAAAACACTCTTTGTCAACCAAAAACATGTGAAAAGATCAAATTAATCATGTCAACAAAACTAAAGAAAAATAACCAAAATAAAATTCATGAGCAATATAGTAAACTAAACACAAATAATTTTACTGTTTTTTTTTTCTTTTTCAGAGCTTCACATCCAGGTAACCATGTTGGTTGCTCCAATTTTCTATTTCACAATTTTTTCTCATAATGAAATAAACCTTTAGTGACGGGGAATAATTATTCATAAATAATCACGAAAGATATGAACAACCTCTTTAGTGACGAAAAATCATTTGAAAGTCGTCACAATTTTTTTTTTTGGAAACCATTGTATATTTCTTTTTGTAAATTTTATTTTCCTAATTTTAAAAAACACATACATAGTATGGGGACAATTGCTAATATGTAATTAATTTCTTGTTTTTAATTAAAGAAAAGCATTTGGCATTATATGGAGTTATTATATTATATCTGCAAAATAATTAGGCTAATTGCATGTCACCCCAATTGTCAATCACTCAATGCTAATTAACAAAGGAATAAAACCCAAAATATAGAATTGAAAAAAAAAATTATAGAGAAAATGAGATTAAAAATAAAATAAAAAATGGACTTAACTGATGAAAGGCATATGGATTTCTGTAGACACTTCCTCTGGGGATGTAAATCTCCTTCCGGTCGGAGGTGACATTCTTTGTGAGAATAGCTTTGCGGATAATCGCTCTTGCTATCCCCAACTCCTCTTCAATCCTCTCCGTTTTGCTCTTCTTCTTCTGGATTTAAACACAAATTAAAATTTACCCAAAAAATCTTTTTTTATAAACGAAAAAATAATAATAAAACAGTGTAAAAAAAAAAAAAAAAAAAAAAAAAAGGAAGATTACGTACTTTGGTAGTAGCGTGACTGAGTTTGGAGGCGGTGGAAGTTGAGGATGGCGCATGGCGGCGGCGTAGCTCGAGCGGTGGCTGGGATGTTGGCGATGGGGAAGGTGCAGGTGCAGGTGCAACAGCATGCAAAGCTGTGGTGTTGAAATTGCGGGTGGTTTGCTGTTGGAAGTTAGACGGGGAGGAGGAGGAGGTGGGAGAAGAAGAGAAACTGAGAGAGAGATGGTGTCGTTGGTTCAAGGGAGAGAAGAAGATGGCTACAACAAGGAGGAGGAGAAGAGTTACAGAGAGTAGATATGGAGAGCGAAAATCCAGGGCTTCTGCCATTTGATAGCTCCAACTCACCTCCTTAATTTATTTAAGACCAGCTAATAATACATATATATATATATGTATATATGTGTATTTAAGTTAAGGTAAATGGCCAAATATTAACAAAACAAGGTTTCTGTTCGGTTTTGTGTTTGGTCACCGCAGGAATATTGAATAATCTTTTGTTTTGTTTTTCAGCTAGCGTGTTGCTTTTGTAACGGTTAAAGTTTTTTAAAATAATAAAAGCATTCTGTGGTTGCCGCCGGCACATATTCAATTTAGTACATGGAAGATGATTGCAAGGACCAATGATACATATTTTGTTAAATAGAGAAGTAAATTAACGAAATATTCTCGCAATGAGAAGTAATAAAGTCAAGGACTTTGGGATTAGCCCTGTAGTAGTGAGTTAGAATAAGTTCAATACTTAATTTTAGTATGAGTTCAAAATTAATTTTCTCTAACGTCACGTAACGTAATGACAAAGAAAGAAAAGAAAGTTAATAACAAGAATTAAACAAGAGAATAAATAGAAATAAGTGGATGCAAGAGAAGAGAATGGAAGAGACTTTTCATTTATTTATTTCTCCTCCTCCGAGTGTTGTTTATTCCTCGGAATATAATGTAGTGTTTTGTCTCACTTTTTCCAAGTGCAGAGAAGATCCCATCGATGGTTTTTCTCATCATAAGAATAAGCTCATTTGCGTCTAATGCTCCAAGACTACTTAGCTGCAAAACGAGGATCATCTCGTTGAGGTCTATACAATTCAAAGACATCACTACCATTTTTCCACCACAAGAGGCAAAAGAGTCGTGTCTTGGGAGAGACGGCATCCGACTTGAAGCTACGAGAAAAGGAGTGGTGAAACGGGAGGGTTTGTAGGCTGAAGTTTTCGTCATGGAATTTGCAGTGAAGGAGCAAGTCAATCCTTGATCCCAAGTCACTAGTTATGTTCACAACTCTGATTACAGGAGGATCTTGTGCACCCAAACCACCTTCAAATAGCACAAAGAATAAACAAATAAGCAAGAGTATGGACACCTTAGCCATTGGCATTGCTCTATACATATATCAAAGGGTAAATCTTTGTGATGTTTGTTTGTGTCCAAGCAACTACTATATATATTTTTGTCAAACAAGCTCTTCATGGAATCTAACCGTATAATGTACGATAAACGAACACGATTTACGACTTCCCGAGATCTTCACAAAGAGGATCCGGATTCATTCAAGACAAAATTTGTCAAAAATCAAATCATAAAATAAGGGGATCAAATAATACTCAAATTGTATTAGCTCATAGATTTTCGTGTTACTTAATTTATTCAATTCATTCCTAAATATGATAAATAAGAATTAGGTGTGGGGTTCATTTTACATCAAATTTCAACGATTCAAACCGTCTATATTGTAAGTCTCATTTCATATGTCATATTTACAAAAATTCAATTCAATCCAAAACCATTTGCCTATTTAATTATCAAGGTCAAATTTCATTGTTATATAACAAAGTATTCGTTCATTTCTTTAAACCCAATTAGATGTAACATTTCCAATTTGGCTAATACTTTGCAAGGATGATTTATGAAGTGCAACTTGAAAAATAGACGGTTCATATCGTTAAAGTTTAATGTGATATAAACCCCACAACTAATCCATATTTTTATAAAAAAAATAAGAATTCATTCCCTTAAAAGCTTCCTCTTATATATATATATATAGTGTGTATTTAGGGTAAATGGCCAAATATTAACAAACCAAGCTTTCGGTTCAGTTTAGTGTGTGTGTGGTGCACCGCCGGAAGGACAATACTTGGGTACTGATCAGTAAGTATCCAATTTCACTGACTATCTACGTGGCCCAATAATTTTAAAACATCTGTCAATCTGAGGACTTTGCCATCTCTGTAACCAAACACAAATCCATGCTTTAAACCCGTGACCAAACAATAGTCTTCCTCCTCTCCAAAAAGTCTGCGTAGATCTTCATAGCCGGTGACGGCGACCTCGTCGGCTCTGCCATCATCTTCCAGACACAAGCCATAGAATTCACTTCACCAATCTTGTCCTCCACAGCCACGCCGAGCTCGATCTCACTCGCCAAGATGAAGTCGGGTCCTTCACCCGCCTTGCCGCCGACAAACCCACATAGCTGCAGATTTCGTAGCCTTCATTTGCACTGCAGCGGTTGAATCAACGGTTGGACAAGGGACTGGGGCGGTGATGGGATCAGTTGAGGAGAGAAGATGGAGGAGAAAATGTGGGCTGAAGAAGAAACCATAGCCATGGCTTGGAAGATTTGCAGATATCGAAGAGGAAGAGTTCTGTTTGGTTACAAAGGTAGCATAGTGTTGGGATTAACAGATGTCTTAATATCATTGGGCCACATAGATGGTCAGTTAAATTGGGTTACTCACTGTTCAGTACCGAAATATTCTCCCCTCAGGAATATTATATAACCTTTTGTTTTGTATTTCAGCGTGTTACTTTTCTAACTGTAAAAAATATTTTAAAATAATAAAAAAGCGTTCTGCATTGTTTGAAAAAGAAAAAGAAATCTGGAAAATTGGCTCTGAATGATGAAAGTGTGCAAAGTTTAATGAGCATAACCTTTTGTTTTGTTTTATTTTTCAGCGTGTTACTTTTGTAATTGTCAAAAGTATTTTAAAATAAAAAATGCATTCTGCATTGTTTGAAAAAGAAAAAGAAATCTTGGAAATTGGTTCTAAATGATGAAAGCTTCCGAAGTTTTGATAAGCATTTCGATATATCGGTCAGGGATATGAGTTTCACTCTCATTTTCTCCTCCTACACTTGTGTGTATGTTTTTGTTCATATATTTTTATTAATTTGTTTAATTAGGTGACCATCACTAAAAAGAAGAGTGCAAACAGATAAAATATGTTCAATTTTTATCACAAATAATCTTTACAATTGACACTTTCTTCAAAATGGTCCCTTAATAAGAAAATTTGTTACTTTGATGCCGTGTCATCCACGTGGGTGCCGCAGGCACATATCCAATTTAGTATATGGAAGATCATTGCAAGGACTAATGATACATATTTTGTTAAATAGATACATAAATTAACAAAATATTAGTTCGAGGATGAATTTTAAATTTGAGTTCAAATTCATGACAAATTCTAAATTTTTATTCTAAACAAAATAATTGTGAAAGACACTCACGATAAGAAGAAATAAAAGTCAAGGACTTTGGGGTTAGCCCTGTAGTAGCGAGTTAGAATAAGTTCAAGATTCAATTTTAGTATGGGAACGTAACGTAATGAAAAAGAAAAAAGAGAAAGTTAATAACGAGAATTAAACAAGAGAAGAAATAGAAATAAGTGGATGCAAGAGAAGAGAAGGGAAAAGACTTTTCATTTATTTATTCCTCATCCTCCGAGTGTTATATATTCCTCGGAATATAATATAGTGTTTTGTCTCACTTTTTCCAAGTGTAGAGAAGATCCCATTGATGGTTTTTTTTCATCATAAGAATAAGCTCATTTGCGTCTAATGCTCCAAGACTACTTAGTTGCAAAACGAGGATCATCTCGTTGAGGATTATACAATTCAAAGACATCGCTGCCATTTTTCCACCACAAGAGGCAAAAGAGTCATGTCTTGGGAGAGACGGCATCGGATTTGAAGCTATGAGAAAAGGAGTGGTGAAACGGGAGGGTTTGTAGGCCGAGGTTTTCGTCATGGAATTTGCAATGAAGGAGCAAGTCAATCCTTGATCCCAAGTCACTAGTTATGTTCACAACTCTGATTACAGGAGGATCTTGTGCACCCAAACCACCTTCAAATAGCACAAAGAATAAACAAATAAGCAAGAGTATGGACACCTTAGCCATTGCCATTGCTCTAGCCTCATTACATATATCAAGGGGTAAATCTTTGTGTTGTTTGTTTGTGTCCAAGCAACAACCAAACCACCCTTTATATATTTTTGTCAAACAAGCTCTTCATGGAATTAGACTGCCATGCATGCTAATTACCACAAACAAATATATCATGCAGAAATGTATTTTTCTAGAAAATCAACTCTATACATCGTACAAGCTTTATTTTTCTAATTCATTGCCAAATCCTCATTATTATTTTTATAATTACAACAATATATGGAAAATCCTCATTAATTAATTGCCAAGATTAGTTCTTTTTTCATCTCAAATTTGCAATTTCTTATTGGAGATGCCTGATAGCATGCTGCTCCTTTATCAAATGCTATTATTGTATCAAGTTGATATTAAACTTTGGTGTATCCTCCCCATACATCTACATCTCTTTTTGCTTAAACAGAATTTTAACTTTTCAAAAGAAACAAGAATATGGCTACTAATTATGAGAGAGAAACTAATATAATAATAAAATTTTGAAAAAGGGACGGGAAGATGAAAAATCTAAACTAATTATGCAAAATGCGAACTAATTATAAATTAATTGTGCAAATACAAAATCCCGAAATGGAAGTAAGTGAAAATACATATTACATAGAGATGAGAGAGATGTGGGAGAAGAAGGTGTACATGTTAAAGTACAATTTGATCTCCGTGTTTAATGAAAAATGTTTGGAATTAAATTTGTTAACGGATTACACAAGGGTTTAAATCTTAATATTTAGACTATGAAGTTATCTTTTAATTACTTTATCATCATGAGGATCATTTATCCTATTAGATCAAAGGATTCATAAGTAATTAGGAGTGGATGGAACTTGGAAGTCATTTTGTTTGGTGGGTAGCTCAGAGTGGCATCAAATGATTGAGAGTCGCGCTTAAAATTTGAGAAGTAATAAAAGCATCAATGTTTCTGAGTCACTTGAACGAGTGTGTACGAGGGATTGTGCGTAGCGAAAATGGATTCAGCTTTAACCAACAACAAAGCCCAAACTTATTTCTCATTCGTACACGTACACGTGTGGTTTCAATGTCACGTAGCACTCAATGGAATTAAGCCCACAGAATTTAACACGCATTGAACTTTCCCTGGTACCACCACAATTCCATAAAGCAGAGGTGATTATGATTTTCTTGGGGTGATTGACATAAGATCACACAATATGACCAGACCAGGTCACTGCCATAAGCCCTCAGTTTCTCCAAAGATCCTCATCTCCAGCAGTTTTTGCGAGTCCAGAGAAAGCCGAAAACCTAATGTTGTCAATGGCAATACAAATGCCACAAGTAGAATGAAAGGATTTTGAAAACTCAGTCGAAAATTTTCATTAATAACATCTCATATATTGCAGGTTTAATCGGAAGCCAGTACTTTATTACACAAACACATGGTAGATACACGTTTCTCCACATCCATCCTTAAAATATATACTATCGTTAGCATTCTTCGCGCTCACAAGACACAGCCTGAATTTTTCCTTCTGTAAAAGTTGCTCTATTTGCAGCAGGAAGGCCCGAGTGTAATCATCTGCATCGATGCTCACAGCCTAGAGACTGGTAAACCTGCATTGGAACAGAAGTTTCTGCAAAGATGATTTTCCTGCATGATGTTGGAAAAGTTAATTATGAAGGTTTATTGACATTTGACAATGCTAGGACTGGCAGCCGGTGGCGGAGCATTCTCGTTGAGAAATGGTTCCACCTGGTTTGGATTCGACCAAACAGGGTATCCTTTAATTTTTCCCTAAATCATAACAATGTAAGGCATGTCAGTACTTTAGTGCCAAAGCTGCAGAAAATTTTTTGAAGCAATTTTTGAATGACATGAGCTATTTCGAATGCTGAGATTCTATTAATTTCTTTTCTGCCATTTTCCGATATTTAATTTGGTTGGAAACTCCCGAATTGATGGAGTTAAGCTATACATGTTTTTGTTTCTGAAATGGTTCAGTCTTTAAGTGAAGGAAGCTAGTTGATATGCAACAAGAAGAAATTGTTGTTGCTACCAAAACTTAAGTTATCTGATAAACTAGCCAGGGATTTGGTGGCATTTTCGTGTCTCGAACATTTCAAATTACATGTCACTGTAATTTAATTTTTCTGTGGCCACAGCCTTATATTGATCAGATGCATGAACAAAGGGGATTCATCAACAGAAAACTATGAGAACAACTGGTTTCTCGAAATCGATTTCATATTCATAATTTCATATCATGAATGCTAACAAGGTAGTCATCCGTAAACCCCGAGCATGTACGAAGCAAACTATATTAGAAAAGTTTAAAGGTTATTTAGCTACATATATTGGCGGCCTGGCCTACAACTAGATAGGCTTACAGGGAGTGAGAGGCTTTCCGCATAAGCCTGTGTTTCCGGAGTAAGAACTCTTGGGAAAGTCACTGAGCAGTTTGCCCTCTGGAATTTTCCCCACGAGATGATTGTTTGATAAATTCAATTTCTCCAGATTCCCCACTTCAAAAACTTTACAAATGCCGAGATGCTCAAAACCGATCTGGTAACCGAATGTTGAGCCTTCTAAGCCACACCGAGTGGAGCACCATGTGAAATACGTCGTAGGGCTTAGCTGGTCGGTTGAGTTCAAAATGCCTTCTTACTTGCATCACCCTCTTCTGCAATTTCAAGTACTTTGAGTATGGAACAGCTTTCAGTATTGTCTTGATTTCTGATATTCTCTTGGGCGGAATTTGTATCGAAAACTTGCTCCAATCAAGAACATCATCAAATGGTACTGCATAGTAGTCAGAAATCAACACCGGGACACACCCTGCATACATTGCCTCCACAACTCTAGGACTTGCTACTTCAGACCCACTTGGGCACAAGCAGAACTTGGTTTGTCCCATTAGCTTGTGGTAGTTCAGGTCCTTAGGGAGCTTTTCGTAAACTCGAACTTCATCATCTTTTTCCTTCCAATGCTCAAACAAAATGGTCCTGATGTCTCCATGAGCAGCACCGGCAAAGAAGGCAAGGAGTGGACTCTTATCTGGGGGTTCTCCGAAGCGGGGCGGCCCAAGGTCAAAGGCTTTTAGGTTATATTCCGGCAATGAGACGTCTCTAGTAGGCTTGAATCCTTCAGAGGTGTTTGCGTTGCATAACACCTTAATGAGATTCTTGTAGGGCCTCGGGTCATCGCGTGAGATAATTGGCGCCTGAAAAATCAAATGTATAATAGTTGAACAACGAGATATATATATATATATATATATATATATATATATATATATATTCTTAGATGCAATTTAACCATCTATGTTTTCTCATGATAATTATGATACGTTGATCCAACTATGTGCCAAATCGAACTCAAAACCTGCTAACTTTTAGTTGTGCTACAAAACCAACAAGTGACTAGGACCGCCAATCAGCCAAGTTATCTCAAAGTGCATGAAGTGTTGTTTTGCTGACTGGCTTGAAAATGGACAAGAGATCCTCTATGGATCTCACTATTTGGAGTTCAAAAATCAAACAATTCAGCCTACTCAAATTGAATGTAAATCTTCATGAACTCATTTTGATGACTACCTTACACAAATTAAGAGTTTTGACTCTCTTTTACACAATTCAAGGACCCGAATTTTCTGATTCTTAACCTCTAGACATTTTGGTTTGGAGAGGTTCCGTATTCCTTGGCAACAACCTAAACTAACAAATTGTCCATGTAAGGAAACCAACTAATCTAAATTCAAATGGTTGATTTGTCCTTGCAAATCCTTGATAATACTAAATTATAACGCAAATCAAATTATTGATGATGAATGAATAGTAGCTTACCCAATCATGGCACGAGACAAAAAAATGGTCGGCCCCACCACTTCTGTTCCAGTAGGGGTATTTATCAGCTACAACATAAATGTAGTCGGTAAAAGTACGATCCAGCCGATGGAAGAATGTCTCATGGTGAGGTTGGATTAGGTAGTCGGTAATCTTGGACACACTTAATGGGAGGAAGAATGCGTGGGCCTCGTCAGGATGTTGGGCCACAAATGGGCTTGGCCCACTTTCCATCTCGAATATAAATTGCCCTTCTATGGAGTAGATGTATGTGGTGGGCCCATTGTGAACCATTGGCAAATCTCCTTCCTTGTAACTCCATATCTTGAACCTCTTCACCATCTCTACGTGACTCCTAATGTATTCCAAAATAATAACATAGCAAATCAAATTAGTAAACAACCACACCACTAAGTTAACGACTTGTTTAGAATTGCATTTAAAATGACTGAAAGAGGTTTTTGTAAAAATATTTTTGAAACCAATCTTTAGTAAATATGCAAATGAATTCTAAAAAAAAACACTTGAAGTGAAACACATAACTGATTTTTCTTGCAAGAAACACTTTAAGTGCTTTTGGAACCTAGAAGCATTTTCTCTAAAAGTGTTTTCAGTCATTATAAAAGCACTTTCAAATGAGCCCCAAATTAGTAGTATCACTTGATCAAAAATTGAAAAGAAATAAGGTTTCAATCAATGAAATAGAAAAATGAGGGATGAGAACCTAATTTCTCCGTAAATTTACCTGCACTCCAAATTAAGGTTATAAAAAATGAATATTTAGTAGGATATCACTTTGACATGCAATTATCTCAAACTAATTGCATATCCACATACATCTAATTTTTTTCACATAACAATGCATGATTGACTAGAGATACATTACAATAACTTCACATAGTTAACCCCAAATTGTACACATTCAATCAAATCGTATAAAAAAATTGCTTGATGAAATTAAATTAAATCAAAATTGTAAAGACAAAAAGATAATTTTTGTGCTCAAATGTAAGATGCCATATGATCGCTCATATCTTGAAGATATGGCCAAGGCTAAAAACATAGGTCTAATGGGATGTAGTGCCAGCACCACCCAAGAGGAAGCCCACAAGCACATATAAATACAACATAAGCACAATGCCATTTATTAGGAAAAACGTGGAGCGCTCCGGAAAGGGAGATCGGGAAAGGGACTTGTTGGGTTTTAACTTCTAACTTGTAAAAGATCAGTGGCCTAACAAAATTACAAACAACCCAGAAAGGAAGCAGAAGAACCTCAAAATCACCAATTAAAATTATATCAACACATAAGTGAATATGTAGCTGATGTCTTTGTTACGCTAAGACATAAATATGGTCATTTTTGTGTGTGATTTACAAATATTCATGTTGATGTCATTTCTCTGTTACATTTTGATATGTATGGTGCAAAAATTCGTCAATGACCTAATCTAAATTACCTATTAACAAAATTCAATATACTAGTGGATAAGGTGTTGAGTTTTTACACATGGGTCCCAGGTTCGAAACTTCTTATCTCCTAAATTATTGTAATAATTTCGAACTCGCCTCCCTAGCCTAATAATCGTAATTATAAACAAAAACATTTTGTCAACCAAAAAGGTGTGAAATGCTCCAATTAATCATGTCAACAAAATTAAAGAAAAGTAACCAAAATAAAATTCATCAGCAATATAGTGAAGTAAAAGAAGAAATTGGTAGATGACTCCAACTAATAACTTAACATAACTAAACACAAAATAATTTTATTATTTTTCTCAAAGCCTCACAGCCAAGTAACCAGATTAGTTGTCCCTATTTTCTCTTTCACATTTTTCTCTCAATAAATAAACTTTTAATAACAAAATAATTTTCATAAAAGTCGCTAAAGAATAAATAGCCACTTTAGTGACGAAAAATCATTTGGAAGTCGTCACTAAAAAACTTTATAAAGCATTTTATATTTTCTCTTTTTATAAATTTTATTTTCCAAATTTTGATAAGCACACGTCTACAATCGCTAATATGCAATTAATTTCTTGTTTTTTAATTAAATAAAAGTAATTGGCGTTATATGGAATTATTATATATTATATTTGGAAAATTATTAGGCTGAATGCATCTCACCCAATTGTCAATCACTCAGTGCTGATTAACAAAGGAATAAAACCCAAAATTTAGAATTGAAAAAAAAAATTATAGAGAAAATGAGATTAAAAATAAAATAAAAAGGGGACTTCACTGATGAAAGGCATATGGATTTCTGTAGGCACTTCCTCTGGGGATGTAAATCTCCTTCCGGTCAGAGGAGACATTCTTTGTGAGAATAGCTTTGCGGATAATCGCTCTTGCTATCCCCAACTCCTCTTCAATCCTCTCCGTTTTGCTCTTCTTTTTCTGGATTTAAACACACATTAAAATTTACCCAAATGATTTTTTTTTTTATAAACAAAAAAATAATGATTAAACAGTAAAAAAATGGAAGGTTACGTACTTTGGTAGTAGCGTGACTGAGTTTGGAGGCGGTGGAAGTTGGGGAAGGCGCATGGCGGCGGCGAAGCTCGAGCGGTGGCTGGGATGTTGGGGATGGGGAAGGTGCAGGTGCAACACCATGCAAAGTTGTGGTGTTGAAATTGCTGGTGGTTTGCTGTTGGAAGTTAGACGGGGAGGAGGAGGAGGTGGGAGACGAAGAGAAATTGAGAGAGAGATGGTGTCGTTGGTTCAAAGGAGAGAAGAAGACGGCTACGACAAGGAGGAGGAGAAGAGTTACAGAGAGTAGATATGGGGAGCGGAAATCCAGGGCTTCTGCCATTTGCTAGCTTCAACTCACCCACTTAATTTATTTAAGACTAGCTACTAATACATACATACATACATACATACATACATATATATATATATATATATATATATATATATAATATATGGTTTTTATTACAAATAATCTCTGAAGTTGACTCACTTCATCAAGATAGTCTTTGAAATTGAAAATCAATCGTTCTTGAACTTGCATGTTGCAGATCAATGTCATCCGTCCGTATGTATTCTATTAAGAAATCTGTCCATGTGGATTAAAAAACAAAATTAATTTTTAAATTTAGCCTAATTCTCTCTTCCTCTGCTCTCTCTTCTTCCCTCCCGTATGCTCTCTCCCTTCAACGCAGCAACAGCAGCCTAGCACCGAAGAGGCGACGGCGCCGCTGTCCTCCGACACCAACGACTCAAAAACTGATATTCCTATAATCCTCTCTTAATACCCTTCCAAACTCTACCTTCATCAAATTCGAAGTTGATAGGCTCGAATTTCAAATCTAGGCCGTGAAAGTTCGTGGGTTTTCTGGCCAAACCCACAATTTCTTTCTAGTTCTCCTGGCGGTTGTCAACGAGTAATTCTGATGGGGGTGTGTTGGTGCGTGGGGGATTGGATTTGAAGGGGTGTGTTTTTGTCTAGTTCTCTTTCATGGCGGATTCACCGCGTGTTCCATGCCCAGTGGCGGTGATGAAATCTGGAAGCCGTGGCACAAAATTGTTACTCTTGTAACTGTTTGTTGACCTTAAAAATTACAAATCCTACGTGGCGCGCAGGCCGAGTAACTAATAAGCTAACTACGTCCTTCGGTCGAATGCGGGGCGTGCCAACTCGTCGGCCGAGCCTGGCCGAGGAGTAAAATATGTTGATGTAGCTTTGAGCGCGTTGCTGACTTCTTTAACTTGCGATTGCGACCGAGGAAGGAACACTCTCGGTCTCTGGGTTCTACAGCCTGAAGACAAGGCTGCCAATTCTGCGGAGTTCACAAATCGTCCGAGCCCGATTCGGTCACTGTGATTATGTTCGTGAGAGTATAAGCACGTCGAATCGAGACCAAGGTGTATGGACACAGGTACTCGAACGTGATATATGTCTTGATGGTAAACGTAGTTCGGCCGTCGGAATGCCGAACCCTGAAACTCACTTGTGAGTATCCAATCATAAAACCACTCGGTGACCAGTACGCCGAGCAATGTAATTCGTAACACCTAACTATGTCGAGAAAGCTTAGCAAGGTGACCTCTGCCAACAAAGGTTTGAAAACCTTTCTCGACCGAGACTTGGATAGATAATCGGTCGACCTCGACGCAGTGCTGTTTATCCAAACTGAAGATGCTTCTCGATCGGCTGATTCTGCGGCAGCAGTGCTGTTTATCCAAACTGAAGGTGCTCGCCGGGCGCTTCCACAGTGCTGTTTATCCAAACTGAAGGTGTGTCGGCAGGAAAAGAAAAGGAAAAAATCTCAAGATGTTGAGAGGTTTTGCGCAGGGCAATTGTATGCTGATTTGAAGGTCCTTTCTGTTTGCATGATTTCTTGTATTTATAGTGCCCCATTCCTTGAAACTGACTCCGATTTGGATTGGGAGTTCTTGTCCCATTTCGCTTCTTCCTCGATCAAACCTACTCCTACTGGGATTCTGAATTTTCCTTCTTTTCGGGACTTCATTCCTTACTGGTCGAGAATCCTGGTTGCAACAGGACTCCCTCGACCTTTCTATTTATCTGGACTATTTATGATAGGATTTGGCCGACCCTGTTAGCTGGCCCGGGCCTTATTATTCGGCCCATAGTATTTATCATCTCCTTGGGCCGAGCACATCCTGCTGCTTGGCCCAACAATAATATTTTGGGCCCAAACATTGCCCCCTCGCTTCTGAGGTCGCCGACCATTAACTCTTGGTCGGGCCTCGACCTTGAAGAAGCGAAAACGTTTATTGCTTTTGGAACTTTACTTAATGACCGTTATTCCTGCGTATTTATGAGGCATGATTGCACTTTCCTCGTTGCCCCCAAAGCGTGGCCACGTGTCGATTCTATGCCGTTCTCAAAACTTTCAATCGTGGGCCTCGAAACCGTGCACTAACTGGAACGTCTTATCCTCATTAATGCCTTAAAACTGGCGTCGCACGCAATCGTGCATCCTGGATTTTCGACTCCTCGATCCCCTCTTCGCAGGTTCCCAAAATATTCGAAATGATTGGGAACTTTTCCCGGTTAAATTTTCCCCCAATTTCGAATTCCAGTCGTTTGATATTCATTCTGAAAAACCTATAAATGCCCACATTTCTGCCATTCACATCTTACGCTTTCAGAAACTCCAAAATCCCAATTTGTTCACACTTGTTTTAAGCCAAAACCTTTCCAGTGTTTCCTTCTGCGATTTCTTCCCCAGTTTTCCTTTCTGCAATTTCTTCTTCTTCCAATGGCCTCCTTTATCTCAAAACTCTCCGACGAAATCAACAAGTGCAAAGACTTCATCGATCGGAGCGCAATCAAAACCCTACGCTTCGAGAATGACATGGCCACGACTCATCAGATTCTGGGCCCCCTCTTCAGAGATGCAGTGCCGATGTGCATCACCACCCTTCTCAAGGAGCAGTGCCTAGCACCCCTGCTTCAAGGGTTCGACTGGTCCAAATGGTGCTTGGCTCAGCCTCAAGGAGCTTGGCCCTCGACCACCACAGCCTGGGCCGCCTGGGTGGATCGAATGAGATCATTCTTCTGCGAGGAGTGGAAAGCCCTCGGCATCTATGATGCCATCCTGCTCTCGACCATGGAAATTACCATGGACAAAGAGCTGCTTATGGCGGCCTTGACCCTATGGTGTTCGGCCACCAACACCATGGTCCTTCCATTCGGACCCCTCGGCCCTACGATCCTCAACATCTCGGCCATTCTTGGGACTCCACCATCCGGCCTCCCAATCGATGCCGCTCTTTCTGGATGCCCCTCCCTCCTCGACCTGAAGGCGCTTTTCGACGAGCGGGCTGTCGAAACGCTCAGCCGAGGCGGTCGGGAGCCTTCAAGAGAAGAAGTTCAGAAGCTTCATAAGAACTTCTTCAACTACAATACTCTGATTCTCCATTTTGCCGGCCGAGGCGAGGAGAGTCTCAGGAAGGGAGAACATGAAGCCTTCCTCTTCTATTGGTACAACAAATTTATTTGTTGTACCAGGTCGAACAAGTGCTTGGTCGAGAATATGCCAGTGGCCCAGGCCCTGGCTAGTGGTCACTCTCTGGCGCTTAGCCCGGCTATTCTTGCCAACCTTTTTCGTTGCTTGGCCGAGACGACCATCAACAAGATTGACCCGCACCAGAATGGGCCCCTCTGGGTTTTCCAACTCTGGCTGCAGGTCTATTTTTCCACTCTTTGGCCTGAGGTCCTCGCCTTCCAGCGCTCGGCCGCCCTCGGCCCCCAACTTGCCTCTCGACCGGCTCCTCCTCACCGGGCTGACGAGGTCCTCAAGCACTTTTTCAGTCTCGAAGTTCTTTCGGACGACGAGTTCTTGGTGTGCCGGCGCCAGGAGTACCCTGCGTCAATCGGGCTCCCGACGGCAACTTGGGCCTCGGCCGAGGACGCGGGCCTTCGTCAGTCCTGGGGGTCAATCGTACTGGCTCGCGACCTTCCCCTTGGTTGCGACGCTCGCCGAGCCGGTTGGGAGGTCTACCAGCCCCACTTTGTCGCCCGACAGCTCGGCTACCTCCAAGGTTGCCCTGTACCCCTGATCGTCTCTCGTTCCCTCCTGAGCCGGGGACGTCTTTCTGGTTCTTCCGAGAGGGAGTGCCGGACGATGGAGCAGGAGTTTCAGGATCGGTGCAAGAAGTTCCGTCTTCGGCCAACCGTTCCGGAATCCTTGGGCACCGACACGTTTGGGGACTGGTGGGACGAGTACGCTGGCGACTTCTTCGGTGCCTCGGCCGAAGACGTGGTGAGCAAAGTGTTTGGTGACCGGCCCAGTCCAGTGCCCTCGACTCAACCTAAGGAGTCGGTCCAAGGTATATTGTTGACTAATTGCTTTGCCAGTTCAGAAAAACTCACTTGTCCTTGTTTACTAATTGCTTTGCTATTTCAGGGGGTCGCGGGTCGAAAACTGTCGAGGTGGTCACCGCGGTGGCAAGGACGAAGAATCTGGTGCCTACGAAGGGGACCCTTGTCACCGAGCGGTCGGTCCCTGCCAAACGCCCCCACCAAGAGACTGAGCCGGCGGAAAAGGCCCCTCGCCCTTCTAAACGCGTCAAAAAATTGCCAAAGAAGGGCGACCGGGAAATTCATGTCGTCCCCAGTGACACTACTGGGACGCCTGCTCCTGCCGGCTCTCCAACTGTGCCGGCTACCCCGGCATCTCCAACCCCGAATCCTCCAGCCGTCTCCCCGGTCGATCCAATCGTCGCTCTCGCTCCAGATTCAGAGCCGGTCGTGGTACCTGAAGTGGGGAAGTCGGCTGCGCCTGCCGAAGCACCCTTGTCTCCAACGGTCGTTTTGGAGGTATAATTCTGCTTCCACTTGCTTCTTTTAGGTTTCTGGTCGTAATGCTAACTGTTTTCTCTTTTTGTTCAGGATGTCGAGAGCGAGAGTGACGAAGTCCCGCTGCAACGCCGCCGTCGACCAGTCAACTCTCCTCCCGTCCATCCTCCTCCTGTAGTCGAGGTGACCGCTCGACCACGTCCTACTGCGGCGGATCGTGGCAAGAGACCCATGGTCGATCTTGAGGCCACGGGCGAGTCACCGATCCACCCGCAGGACGAAGACCCTCCCATTCATCCACAGGAAGTCTCTTCGGCCTTTGTAAGTATTGTTTCTTTTGTGTTTTTGAGTTTTTTGTGACACATGGTTTTTAAAAGATATTAAATGTCAGGTGCCTGAACATTCATTTCACCGGCAATTTTACGCGCCGAGGGGCGTTGTCTATATTTCCTGGCCGCCGTCGTGGCCATCAAATGTAGATAACCTCCATCGGCCGCGTGAATTGCGTAGCGGTCTAAGGCACTGGGCTCGGCCATTAAGCTCCCTGGGTTCGAGCAATGACCCAGAGGGCATGGCCGAAGTCTCCTCTCAGCAGGTCTAAAACAATCCCCTTTTTCTTTATGCACTATATCACGTCTTACTTTCCCTCACATTTTCCTTTTATGTGCACAGCCATCGTGGGAAGTGGAACTTGACGCTCTGCTTCAAAGCACGACCGGTGAGGTCGGCTCCTCTGCAGCTCCGGCCGAATCGGCAGGAGCCACGCCCGCCGAAGTCTTCGTGAAGCTGCACGAAGTCTTATCTCTGACTGCTTCCCAAGCTCTCCGGTGCAAGGGCCTTGACTCTGTTGGAGAGTGTCTCAATGACCTCGCCAGCGGTGGTCACTTGAGCCTGGAGGCTATCTCTTTCCTAACCGACCTCCTGGAGCGGACTCGGCAACACTTTCTTATCTTTGAGCGTGCCCTACAGGCCGAGGACGATTTGAAGGTGGCCAAGGTCGCGCATGAGGCTGGCCGAGTAGAGATGGAGGCTTTCAAGGCAAAGAAAGCAAAGCTGACCGAGTTTGATCTCCAGATTTCTGACCTCCAGCGTCAGATTTCTGACCTTCAACGCCAAAGGTCGGCTGCTGCTTCCGAGCTTGAGAAGGATTTTGAGGCTAACAAGGCTCGGCTGACGGCCTTCGCTGCCGGCGCACGGCGTATCCAGCAACTGCAGTGCAACAAGAAGACGCGGCAGGCTGAGATAATTTTGAGCGAGGCGAAGTGGCTGGAGCTGAAAGCTGCCCTTGAGACTTTCCTCCCTTCGACCCCTTAGGAATTTAATCATTGTATTTGTTCTCTTGTAATGAATCTTTTGTTATCAATACAATGGTTATTTTGCTATCAGTACAATGGTCTTACTCTTGCATTTCCCATGTAATTGGGTAGTACTTCTTTAAAAACTTTCCATTAATCGGCAATTTATAAACTGAACCCGTCCGATCTCTTAAATGATATGCCCCCTTGCCGAGTACTTTGTGAACGATGAATGGCCCTTCCCAATTCGGCGACCACTTACCAAACTTGGGATCTTTAATCCCAACGGGCAACACAGTTTGCCAAACCAATTCTCCTTCGCCGAACGTTTTTTGTCTTACACGCTGATTATACGCTCGCTCGGCAATTTTCTTTTGTGCTATTAACAAGTTAACTGCATCGATTCGACTTTCTTCTAAGTCTTCTAACTCTTGTCGCATCGCTTGACTATATTCAATACTGTACAAATCACTCTGCTCGATTACTCGCAACGAACTTATACTCAATTCGACCGGTAACATGGCGTCGTGTCCATAAGTTAACGCGTAAGGAGTGGTTCCAGTGGCCGACCGAGGTGAAGTTCGGTATGCCCATAATGCTTCACTTAACTTCAAATGCCACAAACCAGGTTTCTCTTTTACCATTTTTTCAAGGATGCCGATCAATACTTTGTTGCTTGCCTCGGCCTGTCCGTTTGCCTGTGGGTAGTAAGGCGTAGATTGCTCGAGTCGGATATTCAAACTTGCCGCGTATTCCCTAAACCTATCGGCCGTAAATATAGTGCCATTATCAGTTATGATCGTTTCTGGCATGCCGAATTTGGTCACAATATTCTCCTCTACGAAGTTGCATACCTCTTTAGCCGTTAATTCGGCGTATGACCTTGCCTCGACCCACTTAGTGAAATAGTCAGTTGCTACAATTATCCATGCGTGTTTCGCTGCCCCCGATGATGGCGTAATTTTGCCAAATACATCCATTGCCCAACCCCTGAATGGCCACGGTTTAGTAACCGAGTGTAACAACTCGGTCGGGGCTCTCTGAACGGGTCCATGAATCTGGCATGATACGCATCTCCGCGCATATTCGATGCAATCCTTTAATATATTGGGCCAAAATAACCGTGTCGTCGGAGCAACCAGCGCATCTTTCGTCCAGATTGGTGCGCTCCGCAAATTCCTTCATGTACCTCGGCCATTACTTGGGCAGCCTCGTGTGGGTCGAGGCACAATAGTAGTAAACCATCTTCGCCCTTGCGATATAACTCATTTTGATATGACACGTAATTCGTCGCGAGCACCTTCATTCTTCGGTCGTGTTTCCCATTGGGGTTATTGAGGTACCGTAACATCGTCTTTCTCCAATCATCCGGTTCTACTTCGACGACACATACTTCTATGGGATCTCCTCGTTCTAATAGGGATGGGAGCGACATCACCCTTGTACGTATTACGTGCGCGCGTTGGAGAGTTTGCTGATTAATCAAAACGGGGTACGAGCGTTGACCCGTGTTCGCAATTTCCATAATTCGACTTAGTTTGCCCCCCATGAGTTGTGCTCCGGAGGCGATCTGGGCGAGTTCGTCGGCGTCAGTATTGTGGATACGTGAAATGTGTTCAAATGTGATTTGGTCGAACGACTCGGCCAGGTAAGTGGCGACCATGTGATAGGGAGCTAAAGTACAACTCATGCAACGAAACACGCCGTTTAGTTGGTTAATCACAAGTTTGGAATCACCAAGGACGAGAACGCGGGGGGCCCGCATATCGTGTAAAACATGGAGGCCGATAATGAGGGCTTCATACTCGGCCTGATTATTGGTGCAACTGAAATCTAACTTGAGAGAAAAATACCATCGACAGTGGTCAGGCGACTGAATTGCGATACCGACACCTGCCGAGGTCGAAGTACTGGAACCATCAAAATGCATAGTCCAATGGTTATCGCGTGTGGTGACGAAACCGATGTCGACATCGCCCCCCTCAAGACCATAAGGGGATGGGTGTTGTGCCAGGAAGTCGGCGAGGGCTTGCCCCTTGACGGCCTTTTGTGGTACATACTGAAGGCTGAACTCGGATAAGGCGAGTGTCCATTTCCCAATTCGGCCTTTGACCATAGGCCGAGTCAGCATGTAACGAATTACGTCGGTTTGGGTGATGACCTGCGTAACTGTGGGGAGCATGTAATGCCGAAGCTTGGATGCGGCGAAAAACAATGCTAAGCAAAGTTTTTCGACAGGGGAATAATTAAGTTCTGGTGAATTCAGGTTTCGGCTAAGGTAAAAGATAGCTTGTTCGCGGCCGACGTTGTTATCTTGTGCGAGTAGGCACCCAATGGATTCAGCAGCTGCTGAAATGTACAATTTAAGGGGTTTGTTGCGACAAGGTGGAACGAGCACAGGTGGGGTGGAAAGGGCCACCTTGATTTGCGTAAATGCAGCTTGATGCTCTTCGCGCCATTCAAATCGGTCGGTCTCCTTCAGTTTAAGGAGTGTAGAGAATGCTTTCATTTTTCCGGCCGAATTGGCGATGAAACGACGGAGGAAATTGATCTGCCCGAGTAACGACTGGAACTGTTTCTTTGTCGTCGGCGGTGGTGCACTAATGATGGCGCGGGCTTTATTTTCGTCGACCTCGATGCCGCGATGGTGCACCAAAAATCCTAAGAAATTACCTGCCGAAACACCGAAAGCACACTTGGCCGGGTTCATCTTGAGGTTGTTTTTGCACATGCGAAGGAACGCTTGCCTCAGGTCGTCCAGGTGTGTTTGACGACGTTTGGATTTTACGACCACATCATCGATATAAACTTCGACGATTGTACCGATTAAGTCGTGGAAGATCATATTCATGGCTCTTTGGTATATGGCGCCAGCATTCTTGAGGCCGAAAGACATGACTACCCATTCGTAAGTACCAAGTGCCCCCGGGCAACGGAAAGCCGTCTTGTGGATGTCAGCTTCGGCGATGAAAATCTGGTTATAACCCGCATGACCATCCATAAAAGATAGCAGTTCATGATTAGCTGCGGCATCAATTAATAAATCTGAGATCGGCATCGTATATTCATCCTTGGGAGTAGCCAGATTTAGATTACGGAAATCGATGCAAATGCGAAGGGCACCGTTTTTCTTTAATATGGGGACGATATTGGCCAACCATTCGACATACCGAGCGGTCCTAATAAACCCGGCCTTTAGAAGCCGAATTAATTCTTCCTTAATGCCGAGTTGCACTTCGTTTGAAAATCGGCGAGGAGGCTGTCGAAAAGGCTTACACCCCTCCTTGATGCGTAGCTCATGCTCTACAAGGTTTCGGTCGAGGCCTGGCATTTCATGATAACTCCATGCAAAGCAATCTTTAAATTCGTGGAGTAGTTTACGGAGTTCGACCTTCATGGACGATGGGAGTAACGCACTAATAAACAATGTTCGAGGATCCTCGGCCGTTCCGACGTTCACTTCCTCTAACGGGTCCTTGACTTGAGGTCGATGGTCTTCGAGTTCGGCCGGCACAGCCTGAACTTTATCGAAAGATAGAACGGGGCCGTTATCTGCTTCGGCCAGAAATTCGATTAAATTGACGCCAGAATGTGGTTGCTTGGTAATGGCGTACCAATGGGCCAGCAGACGTTCCATTGTAGATGAAACCGCGGCCTGACGCCGTTCTTGTGTGGTGTGCTCAATCATCGGCATTGATAACCAAGTTCGCTAAGCCAAGTCTCGCCGAATCCTGTTGGACAGTCTCGGCGCCGACCTCAATCACTTTTTGTACTGAAATTCTTGTCGGCCGTCCGTCCTCGTTAAAGCCTTGGAGGGTGATGTAGCCGACGTGATCATCATAATAGCGAGCCTGAATCATATTGGTTTCAAATGGTTGGTTATCGGCCGGGTGAACTACGACCGATTTGCCATCCCAAAAGATGAGGACTTGGTATAATGATGAAGGAATGCAACTGGTTTGGTGGATCCAGTAGCGGCCAAGTAATGCGTTATAATCCGTCTTGGAATCAATAACAAAGAATGTCGTCATGTGTTGACGACCGGCAATGCTAACTTCCAACGGGAGCACCCCTTTGGTCTGAGATTTGTCACCAACAAAGCTGCTCATAGTGATCCCTGACGGAATGAGTTCATTATCAGAACGGCGTAAAGCCTTCATGACGGATATTGGCATAATGTTGACTATGGCTCCACAGTCGACAAATACTTTAGAAATGGGAAATCCTTCGATGTGAGCCGTGACGTACAACGGCTTCAGGTGTTGGAGATTAACCGAGGAGGAGCGGGGAAATAGCTCGGCCAAAGCTGCCTTGAGGTTATCTCCGCTTTGGTTTTCTCGGTCGTCGTCGTTTGCGACGAAGTCTACCTGTGTGACTTCTTCGGCAACTACGTCCCCGTCCAAGAAACTTGACTGGTGGGTACTCGGTTGGAATTCAGCTGGTAAAACGTGTACCATACTAATCTCCATCTGTTCGAGGACCGAAGGGCCCATTGGGTCATGGTTGTCGTCTTCCGGAGAACTATCTTCTGTAGCAGTCGTCGGAAAATCCTCGATCAAACTTTTGAGTTCCTCAGTAAGAGCCGGTATCTGAGACGTGGGAACCAAATCGAGTGCGGGTGAGCCATTTCGTTCGACGATGTGGACTGCCGAAGATTTACGTTGGTCCTTTGTTACACGGGCTCGTTCTTCATATGCAATACGGGCGTTCCTCGTGTCCAGATAGGTATCCAATCGTGCTATCCGTTTTTCCTCGTCGGCCGTGAGGCCGAAGAGCGATACAGCCGAGAAGACTTCGAAATGATAGCGTAAATGCTGAAGGTCTTCGAGCGAAAAGGGTAATTCGGCGGCGTCGATATCTGTATAAGGATCGACCTCAAAACCAAGGACCCGAGCCTCCCGTATATGTTGAAACCTAGCCTTAATGGCCGGATCAGAAGTTTTCTGGATAATTTGCTCGGCATCAGGGCAAGTTAGCGCTAAGTCGAGGGCTTCCTGACATGCCTTGGGGAGTCCGTATAAGTCATTTGCGGAGTATTTCTTATGAAATTCTCGCATGTATTCCATGGATGCACCGAGGAATGGAGGGTGTAAGTTGCGCCGTATTTTGATAAACGGCTCGCGCGGTGGTAACGGAGAAAGTTTCCTTTCGGCCTCTTGTGTAAAGTACTCTAGACGAGCTCTCGTTTCCCCAGGCCGGAGAAGGATCTTAATACGTTTCTCAGCCTCCTCAATGGTGGTTTCGAAATCAGCATCCGCTACTTTCTTCCCTTCGGCTAACTCGGTCATGATAGTCGGGGTTGGCCGTTCGCTACTATCTTCCATGGCCTTTTTTGGTTGCCATTGATTGGCCGGGCTGGCCTGTGCTTCTCGTCGCCGAGCCATGCAATCTATCCGTTGACGACGACGTTTTTGGGATTTGGACAGCGCCGTATACAAACCAGTCGGAGAATTGTAACTGTACCAGCGTTGATCCGATGTCCTTGGTGGTTTGAAAGTTTTGCGATCGGCTGGTAATCCCGAACTGTTGGCATTGCGTGAGTAATAATCCTCATTATAGAAAGGTGGGCCGAGTCGATCAAACACTTGACGTCGTGGACCTAATCCCTTTGATGATGTTGTAGGGGCCGTGGGTGGTGTTGAAGATTTCTTCCCAGGTTCGACTGGTGTTTTAAAATGGTCACATAAAACCTTCGATCCACAAGTTCCGTCAGATTTTGACCTTGTCATCGGCTCATCGGCGGGTCGCACCGATTGTTCCGTTGGTGGTGCATTTGAAAAAATATCAAGCTTTAGTCTTGTTCGACCATTTTGTTGACGGATATGCTGCACCGGGACATATTCGGCCTTCCCTTTGTTTTTGGGAAGGTGAGCATCCACCATACCAATCGTTGTTGAAGGGAAAGGATTAACGTCGACTGCCATCTTTTCCGGAAATTTCAACTTTCCTTTTTCGATCCAGCTTTGAATTGTGTCCCGGAACACAACACAATTATTGGTTGCATGCTTATTAGAATTATGATACTTGCAGTATATCTTTCCTTTTAATTCATCGGCCTTAGGGATAGTATGCCCCGACCGAAGCTTGATGATTTTTGCTGCTAATAACTGATCGAAAATTGCGTCAGCTTTGGTGATATCAAAAGTGTATACTTTTGATGACTTAGCCGTTTCCTCGGCGGTCAAACGTGTTTTGGCGTCTTTGGTATTTACTTGCGCCAAAGCCTTGCAAACATAGGGTTTGTCTATTATTATCTCGGCCGCGTCCACACTAGCATACTGAGGGTCTTCACTTTCGGCCGATGCATAGCTCACCGTGGGGTTCTTATACAACGTCCCCCGGGATGGTGACTTTGATATCTTTTCTTCTCGGAGCAGATACTCATATTGTTCGACGTGTTGAGCAAGTTCGTACATATCTCGAATATTTGCCCCCAGAAACTTCTTTTTGTACTCCACGTCTAATCCGTTGAGGGCGATCCTGACGAATTCCACTTCGGGGAGTGGCACTCGGCACCAATTCCTGGCCGATTTAAACCTTGTTAGGTATTCCATTGGAGATTCATCAGATGCTTGAGCCATCCTGGCCAAGGATGATACGGACATCTCCATCCCTGGCCGATAGAATTGTTCATGGAACTTTTCGACCAACTCTTCCCAACTCTGCACGGAGTTGGGTGGAAGATTAATGTACCAGGCGAAAGCTGAGCCTGTCAGTGAAAAGTTAAACAATCGTAGTTTGTAGAAATCACTATTGACGTCCCCACAATGCGCTGTGAACCGAGCCACATGTTCTAGTGAGGATAATGATGATTCCCCGGCGAAGAGGCTGAAATCGGGGATCTTAAATCCTCGTGGGTATTCAAACCTTTCGACATAAGCCGGGTATGGGTGAATGAATTTTGGAAACTTCGGCCCTTTCTTTAGGGCCGAATCAATCATCCTCTGGACTTCGGTCACGTTTATGGAAGCGACTTTTTCTCCCTGGCTTGGTCCCTCGGATCTATTTCCTGGTCCTCTTCTTTCTAAGGGGACTGGTTGCGGCCGAGCGGACCCTCTCTCTGCTGGTATGGGCACATTCGTCGGGAGCTGCCGCGGTTGGCCGACCTGGCCATCTTCGAAAGCTTTACTGACTAGTAGTTCAAGCATTCTGGTCTGTGTATCGCTGTTACTACGTATTGCGTCTAGCAAATCATTCATCTTCTGACCAATCGACTGCTCGACCTGACGATATTGTTCATCCAGTCGTCTTCGAAGGAATGTCCTAGTTGGTGGATCGGAACCTTTCCCACCATCGTCATCACAATCTTCCACAATCCCTTCCATGAACATTCCAGCTGTTTGATTCGGGACTGCGGGGTTGTAAGGTTGCCCGCCGAGGCAGACTTCATTCTCTCGGCGTGTTACATTTGTGGCCTCGGGCGGCGCAATTATGATCGGATTTTTTGTAGAGTGCAAATCCTGCCCAAGGCCTTGCACTGGTAAGTCAGTCGTTGACTTTCCCATGGTTGTTTTCTGCTTCGTAGACCGTGTCTCAATGGTCATGAACTCCGAAGGTTTAGCACAAATGGTCCCACTGGGCGTGCCAAAATGTTGACCTTAAAAATTACAAATCCTACGTGGCGCGCAGGCCGAGTAACTAATAAGCTAACTACGTCATTCGGTCGAATGCGGGGCGTGCTAACTCGTCGACCGAGCCTGGCCGAGGAGTAAAATATGTTGATGTAGCTTTGAGCGCGTTGTTGACTTCTTTAACTTGCGATTGCGACCGAGGAAGGAACACTCTCGGTCTCTGGGTTCTACAGCCTGAAGACAAGGCTGCCAATTCTGCGGAGTTCACAAATCGTCAGAGCCCAATTCGGTCATTGTGATTATGTTCGTGAGAGTATAAGCACGTCGAATCGAGACCAAGGTGTATGGACACAGGTACTCGAACGTGATATATGTCTTGATGGTAAACGTAGTTCGGCCGTCGGAATGCCGAACCCTGAAACTCACTTGTGAGTATCCAATCATAAAACCACTCGGCGACCAGTACGCCGAGCAATGTAATTCGTAACACCTAACTATGCCGAGAAAGCTTAGCAAGGTGACCTCTGCCAACAAAGGTTCGAAAACCTTTCTCGACCGAGACTTGGATAGATAATTGGTCGACCTCGACGCAGTGCTGTTTATCCAAACTGAAGATGCTTCTCGGTCGGCTGATTCTGCGGCAGCAGTGCTGTTTATCTAAACTGAAGGTGCTCGCCGGGCGCTTGCACAGTGCTGTTTATCCAAACTGAAGGTGTGTCGGCAGGAAAAGAAAAGGAAAAAATCTCAAGATGTTGAGAGGTTTTGCGCAGGGCAATTGTATGCTGATTTGAAGGTCCTTTCTGTTTGCATGATTTCTTGTATTTATAGTGCCCCATTCCTTGAAACTGACTCCGATTTGGATTGGGAGTTCTTGTCCCATTTCGCTTCTTCCTCGATCAAACCTACTCCTACTGGGATTCTGAATTTTCCTTCTTTTCGGGACTTCATTCCTTACTGGTCGAGAATCCTGGTTGCAACAGGACTCCCTCGACCTTTCTATTTATCTGGACTATTTATGATAGGATTTGGCCGACCCTGTTAGCTGGCCCGGGCCTTATTATTCGGCCCATAGTATTTATCATCTCCTTTGGCCGAGCACATCCTGCTGCTCGGCCCAGCAATAATATTTTGGGCCCAAACACTGTTAAAAGTATTTTAAAATAAAAAAAGCGTTCTGCATTGTTTGAAAAAGAAAAAGAAATCTGGGAAATGGGCTCTAAATGATGAAGCGTGCGAAGTTTAATAAGCATAACCTTTTGTTTTGTTTTTCAGCGTGTTACTTTTGTAATTGTAAAACGTATTTTTAAATGAAAAAAGCATTCTGCATTGTTTGAAAATGAAAAATAAATCTTGGAAATTTGTTCTGAATGATGAAAGCTCTCGAAGTTTTGATAAGCATTTCGACATATTGGTCAGGGATATGAGTTTCGCTTTCATCTTCTCCTCAAACGTGTGAACACGATGGTATTCACCAAAGAAACAACCCTCCATGTGATAGCCTTACTATTATTTTGCTTCCAATTAATCAGAAATTGCCAGAAACTTTTATTTTTTCTAGCAAACCAACAAAAGTGGTTTTATTTGCACTCCTAGTCTAATTAATCTGGCCATCTACTATTCTTTCACACATCCAGTTAAGGTTTGAAACCACTAAATATACCCATCTCCATGTGCTGTAATTTCTAAATAAAGTTTGAGATTGTGAATATATACCAATCTACATTTGCTTTATTTCCTAATTAAAGTTTGAAATTACTAAAATCTTACATTTGGTTCATTTTCTCCATCAACCTGCCGCACCCAAATAAAGTTAAAAACCACTAAATATACCAGTCTACATTTGGTTGCCAAGAGACTTTTATACCAGTCTACATTTGGTTTACAAGAGACTTATATTCTCTTTTCCAATCAAGGGTTCAGGGGTATGAAGACGGAGATGGGAGGAAATACATAATGGGATCAATGGGATGGAAATGACATCCCCATCATCACTTCAACTTATGGCCAGACACAATTGAGTTTCTCTCTCACCAAAAATCGGTAAGACGCGTTTTTTAAATCGTCCTACTCACGACTTACAAATTTGTAATTTATTGTTTATTATTTGTATACACATTATTATTTTTTACATCCACATATTGTCCCAACCAACATTTTAATCCAACTATGCAAGACATGTTCAATAACGTACTGCACATTACAAATCCATAAACAGATGAAAGCGATTAAATTTATAGAAAACTTCATTTTAATCCTTAAAAAAGATGAGTTTTAGACTATAATCTTGTGTAAGATTAAAATCCAATTTTAGTCCCTAGTACATTTAATCATCTCATTTATTAGTTATATTTTGATGTTTTATTTATCTTTTTATTCCTATTTTAATGTATTAATTACATTTAAATTTAATTTTCATTTCATTTATCATAATATTTTAATGTCTACATTTAGGCAACTAATTTTTTTTTTATAATATATAGTCTGATAACAATTTTGTATGTTCTTCATTTAGGTACATTAATATATTTGAATATTTCGGTATATCCATCAATACAAACATATAAGTACATTAATTCATCGATACAAACATATACATGCATTTCGGTACATACATTTTGGTACACACATTTGAGTTTTTTTTTTTTTTTTTTTTTTTTTTAGTACAACGATATATTTTAGACTAAGGCGAGAGGTTCGGCTAAGCCACACAATGGACAACTTAATTTGGTATCGAATTCGTCATCCATGAGATTCGAACCTAATACCTCTCATTTGAGTCTTGATTTTTAGGTACATTAATATTTCGGTACATGCATTTTGGTTCATACATTTCGGTATTGACATTTAGGTATATTAATTCAATATAATACATTTCGGTACATACATTTCGGTATTGACATTTAGGTACATTAATTCAATATAATACATTTCAGTACGTATATTTCGGTACGTACATTTTGGTACATATATTTTGGTACGTACATTTCGGTACATATATTTTGGTACGTACATTTCGGTACATATATTCTAATTAATCTGGCCATCTAGTATTCTTTCACACATCCAGTTAAGGTTTGAAACCACTAAATATACCCATCTCCATGTGCTGTAATTTCTAAATAAAGTTTGAGATTATGAACATATACCAATCTACATTTGCTTTATTTCCTAATTAAAGTTTGAAATTACTAAAATCTTACATTTGATTCATTTTCTGTGACATCCCGTCCCGGGATTATTAAAACGTACGTGTGAAATTACAATTTTGCCCCTAGTATGTTTTTTTTCGTCACGTTGTGGGGTTGTTTTGTGTGTTGTGGCATGTGTTGGGCCACACACACACCTGCACATTCATTGTCTCTCTCCACTCTCTCTGTCTCTGTCTCTGTCTCTCATCTCTCTCTCACCCTTCCCGTTCACCCTATTACGTACGGACAAACCCACAACCCACCAAATCCTCACAGATCGAGGAAACCAAGGACACCATTCAACTCGTGAGGTCGAGGCGAGCTCAGACATACCATTTTCAGGTAGGAACTCTAACGTTTTCACGTCGTTTCGACGATGGCCGATTCGAGTACTGTTCATGCAAAAGTTATACATTGAGTTTTTGGGATTTCTGAGCTTGTAGTTGTGTTTGTGAGGTTCCCAGGAGCTTGGGAGTAGCTCGTTGAGTGAATTTGGACGTCACGACCGTTGGATGTAAAGTTGGCCGAACTTGGATCGTTGTTGCAGGTATGATCGTGTAATTTTTAGGCCTTGAACCTAGCCTATCGTGATTCTACTAGTCCTAAGCTTCATTTTGGTATAAAGATCGTGAAAAATGGTTGAAAAACGAAGGAGAAAACAAAGTTTGAAATTTTCCCAGTTTTCCGGCGCCGTCGCCGGCGCCGGAGGCTCGCCGGAGAAGAAAGGGGAATATTCCATTAAGTTTAACGGAATATTCCTAACGGCAGTTGACGGCGTCAGTTAAGGTTAACGGAATATTCCGTCGGTTTAACGGAATATTCCTGACAGCGTCAGTTGACGCCGTCAGTGTGCATGGCACGTGGCCGCGCGTGGGGGCGCGTAGGTCTGTGCCTAGGACTGCGCGTGCGGGGTCCAAAAATTATTTTAAAAATATGGTTGTGATCCTGAGGTTGTGTAGAGCACGTTGGTATATTCATTTGTCCATTTTGAGCAATGTATGAGAAGTTATTACGAGAAACGGGTTATGTGCTTTAAAGTTAACGTTTTTATAGTTGTTTCGCATTTAGGTGACACGTACCCCGAGGACGAGCGTGCACACGCGAGACAGGGGGGCTACGACCCTTCTACATACCAGTGAGTGGGCTTTTGTTTTCCGTATATACCTATATACATTTATATTCCCAGAAATTGATTAAAAAGGGTTATTTACCATTATGCCATGCACTTTATTATTATCGTTTACGCATCATTGCATACATTATTAGTGGCATACATATACATATGCATATTGGGTGCTGTGGACGCAAAGGTAAGTGCCAGGTAAGTGACATTCACGTTTATGTTTCAGTAGTGGTTGAGATGCCTAGAGAGCTCATAACCTGCACCCCCGGTGTTAGTGCTCCCGCCCAGAGTAGGGCACAGTCCTTCACGTGATGTTCACCTCCCGCACCACACGCTCAGCTTGGATCCAAGTTAGGTGCATAGGCCTGTCGTACAGACCACATTAGGTGGTTCCGACTCGTAGGTGACCCGCGATTAGTCGCACAGTCTTCACGTGATCGTAGCACTAGAGCGTATATATATGTTACACCCATGCCTGTCGTACAGACCACCTTGAGTGGTTCCGACTCGTGGGCAGGTTCAGTTTTAGAGTTGAGCTCTAGATGCAGCCGTACAGGTCACGTTAGGTGACTCCGGCTGCCAGATATTATGATGTTGATATGATTTACACCTGGGCACTTACATTCATTATGTGGCTTTGGCATGGCATATCTTGAGCATGAATGGCATACCCTGGAGCATATTTGGCATATTTATACATACGTATATATGTTTATTTTCTGGGAAGTATACAGGTTTTACGGCGAGGGGTTAGAATGTATTTTGCTAAATAGTTTACAAAGAGCTTTGTTTTTGCCCACTCACGCTTTTGTTTTGCGCCCCTCCAGGTTCTAGTTGCTTAGCCGTTGCGGTGGTTTCCCTTGAGGGCTTTCCGGTGTTCTGACAGACACTCCACCTTGTAGGGTCACCTTCGGGCGTACTACTGTTATTGTTTTATTTGGGCTGCTATAAACCTGCTCTGAAATTGTATCTCACTTGCTAGCACTTATTATAGTACTTTGTATGCTAGTTTTTAATTATTCAAACTTTTTCTTTATTACTACTTTATTAGCTTCCGCACGTGCACATGGCTACGTCACCTTTGTGTGACGGCCAGCACGCTCCGATCTCGGTCGGGGTGTGTCATTTTCTCCATCAACCTGCCGCACCCAAATAAAGTTAAAAACCACTAAATTTACCAGTCTACATTTGGTTGCCAAGAGACTTTTATTCTCTTTTCCAATCAAGGGTTCAGGGGTATGAAGACGGAGATGGGGGGGGGGGGGAATACGTAATGGGATCAATGGGATGGGATGGAAATGACATCCCCATCATCACTTCAACTTATTGCCGGACACAGTTAAGTTTCTCTCTCACCAAAAATCAGTAAGAGGCGTTTTTTAAATCGTCCTACGCACGACTTACAAATTTGTAATTTATTGTTTATTACTTGTATACACATTATTATTTTTTACATCCACATATTGTTCCAACCAACATTTTAATCCAACTATGCAAGGCATGTTCAATAACGTACTGCACATTACAAATCCATAAACAGATGAAAGCGATTAAATTTATAGAAAACTTCATTTTAATCCTTAAAAAAGATGAGTTTTAGACTATAACCTTGTGTAAGATTAAAATCCAATTTTAGTCCCTAGTACATTTAATCATCTCATTTATTAGTTATATTTTGATGTTTTATTTATCTTTTTATTCCTATTTTAATGTATTAATTACATTTAAATTTAATTTTCATTTCATTTATCATAGTATTTTAATGTCTACATTTAGGCAACTATTTTTTTTTTTTTTTATAATATATAGTCCGATAACAATTTTGCATGTTCTTCGTTTAGGTACATTAATATATTTGATATTTCGGTATATCCATCAATACAAACATATAAGTACATTAATTCATCGATACAAACATATACATACATTTCGGTACATACATTTTGGTACACACATTTGAGTTTTTTTTTTAGTACAACGATATATTTTACACTAAAGCGAGGGGGTTTGGCTAAGCCACACAATGGACAACTTAATTTGGTATTGAATTCGCCATCCATGAGATTCGAACCTAATACCTCTCATTTGATTATTGACTTTTAGGTACATTAATATTTCAGTACATACATTTTGGTACGTGCATTTTGGTTTATACATTTTGGTATTGACATTTAGGTACATTAATTCAATATAATACATTTTGGTACATACATTTCGGTATTGACATTTAGGTACATTAATTCAATATAATACATTTCAGTACGTATATTTCGGTACGTACATTTCGGTACGTACATTTCGGTACATACATTTCAGTACATATATTTTGGTACCTATATTTTGGTACGTACATTTTGGTATGTACATTTAGGTATTGATATTTAGTGTCACATCCCGGCCCGGGGGGGGACCACTTCCCGGGCTCGCTCCACCACCATAGCATGATATTGTCCGCTTTGGGCCCCGACCACGCCCTCATGGTTTTGTTTTTGGGAACTCACACGAGAACTTCCTGATGGGTCACCCATCCTGGGAATGCTCTTGCGCGCTACTCGCTTAACTTCGGAGTTCCCATGGAATCCGAAGTCAGTGAGCTCCCAAAAGGCCTCGTGCTAGGTAGGGATGGGAATATACATATAAGGATCACTCCCCTGGGCGATGTGGGATGTCACAATCCACCCCCCTTAGAGGCCCGACGTCCTCGTCGGCACACTCGCGGCCAGAGTTAGGCTCTGATACCAAATTGTCACATCCCGGCCCGGGGGGGGACCACTTCCCGGGCCCGCTTTACCACCGTAGCACGATATTGTCCGCTTTGGGCCTCGACCACGCCCTCACTGTTTTGTTTTTGGGAACTCACACGAGAACTTCCCGATGGGTCACCCATCCTGAGAATGCTCTCGCGCGCTACTCGCTTAACTTCGGAGTTCCCATGGAACCCGAAGCCAGTGAGCTCCCAAAAGGCCTCGTGCTAGGTAGGGATGAGAATATACATATAAGGATCACTCCCCTAGGCGATGTGGGATGTCACATTTCGGTACATACATTTAGGTTCATTATAATATATTTCGGTACAATCATGTAGGTACAAAAAAGTCAATTATATATATTTCGGCACAATACAATCATGTATTTATATGTTTTGTATCACAAATTTCTTTTAATATTTTCTTATTTATGTTCATTTATAATTAAAGAACTAAATATGTGCATATTAATAAAATTAAAATTTAATGTGGAGAGATTAAATAAAAATACACATTAAATAACAAAAATTGAATATAAATTTTGATAAAAGTACACTTTAAGGGATTAAATTGAATATGTAATCTAGCACCATGTTTTTTTTTTTTTTTTTTAAATTTTAATCTTTTGCAAGGACTAATGTTCAAAAACCCCTTAAATTTATTTAGAACCGAATTTTAAGACATGAAATTTACGCCCGAATTTAAAATTAATCCATTTTATTATTAAAAACAAAAAAACAAAAAAAGTTTCTATCTTGAAAGCCTTCAAGTTGCATGCATCTGCAACGTTAGACAATTAATTTTTGCCGATTGCCGAATGAAGTTTTAAACAAGCAAGCTGCAAATATAGCCAGCAATCCCAAAATGTTCTAATCTTGCATTTCTCTCTCTTCCCGTATAGTTTCTGCCATTTGATAGCTCCAACTCACCTCCTTAATTAATTTAAGACTTAGCTACTAATACATACACACACACACACGCATCTGTGTATGTATTTAAGATGATAATTTTTTTTTTTTAACAAAACAAGGTTTCGGTTCGGTTTAGTATGTATTTAGTCCACTGCAGGAATATTGAATAATTAACCTTTTGTTTTGTTTTCCAGCTTATTGTATTTGTAACGGTTAAAAGTATTTTAGAACAAAAAACTACATTCTGCATTGTTTGTAACAGAAAAAAAAAACATTAGAAATAGTTATGAATGACGAAAGCGCTCAAAATTTTAATAAGCATTTTGACATATTCATAAGGGATATGATTTTCGCTCTCATTTTCTCCTCATAAATTATGTACTTGTTTTTGTCATTTTCAATTATTAATTTGTTTAATCGCGTGACTAGAAATAGAAAGAAGAGTGTAAACAAATAAGAAATAAGTATGAAAATCGGGTTTCATTGACGAGTCTATAAAATGAAGTTCCAAACAAGCTCTTAAATATTATAAATAACCTCAAGACTCACGTTTGGTGAAAACTGAAACGAATAAAATGAATAAAGAAAGTTAGAACCCTTAAGGCTACGTCCTTTATGTTCTTCAAGACTAAATTGGTCAAAATCAAATCATAAAATAAGGTGATCGACTAATATTCAAATCGTATTAACTAATAAATTTCCGTGTTACTTAATTCATTCAATTCATTCTTAATATGATAAACTAATGAAGATATGTGCGTCTTTTTTCTCTAATTGATGTTGGGACCTTTTAACCTTTTAGATTTGAGTGGTGGATTTTGTTGATGCACAAAATCGGCGAGGACTTTGGTACAATAGAAAGTGTCAAGTTTGTAACCTTTGCTAGATTTCTTTGGTCATTAATGTGGGTAAGTATGTAAATGAATAGAGATAGGGAAACAAACAACACAAGATGTACATGGTTCATCCATATTGGCTACGTCCACGGAGTAGAGGAGTTCTCATTAGTTGTGAAGGGTTTACACAAATACATAGGTTCAAGCTCTCTTTTAGTGAGTTCTAGTGAATAGTTTAGTACAAATGACATTCGGGATTATTGTGGGAGAATGATCTCCTTTTATAGAAGAGAGTTTCTAATTTTGTTCTGACATTGACACGTGTCGTGTTGTGATTGACCTCTGATATCGACACGTGTTGTGCTATGATTGGCCTCTGATACCGACATGTGTCGCGTTGTGATTGGCCTCCTGGTTGGAGAAAAAGTCTTGTGGGTCCTTGACGGTATACTGTTGACCGATGCTTAGTAGTTTCCGGAACCTTTGCCTGGTCGCTTGCCTAGCATTGCTCTCGAGTACTCATCCTCAACTATTGTCAAGGTCACGAATTCCTTCAGCAAATACCTAAGAACAATTGGTACGATATTGGCTCTTTACACTGAAGCTGCCAAGCATGGAGGAGTCACTGAGAAGTGGTGCTCTGAAGGACCATTTAAATGCAAAGGTTGCACACCATTTCTACTATACAAAAGATTGAAGCAGAAGGTTCAACGGCGAACTAGAACAGATCACTATAGCATGACACCCTTCTTATGGAACCGCACAATCTAGACGGAAGAGTCTAAGTCAAATCCAAACTCGGCATCATTGCTCTAATTGAAGAGATCGAGAAGCCTCAACAGCCTTTTGCTAGCACCGTTGTTGAATAACAAAACTTCGCCATACCACATCTACTACTTTGTCAAATAGCAAAAGTATCCCATATCATCAGGATCGAACATACTCCAGGTTTGACGGACTTGTTTTGACCCTCAAATTCTGGAGTCGGCTCGCTCCTTTGGAGGAAACCAGAAAACCCTCCAGCCCAGTTCAAGAATACACCTGTGGAAAGTCAAGTACAACAAAGCGCGTGCTGATTCATCCGCCCTCTCCAAAAACAAGAGTACCTCATATCATCTATCTCCCCTGTTTCTTCTCTTTATCCTTGTTGCTGAATGAGAGACAAAGAGAATAAGTGCAATCAGTCGGAACCCAAGATCAACCTACCAATCTGAGACTGATTGCTTGGAACGCTGATTGCCTACCTTGTCTGTCACCTCCTTCGACAGATCTCCTCGCTTAAAGACTTGGGAGACTTCTACTATATGGTTTGTATCGCACTTGACCAAACCCGAAACTACAAGTAAGCTTCAAATGAAAATGATACATTACTTTGCGCGTCAACGCCAACTAAAGATATCATTCTTGGATGAAGGAAAAGTACTTCCAAGAGAAGATGCCACATCTACTTACAGGACAGAGAAGGCAAGTGAAGGCGACACCACACTTCGGTACTTGGAAGTTTCGTGATTACTCAATGGCTTGGATCTTGCAAGTCCCCAACCGAGGAGCTTCCCTCACTCGGGAACTTAGGGGAGCACTGTTTGTACCATACTTGACCAATCCCGAAACTACTAAGTATCGGTCAACAGTATACCGTCAAGGACCCACAAGACTTTTCCTCCAACCAAGGGGCCAATCACAACGCGACACATGTCGGTATCAGAGGCCAATCATAGCGCAACACGCGTCGATATCAGAAGCCAATCACAACACGACACGTATCAATGTCAGAACAAAACTAGAAACTCTCTTCTATAAAAGGGGATCATTCTCCCACAATAATCCCTAATATCATTTGTATTAAACTATTCACTAGAACTTACTAAAAGAGAGCTTGAACCTATATATTTGTGTAAACCCTTCACAACTAATGAGAACTCCTCTACTCCGTGGACGTAGCCAATCTGGATGAACCACATACATCTTGTGTTGTTTGTTTCCCTATCTCTATTCATTTACATACTTATCCACACTAATGACTAGAGCAATCTAGCAAAGGTCACAAACTTGACACTTTCTCTTGTACCAAAGTCCTCGCCGATTTGTGCATCAACAGATTTTAATTTGCAAACATCTCAACCTTGAACTCGATTTATCACGAAGAACTCCAACACTTAGAAAGCGATTTCATCATTTCAAACTTTTAGATTAATTTAACTTTGCACGTAAGGCTCATCACATGTGCAGACCCTTGATGATGGCTGTGGACATGTAAATTTCGGTGAAAATAAATATTCACCAATGCATTAAATTTTGGTATGCAAGGGCTTACGTGACATGTACTACGTGTCTCACAAATTGTACACATGACATGTGACTCATCAGAATCAGACGAGTCATGAAGAGGACAGGTGTCAACATATGACATAAAGGGATTATTTGATTTTAATTAAAATTAAACAAATTAATAATTTAAATGAATTGATTTATTTATTTTTTATATTTATTTAAATCAAATATTAATTGATGGAGTAAAATCACAAGTCACGAACTGAGACACATATCAAGTCCTGATTTTTTTCGTAGGCAAAGTTTGGAGAGTCTATAAATAGGAGGCTCCAAGGCAAAGAAAATGGTCCAGAAATCATTCCACGTCCAGAAGTTGAAGCTTTGAAACTCTAAAACTCTCAAGCATCCAAATTCCCAAATACTAATCAGAAGAATTTCTTCGCCAAAACTTTGAAGAATCATCAAGCACCCCACATGTGTTAGTTCTTCCTTTGCCACAAGCCAAATCCGTGAGGCAATCCTTCATCCAAGATCAAGTTATCGCGATCCTTGGATCAATAACCCCTACATTACACGTCTACATATTTTGAAGATCGAATCAGAGGATCAAATTGTAAAGATATTGTAACCCAATAAATTCATCAATACAATTATTACTTTGTACACATGTTATCTTGTCATTTGTCGCAAGATTTTTGTGTTTACAATGACTTACATAAATTTTAATTTGGAGTTTATTCCTTAAAGACTTTTAATTCTTAAATTTTTAATAACAATGTTATCTTTTAAATACCTTATTACCAAGGAGCATTTATCAGATTTAGCCCTTACAGAAAATGGGTGCGTACCGTGGAGATGCAATGGTAATAATCTATTGGATTTTTCATAGAAAAAAATAAAAATAAAAACCAAGCAGGTCAAAGATTGAGGGAAATGGTGAGGGGGAGGCAGTTGAATGATGGCCCAGTTCTTGAAGTACCCAATCGAGATACCTTTCCCTCTAGGACTCTTCGATTTCACAGAGCAACAACAATGGCTTTTACACCCCACGACGCCCACAACACCACCAAGTCCTACTCCTCTCATAGTATCACTCGAAAGCCTCCTTTCATAGTACTGTACCAGCGGCCCTACTCAAGTTTCAGTCGGTGAGACGAAAAAATGATCGACTCCACCGCTCCTATTCCAATAAGGGTATTAGTTTGCTACAATATAAATATACGTAGTCGGTTAAGATTCGATCCTGTCGATGAAAAAAGGTCTGGTGGTGAGGTTTTCACTGGAAGTCGGTGATCTTGGACACACTCAACGCAAGAAGATTGCATGCATGGCCCTCTTCAGGATGTTGCTGTTGCATTGCATCTCAAATATATACTGCCCTTATATTCTATGGAGTAAATGTTGGTGGTGGAACCGTGGGACAATTGTGGGTCAATGGTAAATTTCCTCTATGTGACTCCTATTTTAACCCAAGTTAACATCACATATTTAGTTAACAAACAACTACACCTTCTAAGTTTATAAGGCAAAAGGAAAAATATTACAAAACTATTCATTTTAGTTTTGGCTATATTGGAGGGTATTCATTCTGAATCTTCTTAACCATGACAGTGATTGATTAGTCTTGGTTATCGGAATAGTGGTATTTCAATTAAATTGATGATACCCCGTATGCAGGAAATGTTGAAGACTACTCTCTGAGTCAACTGTGACTTCTTTCAAAGAAGAAAGTAGAAGGTCCTTGTCGAGTTTACCTTTGGAAGGGATGTGACCCGATATGCCGTTACCTGATCAGCTTGGGGCCAGAAGTGACTACTAGTTTTTTTTTTTTTTTTTTTTGTCAAACGATAAATTTATTAAATTAGATGTTAGATTAAGGAGCCGACGGTGAGAAGTGGGGTTTGAATCCATGTCGTGGTACAAAGACAACACTCATCTCTGTCACTGTGGTAAGGGGCCACTTGCAAGCTTGACTACTATTGAGTGCATCATAGTGAGTTTAATAAAATATCATATCTGAAGATTCTGAACTCAGTGATGCATCATATATAGTGAGTTCAATCTCATGCAAAAAACAAAAAAAATTTATCAGAAACTTGACAAGATGCTCAAACCCAATCTGGTAATCTAACGTTGAGCCTTTTAAGCTGCACCGAGTGAAGCACCATGTGAAATACGTTGTAGGGCTTAGCTGATAGCGTGGTTGAGCTCAAAATGCCTTCTTACACGCATCACCCTCTTCTGCAATTTCAAGTAATTTGAGGATGGAACAACTTTCAATATTGTCTTGATTTCCGATATTCTCTTGGGCAGAATTTGTGTCAAAAACTTTCTCCAATCAAGAACATCATCAAATGGTACTGCATAGTAGTCAGAAATCAACACCGGGACACACCCTGCATACATTGCCTCCACAACTCTACGACGTGCCACTTCAGACCCACTTGGGCACAAGCAGAACTTGGTTTGTCCCATTAGTTTGGGGTAGTTCAGGTTCAAGGAGCTTTTCGTAAACTTGAACTTTATCATTGTTTTCCTTCCAATGCTCAAACAAAACGCTCCTGATGTTTCCATGAGCAGCACCGGCAAAGAAGGCAAGGAGCGGACGCTTATCTGGGGGTTCTCTGAAGCGGGGCGCCCCAAGGTCAAAGGCTTTAAGGTTATATTCCGTAATGAGACGTCTCTTGTAGACTTGAATCCTTCAGAGGTGTTCGTGTTGCATACACCTTCATGAGATTCTTGTAAGGCCTAAGGTCATCACTTGAGATAATTGATGCCTGAAAAATTAAATACATTATAGTTGAGCATCAACATATTTTCCTAGCATATTTTCAGCGACATAAAATTATATTGAAGATTGACATCTACACTCCAAAACTTGAATATCTCAAAATCAAGCATATGTGTTTAAGGCTCCATTGTTTCTAATTTGGTATACCATCTTCCAGTGAGGACAAAATATTTAAGGTGTATATACCCTTGACGAGGGATACTGTTTGGCCCAAAATATTATTGCTGGGCCGAGCAGCAGGATGTGCTCGGCCCAAGGAGATGATAAATACTATGGGCCGAATAATAGGGCCCGGGCCAGCTAACAGGGTCGGCCAAATCCTATCATAAGTAGTCCAGATAAATAGAAAGGTCGGGGAAGTCCTGGTGCAACTAGGATTCTCGACCAGCAAGGAATGAAGTCCCGAAAAGAAGGAAAATTCAGAATCCCAGTAGGAGTAGGTTTGTTCGAAGAAGAAGCGAAATGGGACAAGGACTCCCAATCCAAATCGGAGTCGGTTTCAAGGAATGGGGCACTATAAATACAAGAAATCATGCAAACAAAAAGGACCTTCAAATCAGCATACAATTGCCCTGCGCAAAACCTCTCAACACCTTGAGATTTTTTCCTTTTCTTTTCCTGCCGACACACCTTCAGTTTGGATAAACAGCACTGTGGAAGCGCCCGGCGAGCACCTTCAGTTTGGATAAACAGCACTGCTGCCGCAGAATCAGCCGACCGAGAAGCATCTTCAGTTTGGACAAACAGCACTGCGTCGAGGTCGACCGATTATCTATCCAAGTCTCGGTCGAGAAAGGTTTTCGAACCTTTGTTGGCAGAGGTCACCTTGCTAGCCTTCTCGGCATAGTTAGGTGTTACGAATTACATTGCTCGGCGTACTGGTCGCCGAGTGGTTTTATGATTGGATACTCACAAGTGAGTTTCAGGGTTCGGCATTCCGACGGCCGAACTACGTTTACCATCAAGACATACATCACGTTCGAGTACCTGTGCCCATACACCTTGGTCTCGATTCGACGTGCTTATACTCTCACGAATATAATCACAGTGACCGAATCGGGCTCGGACGATTCGTGAACTCCGCAGAATTAGCAGCCTTGTCTTCAGGCTGTAGAACCCAGAGACCGAGAGTGTTCCTTTCTCGGTCGCAATCGCAAGTTAAAGAAGTCAGTGACGCGCTCAAAGCTACATCAACAAATTTTACTCCTCGGCCAGGCTCGGCCGACGAGTTGGCACGCCCCGCATTCGACCGAAGGACGTAGTTAGCTTATTAGTTACTCGGCCTGCGCGCCACGTAGGTTTTGTAATTTTTGGAGTCAACAGATACACACAGAGGGTGTATACTCTGATTCACCAAAGTTTTAAGTTCGTGTTAGATGCAATTTATCCATCTAAGTAAGAAGAAAAGAAACAAAATAGAGAATAAAAGAAAAAATCATGGCTGGGCTAGCCCTACTTTTAATTTGTTTGCCATTTCATTCTGTTCAATATAATAATGGCATTCGCTAAAGTAGCAACAATGCCATCATGCCCGTATTTGAGATGAGAAAAGAATTAATCTTGGCAATTAGTTAATGGGGATTTGCCATATATTTTATAGAAAAAAAATAATGAGGATTTGGTTATGAATTAGAAAAATAGAGCTTGTACAATGTATAGATTGATTTTCAGAAAAATACATTTCTGCATGATATATTTGTTTATGGTAATTAGCATGCATGGCAGTCCCATTCCATAAAGAGCTTGTTTGACAAAAATATATAAACGTTCAAACTGAACAAAAATTATACCTTCGAAGTATGTGTGTTTTGTCCTTGCTATAGCATGTCAAATTGCTGTCACAAAATTATTTTACCCCAGGTGGAGCTTGCAAGAACATTATTTAAGGATGGAAGACCTCTAGATTTGGAAGGTCAGTTGGAGTTCCTCACTATTTTCCAGCCATGTCTGCGTCTTTTATGTAATTCAAATACTGAATCATTCGTTAGTTTTAACTTATTCTTTAGCAGCTAGAACTAGTAAGAATGTACTTCGTCTGACTTGAAAATGCTTTTCATGTTGCTTCTTTTGTTGCTTATAATCTATTGTGTAAATGGTTCCCTTTCGTGCTTGATGAAGTTTGGAACTGATAGTGAAAAGAGCAATGGTTTATGTACTGTGGGATTCGCTTTTTTTGTGAAAGTTTTATGCAGCTTAAATTGTTTGCCATCGAAATCTCAATATATGAGTATTTTTCATGTCTCTTAGGTACGTGGTGAATGTGAAACAGCATCCTATAGGTACGTGGTGAATGTGAAACAGCATCCTATCTGCAAACATAATATAGCTCCTGTTAGAATCAATCCTTTTGATTCGCATTTGAAAAGGGCGGGGAAAATGATATCTTATTGTAAAATGTTGGCGGTGAGATTGGAACACTGTATTAAGTCTCTGCTAAAACTGGCCAGGACTGCAAATTTTTCCTTCCTTTTGGTTGATTGGTCACGACTGCATTTGACTCAACGGAGTACATTGTCTTGTTCGTATGTCAGAGTCTTTTCCAGTATGTATCCCGAATTACATTTTTCTTGCAAAGTGTAGATACGTTGTACTGATTCCAAAATCATAAGTTATAATAGGAATTGATAATTTCTTTTATCTCCGTCGTTATGTTTGAAAGCTTTATCAGAAATTGCTTCTGAGCGACTTTCAAAATATTCTATTGTCAATTGTATTGATTGGAGATATTGCAGAACTGAAGTTTGTACTTTGCCATGATTACGTTCTCATATAATTTGCTTTTATCTATGCGCTCTACTTCTGAATCTTACAGGAAAGTGCTTCATTGATCTTTGCAGGCCTGAAAAATTGCATGAGAAAAGGATACTACTATGTTGAAGGTGTTGAAGAATTGCTTTATGTATTAAAAGATAACAACTACGAGATGCATGCTTTCACAAACTATCCCATCTGGTTAGATGAAAATTCGACGATCTTGTTTTCTTATTAAGTCAAGCAATTTATCATGTTTTCAGGAAATTGATTTTGTATGCATGAGATGATCAAGGACAAACTAAACGTATCAAAATATTTATCTTGGACGTTTTGTTCATGTATAAACGGTATGTTAAGTGGTTTGACACTACACATGTTGAGATTCTCTTCCATCTGCTAGCTGCACAAGCATATCTACATGAACGTCTCAAGTCTCTTCCTATTCACTTTTGCGTTTCAGGGAAGAGGAAGCCCGACCCAGAATTCTATTTGGAAGTTGTGAGCCATCTAAAAGTTGATCCGGGAAGCTGTATCTTTGTCGATGACAGGTTTGTTACGACACAATTTTCATTGCACTGAAGTTCTTGCAGCATTTCTTTTGGTTGGTTACTTACGTTCATCTAGAGTCTCGTTTGAATTCAACACGTTGGTCTGTGCAAGTTCTGAAGGCGTAAAACTTGGAGACATTGAAGGAAATTAACTTCACATTGTAATTAGTCTTGTCGGTTCATGGTTTCATCACAGGATAAGAAATGTAGAGGAGGCGAAGGAAGTTGGCATGATCGGTCTACATTTCAAAAATGCAGATTCGCTTCGTCAAGATCTTTCACTGATGGGGATTGATATTTAAACGAAACAAACCAATCTTCAACAACAATAGTCGTCTTCATCCATTATTGTGTTTCATTTGTCATTTATATCAATTGTTTTTCCAGTTGCTTTCACGCTGGGAATGAAGATTTTCCCAGAACGAAACTATCTTTCTGATCAACTTCCAGATAGCTAGATGAACAACTGTGAAGATAATAAGGCCTTCATTATTTCTTCGTGGAAGCTCATTTGCTTGTGGGAGTAGTGTGAGGTTGAGTGAGACCAAATACAACTATACAAGGGTTCGTCTTTTACAAGGTGCGTCAAACGATTGATGTGATCCGGCAATCGAATTCAAGCATTTTCCCACATGTAAGAGAAACTATTATGTCAATGAAAAATATTTTACCAATCCAAAAGAAACTTATTTTTTGTTGCAATCTTACAAACATTATCTTCTTTTCTACACTAACTTGTAGTCTTGTATAATGACGGTTTAGCAATATTCATTTTCACTTGTAAGGACGAGGCTTCAGGTAGCAATGACATATAATTATATTATTGAGTTTTCACACCTAATTTTGATTAACTCTTGTGTTGCTTAATCGAATATTTTCTACCCGGAGTCAAATATCTCGTTGAGTTAGAATAGGATATCGTCGTATTAAAAACAAAAGTACTTATTTTTTTTCTATTAATATTATGGTTTAGTAGTATTCATTCTCACTTGACAAGTCGTTGGTTACTCACAATATCGTTGTATCAGTGAAAACTTTCCATTTCTATTTTTTAATTTTTGTTTACAAGAGGATGGTGTATAGACAACATCGTTTTCCGACACTCCAATAAAACGCCGTCAGCAAAATTTCTTTCGTGTATTTCTTATTTTTTTCAGGTGAATATTTTCTCATCCTAAAAAATAAATAAATTCCACAACCATACTATAGACCTCATCACAGCGCCCGACTTACCGAACCTTTTCCCTCATACCTTTGTGGCTGCCAGTTCTTGGAAATTTACAGAGGAGAGAGAGAGAACGAGGGAGAAGAGAGAGAGAGAGAGAGAGAGAGTTGAAGAAAGAAAGCAAAGTCTCGAAAGATGTGGTGTGTTGGGGCCTTGGACTCAAAAACCATAACTCCATCTGCCTCTTTTCCTCTCGCTGGAGCTGCGAGCACATCCCCCACCAATTCCCTCACTTCACTCCACTTCCACGGTGCCTCTCGGCGTCCCTGCCCTCCTTCCGCCGTCTCTCTTTCATATTACGCGTCCTTCGCACCCAAGCTTTCTTCGAAGAAGACCCTCTCATTCCGATGCTACGCCGGTACGCCACTTATCTTTCCCTCACTAATATTCTGCTGTTTATTGCTCTAATTCTGCAGTTCGATGTCTGCTTGTTGGTTGTTTATGTTGGGTAAATCTAGGCAGATTTTCTTGTGAATTTCGACGTTTTTGGATTTGGGTTGTGTTTAATTTGGATGAATTTGATGTCATTGAATCGGTATATCGAAAATTAAGATGCTTGTTGGACGATGATTACAAGAATTGATTTTTTTTTTCTGTTAAATTCAACAGGTGTAGAAGTAATTGTTCTAGTAAAATAATTGATTGGCAGTAAGATTGATGCTAAATGTATCAAATTGGAGTCTAGTTTCTTCGATACAAGGAGACTTTTTATGCAAATTAGTCACAATTATCATAAGGATCTTGGTTGCTGTCATGGTCTGATGAATGTAAATATTTATTGTCGAATAATAGATGTTAAACCGTTAACTATTGGCCAAAGTGGCATACTTCGTTCAAGTGATTGTTACGTTGCCTATTAGCGCGATTCACTGTTGTTTAAATTGTGTGTCGAATGAGGCCTTCCTTAGCAGCTGGTCGAGGAGAGAAGATTTATCATTTATGTACCCGTTATTTTAAAATTTCAGGATTGGATTATAGTGTCGGAAGTTCTTGTAAAGTGTCCAGATTTTTGATGTTTCACAAGGTACTAACTCTCTCATCCCCCATCGCTCCGCCCTTTTTGTGCAGCATTAACTCCGGAGCTGAAGAACACGTTGGACAAGGTTGTTACTTCACACAAAGTGGTTCTTTTTATGAAGGGAACAAAGGATTTTCCACAATGTGGCTTTTCAAACACCTGCGTACAAATATTGAGGTCTTTGAATGTACCGTTCGAAACAATAAACATACTAGAAAACGAACTTTTGCGCCAGGGATTGAAGGAGTATTCGAGTTGGCCAACATTTCCTCAACTCTACATTGAAGGAGAGTTTTTCGGAGGCTGTGACATCACTGTTGGTAAGTTAACCTAATTATTATGTATGTGAGCTTTTTATCTGCAAACTCGTGGTTCACCTCTACTCTTCGTCTTCATAGTCACATAATCAATGGAATTAAGTACAATGAACTTGAGGATAAGAACTGAGAGTTAAATGACGGAATTAGGTTTTGATGTGATCTTGATGTTTCATTGACGGATTTATTTTGCCGAGTACAGATGTGTATGATAGATTAGAGTTTGCAAGATGAAATCTTGATGAAACAATGTTCTTTGCAGATGCATATAAAAGCGGGGAGTTGCAGGAACTATTGGAGAAGGCAATGTGCTCATAAACAGTTTATACGAAGATATGCAAAAGGTTTCTCTTGTTCTTTTGGTGAATGGGGATTTGTGGATGTTGTGGAAGGAGGAACCGAACACACAGACTTTGGGTGCTAGAGAAGTGCTTATAAGTTATAACCATTCGAACTACGATTTCATTATGTATAAGTTATAACCTTTCGTTCTGTTCGGGTTCGGATGAATTAGAACATTTTATTTGAATCCAATAAACCATGGACGTATCAATCTTTGTGAACTTAAACTGTTGCTAACATCGCAATTAACGTATAAACGAATGTTATTCCCCTACGCATCCGAGTTCGAATTTCGCTACCAACAATTCATTACCTAAACTCTACAAGGGATGAGTGAAGATCGTATTCATTTTTTTCTTTCAAGAGCAACGAAAAGAAATGTGGGGCGGGGCAATTGAGGCAGTTGAAATTACAAAAAAGGACAAGAGGTACGTGGCAGGATATCATTGGTTAGTCACGTTGGCCGACCCTGAGATGGGTAAGACTATTGCTTAATGTCCTCCGACAGACACAAGTGCGACGATAGATTGACAAGGGAGGAACGAACCCACGACCAAACACCCACCACCGTTGAAGCAAATCTCAACGAGGAGAGAGATACCCGTTCCCTCTCCCTCTCTCTCTCTAGAGAGACTCAGAAATTCCTGGAATTTGATTCAATTCTTCGACAACATGAGTTTGACCCAGTTCGCCATGGTATGTTTTTCGTTAGCTTTAATGTTGTTTGTTGGTTGTTCTTTCGATTTTGCTATGAATTTAGGAAAAAGTTGTGTAATTTTTAATGATGCTCCAATCATATGTTCTGGGTAGTGCCTTTTTTTATAGAAAAAAATTTGTGTTTAATTTCTTGCTTTATGAACTAAAAATTATAAATTTTGGGAGTTTAGCGCTTCAAATTTCAATTTACCTATCACTCTATTTGAAATGTTAATGATTTAAGCTTTTTAATTACGAAGCGAAATTACTACTCTAAACTAGGAAGCAGGGGCTAGGGACTAGGGAGGGTTTAAACCCCGAAGGCAGTAAGCTTTATATCAAACCCCATATAAGGTTATGTAATTTTAAGAGAGCTGTTGCATAAATCTTTTGTTCTGCTAAATCTGCACATTGCCACCTCTGAGAGAATTTTAGAAAATAATGTCAAAGCATCAGATTAGACCAATCTTTGTCAGTTGTATACATATGATATGCTTTCAGTGCGGGAGTTCGTGTTTGAATCTCGATATTTCATACTAGAATGCTACCGAAATGCAGGTTGAGGAATTGGCTTCTCTTGTCAAAGACAATCTTACTTGCAAGCATCTTATTCTCTCAGTGGAAGAGTCCTTGGTGGAATTCCTTCAGAGTGATACCAGGCATGTAAGACAAACTGCTAAATGTTATCAGCATTGCCTTTTCTAATGAGATTAGTTTTTAGAGTAAAATCTTAAGATTATATCGAGCGGGAGTGATGCAATTCTTCATGGTATAGCTAGGGTAAAACTGGAGAAGTCATTAGTTTCGATTGGTGTTCTGTAGCATCTGGTTGTGGGTGTTACAGATGTTTTCGTCTTTTTTCTTTTTCTGCTGATCAGAGTAGATTCTTGTTGTTTTGATGTAGACCTTAAGATTACTGGGAAATCCTGTGAACCTCTTTTGTAATCATTGTCTGTGCTGTGACTACTAATATGAACAATAAAAAATTTGGGTTGCAGTTCCAGTGGGGTCTTGGAGTTGGAACCAATGAACTCATACAACCGTCTTCTGTTGCATCGTCTTGCGGATATATTTGGGTATTCTCCTTTCCGTCATATGTTTTGTGTCATATCTTTCCTTTTCGTTGCTGGGTAAATAATGTTTTTGTTGAAGATTGTTGAGCTCACGTGTTCTTGACTTCTGTGGGTAATCATATATTGCTTTTTGCTAGGTTTTCTCATGAATCTGTTGGTGAAGGAGAGGAGCGGCACTTAATTTTGGAGCGCTGCCCAGAGACCTCAATGTATGACCTGGAAATTTGTTGACATAAATTTTTTTCTTTACTTGCTGCACCTATTTGCTTATAAATCATGATGTATGATGTTATGCACAAAATATAATTACCGAGGCTTTGTTGGAAACCTTGCATGTTGACATGCATTCTTTCACATTGTGGGACGGAAAGACATAAGTTGAAATAAGACAAGTATCTTGTCTGCCAATCTGTACTTATCAGACTCCCAAGCGTTTCCATGAACGGGTGTGGATATGAGAAGATTGTCTAGTTTATGAACAGTGTGGCAGGAAAGAAAATGAGTGCTCTTTTATAGACAGTAGAGTGGGATGAGTGGGGAAGGGTGAAAGTAATTTTGAAAACTGTAGCATTGGAAGTAGTAATAGACTGGTTAAAGGGTTAGGGTACAAGAGTTGGAATTTCGATGTAATCATGCTTTTTGATATATGGCATAAGAGAAACTTGTCTGACTAGAATTCAACGCGTGTAGAATAGGTATCAGATTTCTTCGGACTGAACTAAGCAACATCGATCTTGTTTTTCTTTTGGAATTTGAAGTCAACAAACTAACAGTGATTTGGGTTATGAAAGTGGTTTAGGATTGATAGACCTAATTCTCAGTCGAGTGTCCTTGTTTTTCTTCTATTAATCAGTGTGTTTGGGCTGCAGACCTTCTATCCTTGTTGGTGATATTTTGTGGCAGTATGATGAGCCCGATTCTCCAACAACTTCACACCTGTTATTAAAGAGGACCGAAAGCCCCCCAGGTAATGAATTTCCCTTATTTTTCCGTTCTTGCTGTATCTTGTGCAATATAGTGACGCTTGATAGTAATACAATTAGTATCGTTCTCATGCGATCATCTCCATATTGTTGGTGTTCATATTATGAACTGTAATTAAATGCTCCAGTTGCAATAAACAATTGTACCATTTGCTAGTTTTCTTAATCTGTATTAATTTTAAAATCTAATGTTGTAATCTTGCAGTCTCAAGCTATGCTACAGATGGTTAGATATCTAGTTTCATAACAGATTTGGTCAATCAGTTCGGTTTGATGTAGGCTATGTAGAAATCTGTTTTTTTTATCTCCTATCATTCTCTTATCCATGCTAAATGGAGCCTTTTGTTGTTTCTAGTGTTGAGAACAAAACCACCTTTGCTCCAACATTCACTTGAGGAGAGAGAAGCAGCTTATTTGGCTGCTCGAGAGCGAATATTTTCAAGAGACTTGGGCGAGGTAAACGAATCTGTCAGGCAGAAGCCACGTAGTGACCCTGTTGTTGCCCGCCGGATGATAGCGCATGCACTAGGCCAGAGAATCAATCCATCCAGTCAGGGTTCTCCTCACGAGCATTGCAAAGCTTCTGGAGGGCAGACTGATGAATTACGTGTTCAAGGCAATGTTGTAGATGAGGCTGATTTGACCGCAGAATCTTTTCAGCATAGAGTCTCCCTTTCAAACGGAGATATGAACTCGCGTGGTGAAGTGAAAAACAACCACCGTAATAATAGTGGCCCAGCTCTGACCCGAAGTGAAAAGAAGACATCCCAGAAACAAGGTGACAATAATGGAAGAAGTGGACATGGTGTAGATGAGGAATACATCAAAAGGGAGCAAGTGGGAGCAGCAAAGAGGATGTTTGCTAATGCCTTGGGAATGCGTTCAGGGAAGAATGGTTCTCTCTCGAAATGCAGCGAGATAAAGCATGATAGCACGGAGTAATGGTTGAAGTGTTTAGAAAAGTATATCGGTTTGCTGTTTCATTCATCTTGTACCCGGTACACATCAAGCACCGGAGCATCTTGGGTCTTCAGTCAAGTGAATGGTTTACGGACATGTATTGAGAGTTCTTATGGCATGTGAGGAGATGCATGGCAAAAGGAGGGAAGCCTTTTGGTGGTAGAATGCTGGCGGCTGCTCAGTTCTGTATGGATGGACAACGATTATACTCATAGCCAGCCGATACAAGCAGCAGATTCTTCAGCTTCTGCCAATGTCGAAAATAGGTTGTGTTGATGATGGAAGTCGTCTGTATTGGTGGTGCAAGCATGAATAAATCGCCACTCAAAAATTATGCTTTCCCCCTTGATTCTGTTTCGCGACCTCATGTATTTGTTGTCTTAACATTTTCTCTACTTCTCGAGCAAAAGATCTCTTGAAAACTCGAAAAATTTGTGTGTTTTAATAAAAGTGTAAGCTATAACTCCCAATTTTTTATCAGTTTCGTGAAGTCCTACAAAAACAATCACGATTTATTTTCGTGTCATTTCTGCCCCGTAAGCTTGTTGAAGTTCATGGACGTTCTCAAGAGGCATTTCGCCCGCCGGAAACCTGTTCTAGACTCGATTGTGTGAGCTGTAACGAACGGTTCTCCAAATTTCTGACAGAACAAACTTAAAACCTATTTTCTTGTTATTTTCGCTGTCCCACAAGCTTCTTCACTTTTTAGTTTAGGGAGGCCGCTAGAAATCGGTTCTGGCATGACCAGATGGCACACCAAACCAATATCGTTGTATAAAAAAAATTTAATTTTGTATGTATTAGTTGTTAGTGGGAGGTACTGATCTAATAATCCACGCTAGACGGCTGGCCACCTTCCCGATTAATCTTTAGGCGTTTGAAAATTAAGAAAAAGCATCTAGACCTGCTTAGGTGTCTGCCTAGGCGTTAGGCCTCAGCACGCCGCCTGACTAGCGCCTAACGTCTTTTAAAATCTTGGTGGAAGGAGAATCAATGATGATCAAACTCACATTAAAGTATATAGGCATGAGGAGTTTACCTTTTTACTCAACTCGGCTGCTTAACGTTTTCTGCACGATGATGGTTTTACAGTCGCTCTGTACTTGCATGGTCACTCTTGCCAAATATATGAAGCGTAATCGGAGAGTACAATTTACACTCACGCATGCAAGCTACGTTTGGCTTTCTGTTACAGAAAATGAGGATTTTGTAGCTAAAGAATGGAGCAAAGACTGCGCAGCTACTAATTGTTCCCTCAACGTAACGTTGTACTCGTGCAAACTTCTAAGACTCTTTTGTACATCAGACATATCCATTTCAGAAGCATCCTTCAGTTCTGCAGTGAAACACAAAATTTAAGGTAAGCACGGAAGTTGGCAAAGAGCGCCAGCAATCCTGGTTTTAAATCGAAACTCAATGGCTGCTTGTATCTGAAGTTTACATTTCATCTCAATATACACCGTCGGAACCATCAAAGTTTGTACTTCATCCAATCATTTCACCAGAGATACAAACTTAAAAAGCAAAAACTCCGACCTTGAATGGAACAAAAAAAAGATGGTAGCCCTGTACAGCTATACTTCATGAGTTTAGCTCTTACCTAGTGACGGTGGTGGAGGAATGATATCATCGATTGTCGGAGTTAAGGCTTTAGGCGGGGAGGAATCTTCTTTAGATGCGCGAACAAATTGCTGTTTTCCATCCTCTGTAGAGCCAAGCGATTCCATTTGCAGATGCTGAAGACATAAGGTTGAAAGAGATACACAAATTTAAAATGTCGTTCACTGATGATGAGTGACGTAATTGTAAGAAATACAGCATTTCAAAACTCTGTATAGATGAGTCGGAATTCTCAAATATTGATTTGAATTCCCAAATTTCGGGTTTAAGAAGAGTGACTCACAGAATGCGATGAACTTTCTTCTGGGTTCAGTGTAGTTCCCGGTGTAAATGATTTCACACTCCCAACAGTATCAGAGCACTCTTGAACCACAGTCTGCGAGATCAATAAAAAGTTAAAAATAAAAAAGTGACTTTCTTAAAAAGAAAGTACAAAACATTATGAATCAGAACCTGGAAATCAGGTTCCTGTGGATCTAAACAAAGACAGAAACATAGAACATTACCTTCTTCTTAGGCAAGCTGAGCTTCCTGTTAAAACCAATCGCCATTTCTTGTTGCCTTAGCTTATGTGATGATCCATTTCGATGAAATGACTGTGTACCAAAACTAACGCAACCTGATCCCTTGTTTATGCTCTCGTCATAATCATCCAATGCCTTGCTGCCCCATGTATACATCACATATTTCCTCAACTAGTTAAAAGCACATGTATCAGTGAGTGTTATTATATGAATTTAACTAAAATAGAAAAATTTGAAAGAAATTACTTTGTCCCAGTGGTCTTGAGCTTTTCGCCGATTTCTGATCCTCCGCAACACGATATCTTCATTGCGGAGTTTTTTTATCCTGAACTCACACTACAAAAGTAAACAACAAAATTAGGAAACCATGACCATAGTTTTCTCACCCAGATTTTTGCATTAGGCTTTCCTTCTTCATAACCTTTATAATCGAACATGAACATAGCAATGAAGAAAAAAAAAAAATTTAAGATCAAGTAACGTACTTGCACCAGAAGGTACAAAAAAATGCCAATGCAGATGCAATAAAGGCCACCAATATCCGCAAGGAACCTCACTGCATGTCAAGGTAGACAAAAATATTAGATAATCAAAACTTTAACTAAGATGTTGTAGCAAGAAAATCATTCATCTTTTTGGGGTCGTTTTCATTGATGTAGAATACTCACCAGGACCCAGAATGTTTTGGTTATCTATCTCCACGATATAGGCAGAGAGAAAGTTGATATATAATGTACTGTTGAGCATTCCATCGTTGGAATTTTCAAGGGACGCTCGGAGCTGACTTGCATCACTGAAAGATGAACCCGGAACAAACTCATGAAACAGAGGTTGGACGAGCCTTAGATCATGATGATTATGGTATATCTGGGGAAATAAACTGAATTTTAATACATTTGTAGTAGTCCCTCTGAATGTAACTGGTGTATCATCCAAACTACTTCCATTCTTTAGGGTTCCGCTAACAAAACTAACATGCTTTTTGTTAGCATGACTCCTTGTACTGAGAGTGAACTGAAATCCAGCAGCAGCAGCAGGATTGTTAGGAAGATCGACGAACTGCCATGAAATGTACAAATTGTCTTGAATTGGTTGACAATTACTGCACCTAAGATTTATAGTTGGTCCTATACTTGTATTCCGACACGAGTAGTTCCCGAATGTTGACAGAGGAGCCAGTCTGTAGTCGATGAAGCCAGGATTTCCAGTAACTAAAGTACCAAGACCACGTAAGTTTGAACAACTCATACTAGAAACCGTGGTTATGTTAAATTCCATGTCATTCTTGAAGGCGGCCAAATCAGGTGCATTTGTTGCTCTAACGTTATGCACCTCGATACTTCTTTTTGATATGTTTTTGTAGAGCAACCTGTGAAGAAACTGAAAATCCAAGTAAATATAAGCTAATTTATAGAAACCCAGAAAAGATCTGCACAGCACAGCTAATAAAATCAGCAAGAAAGAAGTGATGATTCGAAAAAAAATTATATCAAAATACTCACGCAGCAAACAAACCAATGAAGAGAATCCAACTTGCTATTGAGAACATTCCACCAAGTTCCGTTTTCCGTTTCTTAACTACTTTTTGATCATCCTGTGCCGGAAATGAAGCTAGTTAACATCCATTTGCATAACTTGAGATCGCAATGGAACACAAATCTACTTGTAAAGCTGCCATAATCTAACAAAATTGAATGTTGAAAGTGCATTCAACAAGTAGCCACACAAACAATCCACGACAGATCAGTTCTCCAAATAACAAGTTTGCATATGATGCCTTAATCTCGTTTCTTCGCCTAGAGATGTTCTTACCTCTACTATATAGGCTCAAAGAAACCAAGAACAAAGAAGATAAAAGAAGTTCAGATTCGTAAACAATACTGCCTTTTAAGTTCCGAGCAGCAACATTTTGAGGACATATCAACCGGCAACTGAATTTCTCACAATTTTCCTTTTAAATAGATTCCACACACCCTTTTTCTTCCCCTACACATCCATGTTTAATTCTTTTTATTGTTTTTGTTCGACTTAATCAATCCAATGGCCATAAATAAATAGAGAAAAATGGCGTGTGATTATCATTTTCCTACTCGAAACTACTCTATTCTACGGGAGGAGGGAATTCGAAGTTAGTGATGAAAAAAAACGGACACACTACCCGACCAACTAGCCTAACACACATCCGCCATTTAACGGCTGCATAATTTGCATCAAAGATTTAAATAACACCAATAAATAAATAAAAAAATGGCTTGGCTAATAAAAGATGGTTAATAAATAAATAAAAAGATAATTACCAGCCAATGCCTAGTGGCAAAGCAAACATCCAATCTGCTAATCCACCACCGGAGCCGGAACCAAATGCTCCGACCATCGTTGTCGAGCTTGATAAACCTGAGGAAGAAGCAAAAGCAGAGCCAAGAGAGCAGGAGCACAAGCGTGGCCTCCAAGAAGACGGCTTGGGATTGCGTGAACTTTTTGATGGAGTCAAAGGAGAAGATGGTCCCCGCGAATCTTATGGCGTAGCTGTCGACGCCGCCGCCGGTGGAGATGGTGGAACTGGTGGCAAACAGGACGCAGCTGGCGGCGGTCTGGTTTAGAATGTACCCAACTGCGCAGGCGCACTGGCTGCCATTGTAGCTGATGCTGTTTGGCGGACATGGCATTCTTTTTCTTCTTCTTTCTTCTTGTTTTTCAGAGAGAGAAAGACTGGATTTTTAGAGAGAAAAAGAAGATTTGTATGTTTTTTAGGTGGAATAAAGCCAAAATAATTTGTGGGATTTGATGAGAACAAGAAAAGTAAAAGTCGAAATCTTGGACGGAAGAGTGAGTTTTTTTTTTATATATGGAGGGTACCGTTGTGATGTTTTTGGTTGAAACTTGTGTTGTGAAAATCGATGATTTTGTCCGATGCTCCCTCAAAATTTATGACCGAGTGGAGAGTTTAAAGTAATGATGATTAGAAACAGTGTATTTGTATTGTATTTTGGTTTGATTTTATTTTCTGGGTAAACAAAGAAAAGAAAATCAAACTCAGAATTTTAAGTTGTAAAAGTGAATGTTTTTAAGTAATTGAACTACAAATTTGTTGCGAAAAGTAGCCTTCTCGTGAAGAACAAAGAAAACTTTAGAAAAGGAAGGTGGGTTGGGTTGGATGATACTCGTTGTGGTGTTTTTTGAGTCAAACTATAACACCTACATGTGTGTGCTAGAATGTGAGAGAGAGAGGGAGAGGGGATATTGGGTTGGGTTGGAATGTGACGAGTCTTTTTGATCCCTTAAAAAGTAGATTATTGTGACGAAACTAACTACTGATATTCTAAGAAGAAAAAAAAATTAATATACTCGGCCTATATGTACTTGTACAGAAAAGAAAACAAATAATCCAAATGTATTAGATCAAATCACCAGGGAAATGGAGGGCACGTGGGGATGCAGCCTTGCTTTAAGGGATGCCACTAAATTACAGAGAGGGAGAGAGATGCTAATTCCTGAATGATCGACGGATCCACCACCCATCTCTTTCTTCTTCTTTTTCTTTTATCTTTTCTACTATTCTCCCCCTTTTATCAAAGCAACTTTTGAATTTGCAAACCATTTTTAATTAATGGAGTAATGCTCTCTAGAAACGTGGACTTTGACACACTTGTTGAATTACTCTCTGATACAATAATAGAGAACCTCAACAAGTACGCCAGTTCGATCACCAGGGGTGTTTCAATAGTTAGAAACGAATTCTATGCTCGTATTACGCAAAACAATGTCCTGGATTTCATTTTTGATGCATGTGAATCATACAATGATGGCCAACAGAAGCTGAAACTGCAAGGCCGAAATTTTGTTGGATACTGCCCTGTTTGAAACAACATTAGCCTGGTTGAGTACCACTTAGACCATCAACAAGTATCTAGTGTTGAAAAAACATGGTCGGTATGCTGGCCAAACTTGCAAACCAGCACTTCTATTTTTTCACTTTTGCTTTCCTCCATGTCTTGGGGAATCGTTCTTCAGGCTCTAAAAGAACTTCAATGTGCATTTGCGACCAAAGAGTTTCAAAATTCTTGCGGCGGAAACTCTCTTGAAACCAGTCCAGCATTTCTGTTTTCAATTCGCTGGGATTCTCCTTCCAGACCTTTCTTAACATAGCACAACTGTCTATCTTTTTCATTCTCAGCTTGGCCAAAAGATTCCCTACCCGTGCTTGACCTGCTGCCTCTGGCCTTAAAACAGTAGCAGGAGGGGCGGCCATAGACTCGAGAACACATCTTAAACATGGCAACACCTGGCCGTTCAGCAAACCATAAGCGAAAACAGACACTCGGTCTTTATAGTCTTCAATAGGATCAGTATGCAGTGGAAGCTCCCATAAATGAGGACCAAAGGCTGGAATGACATAATGTAATACTCGGTCATTAAGAGGCTCATAGTAAGGTTTGGTATCCGTCCGGGGTGCCGAGAAAGTGCACAGAGACCGAGCATACTCAACAAGCCATTCTGTTTTTACACTAGTAACACCGTGCATGTAAGGACGTCTTGTCTGTATCAACTCACTGTATACCAGAAACTCGGGGGCTGAATTAGAAACAGACGACCAACGGTGGAGAAACACTCTCTCTTTAAGCATGCAGGCTTGATATCGAACTGCATGAACTTTTCTATCTCCTTCAGATGACCCTGAACTTCCTCTAATGCGTTTCGCAACCCTATCTGCCCAACCAGCACAGATAGCTTGGCGTAGGAGCTCTTCCTCATACAATGAAAGAGGGATCTTACCATGGGAAACCCTCCAAACATGTTCAACATCTTCCCGACTTCCAAAAGTACATGAAAAGTCATTCTCGCCACCAGAAACACCACTTTGATTAAAGACAAGCTGGAGTAGTTGCTTTCTCAGCTTGGACATCTCCTCCATTGTTTTTGGGTGTAGACCGTTGGCATTACAGAATTCCACTGGGCTCTCTGCAAGTTCATAGCACTGCAAAGCAAAAGCTACGGACAGAGCATCGCTGCTGGGATTAGAAAATTTTTCACGGAACATTTTCACAGTTTCTTTTAGTTTCTTCCTCCCCAATTTCTCTAGCTTGTCTATAACTTTAATGTTCCCGTCCATGTTTAATTCATGGCTTTCTTTGTGGCTATCTTCAAACTGCCTTACAAAAGGATTTGACAAACTCAAAGCAGCAGCTGCTGCAACTGCGTATGCTAGCACTAAATTAGCTCCGGAACTCTTCTTCTTACTCAGGACTTGAATAACAGTAAGGAGCATCCTAGCGTGGCGAGGACTCATGGGGTAATGAGCCATGGCCCTCCCTAGAGGTGTCAGTCTTCCACCTTTGTCAAGTGCTTGAAGAATCTTCAAGCAACGCTCTGCTTCATCCAAGGCAGCACCATCTGGAGGAGTTGGAAATGGAAAATTGGATACCTGGATGCCCAAAAAACAAGGTCACATAGTATAACACCAGTCCAGGCGTAAAAGAGGAAGCATAAATAAGACCATATAAAACATTATTACCAAATAGCATCAAGATAAAAAAAAAATTAACATACGTTCAGGTGAAACAAAACACTGCCTAAAACCTAGTAAGAACCATCCAAAACCATGAACAAAAGAAGATGGACGATACATCTACAGCCAATTAGATACCACACCTAACCCCATGAGGTCAGTATTGTCAATTTTATGCATAGTCGGAAAATGCACACCCCCCACAAATCAAGTTACTGAAAAACAACTTAAAAATGTTTTATGGTACATCAATATCTTAGGGATCAGTATATGTGTACCCACTGTTGTAAATTGTTAACATGAAAAACAAGACAGCTAGAAGATTATAAGAGATATAGACCTAACACTAAAACACATTTTGCACCTACCTTGTCAATATTCATGGATTTCATGAGAAGGACAACACCATCCACAGGGACCTTAGATATTTCAGCCAGAGAAAAATCAGGAAATATGTTACTATATGCTGCAGAAGAATACAGACGGTAACAGTGGCCAGGCCCGGTTCTTCCCGCTCTTCCTGCACGCTGAGCAGCCGATGCCTTACTTATCCACTGTACTTCATATGTTTCCATGCCACTTGAGGAATTGTAGTTCTTCACTTTCTCTTTTCCAGTATCGACAACATACTTTATCCCAGGTATAGTTAAAGAGGTTTCAGCCACATTAGTGGCCACAACAACAAGACGTTCTCCTTCCTTGACTTCTTCAAATACACGAAGTTGAGCTGCCGCAGGCAGCATTGCATAAAGAGGGAGAACATGCAATCCGCCAGGATAATCATTGTTTTCAAACCCACACTTTTTTCCCATGCTAGGATTGCAAGAGTCTACAGTATCTGAAATAGGTTCTTTCACATCAGAGTTGGAGTTTAAAGAAGTTTTTCCAGCTAAAGCTTCAAAAGCGGCTTTCAGTGAAGCAATTCCCCGCTCCTCTCCTAAAACTTTAGCAACATTACTATCATTTTCAGGGATATCATGGAACAATGAATCCCCATCCTCGCCAAAACTTTCCAGTTCACTCCCTGTTTCTGAATCATATGAGGCATCCAACTCATCCTCATCTACATCATATTGATCTTCATCAATAGAGCTAAATCTATCAGTCTGATGGCCCTCTGAACTTCCATGAACCTCAAACGCTTCATTAATCTCCTTCATGTCTATTTCCTCAGCAGAATTTATTTCAGAAACTTCACTGGCATCACTCCTCTTATCTCCTTTAGATGTTTTTATAATCTGTGCCTTTGAAGCTCTACGCAGTTTTTGGCACAAGTACTCTACTTCCCTCTGCCCAGTGACAAACACAAGTATTCCCCCATGTGGCAGCCTCTTGTGAATTGCCAAGACTTTTTTATATGCTTGCTCAATATAATCCTTTTCCTTAGTTCTCTTTGAGAAGTGAATGGATACAGGAAACTGTCTGGTGGGAACTTCTATAACTGGTGGGGGATCATGAAAAAGCTTTTTACCAGAAATGAAGTCTTCCACTCGCAAGGTGGCACTCATCAGAACAAGCTTCAATGGAAAAATCCTTTGATCAGGACTTATAGTTCTTCCTGAAAGCATTTCTTTTTGCTGCTCTGCATATCTTTCCTGCCACCAGATGCAAATCAGTACAATAAAAGGGTCAAAAGCCTTGACTAACAAAATTCTTGGCAATAAACATTATTGAGTTTCACCTCGCGAGTACGAATTACACGTGAAAGCATTCCAATAAGTATGTCGGTGTTCAAGCTCCGCTCATGAGCCTCATCAAGAATTATGACAGAGTATCGCTTCAACAAAAAGTCATTCTGTACCAAAAAAAAAAAAGAGCTTGCTTTAACTACGCTGAACATATATTGCATAAACGTGACAGCAAAAAAAAAGATGGAAATTGATCCCAAGAAGTAACGATCAATCCTCGTACAATTGAGAAAGGGGGAAAACCAAAACCATTATATGTTCAGTTCAGGACTGAATAAAAGTGGCCCATTTGAACGTCTTCATGCTAAAGTATATTGTGCAAATAATATTTAATGATCTAGTAATTCCATCCTCATGGTTCAATAGTATGTATATAAATATATACATGCATATATATCATAATACTGCAACTTGACATTAATGGCTTCATTCTTATCCTTTGTTGGCTTTTTGATAAGATGAGAGAAACAAGCAAGGAATGTGAGCGAGAAGAAGGGGGTGTTACTTTCAAGCAAAAAAAGGAATGATATTGTTGGTCTAATTCCATTATCTAAAACCATCTGTTTATCATGTTCCCCTCAAAACTAAACCTATACAGATGTAACATTATGTGCAAATAGTTTGGCCTAAAAATTCTGATCACACACGTACATGCGCACACACACAGAGGACAAGTAGCGAAAAGGTAATTGTTTGATGCACAGTTATTTATATCATGATATGCATAGAAAAAACTGCTTGGCTATTGAACCTGAAGTTCTCGTAGTAATATTCCATCTGTCATGAATTTGATGGAGCAACTTTCACCAATCCTTTTGTCATACCTAACTTGAAACCCAACCTCTTTACCTAAATGAAGACCAAGCTCATATGCCACACGCTTAGCAGTAGCAAGGACTGCAACACGGCGAGGTTGAGTAACACCAATTATACCACTTCGTACAGAAGAGGAACTAGAACCAAAGCCAGCTTCAAAAAGAAACTGCAATATGTGAACCAAAATGTAGGAATTAGGAGAGTAAAGGAAATCAAGATCAAGCATACACAGTAAAGATAAATATAAAAACAATAATATAGAAATAAACCTACCTGAGGAACTTGGGTGGTTTTACCACAACCAGTCTCTCCGCATATAATAACAGTGGAATGGTCATTAACAGCCTCCATTACCTCCTGCTCCATCATTATTATAGGGAGATCCTTCCTTGTGTTTTCAACTTCCTCAGGTCTTGATACGTGCACTATGGTTGGGGAAATTAGAGGCCTCGGTGCAGGAGAAATTGATGATTTACTCACCCTGCTGACATTTGCTTTTGGTGTCTCTTTTATGTGGTCCTATGCAAATCCATCCCCAGGTACAGTTAGTTGGTAGCAGTCATATATAAATGAATGTCAGCCAGATATACAAAAAATTGTAATACCACAGTTCTAACTACTGTTACACAGTAAAGTATAGCATGTTGATTGTGTCTTGCACATTGTTAGTTTGTTACCCTTACTACTTATCCAAAATCCAATGTGATATCGGATTGATCATAGGCCATTATTTGTTTGTTCCTGTTGTTATTCTCAACTGAGAAGGAGGGAGTATCGCTACAATAGAATATATGCCCAAAGAGCAACAAAAATTTCCTTTTTAAGATGCATCAACCAATAATGGGATTTGATGTAATCAGTTAGCAAAATGAATAACATGAAGAAAAGATACTTTGAAGAACTCATAATGTGATGAAGAGAAACATACTGTCTTTGATATTTCATTATCACCATTCACACATGAAGTGGGAGAAACGTTTGTATCTTGTTGCAAAGACATTTCAAGTTTGTTGTTAATAGCATTTGTAATAACTGACGAGGCAGCAGCAGTTCCGCCATTGACGCCTTGCCCTCTGCCACAAACTTGACCCTGAGATGAGTCCAATGAAAAAGATGTCTTCTTTTGGATTTCTTTTTGTAATAACTTTGACTGCACCAGGTCATTCTTGGCAATATCCCGCCTTGATTGAGTTTTTTCTACCTCAGGTTCACTTTCACTACAAGTATGGTCTCTATCTACCTTGTTAAATGGTTGGGGGTCAGTCATGAAAGCTTCAAAGCCAGCTTTGGAAAATAGTACGGCCTTCTGACGTTTCTCCTTTTTAGACTCAACCTAAAAACATAGTAATTAAACAGAATGAAACTCCTATTATGAATAAAGAAATGCATCAAAATTTGATTAAACTGGCAAATACAAACCTTGCCAATGTTCTTTGAAGACTGCAGAAGAGAATATGCAGCCTCTGGAAGCTCATATTTCCTGATAAACGTAAACAACACAAAATTAATTTCATCAAACCCCATCTGTATATCAAACAAGAAGAGGGGAGGGAGCAAGGAAGGTATATGTAGGCGTACTCTAAGGCCTCAATGCTTTTGGAGATTGAAAGGGCTTTTTCCTTCTCATCCTGAAGAATTAAAACACAGCAAACCATTCCAAATCCAAATCAACTTAAGAGAGAACCGAAATGAAACAAAACGAAAATGTACAGGTACATACACCAACACACCTCCAACTTCTTCAGCTTCCTCTGCTGGGATTTGCTAACCATTGGTGCTTTTGATTTATTGGGTTTTCCACTCCCCTACGGTAAAATCAAATTAAGCGAAGAACGAAACAAAGATCAAAACAAATCGAAAACGCAGACAGATAAACCAACGAACCTCCAACTTCTTGAGCCTCCTCCGCTGGGATTTGCTAACCGTTGGCGCTTTTCTTCTTTTAGTGGGTTTTCCACACTCCTAGGGTGAAATCAAATTAGATTCAGGAACAAATTAATTGGAATTCATTGACAGAAAAGAAAGAAGGCAGTGATATCAGTAAATTAGTTTCAGTTTTTCACCTGATTGGTGACCTTCCTTTTGTTCCCTCTCTTGGCTGGCAATACGAGGGCGTTGCTATCTACCCCGCCATCTCCCAAGCAAAGTTCCATGGTTGGTTCGTCGACTTATCTGCCGGCCTTTGCTTCACGCCACAGCCCCAGAACGACGGTCGAACAGGCTGACGTCACTGATTTGATGTTCAATGACAGGGTTTAGGGTTCAAGTAGTAGTTGCCCATAAACCTAAACCCTGGCTGGCCTATCGGAATTTTTTTTTGTTTTTTTGTTTTTAAAGTAGACTATTGGTGCAAACCACCATTATCCATCACTTTCAAGAGATAGAAAGAGTTACCGAAACATTATTTCAGACTCTTCCTGACCACAAGTCTGGCTTCCATATCAGCAGAGCGTTTCAAACCTGAGACCTCCAATTTTTAATTTTAAAGAAGTCTCGTACTTCGTCATTTACATTGAACCACCAGCTCGTGATTTTTCTATCGTAAATATGGAAACATAACCATTTTGAGAACCACATAATGAAATATAGCCTATGTTTTCCATTTGTTATCAAATTAACCAAAATTGAAATGAAAGGACTTAGTTACCCACAAGTTAACTCTTTCTTTTCCTCCTACCTCGGCTGTTTGTCTCCTATGTACCTGGATTTGGATCCTCTCCTGAGCAGGGGGTCCGAATCCTCCTGACCATATAACATGGACCGTTGGATCAAAATTCAACAACTACAATTATTATAACTTTTAAAGGGACTCCCTGTTTGTAGCCGTTGGATCAAAATCCAACGACCTTTGTTATCTGGTTAGAGGGATTCGGACCATCTTCTCAAGAGAGGATCCAAATCCCTACGCACCTAATTTCTCAATGCTAATCTCAATCTCAATCCCTCAATTGATTTCGAATCAAAACCTTCAATCGATTGGTTGCCCAGAATCTGCACGCACATAATGGAAACATTGATTGTTTGGATGCTGAGAAAACGCAAGAAAACAATAGGATTACGGTTACAATTTGAAAATCAATCTGATCCAGTACCTATCTGTATCCGAAAAGTTACGAGTCAGAGAGGAAGAGCAATACATGCTATCATGATCTAAATTGTTATGATCCCACATCGGCTACACCAAAAATGGTGTAGTGGTACTTAAGTCCTTGGGTCCTCCCACCTATCAGGCTAGTCTTTTGGGTTGGGCTCTTCTCTTGGGTTTGAGTACCTAACATTCGTATCAGAGCCTGGGTTCCGACGCTGCGGAGGGGGAGACCTGGAAAGGCCTACCTTAACGGGACGACCAAAGGGTGCACTGCCATTAAAAGTGAAAGCCACCAAAGTAAGGAACTCCGTGGGCGTCGGGTCCCGACCCTGCAGAGGGGGCAATCTGGAAAGGGCTACCTTAACGGGACGACCAAAGGTTGCGCCGCCATTCAGAGTGAAAGCCACCAGAGTAAGGGCCGCCGTTGGCGTCGGTTATTCCGAAGGGTGGTGTGATGTTATGATTCCACATGGGCTACACCAGAAAATAGTGTAGTGGTACTTAAGTCATTGGGGTCCTCCCACCTATCAAGCTAGTCTTTTGAGTTGGGCTCTTCCCTTGAACTTGAGTACGTAACATAAATTATCTAATATTTGATATTACTGTCTTCCTCCCTTAAGGAATTCAGTTTAGGGCAAGGAAATGAGAAAGTGTTGTGTTGGATTGGATTTGGGAGATTCTTCTGCAAAAATGAATGCTTTCTCTTTCTTCAACCTCGTGGAGCGTAGGAGACAAACAGTAGAGGTAGGAGGAGGAGAGTTTTAACCTACGGGTAATTAAGTCTTTTTCACTTCAATTTTGGTTAATTTTATAACACATGAAAAACATAGGCTATATTTCGTTAGGTGCTTCTCAAAATGTTTATATTTTCAAATTTCCCCTGCCCTACTTGGGCTAGTTTGGTGTTGCTTACTTTATTAAAAAAAACTGTGAGAATAAAGTAAAATAAAATTATTGAGTATTTGGTAAATTGTAATTTTGGAATTTAGATCTCATTCGAATAAGATTCTCACATCTTATTCATTTATTGTGCATCATGCAGTTAGAAACCATTTTGAATTCTTTATTTAAAACTAAACACAAACATTACCTAACGAAAGCTAGCCGCACGATGTACGATGAACAGATAAAATCTATCTTGTCCTCGCGAAGAGGATTCGGAGAGGATTTCCATCCGTATTTGGAATATATGTAGGAATATACTTATCATTTGAAAATTCATTATATGGACACTAATCATTATGCTTTAAAAAAATATTTTTAAATAGAAGCAGGGTAGTTTTAATATATAATTTCCAAACGTTCGATTGGAAGACATGGACAATGTGTGAATTTATTATTTTTTAAATAAAAATGAGACCACTAGCTAGTTCCCTTTTTATTTAAGAAAATATATATCAATTTTGCAAGTTCAAATAGAATTATTATTTTTAATTAAGGCCTCTTAATTTGTATAATTAAGTAAAACCACGCTTGCTTACAAATTAATATTGTGCACTCTCAAGACTTATGAAGTCATTATTAATTTGTGTAAACACTGTTAGATTTAAATATACGTTGTTGCCACAAAAGAAGACAAAAAAATTAGTTAAAATAAGATTAAGTACCAATTAAGGTAACGAACTTGACAACCAAGAACCAACTAACATAACAAGACCATTCGCTGCTGCATAAGAATTAACAAGAAGTGTTATTAAGTCATCAAAACTACGTTGTTGTCTTTTGTCTCAATCCACTAAACAACTTGTTTACATACAATTTCTACAATTTATACTTTCATAACTTGATAGTTTCCGAAAATTATTTGATTCTGACACGCTGAAATTTTTGTTGTAAAATACAAGTCAATACATTAGTAAAGCATTACTGGATCCTCACCTGTCGTATGTAGGCAACACCAGTCTACTAAGATGCAAGGATTAGAAGATCGATGTCCTCCTCACCCATTGGATGGCCAGCACTAAGGAGCTATTGAGAAATTAAGAGAATGATTCATGAATTCAAATGTAAAACTTAGAGTCGTGCGATGTGTGAAGTGTAAGAGATGTGTGAGTGATGAAAAACATAGAATCAGGAAACAGACATTGCGTTGCAACGTCTGAATCTAAAAGTAAAAAACAGAACCATGAAACGAGGCTTTGCATTGCTGTGTCTGAATCCAAATGTAAAGGAACATGTAGAAGCTGTGTCAGTGATGGAAAAAAAAAAAAACGAAACCAATAAATGGACATTGCAATGCAGTATCTAGAACTAAATGTAAAAAACAGAATCAAGAAAGACACTGTTGATCTGTATTGACTTATTCCAAGATATAAAAACTATGGAAAAATGAAGTGTCGATTGAAGTGGGTGCCAGCTGTAATAACAAATTTTGTTAATTTTAAATGCATTTAAGTATCACAATACATGATTGACTTATTTATAATTAACATAAATATTGTTGATATATTATTAATATTGTAACTTTTTATTGATTTTACACAAAATCACCCTAAAAATAAAAAAGGGTGTGATATCCACCCATCCCTTTTTACTTCTCACACACTCCTTATTAATTTCTATCATTTGATTTTCTTCAATTTATTCGATCTAACGGCTATAAATTAAAAGAATGTATGAGAAGTAAAAAGGGTGTGTGGATAGCACAACCCAATAAAAAAAAGTCTCCCAAAACCAATGCTCATCAAGTTCATTTATGGACAAAGAAAGAAAGTACACATGGTAAATTTGTACATTTAACTTGCACCTAAAGTCCACCCTAGAACTTTGTCAAAAAATTAACATGCGATGATCTTTTGATTAATTCATCTCACAGTCAGAAACCTCCTGCGGCTCGGGTACATACCTCCCCCAGAACCAATGCTCCCTCCACACACTGTCCATAGCTTCCATTCGAACGTTCTTCGTCTCCGGCACGAAAAAGAACGCGAAAACCGTCATGATCAACACGAATCCGGCAAAGAGGAAGAAGAGACCGAACTTGAGGTGGCAGAACATAGTGAGGGAAGATTGAGCAATTCCAAACATGAACAACATGTTGACAGACACATTCAGTGCTTGCGCTGCTGATCTCACCTCCAACGGGCATATTTCACTTGGTACTAACCATCCCAATGGCCCCCAAGACCAAGCAAATGCTGCTACGTAGAAGCAAATTAAAATCACCAAAAAATCCGCTTCGCTTTTCGACATGTTCCCATGTCCCGAAATTCCAAACTTGATCGCCACCATCGCTGCCACCGCTATTTGACATATAAACATTTGTACACCGCCTACAAGAAACAAGGGCCTCCGTCCGAATGTGTCCACACCCGCGACAGAAACACACGTAGCAACAACGTTCACAACTCCGGTTATAGCGCTGGACATAAGTGAGGCCTTGTGACCGAACCCTAATTTCTTGAATAGGGTCGGCGCGTAGAATGTGATGGCGTTGATGCCGGCGACCTGTTGGAAAATCGGAATAAAGATGCACATGACAAGGTAAGGCCTATACTTGGGATGAAACAAGAGATTTTTCATCGGCGAGTTTACTTTTTTCGCAGCCGCGGTGGCGAAAACAAGGTCTTGGAACTCCACCTCCACATTTGACGTGCCGTGAATCTTCTGTAACAGTTTCTTTACCTTGTCAGCCGGTTGGCCTCTGTCAAGCATGGAATTGGGAGTGTCCGGCAGGAAGAGAGACCCGACCAAAAGCAGTAGCGCCGGAATAATTGCCGATGCTAAAGAAACTCTCCCTCCCCATCCACCTTTTATATGTCCGGCGCTATAGTTGACGAAATTCGCCACTAAAATCCCAATTGTCACATTCAGTTGGAGGATAAAGTTGAGAGCTCCTCTGATAAAGGCCGGCGCCATTTCTGACAAAAAGATTATACTCGACTGAAGGGCGAAACCAATGCCAATGCCGAGGAAAATGCGACCGATGATGAGCATTACAGCGTTCACTGCAGCGGCACTGAGGATGGCACCGATCAAGTAGGTAGCGCCGCTAATGCGCATGGAAATGTTTCGACCGAAGGCCCTGGTTACTGGAGAAGCAACCAGGGCGGATACCATTGCTGCAATGTAGACAGAAGAGGTGAACAAAATCATCAGATGGTTCTGCGGTTTGCAGTACATGTTTTCGTTGTCCGCTTCCCTTTCTTTGAATGCCGATGGAAAAAACTTCCTCAGAAAAGCTTCCCTCGAAATCACACCTCCTGCAAAACATTTCCACCATTACATAAATACCTTCTTCTTTAAAAGAAATTCTCTAAGCAAAACGAACCGATGCACATCAACATTGTATTGATTGCGGTGAAAAACGTATTTTGATAACATGTTAGTAAAAAATGTAAAAGGAAATTATACGGATGATAAGAGCTTGAGGGCAACCTGTGTCGTAACCAAAGAGGAGACCAGCCCAGGCAGCAACCAGGCAATTCACCAACACGAAGTTGGTGATGTTTCCGTCATTTTGCCTCACCCCGCTTACAACCACGACAGTCCCTCTCGACATCTTTTCAACAATCTAAACACGTTTTTCTTTCTCCTTTTTTCCTTGTTTCTTGTTCTTCAAGAAAGGGTTTGGTAATAAACCAAACTTTTGCCGTGGTAGCGGGGGCAAGTACTACAGCATTCGAACCATACAAATACTTTAGCCCCCCTCAAAAACAACAATCTACGGAGAGGTAATTAACCTTCTTAGCCAAGTAATGCTGTGAATTTAAGATATTTGTTCATGGCATTCGAGCCTAAGAAAGCTAACCACCACTTCCGTTCTCGAGGATTACTCTAACGAGGAAATGAAAGAAACAAAGAAACTGCAATCTTTGTATCTCCTGTTAATTCAATTTTATCCCTCATTCTTCGGGATGCAGATGAATTCGCACATGAAGTTCCTCTTAAAATAGCCCCTCAAATTATAAAGTCCCAAAAATGTAGGTTATCCATTCATTTGTTTCACCACCTATGTTTGTAGCCAACTTGGTCAAATATCACCTGTTTTAGGAGATTTAGGAGATGGAATTTACTCTTGTAATTCTGGATAGCAAACCCTTTTGACTTTCATTGATTTGCCGTCTCCACGGGATGTTCTGAAATTTCGATACAACTTCATAACATGATAATATGCTCGGTGTCAACTATAGTACTATTACTATAATACGTGAAATTAGTAACACCAGGTGGCAAAAGTTCTCGGACCAACCACAACTTGGAACACCCCGTTTTTCGTGTACCCACAGCACCTGAAGATAATTAAAAGAGCCGGGAGTACTCGAATTAAAGTCAAAAATATACTTCACTCAATATGATTATCGTATTACGATATAAACAATACTCGTAACATTTTAACGAGTCGTGGTCAAATAAATGAAAATGACAAGAAATTGCTATAAGCCCGTTACAACTGTTATTTGTGTAGGTGTAACAAATTGAAGGCTAACTATAACATATAAGTTACAACACAAAGCTGATGATTTCAACAGATCGCTTGTTCCGTTACATCTCTATATCGTCCAGGTCGGGTAGAGGGAAACGAAGGATTGCAGCAATGCCGGTTATTTGTGCCAGCTCTGTTCATATGATAAGATGATTAGAAAGTTTGGTCCGGAAATTTTTTTATAAAAAGTGTCAGATGCTTAAAGCAGCATTGGTATGAACGATGCAAATACTTACGTTCTCCTGAAACATGCAAAGAAGAAAATATATGAACAGTGCCCCCTGAATCCTTCACTGATTTCACTAGAGTGGCATACCTTTGCCTCGCTACAACATCGGCATTCCTGTCCATCAAGAAATTCTTATTGTTACAGCCTTTAAACTACATTTCTCCAGTAATAAAAGGATCTTTTGGACCAGTCCATTAATAGTAAAGAAGAGACAATTAAACTAACCTGAAGAGTTCATCTGTTATCAAAAGGGTTTGGATAGCCATTCGTTCATGAGCAACTTCGACATGCTTCGGTCCATAGCATGCACGATCTGGATCCTGCACGATGACAAAAATAATTCAATAACTATGCTAAAATGCTTGAGAATGTTGGAGAAAAAGATAGATGAACATAAGATAAAGATTTCTTCCGAGCACAAAAAATCTACGGGTAAAAATTACAGAGATTTTATCCCTCCAACAGACTAATAGACACATATATTAACTTTTAGGGTGGAGGGAGTAACTACTGAATTGAAGCTGCCTTTTAACTGTTACTCTCCATCCTATCTTAGTTTTCTTACTATGACCAGATATGTTCAAAGCTTCTTTTGAATCTACCTACCTACCTATACACAAATCCCTTTGCAATGACCTGTATTAAGTGATTTCTTAGATATCATGAAATCAATCAAATTTCGGTGCTCGATAAGAGGTACAACCCACATTTTTTGGTCTTCAACTATCAATGACTTAGTATACATGCTTATCAAGAATAAGCCTCCAATCATTGTTCCAAAGGATGGTAAGTTGGCATCCAAGTATAACTTTAAATTAAAGAAACACATATTTCAGTTTAGAACCTGACATTTGAAAGCATGCCGAAGAAATCTTGCAGAACTCTAACCTGAAGAAGAAAGGGTCCAATACAATGTTATTTTTCTTTACTTTGGCAATGACAATTAAGGAGTTACGAATATTAACCAAGTTGGGTGTTGTACCTCTTGTGCTGCTTGAGTATCTTTTATCATATTCATAATGTTTGGAGCATCCAGAACCTCCCTTAAGCTATGCCTGTCATTGCAAGAAGATAAAATGCACACTTGTAAATTAAGATTGAAAAGCATAAACGATCACTGAAATGGTGTATTGATTCTTCAAGTGAGGAACAAGATTAAATAATAAAGAGTAAATAAGTATCACATGTACTGGATGTATGAACTGGTAAATCCCGTCACCCTATAAAATACAAAGTTATAAACATGATGTGTTCACGGCTCATTGCTAAAAAGTAACCCCAACTCCAGCAATGGAAAATGAACACTGAAAAATAAAAATGATACAGGAACAAGAAATCCAGAACATTTACAACACAAATATGGTAGTAGTTTGAATATGTGACCATACTTGTACCCCGAGCTTGTGTGCACAAGAATTATCCGCGACTTGTTCTCAATAATAGTTCTCAGCTGTTTTCTTTCTGCCTCCAATAATAGGTGACGATGAAATTGATCCTGAAGCAGATAAGAATGCAAATTAATATCAAATAAATTGTTTTACTGTTTTATATAATAAGTCAGTTCGTAAGACCAGGTAAAGACTGACTCCACAAGTAACTAATTTAAGAAGAAAGATCTATATGTAGTGCTAGTCCACTAGTAAAATAAGGCCTCAAGGCAATTCACAATTTCACACTAATGAGTTTCAAAAGCTCATACAAAGTCATATCACACCTTTGTGAAACCTGGACTTGCAATTACAGCACACCGAACAACACTGAAATCAACGTGCTTCAAGAAAGCCTATCACATATAGAAACCTGCCTCATTAGATGCAAGCTATGCTTGACAGTGTGAGGAGCTTCCGGGAAAAACTCAATTTGAAATTACCTGCAACACATTCTCGAAGAATTTATTCAAAGCCTGCAAAAGATGGAAAGATATTAGTAATGCAATAATATCAGAAAACTTGATTTCAGAAAAAAACAAATTCTAAAAGAAAAACGTACCGATTCATAACCTGCAATCCCAGGTCCGTGCTTGCGAGGAATCGAAGTTTCTATTCGTGAACGAGTAATTGTCATACTGATAGAAATAGTTGCAAGAACATTAGTCTCATAAGGTCATAATTTCAGGTTCATGGTAAGTAATGCAGGATAACAGTGTGCATGTGCACAATCTTGGCTTTTGAGCTTTTCTGAGTAATATTTTCAAAATCCACAATTTCATAAAGAAGAGATTTTAACCAATCTGTCATGCAGTTTTCCTAACACACATTTTAAGGATATGACCAAGATCCTAATGCAAATAACTACCAGAAAAGAGAGGAAAATAATAACCATATGAGTAATGTATAAAATAATAACTATATGAGTAATGTATAGGGATGGACAACGGGTCCGCACCATCACCATCACTCATCACCATTTAAACGAATCATGTTGGGAATGAAGTAAGGCACACCTTTTACCAACAAGGAGAATATGTGCTAATCCTTCTTGCATTAAAATTACAGCTAGATCAGCACTTGCACCAGGATCTGAAAATCGTAGAAACAGGAGCATCACGTAAGTATTAGACCTAAACATCAATCTCTATTGCTATAAAAAGGAGGAGGTTTTGCATTATAACATTTCAAAGAGAAATTGGTCAATATCACAAGAAACAGGAGTAACATTAATTTAAGAATCTAACGAGTTTATTTATTTTTCTTAATATATATAAACAGAGGGAAAAGGAGGAGGGTGGGGGGCAAAACAGAGTATATACCGGAAGCTTGATGGAGTTCGTGCAAGGCCAATGAGTCCCAGACATCCTATAAAACATACAACATAGCACGACACAAGTCAATGCATTGCATAACAGGTTTATATCACATGAAACTCAAAAGATTCACTGAAAAATAAATATGGATTGTTAAAAACTTGTGCAGATCAACAAAAACCATACCTTTCTTAACACAAAAGGTCGGTGCAGCTCAAGCTCCAAAGTGTGAAATGCTCCTATCTACATTAGGAAGATGAGAAGCTTAGAGCAGAACTTGAAAATTGTCAATTGATCAGTATTAAATTCAATTTAAGACGACATTCACCTTTACATATTCATTCTCCAAGATATTCTTCCCACGTATACGCAAGACAGCTCCTACTTTGTCATAATCAGCAACCTAAAAGGAACATACAAAATAAGTACATAACACCGAACAAAAAGCATAATTAGAGAAAAAATTTCTCCATACCTCTTCGACTTTGATTTCTAACTTCAGCTTCACGCGCTCTGCATCTCTTCCACCAGCAGCCGCTTCTCTCAGAACTTTCCTATTACACAACGCATACGGTTGTCATGAAAATTGCTAATGGATGCATGTTGACCAATCAAACTGGTTCCCGAGCATATCGTAATAAAAAAGAATTCGTATACCATCTCCGAATATAAGAAAAAATACACTCAGAATTATCGAAACATTCGACTTGCACTGATTGCAAAGTAAAACTTGTCCTTTCTTCCTACAATTTCTAAGACAATGTTATCACAAGTACAAATACACTAATGTTTTCACTCAAGCTTACTCCTAGAAAAAAATTTCGATCGAAAAAGAAAAAACGAAAGTTTCTTTTAGAAACAAATTAAACGCAGCTAATAATTAAGTTCAAATTCCTCCAATTAAATTATTAAATTTGAATTCAGCTGGTTTTGTAACAAGTAAATACACATTAGAACTACAATTAATCAGTAAATCAGAATGTTAAGAGAAAAAAAAGGGTTTTACCTAACAGTGACAGCCATGACTGTGTCTCCCGGAGCAATCAAATTATAAGCATACCACAAATCATCGGAATCCAGCGGTATCATCTGCCACACCCACCAATTCAAAATTCACCCAAAATTCAAATCAAAATTACAGATTTACAGCAAAAACTAATCACTATATTAACAGTAATAATTATGAAGTAATCAATCATAAGTTACCTTAACGCTGCCAGGTCCGCCGGGAATATAGTCCTTCCGAACAATCTTCATGGCCTCGCTGTACAGGATTACTTGTCCGAATAAATTCGAAGGAGAAAGTGTTGATTTTTGGGTGTCCCGACGACGAGGGGAAGGAAGACGAAGGAGGAGGAGCGTAAGAAGCTTTCGGTTTGAGTGGCGGTAGTGGTGCGCCCGTGCACGTGCGAAAGACTCCTGGGTCGTTTAACAGGGGTTCCGGTAGACTCGTGCTATTGCTCGAGATTCAACCTATCACAGTTTGACGCGTATATACAAACTTTCACTTTTGTGCTTTGATAACTTGTTTGCAAAAACTATCTTTTTTGTGCTTTGATAACTCGTACGAACGTCTTAAAGCAATGAGAAACTTAAAAACAGTGGTGTCGTATAGTTGATCTTGGATGATACGTGTTGTAGGCCTGATTTAACTGATGAATTATAGAGAGAATAGAGAGCTGGGGCAAACACAGAGAAACAACAAATTTGGTGAATTTTGAGGTGTGATTTCGTCTAATAAGATAATATCCAAGGTAAGATATTTGGTTGAATCTCATACGGTTAATTCCTTATCCCAATAGAATTACAACACTTGCCTTTGAATGCGTAATACTCCCTTTGAATGCGTAATACTCTCTTTGAATGTGTAAATACTCAAGTAAATGACGCAACAGGTTTCCAAACTTTTAGTTTGGGTTCGAGCGCCCATAAACTTCCAATTCATGTCAACATATCCATCAATTTTGTCACGGTTTTTTGCTAAATTCATCACTTGCGCACACGCCGTGCACCGGATTAATGATACATTAGATTTGTTGTAAGGACCCAACAACGAAGGATCAAACGGACTAAGATTCCAACGGAACAGAAACATAAAACACTACTAATAACGTAGCGTAGACAAACCTTTGGAAGTCCGAAACAAATTATAACGCTTTCGGTCAAACACATTCAGAAACAAAAACAGAACATGGAAGAAGATCAAAATTCATCCAAAGGCTCTAAAGCATAATCTAAAGATGTATTAAGTTCTTATACAGTGTTCAAAAGACAAGATCTAGATTCATAAGCTCCAAAATTATAATCAGAACACCACTCATTCTTCGAAAGCAACGACCTCCTCTACCTGGTTTATCACCTCTTCGACCTCAATAGCTTTAGCCTCGTACTCCTCTTCCTCATCACTTGCTTCTCCGTCTCTCAGATTTTTCCTCACCTCTTTCTCTTCTTCGTGCTTCTGCTTCCACTGAGCCACCCACTTCTCCCATTCCTCCTTCAACATTCTTCTTTTCTCGCGATCCTGCTCGCTCAAGAAGATTGAAACATCCTGGTCCTCTGCCTCATACTTCTTGCTGTACTTCTTCAAGTTCTTTGCAATCTCCTCCTCTTTCTCGGGAGTCAAGAATGATGGCGGCCTTGGGCGCCATAAGAACTACAACAAAGGGCTATGCAGTTAGAGCATGAATCTATTACAACTAGAATTTATCTATTGTCACAAAGGCATGTAGTACTTCCAAATCTATCATCACAAACTTCATTGCATACAACACTACGACATTACTATGAGAAAAAAGAATTCGTAAACTAAATTATTTTATACCCAATTCCTTCATTTCTTTTTCTGTTGTAAGAACCTTGATGTAAATTGTAATAGAGATGATTAAAGTTTTTTAAAATTGAGTAATATGTCAGAATATAGAGCATGAGAATAAGATTCAGTGCCTCCTCTATAATGGCATTACCTGAAAGAAATGATCCTTTAGTATCCGATAAAGTAGCTTGCCATTGAATGTCCAGATGTTGAAGCCGTTCTCCATCTCATGGACTGAGGTCACTGCAGTAGCTACATATCTGAAAGACAAAACTAGCATGTCAAAATCAAGATGCAAGTAAGAAACCAACTGACAAGTAAGATATCCAAAATTATACCTTCCGGTCGGATCCCATTCGATATCTGTCGCCATGAAATGTTCAGCGGTGGCCATGGTTTCAAGCTCATCTACATTGTAAAACTCTAGCTGTCCATTAAAACCTTTCAATCCTGCCAGAATAATGAAGTGGCCGGTAGGTGACCAGTAAAGGGCATTTGCCTGCTTTCCCTTGAGAGTAGTGAGCTTTGAAACACGCCCAGTATTGTGAGCACTTCGCATGGAGTAGAAACTTATGTCGGGCCTTGGGTTGTTATTCGCATTTGTGTTATCACAATGAATTACTGCGAACCGGTGGCCCTTAGGCTCCCAAGCGAATGCAATAATTTTGTCATTCTTATTCTCCAATTCCAAGACTTCGATAGGAATGTCCCGCTCCTTGATTCTGAAAAGCTCAAATCCAGTGTATGTACTTTTCTTTGTTTTGGTGTAGCGGTCAACTTTAACAGCTAGATACTCCCCATTGCTCTGCCAGTACATTTTGCAATCGCTGACGCTGAAAAGATTCTTCTGCCTCAACTCCTCCTTAGCAGGGATTTGAACAAGACTCACCTATTTGTATCAATGAAGCATTAGTTTAACTACCCTACAGTGAAATACAGAAAAGGGGAAACAGAAAAGACCAGATCTAGGAAAACAGAAAGTAAAATGGAACAAGATACACACCCTAGCAGGCTGGTTGCCACCACCCAGTTCTGGAACAAATAGTGCAAGAATCGGATCAGTTGGTGACCAACTGAAGTCCATGACATTTTCCACCTTCATTGACTTTTTGTCTACAAGAGAAAATGTTTCCGTCTCGTATACAGAAATAACATTTTTACCCATCCTGGCAAAGTACTTGTCATCTTTTCCCCCAGCCCATCTGCAAATATTAAAAGAAAAGGTAAAGCATTAAAATACAGTTAACACTCAAATTCACATTTGCGTCATATAAACTTACTTGAAAACAGGCCAAGACACCCCGGCAACACCTCCAGCTCCTCCAATAGCAAAATCATCTGGGCTTCCTTTAAAATCTCTCATTACTTTTCCGGTCCTCACATCAAAAATGTTTATCACGACCCTCTGTAAAATAATTTCACATTAGAAACAGAAACAAGGCAAAAGAAAAATCACAAAAAGTATTGAATCTCACTCACATTTGCATCACGAGGATTGCTTGGTTCATGGCTGCTGTATGTCACCAAGTATTTCTCACCAGGTGAGAAATCAATCAGTCGAACCTGCAGTTGACAGTCACAGGTAAGGACCGAGAGAAAAAACAAATACAGATACAAACTAAAACTGAAACCAAAAACCAAAAACAACCTGGGAATGAGCATAACGCATCAGACGATTGAACGTGGAGGCGCCTCCCCAGACTGCAGCACCCTGCCTATGAACAGTGGCCAGGTAAGTCCCCAGAGGGGACCACTGCACGAAGCTCTCAGTCCAGAACTGTAACAGATAATACATATGATTATTCACGGTTGAAGTATTCAATATAAGAGAAGGTGACCATTAAGAGGGAAAACATCAACAATGTGTAAAGGGGAATAGACATCCACTTACAGTGCGTTTGTAGAACGGTTCCGGCTTCAGGTGCCTTGCATCGTTCCATAGCACTTCCGTGTCCGCACCATAACGAATGACCAGCTGGTCCCTGGCCTTTTCGTCGGTTAGCCACTGTTGTAGGTTTTCCTGTAATGATGCCCAAGAAGATAACATAATAAATACCAGAGCTTATTTCCATTTCAGAATGTCCAAAAATTTTGATTGATTAGAGCATAATTACCCCCGGAGTATACGGTTTACTTTCTGGAGGGGCCCATTGATCCGGAACACTCATGAACCGATCAAAGTCGTTAAACATGTTGACAACAAAAATATGTGATCGATCCAGCTTGTATCCATGAGTCCTCTCTTTGGCAAGCTCAGCTTCCTATAATCACAACAATGCAAGGTTACATATCAATCGTTCACACACAGAGACATAGTTTGGGACCCAAGTGATGATTATTCATCACGCGTATCTATCAATCTGCGAAATTTCATTGGAAACACAATACACACACAATTTGTCATTTATGAGAGAAAAGATACCTGAGGGGTATTAAACTCAAGGAAGCAGTAACCCAAGGTTTTATTGGTTTCGGGGTCCAGAGGCATCCAAAAGCCGTCGTCTTTGATCACACCAATCTGACTATAGATTTTACGTATGACGTTTTCGAGCTTCTCAAACTTTTCCAAAGGAACAACAGGGAGGTTATCAACAACAATTATGTTGCTAAACCCTGCGTCCAACTCCGAATTGTCCACATTGTATATATCCTCATCATCACTACGCAACCATTTAATTAATTAAAAAAATACTCAAATCATGCTTCTAATACACAAAATTTCTGCGTAACCACTTTCGTTATCAAACTTATGGAAACACGATAGGGTTTGGGAAAGAACGAATCTTGCTATCAATTTTCTGGAAAGTCAGGGTTTGGGTCGGAGCTAGGATTACCTGATAATGCCAAAGTCTTCGCCGGCAGGGAGGCGGATGGAATCGAGGTCGAGCTGCGAGAGGTCGATTCCGATTCGGGCCGCCGTCGCCTCTATGTCATTGTACGTCATGATGTCCGCCATGTTTATATCGGAGAAGCCGGATGTTCGAGAGGGCCTCGCGCAGCAGTGCGACGGAGGTGAAGAGGAAGCTTTTTAGGGTTTTGGTGATACTGTGTGTAGCAGCTATCGGTTGTGTTGCAGATGCGTTATTCGGTCAGTTGGAACTTGGATCTTGGAACTTGGAACCTGGTCCCTGCGAAATAAAACGAAAATATAAATATTTACGTCTTTTATCTGTAATTGTATTTGATTGGAACTTTGAGAATTTTTTTTTTTAATAAATTAAAAGTATGTAATTTAAGTTTGAAGTAATTTTTAAAAATTTAAAGTCTATTAGATTAGAAGTTTAAAGAAATTTATAATATTAAGTATTTTCAATTAGGAATTAATTTTAAAAAAAAATTATGAAATTAAGAAATTAAAGACAACTGAGAAAATTCGTACTGCATTTAACATTCACGAAATTTTGAGATATCAAAGTTTTATGTGAAATTTCTCCTATCAGCTAAACTTCATCAAAACCTTTTAAAACCTCTCAGAATTTCAATTAATATAACTAAAGTCAGGCCAAGCCAAAAAGTTTAATGACAATCATGAGCCTTCCACCGAAAAGACTATCATGGGCTTAGATATTGTTTCCAAAACTTTGCAACCAAAGCCCAATACTAGCCATGGCCTTGAGACTAAATGGCGTTGCCTCGTTTCAAAGTGTTTTTGAAATAATTGAAAGTGTTTTTAATGAAAATAGTTTAATATTTCAAAAGCACTTAAAGTGTTTCATGCAATAAGCACCATTATGTGCTTCATGCAAGATGTACTTCAAGTGTTTTTCCAAGATTCACTTCCATTTACTAAGAATTTGTTCCAAATAATTAAAAGTGCTTTCAATCATTTTAAAAGCACCTCCAAACCATTCAAGTTTAGAACTTGTTTGAAATTGACTTTTGTAAGTGTTAAATTTTTTTATAACAATTAAACACGCTTCCAACTGCATATAAGATATCATCATTTGGAAAAGAAAAAAACAACTGCGTATAGCAGAAAAACGTAAAAGCAGTTATTGTTGTAAAAGCATCTTTGGTCGTCTCCAAAATCGTGCAACCAAAAAACCCAATAAAAACGTTCCTCACTATTGGCTTGTTTTTAGTAGGAAAAAATTCAAGTATTTCACATCGTAAGAGGGGTTTTATGAAATACTTGTTACATGCTTCTTCTTAAAATAGTTACATTTTTAGTAATATTGCTACATATTCGTAGTAGAAACAGTCTTCAATAGGTCCTTGTTATATAAGCAATTCTCAAAACAGAGACAAAATTAAGGGCGTTCAAGGACCGAACAGTTTCAGAAATTCAGGTGACATAACGATTCGTCCTAACATATTATGTGGAAGGAGTTAACTAGTATATGGGGGTATTTTTTTGCCTAGTCAGAGGTGGAGGTGCAGGTGGCGGTGCTTTCTGCAGCCACGTTGAGGACAATTATATGATCCTATCCGTCTGCATGTCGCATGCAGAATTTATCAACGCGTGTCGCAAGCAGACTTCATCCGCCGTCTGCTATAAACCCTTCCTCTCCATCGACTACGAGTTATTTTTATTAGGGTTCCTCCTATGCTTTCACTTCAGCCGAAGAGCTTTGTGGTGGTAATTATAAAATTCCAATTAGATTTAAATTTACTGTTGCCTGGATTTACCATGAAACCAAGTCAAGCAAAGTAGTAGCTCGTACTGATCGATCAGGTAATTAGATCTTACGTTTAAGATTATTTTAGTTAATTTGCTGAGGTTCTTGACTATGTTTTGTTAGGGGAAAACTAAATTCCAGATTAATGGATTAATTTATCATGTTTGTTTCTATTTATTTTTCATTACTTGGGATAGTGTTATTTTGTTCGATTGCTTGCTACATGATGCCTAGAAATTTCTTCTTTAAATTAATTTTTCGCTTTTTCCAATCAATTTTCAAGCAATTCAAGTGACTAAGGTTTATCCAGGATACCCTATTTGAAGATTGTATTGTTACATGATTTCTATTAAAATCCACTGTCGTTTGCCCTCAAACGTGAATAAGGGGATTGATGTATTTCAATTTAGAAATTCCGACGTTTTATCAAAATTCTAAGTTTATTTACTTCGTCGAAATCCAAAATTCAATTCATTAACTGGCAATAATTTGGTTGCTACATGTATCATATATATGCATAGGATGGAGGATCCAAGTGGGGAGTCCGAGCTAGAAGAAGACTCCCCTGAAGCTAACCATGGGAAGGTGAGGTGGATCTTGAACAAGGGATGGGGACTTGGGTTGAAAATTCTGGTGACTGGTATGGTAATTTCTTCTGCCCCAATTGTTCTTCCGCCGCTTGTTGTTATTTCCGCAATTGGGTTTGCCCTTTCTGTTCCATCCGGTGTTGTCTTGGCAAGTTATGCTTGCACTGAGAAGATCATGAGCAAGTTGCTCCCTTATGGTGAACCTCCTCTTTTGTCAGAAAATAATGGAACGTTAATGTCGAATAACGAAGAATTCGAGCAAGATGAGGAATGGGAACAGGACACATGGGTAGGAGGGAAGACTGACATCGAAAAGGAAGAAGGGTGGGATTGGAGGGATAGACTTGAAGGCGGCGAGATGAGAGTAGAATTTGTGGATGAGGAAAATGATGCCATCATTGCGGAGGATTCACAAGGAAATGTAACTGAAGATGCGGATGAAAATGTAGAAGAAAATGGATATCAGGAGGACGTTGATGAGTCTACGAATAAGAAGGAAAAGCTAATATTGGATAGTATTTACGAGGTGAAATTTGAAGGATTGACTGATGATTTAAAGGATGATTCTGTACTAGATGAGAATCAAGTCGACGAGGTGTGTGGATTGGTATTGAATGTGATTGAGGGTGATGAAACTGATGATCAAATGGGAGTGGCACCGATTGAAGTGACTAGCGTAGTAATCGAAGAGAGCGAGGATCAAGAAAGAGTGAGTGATATTGTAGAAGATGAGGAGTTGGTGGAAGAGACAAGGGGATTGCTAGAAAAAATAAGGGATGAAGGCAACGCTGATAATGCAATGGAGATGAACAAGCAGTATGTGGGAGAAACTGGAGGAGGTGGGGAGGTAAGAAATAAAAAAATTGGTTCACATGCTGAAGACATTGAGATACCAGTTGAAGCTAGAATTGCTGGTATTGGATCGCAAGAACCGACTAGTATCTTGGAAGGTGGAGTTGGGGAAGTATCAGATGAATGTGAAGGTATGCAAGGATTCCAAGAAATGAGATATGCGAACGATGCAAAGACTGTTTCTGAAGATGTCAAACCGACTAGAGATATTGGGAGTGTTTCGGAAAGCAAGAATGCTGAGAAAAATTTAGAAGTGGAGAAGCCAATAGGGGAAACCAAGAATGTTAACGATGTTTTAGAGGAAGAAAAGAGAATGGCAGATAAGAGAAATATGAAACCTGTGGTGAGCAGCATTGTGGAAGACGAGCAAAAGCCTGTGATAATCAGAGAGGAACCAGTACAGGAAGGAAGGAGAACCAAGGATAGCATCAGTGACGTAGATTTTCGGTTGATTAAAGAGAAGGAAACTGTGGTATCCTCAAATTCATATGCAGGCGGGCTTCATTTGTTCAATGACAAAAATGTTTCTGGTCAGCAAGACTGGTGTGCTTCTTGTGAAACTTCTGAAGGTGAAGTTTTTAAAGCGATCATCACAGTAATTTTATGCACTGTAGTTTCTTTCTATTGCAAATAATTTGTTCCCAGTTCAGTAATTCTAGTATTAACTCATACTTTTGGAGGACCTTCAGGTAATGTGGGTGATGAAGCTACAGAACTTCCCGTTTCAGGCATTGCTCATGAATCTACAGATTCTGGGATGTCATCCGGGAAGGACTTCAACGTGCATTCAAATGGGGTTAGAGTTTATTTTATGTTCTACGAGCTTAAATAATAATCTCAGATACACTTGTTCTTAAATTAATAGGGAAAGGAGAATCCTTGCACCGATTTTTTCTCCTTGTAATGTTCTCGTTGAGTCTATCTGCATGCTTAAGCACATATAATTCTTTTTAGCATGACACTATTCAGTTACATATCACATTTGATTTGATAAAATGGTTGATTAGTTCATGTTCTATCACAAGTTTCACCCAGAATGTGAAGCATTCTATGGACACCGTTTGCGAGCCGATAGAAGTAAATTGACAATTAACAGAATAGAAATGATGTTGTAAGCCGAGTAAGAAAGCTGAAAATAAGAGAATCTACATGTTTCGTTGATTATTGAGTTGTCGACCTCGTTTTAGAGGGAAACTTAAACTGGTGATAAAAGCCCGCTGATCGAATAAGTATATTTATAGTTGCAAATTGTTTCAATAATTTAATGTGACCGATAGCTGAGTTGCTTCATTCGCTGCATCTTCAGGTACTGTACGATGAGGCTAAAATACGGGAGAAGATTGGTGCTGTGCGAAGTATAGTCGGATACAAGGGCACACCCCATGCAACATGCATAGAGGAACTGAAGGCTCTTTACCTCTTCACCGGGGTAGAACCCCCGACGATATCATTTGGTGACCCTCCCGATCTCGAACAAGTTAATCACAAACTTCGCTTTCTCATGTCCATCATCGGAGTTAAACTGGACTCGTGAGTTGCTGGCGGCTTGTACTTGTAGATTTTGTGTTGTCTGTTTCCGGTTTGATGTCAGATTAAGGGCAATTAGTAGATCATTAGATCGTGTGTATCGGTTTAGCATTTGTAAGCTGCAGATACCAGAAAACGTTTTGATCCAAAGTTTGTGCTCTCCGCAAGCTAGAAACTGTAAGATTTCACATCCTCTGCCGGCAACCGGCCCGCAGGGCGCTTTAGTCTCGGAAGTCTCAAGTTATCTGTAAACTTAAGTACCTGTAACTGCAAGAGTTGTATATTTGGCTCTACTTTTACCATTTTCGTCGGTCGATATAATGTTTGCTTCTCATGGTGGTTTCTTCTGTAATTATTTGAGGCTTTAAATCTCAGTCTACTAAACATGTCAACGGTATTGCGGTTTAAAATTCAATTGTAGAAGTGCAGAAAACCTAACAAATTGACTTCGACATAAAAAAAGCCTAACGAAATGGCTCGGTTAGGCTCTTGCCATAAAGGAAGTCAAAAGGTTTTAATAAGTGCTGCAAATTTTTCTTTAGGAATTTTAATACGGGATTGATTTCTAACACCTAACTTTTGCATCTTGTACTTCCCTTTTATTTCGTTCTTGGATTGGATAAATACTCAACTTAAAGAAATAAATTAAGCAGAAGAGGCTAGAAGATAGAGAAGGGAAGTACGAAAGTCACTTTTTTTATATATTTTAAGTGATTAAGTGAAAGTCTTTTATAATCTTGAAGAACTATAGATTTTTCGACTAAATGTAGTCAAAAGTATCTTTAGTTATCAATAAGATGTAAAACACGAATTTTATGGCATTTGACATATCTCATGTGATGTACTAAAACCTTTTTTTTTGGTAAAAATGTACTAAAACCTTTGACAGTAGGTTGAATGAGTTTGATTTACATATATATATATATATATATATATATATATATATATGCCATGATATGAAATAAAAGTACAAGTGCTCTTAGAGCATCTCCTAGGAACTTCTATTACCACCTTTAAAGACTTATGTAGGTACTAAAGAGAATCTTCGAGGTTATGTATAATAAAAAAGTCCATATAGTATAAATCCTAAATTTGAGAACTATATAATAAAAAACTCTAAGTTAAATCTAGACGATTTATTTATGGTAAAAAAAAATGTGAGGCCCAACCTGTAGGTGCGTCAACAGTGGTCTGGCGACTAGCATCCACACGCTGCTAGAGCAAGTGGATGAGCTGCAACATCGCTCAAACCCAATTTTTGGAAGAAGCATGCAACCTTTTATGTGGGTGGGCCTCCATCCCCATCCAAAGTTGTCCCTATTTATAGTCCTCAAATGTGAGGAAACTTTTGAGTACTCCCGCCAATCCCTATACTATAGGGGACTAGAACTCTGCCAAGCCACAAAGTCTCTAAATTTAAAGACATATGGTGATAGACAGTGGTAAGGATTATGGGACTTCATTAGAGATGTTTTTAGAAAAGCACTTGAAGTGCTCCATGTAAAAAACGTCTAACTGTGCTTCTTATAGAAAACACATTAGATAATTTTAAAACTCCAAAACATTTTTTCTTAGTGATTTTAAAACACTTCCAAACAATCGTTTTTTTTTTTTATACCAATTTTACGTTAAATAGAACATTATTGGATTATCGACCAAAAAAAAAGGAACTTTATTGGATTATCCAAGCTTAAATAAAACATGTCGGTCACACGTGCGAACGACAAGTGACGTGCAAACCCAAACACAGGTGGCCAATGGCCGTGATGGACGGAGAAAACACAGTCAGAAATCTCGAAATCTAAAAAACCAAAAAAAAGCGATCTTCCTTCTCTCGTCTTCCCTGCAGTCTCTGCAATCCCGGACAAACCACGTTGGACCAATTATTCTCTGCTATTAATTTTCGAGAGAGAGAAAGAGGAGAGAGAGAGAGTGATTTCTAGGCATAAATATTCATGTTTGTACGAGTGACTGAATGAGAACTCCGCCTTCTCTGCTATCTCTCACTATTGACTTAGCTGTCCTCAACCTCCCCAGTATATCCGATCTCTCTCCTCTCCCTGACCACATCCTCCTCGATCTCTTCCTGGTACTCTCTCTACCCTCCTCTATTTCTTCATTCATTCATTATTTTCACCTTACATGACCGATTGGTAATTTGGCATTCTTGTTCTTGATTTTACCGCGAAAGTAACTTTCTTTAGGGTCTCAAATGGATTGTTTGTTTTATTGTGGACATGGGCAGGCTTGATTTGGTGAGATATGAATTGGGTTTGTCTTAATTTTTGAAATTTTTATGTCAATCGACGTGGGTTGAAATTAATTGCTGATTCGCATGATTTGGGGATTTTAGGGATTTCTACCTCTTTTGGATTTTAGGTTTGTTTTGTAATAGCATATGTATGTTGTCATCCTGCATACATTTACTGAATTATTTCTTTTAAAGACCGTTTATCTGTCTAATCTTTTATGGTAAAGAATGTTGAATGTGTTAGCTTCCCGGATATTGGAGTGCTACCTGTATCATGTAAATTTGATGACTTTATCAATGTTTATATTCGATCTGTTCGTCGTGTAGCTCCACATGGACAATCATGGGACAGATGTGGACTGCCTATGATCAAGATTGTTGTGTTTCCTGCAATTTGTTGTAAAAAATTGCTCTCATTGATCACTAGTGGATAATGTCGATTTAGCAGAGAGAAAATAACATCATCCCCACCCTCAGCCCCCAACCGATCCCTCTCCCCATTGTGAAAGATCAGCAAGGTGTTCTGTGTTTGTTACGTTGTGAAACGTTGTGCTTGATGAGAATTATAGATTGAAATTTCAGATTTAGCTGAAATTGAAAAATAGTGTTTGATTGTTTGATTCTAATCAAGAGACCTTCGTCATTTTGGCTTTCTAAGGTCTCTGTTTGCCTTCTGCTTTCATGTATGATTATGCATTTGGTATATGGGAATAGTAATGTTCAGTTTAATGGCAGAAAACTTTGAGAGCAGGAAAGCTAAATGAGAAAGTGTTGAAGCTGTTTGTAGCAACTGGCAAGGAAGAAGTACTTTCACTAATCCGGGCACTTAATATTCGGCAGACCCTTACCCCTGTCCTTCCTACCAGTAAGTTTTGTTTGAAAATTTCCAGTGTCCTTCCTTTCCTGTAATATTTTGAAACCGATTTTGGCAGCCTTCTTCTGACCTACAATAATATCTCTTGCAGGATGCTCTGAAAAGTTTTGAGATTGGGTGTTATTGTGTGAGCAGAGTATATAACTTTTGGAAGACAAAGATCAACTAATTAAACAAGCACGTGCAAGTTTTGTTGTTTTTCTCTCCCAACTCCTGTTTGAAGATGTCTGACACAAGCATCAACCCCAGTGAGGTTGACATCGTGGTTGCAGCAATCAACTCCGACCTGACTCCATTCTTGAATGAATGGAGACCAATATTCTCCCCATTCCATCTGATTATTGTCAAAGACCCTGATATGGATGGGGAGCTCCATGTTCCAGAAGGATTTAACGTGGATGTCTTTACCAAATCTGACATAAATCGGATGGTGGGCTCTTCTCATTCCATTCTCTTCTCTGGTTACTCATGCAGGTATTTTGGTTACCTGGTCTCAAGGAAAAAATATATTATCTCAATTGATGATGACTGCATCCCGGCTAAGGACAACAATGGTCATATAGTAGATGTGGTGGCACAGCATATTACCAATCTCAAAGCTCCAGCTACCCCATTCTTTTTTAACACACTCTATGATCCGTATCGGAAGGGAGCAGATTTTGTTCGTGGTTACCCATTTAGCCTGAGGAGTGGGGTTACATGTGCGCTATCATGTGGACTGTGGCTCAATTTGGCAGACTATGATGCACCAACACAGGCCCTCAAGCCAGAGCAGAGGAATTCTCGATATGTGGATGCTGTAATGACTGTTCCGGTGAGATCTTTAATGCCTGTAAGTGGAATAAACATTGCTTTTGATCGTGAGGTGGTAGGGCCAGCTTTGTTCCCGGCTTTGAGGTTGTCAGCGGAAGGAAAGATCAGGTGGGAGACAGTGGAAGATATATGGTCTGGAATGTGTGTAAAGGTCATATGCGATCACCTGGGAATTGGCGTAAAAACTGGGATACCTTATGTATGGAGAAAGGAAAGAGGTGATGCCATTGAAAGCTTGAAGAAAGAGTGGGAGGGTGTGAAGCTGATGGAGGAAGTGGTTCCTTTCTTTCAGTCAGTTAGGTTGCCACGATCAGCCGTGACAGCAGAAGACTGTGTTGTCGACATGGCAAGGGCGGTGAAGGAGCAGTTGGGAAAGGTAGATCCTATGTTTGCTCGTGCAGGTGATGCCATGGCGGATTGGGTGAAGCTCTGGAAGTCGGTGGGATCCAGCGCACCGGAAGTTTAATGCCTGAATTCTGATTCAGCCTCTTCTGTTTTATTCCTTCTTTATTTGATACAGAATTTTCTAAGCTTCTAATGTTGATCTCCCTTGTAGACTGACTGATGATGAGATTATATGTGGGTGAAAATAATTGATACCTTGTTTGTTGTTGTTTTCATGAAGATGGTTTATATAATTTGGTCTTTTATGTTTTTCTAATGACTATTTTTCTAATAGAAGCAATTGTACTGTACTAAGTTAATCTAAACTACGGGGAGGGGAATATCAGACCGGTAGGACTAAACACAAAAGCTGATCCGAACAAGCACGTAGAAGTACATATTTAACAATGGGAAGTGATTTTAGTGTATCATTTTTCTTTTCTTTTCTCGATTGACCTCACAGTGGGCTTGTCATAATAATTTGGTTCGAATTAGACTTTTGGTAAGAATTGAACTTAAGATTTCTAATTTATAAGTGAAGAGAATTATCATTAGACTGTAATACTAAGCAATTATTTTAGGCCTTTTAGATTGAATAAATCATAATAGAATAAAGGGAGAGAAATAAACATGGAGTGCAAAGACAAAAAAGGACATGCGAAAATCATTTCACCAAACGATAAACCGTCAGAAAACATGTACCAAAGTTAGCAGCTTACTCATACGAGAAACAAAATACATAGCTCGATTTCTTTCACGCTCCGGCCTTGAAAAACAAATGACCTGCTGACCAGTTAGCAGCTCACTCTGAAACTATAAACGTCACTCTTTTCTGTTAGTTGGCTACTCAGAGAGTATTCCGGGTCCAAATATCCAAATGTTCCTCGTGCTAACGTAGTTAAGTGACTCTCATCGATCCAAATAAGCCTCGAAGTTCCAAAGTTGGAGATCTTTGCCGTGTAATCCTCATCCAGCAATATATTCGCAGTCTTCACGTCTCTATGTATGATAGCATTGATAGGTATGTAAGTTTCCGAGTGTAAGTGCAAAAGAGCTCCTGAAATCTTTATCGCAACTTTAAGACATGTTTGACACGAAAGAACCGAGGAAGAATATCCTTGCTTCCGATCATAAATGTGGCTGTAAAGATTCCCGTTCGTGATGGACTTGTACACAAGTAAGGGCACCCCCGTCTCCAAACAACAGCCTAAAAGCTTAACCACATTACGATGGTTTATCCAAGAAAGCACGATCACCGTGTTAACTGATAGAACTCCTTTGTAAACTGTTCCAAAACTTCCTTGGCCATGGACATTGTTTTTATCATAATTGTTCATGGCCTTTTCTAGTTCCTCCGCGCTAAAAATTTCGTCTCAACGGGTTCTCTATGATCGGAGAGTTGTTGTAGCAATAGCCCACCATTTTGTTTGAGCTTCATGCACCTTCTTCTCTTTATTCCCCAATAAATCCATAAACAGTCCCTATAACCGCCAAAAGGCATTGGCAAATGTATGCCTGAGCAAATTCTGAAAATGCTTATGATTTCGTTTTTTGAGAAGAGGACGGGCACAATGTCATGACTAAATATCTTAACCCACATATTTGAGAAATGTTAGTATTCAAATCAGACGAGCAAATCCTTCATCCTATTATCATATCATAAACTGCTACATGTAAGAAGCAAACGAATATAATCAAATTAAAGTACTTAATTACCTATTGCAATAGCAAGCCTTCTAAATGCAGTATCATCGTTTCGGACGCAACCTTTTTCATTTGTCAATCCATCCCCCTTGAATCCTTTTCGACATTTGCATTTTACGTCTCCAACCAAGTCTCTCTCTTGTGAAAGTCTAGAAGATCTGAAGACGAGAAGTTGTATTCATCAACTTCTACAACAAAGAATAATCGCACGGATGGCTATGTTGGAGTTAGGGAAATATGGTTGTCGTCGTCCGCTTTCTCTACTGTTACAAGCAATGAGAAAAGTTTATTCTAGAGATCTTTCAAAAGGATTGGGAATGTCGGTAAGATTGCCATAATTGCTTGAGCATCCGGGCATCACCATGATGATCATCATCATCATCCGGACTACTCGTTCGTGTTCTCTTGTTATCTTCGGTTATATAAGAACATTTAGTTTTCACACATCCCATTTTACTTTTCACACACCCTTCTAAGTTTCGGCCGTCGGATCGGATGAATTAAAAAAATCAACGGATAGAAATTAACGAGGGATGTGTAAGAAAAAAAATGAGGTGTGTGGATAGCACACCCCATGTATTTAATATTTACCGACTGAGAAAGAAACATGGACCCTTCCTAACCCGCTCACTGACAGACTAGAAGTTTAACAAACCTTATTCCTCTTTACTTGTAAACGAGAGGCTTTAGGTTTGAATCTCGTGGATGGCAAATTCAATACTAAATTAGGTTGCTCATTGTGTGGCTTTGCTGAACTCCCTCTAATTTAAAATATATTGTTGTATTAAAAAAAAAAACCCTATGTTTTTTATTTATTTAATTAAGTTTTTTATATAACGAGACCATTCATGAAATTTGAACTTACCTTCCATGATTACAAATGAAAAAAAAATATCATTAAACTATAGTCGTTTCGTAAAGAATATTATGGCGCCTAACCCGAGCTAGCCAACTTCTGAAATCAGATGTACAAGGCATAGTGGAGCATATCCATAGGATAACTACCTTCTTTTATCGAATAGTTGGTATAGATAGCAAATTAATTAAAGATTAATATTTAATTGAAAAAAAAAAGATTAATATTATTTATTAAAGACTTTGGGTGGAAATTTATATATAGATAAAAGAAAATGAACATATTCTTGGAGAGGTTACTTTCCAGAAGGGTTCAAAATCAATAATAAATCAAGGGAGAATCAAAATCAATAAATTAAATCCTGTATGAAGGCAACATTAAAACTTAAACGTTTACAGTTAAGTGTCAATTAAACCATGATATTCATCTTATTTGCTGAGCATTAAGTTAAGTGGCATATATAATACAAGCAATCGGAAAGTAGGGGAGAATCGAATTCGACACTCAGGTCTCAAGTTCAAGGATAAAAGCTCTTAACAAACTGAACAACAAAGTCTCTTCCTTCTAGCTTAGTGTTTAGGACGAACCATTTTTAGCTATATAGCCTGTGGCCCCTGTATTATATAAGTCATGTCTAAGAACAGCGCCTACTATTTTTACTAATTAATTAGCATTTGGCAAATCCTCAGAGTAATTTAGTGACAACATTAGTGAATCCCATTTCTTACTGACTGGGTCGTCCGATCGACCGTTAAAAGACCAATTTTCTAGCCAACCATTTACGGAAAATACTCCTCCATGCAATTTGCATGCATGCACATCCACACCATCTCACTTCTCTTGCTTCTTTATATACTTGGCTTCCTGCAATCTCTTACAAATTCAGTACAAGAATTAAGAAGCAAATCAACATTAATTAAGGATCGAAAAACAACGATGGCAAGCTTAACTAGTCTGTTTACCACCGTCCCCAAATCCGGCCTTGTCGGAGCATCCGTTGCAAGGAACGCCACTTCAACCCCTAGGATTTTTTTGGCTGCAGCCCCTAGACGTATTCAAGTAAGTATAAATTATATCACTAAACATGTCCCGATTTTATTGTTGTATTTTTTTTGTTTATACAAGCGGTACTAAGGGAGGGGGAATTGAACTCGGAGCCTCGGTTGCAATTTAGTGGACTTGATGACATTACATGTATAGAAGAACAATTAATTTGGTTCATGATCGCAGGCAAGTTCACAGCAAGATGCAGCTGCAGAAGTCAATGAAACTAGGAATGCTGCTGAAAATGTAAAAACAAGACTTACTCTACTGCGTAGCATGTAATTAACCACAAATTTCTCGGGAAATTTATAGTATTGACGATTCATCGCGTGATTCCAGGTTTCACAGACAGCCAAAGACATGGCCAGCAAGGTGTCAGCAACCGCACAAGATGTGTCTGAGAAAGCAAAGCAGACAGCACAAGATGCATGGAGCCAAGCTAAGGGCACCGCCCAGAAGGCGGCAGACACTGTCATGGGCAAGGCCGACGAATCCAAGGAATTCGTCAAAGAAAATGCTGAGCAGGTCAAGAAAAGCATGAATACCAAGAAAGAGACCATATAATTCGTCCTGTCCCTTGTTCATATTTCATATGTTAACCCTCCTTTTCAAAATTGTGTTATGTACGTATTTCCCGTTTCAAATGTATCCACTATGGGAGAGAGACTTACCTACATTACCGGGTGTGTTTTAGATTAATAACATGATGGCATGTTTTAGCCTCGTATAATTGGTCTGGAATACCACCATCTTAGGGTTTCACGTAAGTCCTTCTCCCGTTGTTGAGATATTTTGTTCCTTTTTTCGTTTTTTTATTTTATTTTGTTAAATTGGGATATTGTTCCTTACACTGCAAGAAAGTGTTTGGTCTCTCTCTTGTATCAAATGTAAAGGAAATTCCAGTGTCAATAAATCCTTCCCAATTATCTGTACAAATAGTTCAAAGCTGTTATTGTTTTGAGTTTTTTTCATTCTCAGTTTCTAAATAATTTAGATTCATGAGCGGCCACTCCTTGGCACAACCACAACCTGAGAAAAATAAGGCATTACGGGTTGCTGTAACCATTCACTAGAACCGAAAGCAAGCGAATTTTCGCAAATGCGTGCCTTATAGATGCGAGATTTATCATCAGCCAACACATGAGCCAAATGTTATAGAAACAGATAGCGCGCGGAAATTGAAAAACATAACAGAAGGAAAAATGTTCAGAAGAAAAAAAAGCATCTCATCCTCTCCCCGCAGAAGGAAAGATGTTCTGCAGGAGCAGCAATTCAAGCTTCACCTACCTTGACCTTTCTTTGCATCCTAACTCAACAAGGAAATTCAAACCGACACTAGACGGATTATCAATGGAGTATTACAGGAAACTAGTTGTTGGAAATTCTAATTAACAAAGAAACATAAAAGGAAAAGGGAAATCAGATGTCACCTGATCCTAGTCTACCCGAAGCTGCTCCATTTTAGCAAATACTAGGTTTAATTCGAAGGGAGACACCAACTGCTGGAACATGCTTAGCAGCACTCGAATCAAACCCGAGGATTTGAAACACAAAAATTATATACCAGAAAGCAATCAGAACTCTGCCAAAAATCAAACCCCCTAACCTGAGAGCAAGAAGGAGCCAAACCAACCAAACGGAAATCCTAACTTAACCAGGAAAATTCAAACCAAATCCTAAACAAATTAATTATCTACCGAATATTAAAAGGAACAAGGCATCCTAAATCGTCCAGGAAAACTTTTAAGTAACAAAGAAACATAAAAGCGGATGTATATTCTAATTTAAGGAAAATCAAACCAAACTCTAAATTAGGAGTTCCAACATCACGTGGAGTCTTAACTACATGAGGATGAATGTGCCTGACTATATAATATCGAATATAATCTGTTAATCTCAAAACAGAAAAACTACATTGATTTGTTATTACGAACAAGTATTCTATTTTTCCAAGCGGAGAGAGGGTGACATGCTTTCGATGGAGGAGGTGAGGCAATGGAGGAGACGGGGTATCCTCGGAGTTTTATCAGTCGCACTACTGGGTTTGCTCTTCTTCCTCCACAATAATAATGGTGCTTCTGAGACGATAACGATTTCTGGAAGGCGAGCACTCAGGAGTGTTAATGGTAATGAGCTCAACTTCAACCAGATGCTAACACAACAAACTCATAACACGGTGGAGCTGAACAATGGCATTGTCAGAGTCACTTTTTCTTATCCTGGAGGAGATGTCACTGGAATTCAATACAAGGGAATTGACAACTTGCTCGAAATCAAAAACCCCCCAAGCAATAGAGGTTACTGGGATCTTGTCTCGAAAAATGGCTTGGACAGACTACAAGGAACAACATTTAAGATTGTTACATCGACAGCAGACCAAATAGAGATTTCTTTTAATAAAACTTATGATATTTCCCTCGGTGATTCGACGCTACCCTTAAATGTTGACAAAAGATACATAATGCAGCGTGGCCGCGCTGGGTTCTATGCATATGCCATATATGAGCGTCTAGAAGGGTGGCCGGAATTGCACCTAGGTCAAACAAGACTGGTTTTGAAACTTCGAGAAGATAAATTTCAATTCATGGCTGTATCAGACGACAGACGAAGATTCATGCCAACAGCCAAAGATCGCGATGGAGACCACGCTCAGGCCCTTGCCTATCGCGAAGCTGTTCTTTTAACTAATCCAAGCAATCCCGAGTTTAAAGGAGAGGTGGATGACAAATACCAATACTCCAATGACATCAAAGACATCAAGGTTCACGGTTGGATTAGCACTGACGATGCTATAGGTCTTTGGATGATCACACCTAGTACTGAGTTTCGTTCAGCAGGGCCGTTCAAGCAGGAGCTTACCTCTCATGTGGGACCAACTTCCCTCACTGTGTTTCTTAGTAGTCACTACGTCGGGAGAGGTTTTGGACTGACCTGCGCAGAAGGTGAGGCTTGGAAGAAGGTTTTTGGTCCTGTCTTTGTGTATCTTAACTCGGACATTCCAAGCTCGAATGCATCCTTCTCTCTCTGGGAAAATGCAAAGGAACAGATGTATGAAGAAGTAAAGAGTTGGCCGTACAATTTCACTCAGTCCGAAGACTTTCCTAGCTCCGATGAACGTGGATCAGTTGCTGGTCAGTTACTAATACGGGATTCGTACATCCCCGAGGGCCTAGATTCAGCAAGTTATGCTTATGTGGGATTGGCTGCACGCGGATACGCGGGATCATGGCAAATGGAATGCAAGGGTTATCAGTTCTGGACTCAAGCTGACAAGCAAGGTTATTTCTACATAAAAGATGTTCGACCGGGGAACTATAGTTTGTATGCAACTGTTCCCGGCTTCATTGGGGACTACAAGTACGAGTATGATATTACAATTGAACCAGCAAGTGAAATTAACTTAGCTAATATTACCTTCGAACCTCCGAGAAATGGTCCAACCTTGTGGGAGATTGGCATCCCGGATCGGTCAGCCGCAGAGTTCAACATACCGGATCCATATCCAACCCTTGTGAACCGTTTCTTCACTGACAATTACGCAAACAAGTTTAGGCAATATGGCTTGTGGGAACGATACGGAGATTACTACCCTGACCATGATCTCATCTACACCGTCGGCACAGACAATTACAATGATGATTGGTTTTACGCTCATGTGACAAGAAACAGAAACGGTACATACGAGGCGACGACATGGCAAATTGTATTTCAACTTGAAGACGTTTGGACCGGTGATTATACGCTCCAATTGGCATTGGCTTCGGCAACCTATGCTGAACTGGAGGTTCGATTCAACAACCAGAACGACACACCTCATTTTTCGACAGGGCTAATAGGGAAGGACAATGCCATAGCAAGGCATGGAATTCATGGTTTGTACTGGCTTTTCAGTGTTGATGTGCCGAGCTATCGACTACAAGAAGGATACAACACCATATACCTTACTCAATCAAGAAACTGGGGACCTTTCGCCGGAGTTATGTACGACTACATCCGACTGGAAGGACCTCCACCAGAGTGATTGTACTTTTATGTATTACACTTCTATAGTAAATACGATTTACGATTTCTTTCATATTTGGTTTAAATGAGAACTTCAAATATACAATGTTTTGATAAGCTAAAGGCAAACTTGACGCAAAATTCAACGCAATAACGTTCTAAAATTCATACAGCTGACCTCACTTAACGAGACTAAGCTTGATTGTTGTATAATTTTAATTTCTTCCATATTTGTTTCAAATTTGTTTCATATTTATTTCAAATTAGAACTTTATAAATACAAAGCTTCGATAAGTTAATAACAAAATTATAAGCAGAAAATATATCGTTAGAAAAAACAGCCCCAACGAGCCCTTTAATCTAAAAGGGGGCATACGTGCAAAATTATCATCGTCCAGTAGAGTATATTACATCATATGGAACATACGAACCATAACCTTTAAGAAACAAAAACAGCGGAAATCGAAAAACGTAACAGGAGAAAATGCTTGGAAGAACAGGGAACATATCATTCGCTGCCGCTGTCGTCGTCAGGCCCTGCTGCATCTTTAATATCAAGAGTGAAATCATATTCCTGATCGCATCCCAAATATGAATCACACATGAAATAAAGAATGAAACTCTTCTCTCCGGGTTCGGCAGGAGCAGCAAACTCGAGCTTCACCTTGGCCCTCCGTTGCAGCGAAACTCTCTTGATGGCGAGCAACGAGTTTGTCTTGGTATCGCCGACCACAAGCCACCAGCCCTCTTCTTTTGCCTTGGGATACCTCAGGGCATCCACAGGACCTACCTCAGTCCTCCCTTCAAGGTCACGTTCGAGAGTAACTAGCAGAGTGATTTCTTCCCCGGCCCTTATGTTATCCCTATCAAGCACCTCATATACCATATCAATGTTGGGAAAGCGGTTGCAAAATCGTGCAATATCCAGCAGCTGCGAGTCTGACATTTGAAGTAGGTCGCGCCTTTCATCATCGTCCAACTCAACCAAATCAAACACTGTCTCTATACTCTTTCCTGGATTTTCCTGGCATCTCTTTGCCAACTCCTTTGTGAAGTGAGGAAGCTGTAGAAGCATCGAGTCCCTGTCCCACATGCCCTGAGTCACCATCTGGCTGACTTCCATGGCTAAGACAGCAAGGCTTAGCCAGCCATTGCTGGAAATGACATCAACCATCGCCTGAAGCAACCTACTAGCGGAAAGGATCACCTCTCGCTGGTCCAAAGCTAGGTTACCACCCAGAGGCTGCCTAGCAAAGTGGGCCTGAAGCAGAGCATTTGCTTTAACATGAGGATCTGTGCATTTGGGACTATCAAAGGAAAACCTCTGGTGGTTAATTAGCCTCCGAACTACCTCTTCCTCCCCTGGTCGAATAGGAAGTTGTGAATACTCCGAAGCGTGAGTTAGAATCTCAAGAAGACCCTTCATCTTTGTTTTGGAAGTTAAAGACGAACTGAAACGCTCAATGGTGGTATAACTGATGTAATAGTATGAAGCTATCATGCCAAGATTCAAAGGAGAGAGGTCCATGTCATCCTCAATTGCAACACACTTGCTTGCCTCCAAGTCGCTCAGTGTATTTTCAATAAGCTCCGAGAGGTGATCAGAAAGATGCCGCTGAGTAACTCCCTGCAGATTGTAATAGTTGGGATTTTGTGTGAGCCTCCGGTACAAGAAAGTCCATGTAAGGTAATCGACAGCATCTTGCTTGTTCTCAATTATTCCTGCAACAACTTCTGCATTCAGATTATCATGTAGATAATGGTGCAAATGGCTTTCAACAGGGAATGCTTCGTACAAGAACTTCTTGTAGTATTCTTTACGAGGCGCGTGGCAGAGGATGACACATTTCCCAGAATTATCTAGCAGAGGGCGACTAGCATGACCCATCATCTGCAACAGATCAGTAACAGGGTAATCAGTGTGAACATTTTCCCGGCCATCATAATACTGAGTTCCCATCACAACCACCAAATGGGCTGACAACGGCACTCCCCAGCACATTGAACTGCTCATGACACAAACTTGAATCCACCCAGCTTCAAACAGCTGTGACACAACTTCTTGGTCCAAACTGCTTAAACCTTCATGCAGGTAGCCCACTCCACTGCGCAAAGTGCCTTTCAAAATTTCATCACCAAGTCTTTCAATGAAAGGCTCAATATCATCCACAGACCGCAACAGAAATGACGGTTTCTCCCCACCATCTGCATTTGAGTAGGTCATCAGATCCACAGCCGTTAGTCGAACATGTTTCCTTGTAGGAACATAAACAAGAGCTGGTTTCCCATTCTTGGCATGCTGGACAATTGCTGTGTATGTGGGTTTTGCCATTGCTTGCATCCTGGCTTCGAAATTAGCCAGATCCACCCCCTGAATGTGTATTTCCAGAGGCACTGGGCGCACACCAGGAGGAAAATTGAAAAGGCCATGAGAGCTAGCCCCTATCCATTCTCCAAGATCCTTTGCATTTGCAAGAGAAGTTGACAGAGCCACAATACGAATCTTGTTCTCAGGTTGACTCGCTATGTATCTCATTCTAGAGACTATTACCTCCAAGATGGGACCACCCTGACCACCAATCAAGTGGAGTTCATCTACAATAAAAAGACTAACCTGTTGAACATGCTTTCTCTGTTTCCAGCGGCGGGATAAAGCATCCCATTTCTCTGGAGTGCTGATGATAATCTGACCTTTCTCAAGCAGTTTTAAGTCTGTGGCTGTTTCCCCTGTTAATAATTCAACACGCAGATTGAGACCCTTTCCAAACTTCTTCTCCCAGTCACGGTAACGTTCCTTAGCAAGAGCTTCAATAGGTGCAATATACACAACACGCATGACATTATCAGAGCCCTTCTGATGATTCCTCAATACAGCAAACTCTGCACATATGGTCTTCCCACTCCCTGTTGGTGCAGCAACCAAGACATTGTCATCTGAATTGTACAAAACAGTGAAAACCTGAGTTTGAACAGGATTGAAATGCTTGAAATCTTGATACAGAGCTTCATATAAGGGATTCCTTAATGCAGTCACGGGAAGTGGTTGCAAGTCCAATAACTCTGTTGGTGGAGGATACTTTTCAGGTAAAATGAGGTGTCTGAAAGAAACAGGTAAAACAGTCTGGGACCCAAGCCACCTATCAGACACAACACGAATGAAGTACTGAGGCGGAAGAGGCTCATATATTGGCACTGTAAAGTTCAAAGTATGATCCTCATCAATATACTGCTTCTTCAGAAGAAAATATTCATGATGAAGGACAAACTCGCCATCATTATCCTCCACTATTACCCAAAATGGCTCCACATATCCATGAACTTTGTCCTCCCATTGGAAATCTGGTGTTATAGTGAGCTCCACCCTCAATACAGTGCGAGTAATCGGCTGCACATGGGCTGCAAGGTTTAATTTGGGGAATTGGTGGATGAACTTATGAAGTGTTCTTCCCATCTTTGGCATACGAATAAGCTCCCCTAGCTCCTGTGAAGATAGATCATAATACCTATCCCAGGCCAAATCCTTCTTCTCCAGCTTCATCAAAATATCATTTGAAATACCAGTGAATTGGCGAAGAGGTGTTTGGACACTCCACATCTTCTTGTTAACCATCTTACACATGTTCAAAGCCTTTTCAGCTAGTTGAGCCCATCCTCGTTTCAAGACAATCTCAAAAAGAGCTCGTAGAAGACGCCCTGCACTCTGAACAAATCCAAAGCCGAAAAAAAAGAAGCAGAAAAATGAACAACAGGATAAGAGAGACAAAATAAATACGTAAGCTAGAACAAGCTGGCAGCACAATCCTAACTGTATCTCAAACAATAAATGAGAAAAGAGCATGAAATATAATAATACAAACCTGAGTAATGTAGACCATATCTGATGTCAACGAAAGCCCCTCAAGCTTCAGCTGTGAGATATATGCTTGCAGCAAGACATTGATCTTGGCACTGGGCTCTTCCAGGCTTTCCTTCACCGGAATGGGAACACGATCCAAAAGCTTTGCTAACTCCATCTTTTCATCCTGCCGCACAGTAACATACTTAAATTCTTCACTGAGTGAGAACAATCGACAAAGCTCAATATCCCCCATCGTAGGCTTCAAATGCTCATTATATGTGGATATTGTTCCATGAGTTATATAGTAATAACTCGCAATGCGACCCAAGTCTGTAACTTGGAAATATCCACTTTTTCTGTCGTACTTAATCAAATTATTCTTGTCCAAGATGGTTGCAGCGGAATGGATCTGCAAAATGAAATGGTTGAGACAAAATGAGAGATCCATAAGAAATACAGAATGCAGGAATCCAGATAAATGCTACGAAGTGCCACAGCAATGATAAGAACAGAATGGACGAGAACTAAATGAGTCCAAGAGAAACCAGATAGAATTAAAGATGACAAATATCAAAACCCAAAAACCATCATGGTCAACACAGACTCAAATGCCATAAAATATCTAATAGAATGGGACAAGCAAATTCCTATAACCAATACTACTTTTTGACATTACTGTGTCAAGCCCCTTATGTTCGCGTGTTTCCTCTCCATTGATATGCACTTGTTTGTTATCTAGTGCAATTAAGAATATGGTTATATACTATACTACTATTACTAATGCTGCAAGGGAATGAAAATATCAACAGCAAATAATGCTAAGTTTGAGCGATTCTTACCAAATCAGCTCGTCTCTCCTCCAATGTAATATCTCTGGAGAGAACATCAGCTTCCAAACCATAGAGTGTGGGGTTCCGTAGCATGCGAACATACAGGTAAGTGTATCCTATCCAATTGCAAGCTTCTCTAGCATTTTGAACAGTTCCAAGAACGATTTCAGCATTAAGTTGGTCAGCCAATTTGGATATGAATTGACTTTCAATGGGAAGCTGTTGGTTCATCAAAGAAAGATAGTACTGAAGCTCATTGTGGCCAGTAATGATAATCCCTTCTCCATACGAATCGTACTGAGGTCTACCTGCACGCCCCAACATCTGCATGACATCCAAAGGACTTAGTTCAGTCCATGCTCCCTTTTCTGGATCATAGATCTGAGTCCCTTTGATTATCACAGTGTGAGCTGGCAGATTCACGCCCCAAGCAAGTGTTGCTGTTGAAACCAAAACTTGTACGTGCCCATCAGCAAAGAGATCCTCAACCAGTTGGCGATCTGCCCTGTTCAATCCAGCATGATGAATGGCAAAACCGTACGGCAGAAGATCTTTGAGATCATTGCTCTTGACCAAATCTGTATGAGTAGTTAGAATCTCTCGGCTAGCACTGTCTTCTTTAAGAAACCTGCCAAGGGTGTCCTTGGCAAGAGCAGTATCTCTTATAGCACGAGCTGTTTTGGCTGTTTCTTTCCTCGAATGGACAAAGATAAGGACTTGATGTTTTCCAGCTACAGCTACGACCTTCTCATAGCAGAGATCATTCATCAACTGGAACCTCTGTAATGGTTTCCTCACCATGATTCCAATATACTGTTGAGATAGGGGGACAGGTCTGTAACTGTTATCAAAATAAAACAGTCCCTTCTTAAGGTCAACACGCAAGAACAATGCCACATCTTCGTAGTTAGGGAGAGTAGCAGATAACCCCACCAACCGAATATGATCTTTCGTGGTCTCAATCTGCCTAACAGTTCTAGCAACAATACTTTCAAGAACGGGGCCTCTATTATCATGAAGGAGATGAATTTCATCAATGATAAGAAGTTTGACCAGTTGAGTGTAAGTCCGGTCTCCTGACTTTCGGGTAATGATATCCCACTTCTCAGGGGTTGTCACAATAATTTGAGTTTCTTCAATCTGTTGGCGAGTCAATGTCTGGTCACCACTTAGCTCCCGCACATTGACACCATAATCCTTCAAACGATTAGAAAGATTTCCAACAACTTCCGCAACAAGAGCTTTCATAGGCGCAACATATACAATCTTATAATCACTGTGGTTTATGGAACCGTCCTCCTTGTTCATGTTCAGCGCAAACTGCTGAAGTATAGTGAGCACTGCAACATTAGTTTTTCCAGCACCAGTAGGAGCACATAGCAGGATATTGTCCGCTTTGAAAAGGGCAGTCTCATAGACTCTACTCTGTACCCTGTTCAACTGGGTCATTCCTTTGAAAGCCGGCTGAGCCCACTCTGGCATGGCAGATATGTTTACAAGCTTCTCATCAGGATTAAATGGTCTCTGTTTCAAGGCTGGCACATGGATTTCTTCATATCCCTTGCTGGGATGTCTGTAAGACCCATCTGGAAGCACGCACTTCTTCGACACCAAAAGTCTACTTTGCTCTTGTGCAAGGCTGTCAAGATCAAGTAGCTCTGCCTGCCCCTTCAACCAACCACTGTCAGCATCTCTATCGACAAGGCCCCTCCTAACCCTGTCTCCATCTCCACCACTCTCATCCTTCAACCTGCGAGCCTCTTCTCTAATACTCTTCTCCAAGTTCTTTTGCCTCTCCTTTGCACTAGCCCTTGTGGCATGCAGCTGTTCTACAATTGCAGTCAAATCTGGACCCAACTGCAGCATTTCCTCCTCAATTTTCTTCCTCTCATCTTGGTCTTCGGCTCTGGCCAAACGCGTGCACCAGACAATCTTCAGCCTGTTTCGACATAGAAACTTAATAAGGCTGAATTTGTCAAACTGAAGGTGAACCAACAGCTTGGTTTCAACTTCCCTGTCATCACCTTCAGCGAGTATCTTGAGCACCTCTTCAGCAAGCTTCTGGCATTGTTGTGGATCGATCTGTTTCTCATAAGCTTCAGATATCTTCCTCTGAAGCCAATAAGCATCAATGTCCTGAACATTAAGGCCCATACCCTCGTTTGCTTCCTGCATTTCATCATCATCAATCCCACCACCCATTTGCATAGCCCCAGATTGATGTGGTTCAGCCACATCATCGTCGTCCTCTTCGTCGTCCTCCTGGACCATATCAAGATCACTCTCCTCATCATCATCTTCATTTTCTTCAAACTCAACCGCAACACCCACATCATCATCTAAGGCTTCATCACCATTAGCCACGGCAGACCCTCCAGCATCACCCCCATCTTGGAAGTCAGTAATCAACCTCCCAATTGAAACCAACTGATCAAAGACGGTGTTGGGTATAGGATTCAACATTTTCTCAATCTCCTTTTTCTTATCAGCATTCTTAAAGCTCTCGTTCTTAAGAACGGCCAAAATCTCGTCCGCAGCGCCGCTTATGATACTCGAAGGCTGGCCACCCAGCTGCTGCTGAATGACGCTGAGCATAGCCTCATAGGCAGCCCTCGTTTCCTTGGTCTTAGGCTGATAAACCCCTTCCTCAGTGGCCGTGAGCACGCTCTCTTCATGAAGCCGCCGCTTCTTACTCTGCCGAACTGGAGCAGGTTCAGCATTCGGGTCCCGCTCCTTCTTCTTCTTCGACTTCTTAAGCTTGTCATCGAGCTCCGGCGGCCTTCCCCTGTAAGCCCGGTCACCGAAATGCTTGGGGTCAATCTTTCCCCATAGAGACTCCGGCTCGCCGGTGGGCTCGTGCGTGTCACGTGGGCGAGAGTCGGTGGTCAGCACCAAACTCGAGTTAGCACGGTACTCGTATTGCTTGAACCGGGCGTGCGCCTCCGCACCGCCGCCCAAGTGCTGCGCCATTTCGAGATCTCAATCCGAATCTCAGAAACCCTAATGCACAAATTCAAAACCCCCAAACAAGTCAGTCTAGGGTTTTACTGCAACTCCAATTTCAAATTACGACGAAAACGTAAAATCTGAAATATATATAATACAAGTAAAAAAATAAAGATAAAAATAAAAACCCCAGAAAACGCAAACAGAAACCCTAGCAAAAAACGATGCAGAAAAGTAGAGAAGATGAAAGCACTCACAGCGAGTCGCGGTTTAATTACGAGCGTGCAACCGGTTCTTGTACTCGCTCTCCGTCGTCTCGGACGCCGCCTTCGGAAAGGGTGGCGGCCAGGTTTTTACTATTGGCCAGTTTGAGAGTGTAAACCGAATTTAACGATTGTTTGAATTTCTTCCTCCAATTTTCTTCTTTTTATCTCGGCTTTGATACGCAATTTCCACAGAAATGTGTAGAGAATAGGACCGCCTTGGATTGCTCGGGCCTAATGATGTTTGGTCTGCGTTTAGTTGTCGATGAAGTGTAGGGTTTTGTGGCCCAATATGATTTCTATGTGGTTTGTTTTGATGGCCTTCGGCACACAATTACCCAAAACAAAAAAAACTTTAATTTTCATTTTTTTTCCTCTCTTCTGCATTACTATTATTATGCATGTTTACTAATTAGTAGTTAGAGTGGGATGAATTGAATGGAGATTAATGAACTAAATTGAGGAGAAGTTGGATTGAAAAAGAGTCATAATCATATATTTTGTTGAAGTTATTTGTTAATTTATTAAAATTACAGTATGAATTCGTCTAACTGTGTCTTATAAGTTGTTTACTAATTTTCTTTGATTGAAATTAAAAACTCATACACCCTTTGTGCTTTTTTTTTTGGTTACAAAGGGGCCCAAAGCCCAAGTAGAAATGCTAAACAAGGAAGAACATCAACCCAAAAGGCTTACATAAATAGCCCGAGTCCTAGCAACCCCGGAAATATCATCTAGAAGTAAGCCAACAATTGAAGGAAGAGGGTCATCCAACATATAGCCCAAGTCCAAAGAAAAGCTCAACTTTGCCAAACCATCAGCCACCATATTCCTTTCCCTATAAATATGACTCAAATCACAGTGATCAAATTGAGTAGTCAAATGATTACAGCCATATAACAAATAAGCCAAGGGATGCAACTCATGCCCAGTACATTTGATGAGTGACATGAAAACATCAAAGTTAGATTCTACAAGTATTCTCCTAGCACCCTTATCCAAAGTCATTTTAAACCTAAAAAGAGACCTCACAGCTCGGCTTCAAGAACTTCTCCCACTTTCATATTAGCTGAAAAAACCCCAATCCAAGAGCCCTAATGATCTCTAAGTACTCTTCCTGAACCGATAGCATGGTTTTGCACTTGGCAAGAACCATCAATATTCCAATTTCAACCATCATTTGAAGAAACCCAAGGCAACAACTTTCAAGAATTTTGTGGGGCTTAGAATGACTAACCTTGTTAGCATCAGTCCACTCCCAGGCATACTTCAAAATAGTGTTCACAATGTCAAAGGGAGCTTGATATAATGGATTGAAGACAATACAATTTCTTCACTTCTAAATATTGCAACACGCAAACCAGAAAAGATTACACCATTACAACCCTCGATGAGTAAGAGTTTTACAATGTATGTTAGCACTTAGCAGCAATCCATCTTTCCAAGTCTAAATTGAAAGTAGAGCGGATATTACTAAGAACCTTCAATGAATTCCAAACAACTGTAGCTTTAGAGCACTCCCTCAAAAGATGAATTAAATTTTCATCAGGGCCACCACAAATAGGACAACTAGTATCTAATATGAAAAATTAAATATGTCAAATTAGTAATTTTGATTTAGATATGTCAAATTAAAGTAAATTAATTCAAATAAAAAATTAAATCCATACAATAAAATTAAAATTTTAAAAAATTTACGCTAGAAAATATTTTATTGTGCGAAAGATTAGTATAACAAACAATTGATATAATTAGGTTTTGTGTGATAAAAATTTTCGCCGCACGTTGCATAAATTTATGAGATAAGGACTTTCTAGATGAACCATGTGTCACATTTCAGACCCGACTCAACTCCACCGTAGCACGATATGGTCGACTTTGGGTCCCGACCACGTCCTCACAGTTTTGTTTATGAGAACTCAGACGAGAACTTCCCAATGGGTCATCCATCCTGGGAATGCTTTCGCCTGAACTCTTTTAACTTCAAGTTCCAATGGAACCCGAAGCCAGTAAGTTCCCAAAATACCTTGTGCTACCATGCGCTGCGAATTATTTTTCATCACAATAAGTGTTTTTTGTAGCAGTGGTAATGCAATCTCCCTAGCATTTTTCATATTGTTCAATTAATACACAATTAATCGACCAACTCTTTGACATTCACAAAACGGTATTATGATCGATCGCATAATTTGTTATGTATAAAAGTAAAAATAAATGATTCGGCCCATTGAAGTATAAAGGTGGGCATCATTTTATACCACACTATATATCTAGTAATTAAGAAGACATTAACATATATGCATACAAGAAATGCGACCAAATTATATGCATCCTCCCAACTTTTTATGGTAGATACAATTAAGACTTCATATGTGATTACCTTAATTGCTTAGTAAAAAAAAGACTACCTTAACTGATTCCATTACTAAATGTTATTACAGGAAGATATTAGAAATATATTAGTGAAAACAGTGTCCTATTTTGTCAACTTTATTAGTGAATGCGCTGTAAATTCATGAACTTTATCTGAGTAATTAGCTAGGCTAGACATCTGTAAGTACACTTGTAAATAAAATTTTCCATTTCTGAAATTAGACTTAATTACATGTGTCATTAAATTATTTTATAGATGAGTGCTTTACTTGTGATGTTAATCTATTCGATGCCTTTGTCTTTTCTTGTAGGTATATATAAATAGGACTACAAAGACAAAGCAGTGGAGTACTTCGAAGAGGCCAGTGAAGGTTAGTGAGTGCTTAGCTTCCTATAGTTCTTCTCTATATCAAGGCTTGCAGAGATATCAGAAACTTGCTCAGCCAACTAATTAAAAGGCTTTGATTCTGATTTCTATGATGCAGATCTAGCCATTTTATGCACCATTTTTCATCATCTTCTCTCTTTTTTCACTGTTTTTTTATCAGAAACATAGCCAACTATTTAAACAAACTCTGATTTACGTGATTTCTTTTTGTGTAGATTTACCTTTGGTTTTGATTTACGTGATTCTCGTTTTCCTTTTGTTAATGTTTATCATTTCACATAGCCAACTAAAAGGCTTTGGTTTTGATTGCTATGATGCGTATTTAGCCTTTCCAAATAACATTTTCATCATCTTTTTTTTTTCACTGTTTTTTTTATCAGACACACAGATAACCAACTGATTAAACAAGCTTTGATTTATGTATTTTCTTTTTTGTGTAGATTTACCTTTGTTTTGTAGCTAGAATTCTCATTTTTCTGTGATGCACATTTAAGCTTTGTATATACCATTCTCATGATTATCTCTTTTGCTTCTTCTTTTTCTCAATCAAATCATACTTTTTGATCATGTTATCCATCCTTGATGAAGAGATATTTAAGATCTGTATGTGTATCATATATTTTCTTGTTAATTATGTATTCACTCTAAACCCTCCTCTCTTCATCATGATCTGCAGGATTCAAGGTACTCAAGCTTTGGATTAATTTTGGAAGAATTCTTGCAAGCAACTAGCTAGAAGATAAAAAAATTAAAAAGTCAGTATGCTCTCTTTGACACTTGTAGTAAGATCTGTGCATGCATAGCATAAACTGTTCAGCATATCCTACTAGCTAACCTCTCTTAGTTGGTAACATGATTTCTTTGACACTTGCAATGCAATATTCATGCATGACACAATTTCCATGCTATACCTCTACCTAATTGTCAGATTTTACAAAATTTTGTTCTTATAGAGGACGACAGTGATGTACAATTACCATTTTAAATAATATTTAATTGTAGATAAACTACAAAATCCGACTTATCAATTAATTTATCAAATGTTTGAACTCGACTTTTCATATAGGATCATGTTTCACTTATTTTGATAGAAAAATCTATGCACACGTGGAGCATGTCATAGCTACATGCATCTTCAAATTAAGAGTACTTTATAATCTTTTATGAACTGAGTCTGAAAAAAGTGAAAAGATTGTAACATACACCTAATTTGAAGATACATATAGTTATGACATGTGTCATATGTTCATAATTAGCATTTACATTAAAAAAAAGAAGTGAAATATTATCCTACTTGAAAAGTCGAGCTCAAATATCTGATAAATTAACATTAAATTTTTGAATTCGACACATTAAAATTTTGCATCCAAGTTATATACCAGACATGCCATAAGCATTTCGTTGGATCTGAGTTGAGTGGTTAGTTGTTGCCTTAAGAACTAGGGTAATGAGAAAGAAACCAATATCGAGTTGATACGTCGAAAAAAACACTGGGTTTAAAATGGCCAATCATCAATTGGTTCGGTGAAACCTGGGGTGGGAAAAAACTCACACCTCTCTCTAGCCTTGCTCCGTCCTCCCCTCTGTCCTCATTCCTCACCTTCAGCCCCTATGTTCTTCCGTCCTATCTTCCCTTTCTCGCCGATTCCTCCTCCGTCTCATCTCCTATCCCATTTCCTCTTCTTCCACCGGCTTCTACAACACCTCTTTCTAGTTGGGTAGAGTCAGGTTATTATCTTTCTTATTGATAACGACCTAATTTTGTTTTCTCCTGCACTACTGAGCGTGTTGGTCGTGTCCACGGCGGTGGTAGTTCGGGTGTTCGTGGTTGTTCGATGTTCATGTCTGAAGCCATTGATCTCTCCGTTGGTTGGATTTAGTTTACTAAGGCATGCCCTTTGGAGGCTTCAACCTCGATCCTTTGGTTTTAGGTTAGTGATGTTGGCTGGCTACAACAGGTGTCGTCAGTGGCCTTGGCGTGGCATTCCTATGCTACGCACGCCACTCTTTGATGTCTTTGCCAAGCACATGGCCTCCAAGTTGAGGCCTTTGCCGTTGCCATTGAAAATTTGATGCACACTTGCCCAAGTCATTGCTTCAGTTTATGGGTAGTTGTCGGAATAATTCAGAAGATGACTTGAAAGATTTCAATTTTTTCATGTGGCCTTGGTGTTCATAGATCTTATATTTTTCCCAGTCAGCGAAAACCCTTGGCGGTTTTTGGTGCTAACGATTTTATACTTGTTACTATGGGCTCGTGGTGGCGACGATGACAATGTCGACGGTGGCTCTGGCGTGTTATGGGATCTACTCTGCCACTTAAGCCCCAAGCCCTTATTTTTCTTACTACCCACGCACCCACATGTTCCTGCAAACCACGCCTTTTGCCATGTCTGTACTCGTGTCTTCGCTAGGGACACGTCATCTACTTTAGTTTAGCTTTAAGCATTTGTTTGTAGTGCCGTGAGCGAGTTGGGTTAGTAGATTTTATGTTGCTCCGATAATATGTTACGATTTGTGTGGCCTTGATGACTTTATGTCAGGGTACCGGTGTAAGAATTGTTGCTTCTGCTGTCTTTGTGATAGTTTTACACGGTATTTTTGTTTGTGTTGGTTTATTATGGTAGCTGTATAGAGGTTTAAAATCATTTGCATCTTATGCAAATTATCTTCAGATCAAGAAATTAATCACTGAAGAAATTGTACCTATATTAATTTGATTGTTTTTAGTAATAAAACACTATATCTTTTCTATTAAAAGAAAAAAAAAAGGTGTCCAGACCGCCCTAACCATTGATTCGGTCAGTTTGTGGTCAAAACGATCACCCTCAGATAAGATTAATATACACAAACCAAAACTACTCTTATTGCTTAAGGAGAAGGATCTATAAAAGCGAGAGCCACTTGTGGGTTTTTGAAGAAAGAAGTTGGTTACACTATAAAATTATATGGTAACAAAAGGAGTAACCATGAGGGGTGGGTCTTGGGGTCGAGCTTCTTTCTTCTTTTGCACTCGATAGCCAGTTTCCGTATGACCTAAGGAAAACCTTTACATGCGTTTGTTACCTTTTGAGAGGCCTATGGCCCATAGAAACTATCTACTTGAGACTGTCCCTTAGCCCGTAGATCTTGACATGAAGAATTCTAACTCTTCTAAAGTGGTATCTCATTAATGGCTCGAACCCTCCCCAAGTTGTCTTCTTTGCCATCCACCCAAGCTGCATAAAAAACCAAGGCCAATCCCAGGGAATTGCCTGTATGAATTTTGACCTATCACTAGACTTTATCTTTCACACATTTCTCACAATTTATAAAGGAAAAGAATAGAAACAGCGCGAATAGTTGTAAAGAATTAGGAGTGACCCCCACTTATATGATTTTTTTTGTTTGTAAAAAATAGAATTCCATCTCCTAACGCAACCTACTTGTGTTCAATTATATACAAAATGAGGAACTCACAAATAGATTAGGATAAGTCTCTTGTACTCGCATCTTTATTCATGTGGTATTCGATAAATAATCATGTGGTCTTACTATAGCTAGATATTCCATTAATTTGTTAAATGCACATATTCTTATTTCTTCTTATATTAACAATTTTCCGTAAGGATTTTAATTTGATTGCCATACGTACTAGCTGTTAAAAATGGATTTGTCAATATATTTATGCAATTATGGAAGCTTTTTAAATATATATACATTCTATGTTTTATTCTAATTGTCTACCTTATTTATTTTTTTCTTTTTTCTTTTTTTTTTTGAGAAAAGATTTATTATTTTCTTTAGCATATTGTATATTGTTTATGTAATCACATTACTTTTTCACTTAGTTCTTTGTGATAGCCTTTTTTTTTTATTATTTTTTTAATTTATAATCGTTCATTTTATTTTGAACTTTTGTTGTCACACTTTTATTTTCTACGTAAATTTTGATTGACATTTTTTGCATTTTTTTTTTCCTTCAGGATCTCTATATATACTTTATTAGCTATGTCAACCAATCAGAGCAACTCCTGCAACAACATCCTTGAAGTCACTTCAAAACCTACAACCAAAAAAGGGGTAATGCGGGAATTCTAGCTTCAATATAAATGGATTTGTAATATGCATGCTTGCCTCCCATTATATATACAAATCTTAAGAATGTAACGATTAATTATTATTTTAATGTAATAAAAATTAATTATAACTCATTAAATACAAAAGCAAGAGCATACATGGCAACGTCAAGCGTCAGTTTGAGTGTTGTTCAATGAGATCGTATTATAATTTTGAAATTATGTTAGAGTAGTTGTTCATTATAAATTTTCATTAATTATGAAATTATGTTAGAGTAGTTGTTCAATGAGATCGCATTATAATTTTGCATATTTATTTTTTAAAATGTTTACTTTTAATCATTTTTCAGCAAGAGCATACGGATGGTACTAAAGTAGACGCATATAGCTAATTAATTACTGTATAAAAATAAGCTGATCAATTGTAATACTAATTAAACAAGTTGATCAAATTTTCTTAATTACAATTAAATGCCTGCAGCAGGAGCAAGTAGAAACTGCTGACCAGCATGTAATGGATGTAATTGTGGCTGATCCTGATTTTAAAGAACAAGTGACAGTTGCAGTTGATGAGAAAGTTCATGTTGTGGGAAATGAGCAAGTTGTTCTGAACAATGAACAAGTGGACGATCTACCTGAGCAAATAGAGATGATGAATGAAGATGAACAGGCAAATGAGAAACCAATTATTTCTGAGAACCAAGAGAATTTAATCGGCAGTGGTGGATTCGATGATGATGAGCAGGATTCTGCAGCAATGCTGCTTCAGCCTCATGATCAACAGTAATATTTATACATATCGTTGTACTATAGATTAATTTGTTCTCTAATTTTGGGTCTAATCATAGATTTAAATTGACATCTTACGATACACAAATAGGCCGGTGTTGGAAGAGCCCCAACCCCAAGAGGCATTTGAGATAGGTGTTGGCGCTGGCAGCAGTCCGGTTACTCCAGGGTACTACGGGATCCCTTCACTCTCCACTGATTCCGCATTAGCAGGGCCATGGTCAACCTTCTCTTCAACTGCGGTATTATCCCTCTCGTGTACTAATATTATATAGTTATTTCTATAAATAAATTCAAGGGAATTTTAGAATGATATATTTTTCCTAATATTTTTGTAAATTTGATGTGCATGATATATTTTGAAATGCCAATACACAGCAACTTCCATATGCATATATGTTATTCCTTTTACTTGATGAGGAATTACCATTTATTATTATTGTTTAGGTGAATTATGCACCTGCAGCCAAAGCGTCCATGAAGTACACACTCAACTCTGAGCAAATTCTCATGGGCCATATCCCTGGAAATAATCAGCAGTCAAGTGTTCCTCTGCCAAGCGGCATCCAGCAGTCTTTTCACCAACACTTTCAACAAATGCCTATGTATGTGTGTGTGCGCGTAAGCTAATTACCTCAGTATTTTATATTATATTTTTTTTGGACAATATGTATTATATAATTAATATTGACAACCATTTTTGTTGCCATATTAGCTATCAGTTATTCACCAATCACTATACTATGAATACTACCAATTCAATATAATATATAATTGTGATAATTGGTTCCCAATGAATCACATTAACCCTAGCTGCGTTTCTTACTTCTTTATTTAGTTTTCAACAAAACATGGCATCTGAAGACAGCCGAAGCAATCGTATGTTTTTTCCCATTGATGATCAAGTTCCACTGAGGAGCTTCGAAACTGGCGGTGCAAGTGGTTACACAAATGCCACCAACAATATCCCAGTGGTGAGGAATTAATTGATATTATTTTTATTTGTGAAATTCGATGATAAACATGGTCTTCATATCTTACATAAATTAATTTCATATTTTCTATTATGTTGGTCCTTGTCGATATATGCAGGCACAGTTGGATAATGGAAATGGTGGATCCCCCTACATGAGGACGCAGACAATTGCTCCCTTGAGTCCCCAGCAACCCATGCAGCTGCATCAGCCTGTAACTCTTTTTGGGTATAATTAATTAATTAATCACGTATCATAAGTGTCTATGAGTTTAATTCTTATAATATATAACTCTCTGTGTGTTTGTATATATTATACATATTTGAATTGAATCTTCTAGTTATTGTCTTATAGTTAAATAATTTTCTCCTATTGATTTTCAAATTTTAATTATTGTTTATAGTTAATTCCCGATTAATAAACCTGGCTGTTGGTATTATTATTATTTTTTTTATATTTTTTATGCTGAGTTATTTGGTAATTGGTAGTCTTTTCTTCTTCTTAAAGAGAGTGAGCGAAATGTTAACTCATATTAGTTATATATAAGAAAACGGAATGTTATACATAATATTAATCCCTTATATTTATATTGGAAAATAGAGAATATGTGAATTGATACATTGGACCTCCTTTTTTAAATTAAAAAAAGTTGAAAAATATTACCTTTGTATCGAGTCATATTTCAATTAAAATATCAAAATATTAGCTTTCCAAATATAGATTAAATGGAAATTAGTATTCACTAACTCAGTATTGTACTTGCTTTGGAAAAAAAAGAGTAATGTAGTTGCATCATATATATAGGTCCCCCGAAATCCAATTTCATGGGCTGATGGCAAATCAATCTGCTGCTGCATCCAATGGCAGCCTTCCATCGGCCGGATACCAGAACATCGCCATTCAAGTAAGCATTATTTCTTCCTAAAATTTATACTTTCTGTATAATTTTGTTTCCTTTGACACTGACAATCACGGAAACATATATATCACAGTTATGAAGTAGATGTGCTTGTTCTTGATTACGTTTAATTGGTCCTCACAGGAACGTGTTTTAAGTACCTTACATACCAGTAACACTTAAAAAACCCTAGAAAAATATTCAAGATATCATCACATTCACCTATAGATAGTAGCTCTGCCTCCTCCATATAAATACATGTAGCAATATTTAGACCTAGCAGACACACACATTACTTTCCACCACCGTTTTAGATCGATATATCTGGTTCCGAATCCTTTTTCAGCAAGGGATGCCTTCGAGCTTTACGAACGTGAATGCGTACGACCAGCTGGCGGGAGAGTTTCAGAGGCCTGCTGCAATGGTACGTACTACTCTAATTAATCTAATCTAGTGATTTTTCGTTTTGTCTCATTTTATCAGTGATATGATATATATTCTCCATTACATATACGTAGATTCCAACGAACAACTGGCAAGGGAGCATGAATTTTCCAGTTCCAAACTATAGCAACAGTGCTCCAGCTCCTCCCCCTAGGTAATTAATTATTAATCATCTTTTATTATCAAATTCATTGGTTAAATTAATTTCATATGCATGTTATTTTTAAAGAATATTGTCTTTGATGACTTATATTTTGCTTACCAATGCTGCAATGGCAGCATGGTTTATATACAGTTTGCATATACACGCATGCAATAAACAACAATAAAGGTGGCAGAAACTAAACAACAATAAGGGTGACAGAAACTAAACAACAATAAAGGCTTCAGAAGCCATGTGATTGTCTGGCTGGGAGTATTCCTTCTGTTGTCCAGGTTGTACAGCAGCTAGTGGGATTATTAGTGGACAGCATGGGATTATTAGTGGACAACATTAGCTTCATCATCCCCCCGCAAGCTCATGAGCGGACGACGAACGAGCTTGGACTTTAAGAAATGAAAACGATCAGCAGATAAGCCCTTGGTGAATATGTCTGCAATCTGAAAAGTAGTAGACACATGATAGACATTTAATGACTTTGCCACTACAAGCTCACGCACAAAATGATAATCCACAACAACATGTTTTGTTCGAGCATGGAACACGGGATTAGATGCCAATGCAATGGAGCTTGTGTTATCACACCAAATTAAAGGAGTCGAAATACGGATGCAAAGCTCCTGCAGCAGTTGTTGGATCCAAACAAGTTCAGTTGCAGTGATGGCCAACTGCCGATATTCGGATTCGGTACTTGAACGAGCAACTGTGCGTTGCTTTTTGGAGCTCCAAGATATTAAATTTGGACCAAAATATATGCAAAAACCACCAGTGGAGCGTCTAGTGTCTGGATCCCCGGCATAGTCCGAGTCTGAAAATCCAACCAAATCAGTACCATTGCGACTAAACTGAAGCCCGTCCTCAGGTGTGCCTTTTAAGTAACGAAGGATGCGTTTTACTGCAATCCAATGAACTGAGGTGGGCTGGTGCATATGCTGACATACCTGATTTACTGCATACGTGATGTCAGGTCTGGTGATGGTTAAGTATTGCAGAGCGCCGACCACACTGCGGTAGCTGGTAGGATTAGGCAAGGGAACACCATCAAGAGAATGAAGTGGGGAGCTAGATTGAGCTGGAGTAGCACAAGGCTTGGTGTCCAACATATCTACACGCTGCAACAAATCGAGAACATATTTTGTCTGCTTTAGATGTAACCCATCAGCTCCACGAGTTGCTTCAAGACCCAAGAAAAAATGGAGGGGTCCCAAATCTTTCATAGAAAAACTCTGACCAAGTGCATGGATAAGGGAGTCAACATGAGAGCATTGATTACCTGTGATAAGGATGTCGTCAACATAGATTAGAAGAATCAAATATACTCCATGATTATTAAAAATGAAGAGAGAATGATCTGCTTGTGATGCCACAAAACCCAAATCAAGAAGATATTTAGAAAAGCGATGAAACCATGCTCTTGGGGCTTGTTTCAAGCCATATAAGGACTTGCGTAAACGACAAACATGATGAGGATACTCGGGGTCTTCAAAACCACGTGGTTGTTTCATGAAAACTTCTTCAGAGAGATTCCCGTGCAAAAACGCATTTTGGACATCAAGTTGGCGTATAGGCCAATTATAAGAAACTGCAAGGGCAAGAACCAGACGAATGGTGACATGCTTAACCACCGGACTAAACGTCTCCGTGTAATCAACACCCATCGTTTGATGAAATCCATTGGCAACAAGACGAGCTTTATATCGCTCCACTGTACCGTCAGATTTCCGCTTTGTGCGATAGACCCACTTGCAAGGAAGAACATGAGTAGCAGTTGAAGAAGGTACCAACTCCCATGTACCAGCAGCTTTCAAGGCCTTAAACTCCAATGTCATTGCATCACGCCAATGAGATAATTGATTTGCCTCGCGAAACGAGGTTGGTTCAGAATCAGGAGCTTGTAATGATGTCAATAAAGCATATTTGGGGTTTGGTTTTCGAATGCTAGATTTAGACCGAGTGAGCATGGGATGGGGAGTAGAAGCGGAGGAAGGTGGAGGAGCCTCATTAATGGAAATCAAACTGTCAGAGCTATCAGGAGCAGGTTGAGAATGAGGTGGCGAGGAAAGTGAAGGTGTAGACAATGGTGAACTTGAGGAAGGTTGCAAGGGGAAGAGAGCTGCTGCACTAGAAGAGGATGTTAGAGTATGAGGAATAGAAATATGAGATGATGAAGGTACCTGAGGGAGAGGTGGTAAGGGAGAAGGAGTGATAACCACGGGAGAGTAAGCTTCTGACGGCAAGACTGAGGAGAATTGTGTAGGGTTGTCGAATGGAAAAGTTTCCTCATCAAAAACCACATGACGTGACAAATAAACTCGTCCATTTGACATATCATAACAGCGATAGCCCTGATGATGAAGTGAGTAACCAATGAAAACACATTTTTTTGAACGAAATTCCAATTTATTTTTATTATAAGGGCGTAAATAGGGAAAGCAAGCACAACCGAAAACACGAAGACATAAAAAAGAGGGCTTGCGACTATACAATTTTTCATAAGGCGAAATATAATTCAATTGGCGTGCTAGAAGACGGTTAATTAAATAAACTGAGGTGTTGAAAGCATCCACCCAAAAAGAAGAAGGCATTTTAGCAGTGGCAAGTAAAGTAAGACCCATGTCAACAATATGGCGTTGTTTCCGTTCAGCAGCACCATTTTGTTCAGGAGTATGAGGGCATGTTAACTGGTGCTCAATACCATTATTAATTAAAAATTGTTGAAATTCCTTACTCATAAATTCACCCCCGCCATCAGTTTGGAAAGATTTTATCTTATAAACAGTATGGATAAATAGAAGATTTTCAACAAGCAATTTAAATTTTTGAAAATAAGAAAAAGCTTCATGTTTAAATCTCATAGGAAATATCCAAGTATAACGAGAGTAATCATCAAGAAATATTATAAAATACTTGGAACCCTTAACAGAGACAATTGGTGAAGTCCAAACATCACAATGAATCAATTGAAGAGGACAAACTGAAACTGATGGAGACAAAGCAAATGGTAATTTAGTGCTTTTGCCCAATGGGCAAGTAGGGCAAAAACTAGGGAACTTAGAATCCTTAATAGGAATAGAGGACATATTTTTTTTAAAAATTGCAGGAGATAGATGACTGAAACGCTGATGCCACATAAATGAAGAGGTTCGTTGTCCAAATAATGCCACGTTCTTGAAAGGAAACTTCGACAAACCCACACGAAACGGATACAATCCATTCTCACTCTTGCCGTGGAAAAGCGTCTTCCCCGTGGATAGATCCTTCACAAAGAAATCAGTAGGAGTGAAAATGAAGTAGCAATGATTATCACAACAAAAGCGATGAACGCTCAGTAGATTAGTAGAAGCAGAAGGACAATGCAACACAGAATTTAAAGGAAATTGAGACACGAAACCGGAACCAATATGCTTTATAGACAAACCTGCACCATTACCAACCGCGACTTGGTCTTGGCCAATATATTCTGTGGAGAGGCTCAAATTAGCTAAATCATTGGTGATGTGTGACGATGCGCCACTGTCGGTATACCATGTAGGGGACCGTGCATTAACCACAGGAGAGGCAGCCATCATCGCATGAGATTGTGGATAGCGGCCTTCGGAAAAAGGAGACTTGAAACAATTTGCGGTAGAATGACGATGATCACCACAATAGTTACAAATATTAGAGGAAGATGGAGCATCCGCAGCATGGTTGGGAAGATAAGAAGAGCGACGAAGACCAGCATTTGGTGTAGGAAGAAGTCCTCGATTCTGAAACGAGCCACGACCGGATCCACCATGAAACAAACCACTGTTTGAACCACCACGACGACCAACAAAAGGATTACCAGCACCGCGACCTTGAAAAAAGCCACGACCTTGAAAACCACCACGACGGAATGAGAATGTATGACCATTTCCTTGGTGAAGTGTGGTTCCACGACCAGGATTAGGAGTGGAGCCAGTAGGGGCAAAGAGAGCTGTAGTGGTGTGATCAGGATTGAAAGTAGGGCTATAGTCGTCCATACGGCTTTCAGCGCTCAAGAGCAAAGCAACCATATCGTCAAGACTCATAGGATTTTCTCTTGCTTGAACCGAAGTAACTATACTTTCGAAAGCAGGACCAACACCATTCAAAATTAGTTCCATAAGATCATCGTCATCAACAGGTTTTCCCGCAAGAGCCAATTGATCAGCAAAGTTAGTTAATTTATCAACATAGTCTGTGATGGACATGTTACCTCTTTTAGTGGACTGCATCTGGTGCTTAAGTTGAAGAACACGGGTGCGAGATTGAGAAGCAAAACGTGTTTTCAGAGTATCCCAATCAGCTCGGGATGTGTCACAGGTTGCGACGATGGAAAGCACATTGGGTGTCAAAGTTGAGTTAATCCAACTCAACAATTGTTGGTCCTGTCGCTGCCAAGTTACGTACTCGGAATTCAGAGTAGTAGTATTCTCAAGAAACTTGGTTGGACATGTTTTTGTACCATCAACATAGGCAACAAGATCATTACTTTTAAGTAAGGGATTAAACTGGGCAAGCCACAACATGTAATTGGTTCGATCAAGTTTGATGGAAACCAGATAGGAAATATTAGGAAGGGAGCTGGTAAGAAGAGAAGAAGAAGCAGCCATGGAAGCGGAAGAAAATTTGAGAAGAAGAGAAGGCAGAAAAAAAAAGAAGAAAAAAAAAAAAATACAGTCGCGAGCTTGCTGGGTTAGAGGAAGGAGGAAACAGATGCAGGAGGTTTTGTCGTTAGACAAATGGCTCCGATACCATAAAGAATATTGTCTTTGATGACTTATATTTTGCTTACCAATGCTGCAATGGCAGCATGGTTTATATACAGTTTGCATATACACGCATGCAATAAACAACAATAAAGGTGGCAGAAACTAAACAACAATAAAGGCGTCAGAAGCCATGTGATTGTCTGGCTGGGAGTATTCCTTCTGTTGTCCAGGTTGTACAGCAGCTAGTGGGATTATTAGTGGACAGCATGGGATTATTAGTGGACAGCATTAGCTTCATCAATTTTCACTGTCATGTGTACTTTCTATATTCAGCAGTAATCTTCTCAAATTAATTATGTGTAATTTCCTGCAGGGCGATCAAGAACTCCCTGTATGATCCGAAGTACGAAGCCATGGGGTTACCCATTGATCCGCATCTGCGAATGTTTCTTGCTCAGCAGAGACGTGAAAATGGTGAGTATTCTCATTAAGTTCTACAGTAATCAGGGTTTATACGTACCAATTAATTAAGTTCAAAAATAGCTAAAAACAAATATATTAATATATTAAGCTTTATATTTTTGTGGTTGCAGGGGGAGAATGATAAGCCATAAGAGCAATGCGGGACAAAACAATAAGAGTTTAATTGCTATATTTTTGCTGGAGCCGCAGTTGCAGAAAAGTTGTCGTCTGATTTTTATTTAGTAGTAATAAAATGAAGAACCCCGGAAAGGGATGTGAGACCCAATATCATATACATTGGTGTTCTGGAAACTGTATTTGCATTGCATGGTTTTTATTGGTATTTTCGGATGACATATTAAGTTGAGTTTTGGTTAATTAATTATTTTGGTTATTCGTGTGAATATTTGATTGCATGTTTAATTTGCATAACAAATAGTCATCTTGCATCTATAATTCAGAACGTACGTATGCATGGTGATTTTTTTGCAATGTTAAATGCATTACGTGGTTGATGATCAACAAGTGAGTTATACTTTTCTGTGTACAATGTTGAATAATAGTGTTCTTAGTAATAATTAGTGTTTTTAGCCCCTTTCTGGGACTGGTGATAGTCTCTTTATAATCATTAGGGACATATCATTAGGTAGTGGCCTTTTTGGTTGTGAAGATAAACACATTTTTTTTCATTTTTTTTGCACATTTCTGCATAATTTCGCCGATTAGTCCGTTTGATTTATTTGATTTAATATTTATAAATAAAGAGGAGTGAGTGAGAATTTCAATATAATATGTGAAAATCACTTCTTTTTTCATATATAGAGTGAGAAGTTAGTTTCCACATTTTCAATTATAATATTCAAACAGTAAATATTTGTTAATTTAAGTGGATGGACAAATAAGTCCCGATGAGGGTATACCAACATTATCCTTCTAAATTTTACTCTACAAAATATTTTTTTTTAAAAAAATTCGAATGCGGAGTAAGGAACACATCCGTTCTAGCCATTTTAGCCACCGTGGCCTTTGCAATAAATTATTTAATTTTGGTTTGTTTCAAAACAAGACAACAGATTAGTGCCTTAGGTACCGTTTGGTACGTGGGACAGGACGGAATAGAGTGGGATAAGGCGTTCCGTCCCACGTTTGGTGCGCCTAAAACGGGTGGAACGAGCTGTTCCACGGGATGAGTTTTGGGTGAATTTTCGTTCCACCTCACCCCCCTGGAACGACTCGTTCCACATCCGTGGAACACAAAACTATAACCTCTCCGTCTCCTTCTTCTTCCTCCTTGTTTCCATCCGAAGGCATCTTTGCTCCCGCTCCGTTCCGTTCCGTCCTGTCCTGTCCCGTCCCGTCTGCATACCAAACGATACCTTAATGACAAGAATATTTTGACTTTGAGACAGGACAATGAAACCGAATTATGGGTGGTTGAGAAGATACCGAATCCGGACGCAATTGGATTTTAATGGGCGGGTATCTAACCGCGAACCCAGCCAAAAGATACTCTCTTGCCAACTTCTTGTTGCGCTTGAAAACGGCCATATTTGGCCTCTGGATTATCATCTTCTTCTTCCTCCTCCTCCCTTCCTCTCTTCCTAAACCTCCAATCCGGACGGCTGAAGGGACACCGCCAATGGCCGCTGCCGCCACTATTCCTCTGCTGCAGTTCGTCCCCGCCAAAACCTTCCAGGCCAAGCTCCACTCCAACGGGCTTCGACCCACCAAACAGAGAGGTCCATTTCTCCTAAAAGTTCCGATCTTTAAGCTTATTTTTGCTTAATTCGTACCTTTTTTAGCTGATAAGTTTGGTGGGTTTTGCAGGAAGGTTTGGGTTGTCCACGATTACATGCTCCACTTCTAATGGCAGAGAGCCTGATTCTGTCGACATCGGTGTGAAGACCGAGGAACGGTTGCTGGAAGAGAAGCGGCGCGCCGAGCCTTCTGCTCGGATTGCCTCAGGAGAATTCACAGTGGAGAAATCTGGGTAAATGATTAGTAGTGATTGAAATTCTGCGTTTAGTTTTGATCTGTTTTGGAAGTTTCAGCTGCTTTCGATCAAATTTGCTTAGTAGTTTGTTTAATGAATTTTGATTATACTAAATTATAGCAAAAGCAAGGTGTATAAGTTCAATTTTACTTAGATGTTATGTATTTGGTGGTGAAAAGTCGAAAACTTTTTTTGGTGTTCTTAGTTGTCTGAAGAAAGTCTATTACTTTCTTTTGTTGGATTTGTGGAAGTAGATTATTTTCTGGGGAACCTTTACTTTTGTATTATTATACATCCACATTTGTGTTTATGCATTCGTAACTCTGAGTCTCTTGAATGTTGTAATTAGTTTTCCATCTCAATTGAAGAGCGGTTTGTCGAAGGTTGGTGTTCCTACGGGGATACTAGATTTCTTGTTCAGCTGGGCTGATGCACCTGAAGACTATCCAAAAATTCCAGAGGCAAAAGAAGCGATCAGTGCCATTCGAAGTGAGGCCTTTTTCATCCCACTATATGAGCTTTACCTCACATATGGTGGAATTTACAGGCTGACGTTTGGACCAAAGGTTTTTATTTCTAATTTAGACCTCAAACTTAATGCATTGTTCCGATTTAAAAAGTTGCTATTCTCAGTGGATTACTTGTTGATTCTTGCTGCAGTCCTTTTTGATAGTTTCTGATCCGGCGATTGCCAAACATATATTAAGGGAGAATTCAAAGGCTTATTCAAAGGTTAATCAATTTGTTAATTTATTTTCCTGTCCCCTCTCTCTCTCTCTCTTTCTCTCTCTCCCCCCCTCTCTCTCTCCCTCTCTCAATTAATAGATACTTTGTGCACAGGGAATCTTGGCAGAAATTCTAGAATTTGTCATGGGGACTGGTCTCATTCCAGCAGACGGTGAAATATGGCGTAGACGGCGACGTGCTATAGTTCCTGCATTGCATCAGAAGGTAGTTTGTTCTTATCCGTTCTATTTCAGTTGCACCTTGTCAATCTTGTGGAAAAATGTCTCTGTTTTCATAAATTCAATGTTTCCAATAGCAAAACCATCGGGCAAGGCATCCCCAGGACAAAACCTCTTTTAAAATTGCATATCTATATTTGTAGTACAGGGGAAAAGTTGGATATTAAACATGACCAAGATCTCTGATATGGAAACCGGAATTAGAATGATTCCGAGAAATTCAATTGTTACTTGCATGAGAAGGTGTTGTGCACCTTGAAATTCTGATGCCAGGCATTCAGTTTTTCTCTAGAATGGCAACTCCTCCAAATTGTTCCTTGCAGTTTCTAAGATTAAAATATTGTATACGGTAACCAATCTTCAAAAGTTTGAAGAGCGTACTGATTTTGTTCATATATTAAAAATAATGCTCTTTCTTTATAACAAACACACATGATTATTAAGAAAACTGCACATAAGAATCTTATGAGCTTGTTCATTTTCTCATGCAATTTGAAGCTACCTCACTGTAAATGTAAACCTTGACACGTGACATAGGAACTATTTGTAACTTTCGTTTAATTGATCAATTCTTATTGTTGATATCTATTTTCTTATTTTGTAACTGTAGTATGTAACAGCTATGATTAATCTCTTCGGAGAAGCTACAGACAGGCTTTGCCAAAAGCTAGATGCTGCTGCATCTGATGGGGAAGATGTAGAGATGGAGTCACTTTTCTCCCGTTTGACACTGGATATCATTGGCAAGGCACTTTTTAATTATGATTTTGATTCATTAACAAATGACACTGGGATCGTCGAGGTACTCCTTTCCATTCCTTTTGTCTTAGTTCCAGTTATACGAGGTTCTTTCCTGTTTCGCATCCACTTATCTTCAATGATTCTCATGATCATTTATTGGTGTCAATCTATTTTGGCTAGAGCAGGCTGTTTACACTGTCCTGAGAGAATCAGAAGATCGTAGTATTTCACCAATACCAGTATGGGAGATCCCAATATGGAAAGACATTTCACCACGACAAAGAAAAGTCTCAACAGCCCTCAAATTAATTAATACTACACTGGATGATTTGATAGCAATTTGCAAGGTAAAGCCATCTCAATTGTTTGGCAAAACATGTTTCTGATCACACTCACACGTATGTATTTTCCTTCAAGATCATACATGGCTGGGCAAGGCTGCTAATCTGGTGCATTATTGCTTTATTTTTCATTTTTCATCTGTCATCTGTCATCTGCAGAGAATGGTAGACGAAGAAGAGCTACAGTTTCATGAGGAGTACATGAATGAACAAGATCCTAGTATTCTCCATTTCCTTTTGGCATCTGGCGATGATGTATGTAACCACAAACTATCAGACATGCTCGTCACTAGCTCATATGGTTGAACATTTTGCTCCACTGTTTGTAGGTTTCTAGCAAGCAACTCCGTGATGACTTGATGACAATGCTAATAGCTGGACATGAAACATCAGCTGCAGTCTTAACATGGACGTTTTATCTTCTTTCCAAGGTAGCAAATTTGACGCTTGGTAATGGAACTAATTTCTCAATTTTATATTCTTTAGAACATCGTAATACGGATTTTTTTACTTGAAGTGCATAAATACAACAACTTGTAAATCTCGGGTGCTTGCTAAATTTTTTACTGGCTGCAGGAACCTAGGGTCATGGCCAAGCTTCAAGAGGAGGTATGTTAATGTCTTAATATTAATGCATCCATATTTTTTCAAGAAGAATCGATAGGAGTCATAAATACTTTAGCCTATATCATACTGTTTCTTTTTAATTATAACACTTCATGTTCTTAGGTTGATTCCGTTCTGGGCGACAGATTTCCAACCATTGAAGACATGAAAAAACTCAAGTATGCAACTCGAGTGATTAACGAAGTAAGCAGATCATCTTTTCTCAGAATGACTAGAAGGCTAACCTTCTGATTAATTTTCAATACGATTGATTGTTTTTGGTTTGACCTTCCTTCTTCCTATGTAGTCCTTGAGGCTTTACCCACAACCACCAGTGCTAATTCGTCGTTCTCTTGAGGATGACAAGCTTGGAGACTTCCCTATTAAAAGGTCATACCTGGGATCTGTTGATATATTCTTTCTTAAACGAGCATATTATTTTTCAAAAGAAAATTTTCTTCCTTGATAGTGTGAAATTATCGTACCTAGCATTCACGGTTTTTTTTTGGGTTTCATGTATGGATTATTTGATACTATTGGAGAAGCTTGCTTTTAGAAAAACACATACATTGAATATTACTATGCAAAAACTAATTCCTTAATTATATTTTCATTTACAGGAATGAGGATATATTCATTTGTACTTGGAATCTGCATCGCAGTCCAAAACAATGGGATGATGCAGATAAGTTTTATCCGGAAAGATGGCCATTAGATGGACCCAATCCAAATGAGACGAACCAAAATTTTCGGTAATTTTTCTCTCTGCCTCTTGCATGAATCGGCTTCATGTCGCAAGATACTGTCTGGTATCATTAAACCTTTAAATGTGAACATACAACAACCACCACCACCAAGCCTTAGTGGGGTCGGTTGTATGACTGGAATGCCATTGCTCTCGGTTTTAAATGTGACATAAAATTATAAAATGGGCTACTACTGCAAATGTTAAGTTTCTTAAGTTACGTCTGAAGTTATTCTGTTTTGGAGCTAACGGAGGACTTGGCATAACACCCGACCACAGTGGCGTTCTAGGATTCATACAACTGACCCCACTTAGTGGGATAAGACTTTGTTGTTATTATTACTTGAAGTTATTCTGTGCTATCTTCGTTGAGATGGGATTGAGGATTAGATTTTCTCTTGAGGTTTCATGTAAAGTATCTATGTCTTTTTACAGATGAATGACTCTGGTAGTTATTGTTTCAGTTACTTGCCCTTTGGTGGAGGACCACGGAAATGCGTAGGTGACATGTTTGCCACATTCGAGGTAATGTAAATATTTGAACTTGGTGAATGAGAAACACTTACTTTTGCATGCTTCTCACGATGACCGTTTACAAACTTTCACGTTGCTGATTGCCAGACTGTTGTAGCTCTTTCGATGCTTGTTCAACGATTTAACTTCCAAATGGCACTAGGCGCTCCCGAGGCAAGTATCCCTGTGTCGTTTCGTGCGTGTATTATTTATAGCCTAACCGGAGCTTTTCGAAGCGTGATTCTTAAACACGGTAGTTGTTGGTGGTGTTGTGAAGAACCACAAGGAGTTTTTTATGATTCTATCTAACGAATGGTTCTCCGAGCAGGTCAAGATGACAACGGGAGCCACCATTCACACGACGGAAGGGTTGAGGATGACAGTCACTAGGAGGATAAAACCTCCGATAGTTCCCACATTGGAGACGCCTTCATTTGTAGTGGACACGCCCGGCGGTGTCCCAAAAGGGGATTCTTTAGTTGGTCAGGAAGGTGAGGTTTCTTCTGCTCATCCTTGATTATTTTACGTTCTGATGTGTTTGATGTGCTTCGGTTAAATCTTACGTTCGACGATGTGAGGTCTGTAGATAATGCTATAAATTGAGAGGGCGGTCGTGCCACAGAAAAGGGTTGCGAAACTTAGAAAGAAAATGTGTTTGTATAGTGCATTTTAAGCATATTCAACTCATCAATATAGTTCTTAATCAGCATTGTTGGTAAAGTCCCGCAACGAGTCATCGCGCTCTGTAAATCTGGCAATCTACTTTGTTTCTCATATGAATGAGGATCATTTGCTCGGAATTCTCGACGAACTGGAGGACTTACTCCAGTAGTTAGCTAACTTGACGAAACATACTGATGAACGTATCAAATGTCACCTGATCCTAGTCTATCTGAAGCTACTACATTTTAGCAGATGCTAAGTTAAATTTCAAGCGAGAGCCAACAGCCAGAACCTGCCTAGTAGCAACTGAACCCACCCGAGGAACTCGAACACACAAATTTTATGCCAGAAAGCAATCAGAACTCAGCCAAAAACCAACCCACAACCTGAAGAAGCAATCCAATGCAGAGAGAGCAAGCAGCAGCCAAGCCGATAAGGAAAATCCTATCAACCAGGAAACTAGGAACCCTAAATCGTCCAGTAAATTTAAGTAACAAATAAACATAAAAATGAAAGTATATCCTAATTTATCCAGGAATATCAAACCAAACTCTACGAAGGAGTTCCGACAACACGAGGATGAATGTGTGAACTATTTATATCAAATATAAGATTGATTTGTCATCAGTTAATCTCAAAACAGAACAAGTACATTGATTTGTTATTACGAACAAGTATTCTACTATTGCAAGCGAAAAGATACTAACATGCTTTCGATGGAGAAGGTGAGGCAATGGAGGTGGTGTAACGTTAAAGAAACCTACACTTACCATGTGTGGGAATAGCCAAAACATCTCCTGATAGATAATAACCCTTTTCTAGCTGGCAATGACTGATCGGGTTTGCCATCATTGAATTTATTGCAAGGAAAGTGCCTATGAAAGGCCTTCACTGCTCCAGTGACCCCGTCTTCGTTATCCATGGCCTTCGCAATTTCTACGGCACACTCTTTAACCTTTCAATGGAGAAGTTATGTACTTGTTACACTACTGCGTGTGCGGGTGTGAGAATTTTACATGAAAAAATGACAATTCAAAGCATCGACATTTGTGAATCACTTGAGGTTAGAAAAGAAAACGGTAAATACCTTTGGATCTAACATAAAGCGTATGGCATCAACCAACTTGTCAAGCGAGAATTCCTCAACCGGGATGGGTGCAGGACCTACACCTCTGGCATGCACCCTCTCACCCCAAAATGGCTGGTCCCCGAAGAATGGTATAATTGTAGTCGGACACTAAAAAGAACACAAGAGTATCACCCATATATAAGCCACTAAATCATTCACAAACATAAGATTCCCCAAGAATAGTATTATCAGTTACCGCAGCTTTCAGACCAGCAGCAGTTGTTCCAGCACCACCATGATGTACCTAAAATTTCCATATCCAATTGAAACCAAGTTCATTTGGAAAGCAAACAAAGTACACGCAAACGCTAAACCAAGGGGGAAAACCAACGACAAAAAAAGTGTGTCCAGCTTATGCATGACAAATGACAACAGACTGCAAAGGAGATACCATTTCAGCACAACTGTGAGAGAAGAGAATGACGTTGTGCACACCGCGCAGTGAAATCTCAAACAATCAAAATGAGTCTAAAAGCAAATTAGAATTTACCACAGCAGAGCATCGTTTGAATAGCCAATCATGGGGGCAATTGTCCACCAAGTACACAGAATCACTTGGTTCTACCGCTGGAAAGACAAATATATAATGGTTTTCAGATGTAAAGAAGCAACAATGTGCTTGTGAAAACCATAGATATAATATTATATGTATATATTTATCTTGTTTTATTAAAGAATCAAGACTTACAATTACCAAGGCCACCCCAGCCTCTGTTGATAATGCCTCTCTGTCCAGTTATTTCCAGAGCTTGAAGAATAATATCGGTCATTTTCTCCGGTTCTTGAAGAGGCTGTTACAATACAGCAACAAAGGGAAAACATTAGCATGTAGCAAGACAATTTAATAAATGTTCAATCAACTGACCTTAACTATACAATTCACGGGTATCCTCTGCATTAGAAATGTCTCATTAATATCAGATATGGAACAACTAAGCAAAGTGGACAATTTGTCATGAATAGAACCCCCACAGCCTCTTGGTTGGGGGGGACCAACATGATGGCGATCACTCGGTGGTGATGTGTGGTTTTGGCTATTACGGTTTCATTGGAATTAAACAAGTAGTTTTTTAGTGTATGGAGGAAACAAAATGAATAGAAAAAGCTTCAAAGAAAAAACTCACCAGGCTACCAAATCCAATATAGACAGGCTCGTCACCAGCTTCAAGCCACTTCACAAGTGGCTCTGGGGGTTCATAATTTGAAGCAAGGTCAAGAAAACAAAACCCAACAACATCAATCTTTGGTCCCCAATCTGCCAGACAAGTGAAAACCAAAGCATATTAGCAAATAATCAGCATACTGTGTTCTCATTTGGTCAAGCTAGTATATTTCTACGCTATCAAATCAAATTCCAGGAGGCTTGTGTAATAATATTAGCACACTATTTCTGGAACAAGAGGCCCATGTATCATGACAAAGCTTATCTAGTTCGCAACCACTATGAGTATTTTGAAATGACCATGTATCTCTATCATATCTTCAGCAAGAAATTCTAACCAATTAATTTTCCATTATGACATTCAATATCAGTTCATTTAACATCGAAGAATCTGTGACTTCATATCAAGTCAATACATGCAAAGTTTTCATCTGAAAGAAAAAGATTTAAAATATACGACCTTTAGGTTTGGGAACAAGATGAGGACTCCATATATACCCATAGGGCACGTCAGGAGGAGAACTATAGTTTCCACTTAAATATGTGATGGGTCTCAGCTTCAGCATTCTCTTCCTAAACTCATTTATCATGTCTTGAATTCCTAGCCAAATTAATGCATCGACTATTTGATACGATAGCTGGAAAGAAAAAAAAAATCTGTTTAATTACATAATATAGGCCTGGCAAACAAAAGCATCAATATAATCACAATCAGTAAGGTAGAAAAGGATATCATATGAGACTCACTCTATATCCAATTGGTTGCTTGACACGAGATAAAGGATGGGGGAATTCACTTGTCGGCCTGATAAAAGGTAAATAATTATCAAGTGATTGATCAAACAACAAAGAATATTTCATGATTTGCTGCTTTTCTCTCTTTTATCAGTACGTTTAAAGTACATATATATGCAATGAATAGTCCATATACCGAATAATCAACTGTGTGTGGTTGAGAATTATGTCACACCAAAATGGACAATGGACGATGAAATTGATATGCAACAAGATAATCATTGAGCAGAATATATCAGCATTTGATTTAACCCAGGAGACAACACTTACGTCCACGGCATTGTGAAAAATATATGAAGCGGTACTTTTAGTGCCTCAGCGACATGAAAGTGCCCTGGACAAGTGTTTTGCCAAGTTAGGAGTCTACTAAATGATTTCAAACAACATAAATATTCATTCTTCCTTGGATATAAAGTAAACCATGCAGATAATATATAAAGATCTTCTCGTAATTGTTATCTCCAAAGAACATAGGCATGGGAGTTTTGGAGCATTTCAAGTGGTTGAGGCTATGATCCCATGCATCCATCACCATTGTCAGTGGTAGATGCCTTAAACACATCAATATGTGATGAAAGATTCTTCAATTATTTCAACGATAATAAAAACCACAAACACACAAACACCTTGTGCTCTTAGAACTTAAAGCCAAATATTGCGCGGCAAATTCAACTTTTTGAAGAATTCCATTGATACTTGAAAACCCAAAAAAATACAATAAGATGATGAAATCTAACCGTAGGCTGGTGGGTTGGAAATTATTGCGTCTGCTTTAAATGGAACTTTGGAATCGGGATCAGGTTCCTTGCATGCAGGAAGTAAAGAAAAAATTATTTCCTTTAACTGATGTCGCTGAATTGATATTTCCGAAGGTCCTGATGGCAAGAAACCTTTGTTCTTGACCATATCTGTAAAGAAACAAATGCATTGCATCAATACAAAACCCGTAATAAGACGGGCATGTTACATTTGTGTTTTTTTTTTCTTTTTGTTAAGGAACATACAAACAAATGATCCTGAATCTTATGTGTTTATATTTCCAAGATTATTTCGTGATGATCCAAACAAGGAGAACAAGGTACATGAAAATTACACCCTCAATGTCTAAATAAGTTTGCAAAATAAGAATTTTAGCAATTACCAAATGATTAAATAACCAGACCAAAAGGCAAAAACTCATCATTAAAGTATGCAAGGCACCGAAAAAGAAAACAAATTCTGCACTTACAACCAGCAAGAACTTTTGGATCTCCACCTAAAGGATAGAACTCCAACCCAGTGGTAAGGACAAAATCTTTGAAATTTGCATGAGTTGCTAGCCTAACCCTATGGCCATATTCCTGCAAGCAAACACATCCATCAATTCACATAAAGTAAGGGATAAGCTTCGCAAGAAGAGCTATATTTTCTTTTCACTCATCGCCTCTGAAATTTCCATAATGAAAAGTCAAATTTTCAAAGTACTCAACTAAAAATTATATCTATTTATGCTTATATGAACACAACGCGCATAAGAAAGTAAATGAACGTGAGCAAATCCAAAGCGTTGCACTGAATCCAGAAATCAATGTCGTGGAACACTTCTCACAATAACGAACAGGTACAAACCAAGAAATAAATCGAAAAACGACTGAAATTTCACTGAAACAACATCAATTGTCATCATAAAATTAATCACCAGCAGAGAACACTAAGAAACCCGAACACGAGCATATATCCAGCAAAAGATCACAAATGATGTCAACATTGCTAAGTAACTAATTACACGTAAAATCATGAAACATTTTACTGATAAGTTCTAAATAGCTAAAAGCAAATCAATGCAAGACCTGCAAACGTTTTCCAATGGCAACAAACGGCTGCACATCTCCTCGGGTGCCGACAATAAGCATTACAATTTGCAACGGAGGAATATCTCGAACTTCAGCTTCTGTTTCGCCGAAAGCTTCTGCACCAGAAGCTGCTTCACTGTGAGCAGCTCCAGTTCCGAAATCCAGATACTGTGGCTTAATATCTCCCGGAACGTCAAATTGCACCGTTCCGTCATCTTTCACTGTTGCCAGCTGCTTTATATATTTCCGCTGCAGAATTTCAAAGAAGTTCCAATTAAATCCTAGAAATTTCAAGTAGTAAATTCTAAAAATATTAAATTTGAAAAACTTAAAAAATTTTAATTCAGTACCTTTTTTCTAAAAGGAGTTCTTTGATCGAAGAGCTTGGCGAGAGTCACAGACAACGCCTGGTTCTGACTCAATCTTGAGCTCGCAGTGAGTTGACTCGAACCGGACGATGTACGGACGGCGGATGATGATTCTCCGGAATTTCTCACTGTTTGCACATCCCTCTCCAACTTCCCTACGAAATCCACATTTTTCCACAAATTCGAAACCAAAATTACGAAAAAGACAATGCTTATGAAGAAGAAGACTAAGAAGGCAACGACGGCACCTGAGGAAGCGGTGGCATATTCGTCATTAGGATTGGGAGGGACTTCGGCTTTGAAATAGACGGACATGTCGCTGGAGCTGCCGGAATGGCTCCGGCGGTCGTCGGCGGAGGACTCCATCATGGATTCGCAGCGAGAGATAGATTCTCTCTCGAGGTTTGGCGATAAATGGGGAAGGTACCGGAATGTTTTTTCTGCCTCGAGTTGTTGGAGCAGTCGGAGATGTCACGTGGAGGGAAAAGAGTTGGAATTGCCTACTTGACACGTATCCTAACGAGAGGGCGCCAAATACAGTATTAAACCCGACTTAACCACCGACCAAACCGGGAAAAATGGCTCGTATTTTGGAAACTTTAACAAAAAGTTTAGTATTATTTATTTTAACGAAAAATTATATTTTTATACTAAAAAATTAATTTTGATACTATTCACTTTACCTTTTATTTTGTCCTTATCGTTAAAAGTTAAAATACAAGGTTTTCAAATCATTTTCATTAGTTTTCTTAAAAGAGAAAGTGACGAAAAGGGAAAAATAATGATAAGGACTTTAATTTTTTAGTGTAAAGATGTGGTTTTTCATTATAGTAAACAGTACTGTGAGTTTTTCGTTAGATTTATTATTATTATTTTTTCTTCAGAATACTTCATTTTAATCTTTAATAAATATGACTTTTGGATTAAAACTATGAATAAGATCAAAATCTAATTTTAGTCTCTTGATACATTAATAACCTCATTTATTAATTATATTTTGATTTTTAATTATTTCTCTTTTCCTTCCTAATTTTTAATGTATTAATTTTATTTCATAATAATTTTTATTTTCATTTCATTTATCGTAATATATTTTATTGTAAACATTTAGATAAATTAATTTTTGTTATACAATATATTTCCATGTACTTTGTTTTTTTTATTTAGGTACATTAATACATATCGGTGCATACATTTAGGTACACACATTTCGGTATATACATTTCGATACAAACATTTAGGTATATTAATTCAATATAATACATTTCGGTACACATATTTAGGTACATTAATTTAATATAATACATTTTTGTGCATATATTTTGGTATATATATTTCAGTACTAACATTTAAATACATTAGTTCAATATAATACATTTCGGTACACACATATAGGTACATTAATTGAGTCTTTTAAGTTTGAAGAATGTTAAATAAAATTAATAAATTAAAAACTCTTTTTTGGTAAAAAAAAAAAAATTTAAAATTTGTATATTAATAACTTTAAATATTTAGTGTACTGTATTCAATTGAGATTTTGAGTGATTTTAATTCTTTTAATGAATCTAGGGGTATTCAATTAGGATTTTAAGTGATTCTCTGAAATTCAAAGTGTATTCAATTAGAATTTTAAGATAGTTTATTTAAATCCTTAGAAATCCGGGTGTATTCAATTAGGATTTTAAAGAAGTTTATAACATTACATGTGTATTCAATTAGAAATTGATTTTTAAAGAATTTGAGAAAGTTGAGGAATTAAAGAGAATTAGAGAGATTTCGTAGTGTATTTTAAGCATCCATAAATCTCACCTCTCCCTAAAAGATTTTGAGAGAATTAGATCAAAATTTTATATGGAATCTATACAAATCAATTAAACTCTATAAAAATCCATTAAAGTCTTTCAAATTCTCAATTGAATACATCGCCCTTAATGTGAGACATTAAATAAAATACTCACCAATTATTTCGAACTAAAAATACATTAAGGGATTATAATCAATATGTAATCTAACACTAGATTTATCTTAAATTTCAAATTTTCTTAAAGGATTAAAGTTAAAAAGTCCTTTTTTTTCTTACCGCGAATCCGGGTAGGATTAAATGATGGGAGCGTCACGGGTCCGATTCAAACCCGATTGAATGGGGATTCAAATCCTCAGAAGTGAGAGAGAGAGTGAGTGAGAGTGGCTCCAAGCACGCCACGTGTATTAACGGCGCACTCAGCACCCATAGCCAAACGCCTACCGCTTGTTCTTCTCTCTCTGCTCTGTACACTCTGCAACTTGCCCTCTCACTCTCAGTCGAGGCCTCGAACAATGGCGGCCGAATCCATAGCAAGGCTACCGTGGACAATCTCCTCCTCCGTCGACCACCGCCTTCCGCGGCGCGGAGGTTTATTCTGTGCCTCTCACAGTCACACCTTGGCAGCTCCAGCTAGAAATTGCGTCGTGGCCAGATACTCCTCGACGCAATCCGCTCTGCTGCTCTCCAAGAGCTCGCTTCGGAAATCCCTGCCACCGCTAAAGGCGTTGGTGGCGTCGGAAACTTTGGATATTGCAACGACGCCGATCAACGGCGATGATAAAGTCGGAGTCTTGCTGCTTAACCTCGGTGGGCCCGAGACTCTCGACGACGTCCAGCCCTTCTTGTTTAACCTCTTCGCCGACCCGGTAACTTCCTCGGGCTTTTATTTTCGGGATTTTTTGAGTTTAATTTCTGAATTTAGTAACTTTAAAGTGTGTGAATTTGAATTTAGTAAATTTTAAGTGTGTGAATTTGAATTTAGTAACTTTAAAGTGTGTGAATTTGAATTTAGTAAATTTTAAGTGTGTGAATTTGAATTTAGTAACTTTAATGTGTGGATTTAAATTGAAACTTATTGTATTGGGTAGTGATTTTGAATGTGTGTGGAAAAATGGGCAGGATATCATTAGACTGCCAAGGTTGTTTCGGTTTCTTCAGAAGCCATTGGCGCAGTTTATATCCGCACTGAGGGCGCCAAAGAGTAAAGAAGGCTACGCCTCCATTGGTGGCGGCTCTCCTCTGCGACGAATAACTGATGCACAGGCATGAACTCTCTAACTTTCTCTTCACATTGACCTCAAGTTCTGTTAAATAACTTAAATTGCATGCATATCGTAGAAAGTGTAGCGCTTTGAGCTTGATGGAAATGCTGTCTAATCTGAATTTCATTTGGTTCTCTTTTCTTCATTCAGGCAGAAGAGTTGAGGAAGGCCCTTTATGCGAAGGATGTCTCGGCAAAAGTGTACGTGGGAATGCGTTATTGGCATCCATTTACTGAAGAAGCTATAGAAGAGGTATTTTGGTATGCTTTCATCTTGATTTTCGATGTATCTGTCAATGATATCAGAGTTATGTACTTATTATAGTTTACGTTGTCTTGTACAATAAACAAATATATAGTTCTTGTTGAATCATTCCACTTCAATTTTTGCTTCACAAATTACTTGAGACATGCTCTTCTGTCTTTAACTATGGTGCCACTTAATAATTATGGTTGTTCCGCACTGTTGCCAAGTCTTGGGTTAAGTCCACAGGTAACATGCAAATGTGTTATGAGATTTAGATTTTTGATTGGGGTTAAAAGTTCATGGATCTGGTTATTGATTTTAAAAATATGTTGTAGATAAAAAGAGATGGAATTACAAAACTTGTTGTCCTTCCACTTTATCCGCAATTTTCAATATCGACTAGTGGTTCAAGCCTTCGGCTCTTGGAGAGTATATTCCGGTGATGTCTAACTCTAACTATGTTTTCCCATATCAGTGCCTCAAATTATAATCTTTAAACTGACCCGATAAGTTCATCAGGGAGGATGAATATCTTGTCAACATGCAGCACACAGTTATACCATCTTGGTACCAGCGTGAAGGGTACATAACAGCAATGGCAAATTTGATTGAAAAAGAGCTTCAGCGTTTTGACAGCCCTGAGAAGGTACTGTTAAATCCTTCTTTTTTGCATTGATTTTCATGTCTCTAAGTGAGTTACTTATCCTGCATTTTGAACTAAATGAAAGAAAAACTACCTCATAGGGTTTTACAATTCTCATGGCAGACCAAAGGTTCCTTTAATATCTATTTAGTGGGGTATATTGGGAATTGTCTTATTATCCCATGTTTGCTCATAAGTTTTCAAACAAGGCTGCCTCAAAAAGCATGCTATCTCGCTGTAACTTTCCTTTCTTCTATTATAAAATGACACATTTGGATGTGGTTTCTTAGCGGTTGAGTGTTACTGTAGCAAGTTTTTAGTGCTGCGGGAGACTACAGTTATGGTGTATAAATGTGCGGTATGATATTCAATTTTTTTTCTGTTCTGCTGTAGCTTTTCTCTTACTGACACTGAAGTTCCAAAATGAAGTTACTTGTCATATCATCCTGTTGTAAATGTTAGTGTGCTTATTTAGTAATGTGCATTGCAGGTAATGATATTCTTTAGCGCGCATGGGGTGCCACTTGCATATGTGGAAGAGGCTGGTGATCCATACAAGGCGGAGATGGAGGAATGCATAGATTTGATAATGGAAGAGTTGGAAACGAGAAAAATAACTAATGCGTACACCCTTGCCTATCAGGTGCATTTGTGCTTTTAATTTGATCTGATTTTAATTATCTTCACATTTAGAACTATCAGTAGTTAAAGTTCACTTTATCTAGAGCTCCTTTTGTCTTTTAAATTCCAAACCATCTGGTAAGTACATTCAAATGAAGAGAAGAGTCATGAAACGAATCAAAACATCATAATATATGAGAAGAAAGGGAAACTAGAACTTGCTTAGTGCAGATGCAGTGGCCATTGAGTTGTGACATGTGAGTCCGCAGTGATGGAGAGGTGGAAGAGTGCAAAGCAATTCTGGACAATATATTTATGTAAATAAAAGAAGTAGCAGTTGTTGTAGCCCCTTATGCACATGTATACTTAAGATTTTTTTTCTTAAAGAAGTACATCAGAAAGTGATCCTTGATAAACAAGAAAACAAAATACTAATTCAAAATCAGAAATAATATCTAAATAAATCCTAGGAAACATGAATAGGGATACGTTAGGGCTTTCATGAATAGGGATAGGTTTTTCAAATATCATGTACTTATCATTTTTTGTTTAGATTTGTTTATTATTCCATATCTGTCTTATACATCCACGATATATTCTCTGTGACTTGGTTGATAGTTAGTGAATGTTCTTACAGAGCAGAGTTGGACCTGTGGAGTGGTTAAAACCTTACACGGATGAGACAATAATTGAGCTTGGGCAGAAGGGAGTTAAAAGGTTGCTGGCAGTCCCAATAAGGTAATTGTTGTCATCGTTTGTTTCCCCCATTGCTAGCTGTATATTAACTGCATACTCTCTCATATTGTGGAAATTAGTTCCGTGTCATTAAACCCCTTCCACATTCGAACATACGTATGAATTGTGGAAATTAGTTCCGTGTCATTAAAGTTTGATGCCTGATCCACAGCTTTGTCAGTGAGCATATTGAAACTCTAGAAGAAATCGATGTTGAGTACAAAGAATTGGCTCTGAAATCTGGTATAGATGTCTGGGGGCGTGTTCCTGCACTAGGATGTGAACCCACCTTCATTTCCGACTTGGCAGACGCGGTGATTGAGAGCTTGCCATATGTTGGAGCTATGGCAGTCTCACATATTGAAGCTCGACAGGTAAACTCTCTCCTGAACAATGTTGTGTTGTGTGTGCCGTCTGCGTGCTTGAGTGCATGGGTGGTGGCAGAAGCTGACTTAATAGTATCAGTTTTCATTTGTTTGCCCCTGCTGTTTTATAGTATCAGTTTTCATTTGTTTGTCTTTGGATGGTGGTTTCGGGTATTTTATTGCAGTCTTTAGTTCCACTTGGGAGTGTGGAAGAGTTGTTAGCGACATATGATTCACAGCGTAGGGAGCTACCGGCACCTGTGACAGTTTGGGAATGGGGTTGGACAAAAAGTGCCGAGACTTGGAACGGAAGAGCAGCTATGTTGGCAGTGGTGGTTCTTCTGGTCCTAGAAGTCACCACCGGGGAAGGGTTTCTGCACCAATGGGGCATATTGCCTTTACATCGTTAAATCTAACCTCTACATCTCTCTCCCTTCTCCCTTGCCCTCTTCTTCTTTCTATATCTTACTTAAGTGTACCTCTTCATAGTATTGAGCCTCCTTTTTTCTCTCCTCCCATACATGTAAGTTACATACTGATGCATTTGAGTCCCGCTTACACGATCGGATTTCAGCTGTCCGGGTGCAGCACTCTGGGGAAAAAAGTTGAAAACTTGTATGATGTATAAATCGTCTGTAATTTGTATCGCACAGTGTTCTGTGAAAGTTTTGAGCTCTACTTTGACACGTTTTCTTGGGGTTGAACTCTCATTGTTCAATGGCAAGAAGCTAGCCTAAATTCAAATATTCAGAGCAATTTGTGTACTTAGGCAGATGATTACTGGTTGAGTAGGAACCAACCTTACATGGTTTTCGGTTATTTTCATCTAGTTTGGACGTTAATGTGTGCACGTTGTTTTACACACACACACACACACACACATACCTATATATGTATATATGTATATATATATGATGACTCTTCATTTTTAACTATCGGATCAAATGAATCGAAAAAAATTAAATCACAAAAATTAATAAAGGGTGTGTAGGAGGTAAAAATGAGTGTGTGGATAACATCACTTTTGACTAAACTACATCAAACTAATGTTAAACCGTGCAAGATAGAGAGAACAAATTTATATGACATGAGCATATTCTCACGATATTGAGGATAGTATATCCATTGACGTTTGGTATACAATATTATATATCTATTCTACAATTTTCATAATATGTCACCGTTATAGGGTTCCTTAAAAGTGCTTTTAAAATGTCTGAAAGCACTTTTAATAAAATTGATTTTGAGTTCCAAAAGCATTATGTGTTTTTTGACCGAATGTTAGATATGTATTTTTTGCAAAAAGCCCTTAAAAATGTTTTTTTTAAAATCCACTTAAATTTTTACTAAAAGTTGGTTTTAAAAAACTTTTTCACTCAAAGCATTTTTAATTATTTAAAAATACTTTCAAATGAGCTCGTAGTATACCCTATCATGATCGTTAAGTGGATGTTCTTTCACATTAATAATTTATCATACGTTGATCTATGTATAGTGTACAATTTTTTGTACTTTTTGAACTCACATTAAACGTGATATTAATCATTCTTTAATATAAGAGAGCAATTTATATAAAATAAATTTAATTAGATATTATATTATATTATTAAATTAAAAAGTCACTGTGTTCCTTCTCTCGTGGTTGGGAGACTTTTAAAATTAGAAGCCGAAAAAGACGAAAAAAGAAGAAACGTTTCGATGAGTCACTCTGTCACTTCACACTCACTGATAGATGCTCTCTCTCTCTCTCCCCTCTGCCTTTCTACTGAGGAACAGCAAAGCACTCAAATTTTTCTACAAAAAACAGAGGTCTCACCGGCGGTGGGTGCACTGCTTCGACGTCGTTTTTTTCGCTGAGCTCCGGTTTGATCCATCTCCCTTTTTTTATCTGATGCTTTCTATTCAAGTGTATGTTTGTCTGTGGAAATTGCAGAATTTTCCTTTTATTGCTTCTTGAAAAATGAGGTAATTTTTCAATTGCTTCGTGGAAAACGAGGTTAATGCTGGAAAACAAAAACAAATTTAGAAAATTTAAACGGGAATGATGCTTGGCTGCTCAATGGAACATTTTGGGTGTTTAATTAGCAAACCCATGTGAGAAAATGTGTGTAAATCGCCCTCGAATTGCCAGAGGACATGGAGTTCTCTGCAATTTTGTAAGCTTAGAGAGAAGTCCATGAATTCAAAGTTGAATATTTAAGTAAAAGTTGTGTTCTTGGAATGTTTTATGGGTTTTGATTTGGTGGAGCATGTTTAGTTTATAAACAGGTATGCTTTTGTGTTGGGTTTTGGTTAAGGTAAAAATTGTGCTCTTGGTTGAATTTCGAGCTCTTCCTTGAAGTTCATGAATTCAAAGTGGAATACTAAAGTAAAAGTTGTGTTCTTGGAATGTTTTATGGGTTTTAATTTGGTATAGCATGTGTTGCTTGGAAACAGGTATGGTTTTCGTGTGCTAGGTAGTGTAAGTGCGCGTGTTTCGGTTTTGGTTTTGAGTAAATTTTGAATTTTTAGCTCTTCCTTGAAGTAAGAGTTGTGTTCTTGGTTGAGTTTCGAGCTCTTCCTTGAAGTTCATGAATTCAAAGTGGAATATTAAAGTAAAAGTTGTGTTCTTGGAATGTTTTATGTTTTTTTAATTTGGTATAGCATGTGTTGTTTGGAAACAGCTATGCTTTTCGTGTGCTAGGTAGCGCAAGTGTGCGTGTTTCGGTTTTGGATTTGGATAAATTTTGAATTTCCAGCTCTTCCTTGAAGTAAAAGTTGTGTTCTTGGTTGAATTTTGAGCTTTTCCTTGAAGTTCATGAATTCAAAGTGGAGTATTAAAGTAAAAGTTGTGTTCTTGGAATGTTTTATGGGTTTTAATTTGGTATAGCATGTGTTGTTTGGAAAGGGGTATGGTTTTCGTGTGCTAGGTGGTGTAAGTGTGTGTGTTTTGGTTTTGGGTAAATTTTGAATTTCTAGCTCTTCCTTGAGGTAAGAGTTGTGTTCTTGGTTGAGTTTCGAGCTCTTCCTTGAAGTTCATGAATTCAAAGTGGAATATTAAAGTAAAAGTTGTGTTCTTGGAATGTTTTATGTTTTTACTTTGGTATAGCATGTGTTGTTTGGAAACAGGTATGGTTTTCGTGTGCTAGGTAGTGTAAGTTTGTGTGTTTCGGTTTTGGATTTGGATAAATTTTGAATTTCCAGCTCTCCCTTGAAGTAAAAGTTATGTTCTTGGTTGAATTTTGAGCTTTTCCTTGAAGTTCATGAATTCAAAGTGGAATATTAAAGTAAAAGTTGTGTTATTGGAATGTTATATGGGTTTTAATTTGGTATAGCATGTGTTGTTTGGAAACAGGTATGGTTTTCGTGTGCTGGGTAGCGTAAGTGTGCGTGTTTCGGTTTTGGATTTGGATAAATTCTGAATTGGCAGCTCTTCCTTAGCATATAGAACTAAGGATTTACAGTAAAGTAGTCGAATTCTACATGGAGGCATGGACTATAGGGCCTATGTTTGATGACAATGAATATCATTACTATGAAGAAAAAAGAGAGACGGAATATATGAAAAGTAGAAGTGGGAACAAAAATCTCGTTTTTAACTATTCTAAACAGATTTTCTTTTTTCAAATTTAAATGCTTTTAGCTAGCAAATATTAGCGCTTATAAATGTCAAGTACCATTGGTATCTGCTGCAGTCCCTATGAAACTGATCACCATTTGGGAATAGAATGGGAATCTATCTTTTGCCTTCATCTGTCATTGACTTGTGTTTTATGAGTTTTAAATTGCTTTTTAGTTAACTAGATCTTCTTCCTTAACTTTTGCAGGTTTTTCTGTGTTGTAAATGTTAATGAATAGTGGAAGAACTAGATATTTCGTGTTGTAGAAGTGTGTTTTTGGATGGGGTCTTAAGGTTTGGAATTGCTGCAAGATTTCTCTTGAGAAGCTTAAATGTCAGGGACCAACGTGATTTTAACGTACAAGCGAAAGCGGCAATCAAGAAAAGATCTTGTAGAGGGACATGAGTGCCATGATGCTCTTTTTGTTGCTCCGAGTGATACTTCTCCATGTAGAGAAGACTTGCAAGTTCATTTGATTGAAGAGCGTTCAGCCAAAGACTATAGCAGACTGGAGGATAAGAAACAAGTTAAAGTATCTGAGCCGAGACAATTGACAATTAATTCCCATAAATTTCTGACAAGTCTCAATGAGGGTCCCTCCGAAAGGGATGCGTATGGATCGTCTTCTATGGACCTATCATTGGAGAATAAGTCAAGTCACCAGAAAGTTGGCTCATCCTCAAATACTAATAGTGAAGCGTTGGTTGATGATAGTAATGTTGGAGGGAGGTTAGTTTGCAGGTTGACAGGGAATGCCACTGAAATGACTACTGATTTTGTCCGACCGAAATCATCATCATCATCATTTGAAAGAAAAAGTGGCTCTAAATGTGTTGGTATATCACTAAGATTGAATGTATCAAACCTGGAAGACACTGATTCACTCTCTAAAAATAAGGTAGACAACTCATGTGGTGATTCAGCTGTGCAGACCAAGTCGACTGCCGCGTTGATTACTTTCTGCCGAAGGAAAAAAAGAAGAAAGGATACAGATAAGTCTGATATACAAAGAAAATCTGTGCCTGTGGAAAACAATTGCTCATTGGTAACCAAATTGAGTAATTCTGTTTGTGCTAATGCCGCTTCATGTGACGAAACTTCCCCTGAAAACTGCTCAGTAAATCATGAGACAGATTTGAAGCACTCCATAGACGAAGCTCAAGTTTTGTCAAGTGATGATCTTAAAGCGACAGAAATCCCTCGTTTAGGCAGATCACTTCCTTACTTGGACCTGTCTGTTATCCCAACTGGTAAGACTTCATAAATTTCTAGGCATGCATTATTGAACCAGTAACACTATTAATTCACATTCCATTTTAACTGACAAGACATTCTTACTAGCAGATTCATGCGGCACCGTGGACTGCAATTTTGACTTAAACTTGAGTCCTGCTAAGCAACCTGACGCTGATGTGCCAAAAACTGTGGGGGACTCGTTGGATTCTACTAGCAGAAATCATGCCGCTGTATTACATAAACTGTCTCCTCCACAAATGTTGGCTGAGAGAACTGGAAGAGTGGAAACTCAAGCCTCACAATTACACAGAGATAGATTTGAATTTTTAGAAGTTGGTGCCAGAGGCAAAGATGATGATGATAAAGTTGGTTCTCTGATTTCCGAGGAATATACTTCCAAAAATAAATGTCTGCAGGTACGTTTTGAAAGTCTTCTTGTTTGAATATTTGGGATTAGTTTGCCTGCCAAATAATTTTAGTTTATATCATTTCAGCTGTTTCCAGAAGAAAAAACCAGTGACATTTTTTGCCCTGTGATAACACATCCTGAGGTAGTTGCTTCTATAGCTACAGAACGGAGAAAAGTTCTTCAGTTGGGAGGCCAACATGATCAACCAAAACAAGGATCTCCTATGTTTTTGGGTCCATCCTTAACAGAAAAACCTGTATTTGCAGGATGTGCTGCCAATACCTGCTTCAATACATCTCCCTTCTTGAACTCCATCATTGGAACAAGAGAATTCATCCGAGATGCAGCGCTCCAATCTTCTTCAAGCCGTTTATCATCAGTTTTGAGGCACAAGCTTATGTATGACAGTGTAGTAAGCCAAGTAAAAGCTTTGAATGAAAAGGGTGGTTTTCATGACAAATATATGCCATATAATACCATGTGGTCTGAAGAAGAGTTGGATTTTCTATGGATGGGCGTGAGAAGATATGGACGGGACAATTGGAATGCTATGTTAAGGGATCCAAGATTGCACTTCTCACCACGGAGGGTGGAAAGGGACTTAGCTGAGCAGTGGGAAGAGGAACAATCAAAACTTTTTAGTGGCATTTGTGTTCCCCAATTGGGATGCAACTATTTCTCGGGTCCAAAAAGAGGAATATGGAAAGAAAATACAGCAGACATGACCCAAGTTTCACTTGGCGATGTTGATGCTTGTAGAGGAGGTGATGTCTCGAGGAGGCCACTATTCAAGTCGGCTTATACTTGCAACAATGGCAATGAAAACCACCGGAGGCCTCTTGGTTACACAAAGAGGACATCACGTTTTGAAATGGGAAGGGACACACATGAAGATGATGAATTTAGTATTCTAAATAGAAGTAGAAGAATTCGGAGGGGTGAGTTATTATCGACTGATGTCCCCACAACTTGCACTGGAGCACAGGGAAATTTGCCCCACTGGCTCAGAGAAGCTGTTGCTTCTCCACCCCCAAATGTGCCTTCAACTGTTTCATCAATTGCTCATTCAGACAGGTTGAATGTCACCCTTGCTGGTTTTGATCGTCGGGAATCACATTTGGCACCAAGGAATGAAATGAAGGTTACATGTGGTGGTTTAAGAGTAAATGCTCCTCTTTTCAACTACTCATCGGTAGGACTTGGGACGGGGAAACAGAGAAGGGATCATTCTCGTCGTGACGGTAAACAAGAAGACGTAATTATTATAGCCAGCGATGGTTCTTCTGAAGAGACTATATCTGATGATCGTAGGTAGCTTGGCAGGTGGAAATCTGTTTGTTTACGGGAAGCCGTACAAAGGTGGTGTACACAGTTTGTTAGTCAGGCAATTTGTTAACGAGTTTTAGTCTCTGTAATTCCACTAATAGAAGTATAATACTACTAGACCGCAGCTTCAGAAATTTAAAAAATTTGATACGACTTTGCTAAATTTCAACAAAATATTAACTTACAAATCCCGGTTACATCGTACTGAATGGAACTACCAAAAACTAGGGAAGCAAATTAAAATAGTTGTGTTTCGAATTCAAAGCGATGCAGATTCAATTTCCATGGGGAAATCAATGCTTTGCTCTATAGGATCTTCTTGGAACGTTTCATGGCATCTTTGAGCGTTCCTCAATCCTTCCAACTCTGTTGATACCTCTTTCATACTAGGCCTCTTTGCCCCATTCAGCCTCAAACACCGCTTTGCAAGCTCTGCAATCGTGCGAATTTGCTCAACATCTGCATCTCTAGCCACTTGAGGATCCAAAATCTGAACGAGTTCATCTTCCCTCGTCAATGAAATGAATGATGCAACCAGGTTTTCTCCTTCATCTTTTGCAAAAGAATATGGGGTGTGTCCAGTTAGTATCTCCACGAGCGTAACTCCGAAGCTATAGGTATCACTTCTGTCTGTGAACTTACAAGATTGGAAGTACTCGGGATCCATGTACCCGAAAGTCCCCTGTACTTGTGTCGTCAAGTGAGTTTTGTCAAGGGGAACTGATTTGGAAGTCCCAAAGTCGGATACTTTAGCACTGTAGTTATGGTCTAGAAGTATGTTAGACGACTTGATGTCTCTATGATAGATGGGGATTGAAGCTGCTGAGTGCATATAAGCTATTGCTCCGGCAACTTCACAAGCGATCCTTAAACGGTAATCCCACGAAAGTGATGATTCGGTGGAGTCTTTCTTCTGACGGATATGATGGGTGAGAGTTCCATTAGAAATATACTCATATACTAGCAATGGAACCTCCGTCTCCAAGCAACAACCAAGCAATTTCACGATGTTTCGATGATTGATTTGAGTTAGAATGACAACTTCATTGATGAATTGCTCAATCTGATTTTCGTCTATCGCCCTCGACCTTTTAACCGCTACTATGGTACCGTCAGGTAACATCCCTTTATAAACTGTGCCATAACCTCCTTCCCCTAGAAACCGGCTCTTGTTGTAGTTATCTGTTGCTCTCTCCAACTCCTCTGCAGTAAATAGTTTTGCATTGCTACTAATTCCATAAGATGAGAATTTTTCTCGCAACAGGAAGCCCCCATTTTGCTTGAAAAATTTCTCCTTACGGGTTTTGGTTCTCCTTCTCTTCAGGCATTGATATAAATAGTAGCATAAAAGGAACACGCATATGAATGCAAACCCAATCCCAATACCTGTCAAGTAAATTAGACAACAAAGAAAAAACCAATTAGCTCACGTCAAGTTGAAAATTCGAGTACTACACACAGACATAGTTGTTAGAAGAATGTAAAGTCCGACATTTGAAACGTGACAAAATAAAATACGACATGTAATGAATAATTTTACTACTAATTACATCGATGCATTTTTGTACGTCGGCCTGCTAGACTGTGTAAGATATAGAGGATAGATATATATACCTAGCAGCGTGACCAACTTTGCCGGAAACTTTTTGCCGTTGCGAATGCAATCGACATTTTCTAGGATACTCCCATCTGCAACGAAATTACCATCAGAAGTAGGGCATTTCTTGCTTTTGAGGGGAACAAGAACAGTTGTATTAGGGTCGATAATGCTGTCCCGTGACAACAAATTTGCCTCCAGTATACTTTGATTGTTGACCCCAAACATCTCTCCGATTGTTGTAACTGTATCGTTCATGGCTACTATATATGTCAGCAGGGATGTAATCCCTTCTGCAGTTTGATTTTCGCTTGGACAAGCGCATCTCACCGGAACTGTTAACACTGCTCCCACCGGAATCTCTTCAGGGTCGTAGTAATTCTGACCTATCAGAGACTGACATGTAGTCAGGCCTTGGAAAGTGCCGAGGGCCGTCCAATAATACGTATCGCCTTCTGTCACGGTGTAAGGAGAGAAGTGCTGGAAGATATTGCCCGAACATGAACAAGAAACTGGAACTACAACCAACCTGTTGCTTGGAATCTTGTCACTTGCTGAAACTTTGTTAACTGAGGCAATCTCTGAGGCTTCGGAGGCGAGGAGAGGGGCGATGCTGATGGCGGTGTCATGGGGTGGCCGCGATCTGAACGTGACGAAGGACTGGCAGGACTTGACACTGCCATCACAGAGGTACCCTTTTGATATGGCAGGGTTACTGGAGCAGTTGAAGTGTGTGTTGTTGAGGTATTCCTGCTGAGCCTGTGTTGGTTGATAAAATAGGGACACACACAGGCATGCATAGAGGAAATAATAGAAAGAAAACAGTTCCATTATATCTGGTTAATGGAGTTTTAGTTTTTCTTTCGAAATCTTAGAGCAAGCAATAAGTAAGCAAGCTAGCTTGAGCTCTTTGATCCTTTACTAAATCAAAAAAAAAAAAAAAAGGAGATTAGGTTTGGCGTGAATTTCGTATTGATGTCCAAACTTGTCAAGGTTAGCAATATTGTGCTCTAGTCAGAATGATCGGCTTGAAGATATGAAAGGGATTGTCACGTCGCATTGTCATTGGTGGTACGTGTCGAGTCATCAAATCATAAGAAAATTCAAAAGATTTGTTTGCACGACTTAAATTATCGCATAGCATCTGGTCAAATTGGTTTAGGACACCGCAATGAACTTAATTAATCTTGGATAATATTTTAAATATCTTTCTTTTATTCTTCTTTTTATTTGCTAACTACTTATAGTGAGTGGTAGATACTCAAATACGTTGTGTTTGTGTACTTATTTTTTTATTAATGATTTGTAAATGTAATCTAAAAAATTGGTATCTATTTATCATTACTTATCAGATAATAAGTACGTAGAGTGTAAAATCAAATTTTAAAACGCAACACAAAATTTAAGAATTTGGGAATCAAGGAAATAAACTCAAGTGTGTGTAGATGACTAAACTAAGAGATTAATTGTCTTTGTCGAGCTATATATTCAAGTAACAAACACTAACGCCACCGTAAAAACAACTTATACAAAGTAATAGAGGGGCGCACGATTGATAAAATAATCTTTAAAGGCTTAATTAGTTTTAAGAAATGAAACAATTTAGTAAAAAACATATAGACATTAACGAATAGGGGACTCGTGTTTTTCTTGAACATGCACCCTGATTCTTGGACCTAGGGTTTCGAATTCATGAATTCCCCCTATCAATTGCGTGAAAAAACAAAAAAGATGTGTCGCCATGCATGTAGAGTATTGTTTCCTAGCTTAACCTGGTTAATTATATAGTTCCAACTTCTATTTTTGTTTTAGATTACCTTGCAAGTTAAGAAACAAGAAAAATGGAAATGTTCTAATACTTTTTTACATTTGTTTATTTTCCTCATGGATTTCTATTTTTGTTATTGTCATCAAGTACATCGTATTAGTCCATCTGATAGCGAGATTAACACAATTAATTCCAAACAGTAAAAAAGAAAACAAGGATAAAAGGAAACAAACATGAAAACTTGAAAAATTCGCAAATACAAGAAGATACCCATTGTGTGTTCTAATAAAAAGGATACACGGTGGGTGGTATACATGAGAAATCCAAAACCTGCCATTTAATACTACAATTTATTGGTATTCCTCTTCACTTTGTAAGTAGATGTCTTAGGTTCGATATTTGAATCACATTATTGCTAGCTCATTATGAGGCTAAACCCACCCTCTCTCTCGTTTGCTCAAAAAAAAAAAAAAAAACCGAAATCTAACCCTAACCCTCTTTAACAACCCTTCACCCCAACTACAAAATGGCTCAACACTGAGAATTAAGTGTTTATGCATAAAAAGGTCTACATTATTGTTGCCCCGTCGGAAAACAGAAAAATCAATGCTGTTATTCAAACAAAGAGCTGACATCCGAAGTTGTGAGCTGCCTAAACAAAAATGAGAAAATATCATCAATTTCACAAATTGACATCCCTTGGTAACTATAGTCACCTGCAAGACCAAGGGAAGCGTCCTTCTTGGCATCTGCGCTGTCTTGCAGCTCCAATGCGCACTCGAGTTCCATTTGCACTTCGCCTACTGAGGGTCGCTCTGCTCCTGTTGGACTTACACATCTATAAACGATATCCATAAATTTTTGCAAACAATCAGGAGCTATTTTACCCCTCAAAGAAGGGTCCATTATATCGCATAAGGTGTCCGGCCTGCCTGTGTATGTATGAAACTCTTTTGCCCATTTGGCAGTCAACACTTCCAGCAGCACCATTCCAAACGAGTAGACATCAGATTTTTCTGTAAATTGTTCCGAATGGATATACTCGGGATCAATATACTCGAAAGTGCCCACGATCCTATCAGAGGTCACTCGTATGAGTTTATTTGACAAACTAGGAGGACCCATCTTGAACGTTAATAAGTTTGAAACCCTTGCTTCGAACTTTTCATCCAATAGTATGATGGAGCATTTCATGTCGCGGTGGACAATAGCATGTTTTAGCCCTGCATGGAGATAATGCAATGCGCGTGCTATCCCGATACATATGTTCAGCCTCTGCCTCCAGGGCAGCGGATCAAGATCCACTCTTTTGAACAGCTTCGAAGAGAGGGTACCTTTGGCCATGTAGTCGTAGACAAGGATGAGTTCCTCCTTTTCTTCACAGAATCCAATAACAGGGAGAAGGTTGGGGTGGCGCAGCTGGCAGGACAGCAGCACCTCATTCCTGAAGTCTTGTCTGCTGCCTGTAAATCGCTTGATTGCAACAACAGTTGCCCCGCCGTTGATGTACCCTTTATAGACTGAGCTCACGGCACTGCTACCAATATGGAACCTGTCGTTGAAGCATTCAGTGGCTGCTATGATCTCAGCTAGCGAATATCGGCGGCATAATTCCCCCATAAAGGCCCAGTCTTGGTTTTGTCTGCGTTTTCTACTTTTATCCCATGATGCTAGTTTCTTCCATGCAGAGAAGAAGAAACATGAGGCGGACTCTGCAGTAGTACTGAAACCCATCATTGTGCTAACTGTTGTCCAATTCCAAGATCAGGAGCTCAAAATCTTAGATTTAGACATTAAGAATCAATTGATGATGATCATTGGCACTCCTGGGCAAAGAGGACTCACTATTGAAGCGGCACCCCAAACTCAACTCAACATACTTTTCCAACTCAGAAGAGACCCCACGCATTACATACGGGGTGAATTCGTAATGGGGACATGGAAAGAAATGCGAGAAAATTCAGAACCAAGTAATTTCTTCGAAACTGGCCAAACTTCGACTTGGATTGGGATGCCAGCAACGCAGACGTCACAAAACAGACACGTCGTAAATGGCGCTATCAAAGCAGACACTACGTGCGCCTATTTTTCATACACATCTAGGCAAGTTGGGCGTCATTGACATCCACACTCCAATTTAAGGAGGAGTGTTAAAGGAAAAGAAATGACACGATCTGATTGAGAGTGATTGTAGATTTTGAAATTGTCAACTCTTGGGATAGAGTGATTATAGGATGTAATTATAATTAACTTTATTCTAGGATCTTTTTACTTAGAATAGCACGTAGGTTCTGTATAAAATCTTACCTTGTGTACCAATATTCAAATCAATGCAATATACAAATTCTTAATTCAAGTATATGGGCTAGCGTCTGGTCAAATTGGTTTAGGACACGGCAATGAACTTAATTAATCTTGGATAATATTTTAAATATCTTTCTTTTATTCTTCTTTTTATTTGCTTACTACTTATAGTGAGTGGTAGATACTCAAATACGTTGTGTTTGCGTATTTATTTTTTATTGATGATTTGTAAATGTAATCTAAAAAACTGATATTTATTTATCATTACTCATCAAATAATAAGTACGTAGAGTGTAAAGTCAAATTTTAAAACGCAACACAAAATTTAAGAATTTGGGAATCAAGGAAATAAACTCAAGTGTGTGTAGATGACTAGACTAGGAGATTAATTGTGTTTGTCGAGCTATATATTCAAGTAACAAACACTAACGCCACCGTAAAAACAACTTATACAAAGTCATAGAGGGGCGCACGATTGATAGAATAATCTTTAAAGGCTTAATTAGTTTTAAGAAATGAAACAATTTAGTAAAAAACATATAGACATTAACGAATAGGGGACTCGTGTTTTTCTTGAACATGCACCCTGATTCTTGGACCTAGGGTTTCGAATTCATGAATTCCCCCTATCAATTGCGTGAAAAAACAAAAAAGATGTGTCGCCATGCATGTAGAGTATTGTTTCCTAGCTTAACCCGGTTAATTATATAGTTCCAACTTCTATTTTTGTTTTAGATTACCTTACAAGTTAAGAAACAAGAAAAATGGAAATGTTCTAATACTTTTTTACATTTGTTTATTTTCCTTATTAACACAATTAATTCCAAACAGTAAAAATGAAAACAAGGATAAAAGGAAAAAAACATGAAAACTTGAAAAATTCGCAAATACAAGAAGATACCCATTGTGTGTTCTAATAAAAAGGATACGCGGTGGGTGGTATACATGAGAAATCCAAAACCTGCCACTTAGTACTGCGATCTATTGGTACTCCTTTTCACTTTGTAAGTAGATGTCTTAGGTTCGATATTTAAACCACATTTTGCTCTCGGTTTGTTGATGGGTGTGAATTGTCAATCCCCGTTTATATCTTACCTTTCATATATAGTGGTCCCAATGACAAAAATCTTTTTGTTTTTGGTCAGATAATTTGAAACACAAGTTAGAAGAAAAAGAAACAAAGTGTACTGAATCTTCGATATTGTTCCGAAAGTATGTAAATGAGTTTGTTGTAAAAACAAATGGATTTAAAGGGGCATGGTGTACATAAAAATGTCTACATTATTGTCGGATTTGAAGCTACCATCATCAGAAACTGAAAAACTGGATTTTATTCAAATAAAGGCTGACATATCCTAAATTAATGGCTGCCTAGACAAAAAAGAAAAAATATCATGAATTTCACAAATTGACATCCCTTGGTAGCTATAGTCACCTGCAAGACCAACAGAACCATCCTTCTTGACATCTGCGCAGTCTTGCAGCTCCAATGCGCACTCGAGTTCCACCTCCACTTCGCCCATTGTGGGTCGTTCTGCGCCTGTAGGACGCACACATCTCTGGACGACATCCATAAATTTTTCTAAACAATCCGGAGATATTTTACCTCTCAGAAAAGGGTCCATTACATCACATAAGGTGTCCAGTCTTTCTCTGTATGATAGAAGCACTATCGGTTTGGCACACAAAATTTCCAACAACACCATTCCAAACGAGTAGATATCAGATTTTTCTGTAACTTGTCCCGAAGTGAGGTACTGTGGATCAATATAACCAAAAGTACCCCCGATCGGGCCGATCCTATCAGAGGTCACTCGGATAAGTGCATTTGACAAACTAGGAGGACCCATCTTCAATATCGTGAAGTTCGAAAGCCTGGCATCTAACCTTTCATCCAATAGAATGGTGGCGCATTTCACGTCGCGGTGGATGAGAGCGTGCTTTAGCCCTGCATGGAGGTAGTGCAACACGCGTGCTACCCCTATACATATGTTCAACCTCTGCTTCCAGGGCAGCGGATCAAGATCCGCTATATTGAACAGCTTAGAAGACAAGGCACCGTTGGGCATATAGTCGTAGACAAGGATAAGTTCCCCTTTTTCTTCGCAGAATCCGACAATAGGGACAAGGTTGGGGTGGCGCAGCTGGCAGGACAGCTGCACCTCGTTCCTGAAGTCTCGTGTGCTGGCTGTAAATCGCTTGATTACAACAACAGTAGCCCCACCGTTGATGTACCCTTTATAGACCGAGCTGAAGGCACCCCTGCCAATATAAAATTTGTCGTTGAAGCATTCGGTTGCTGCTCTGATCTCAGCCAGCGAAAAGCGGCGGCATAGTTCCTGCATAAAGGCCCAATTTTGGTTTTGGCTGCGTTTTCTAATTTTATCCCATGATGCTAGTGTCTTCCACGCACAGATGAAGAAACGTGAGACGGACTGTGCAGTAGTACTAAACCCCATCATTCATGGAGGGATTTTTGTATAACGCTTAATTATCTGATGATGAGCATAAGTACAGGCACTGGGCATCCTCAGAGTCAACTCTACATAATTTTCAAATTCACCAGACTCTTACCTGTACATGGCGAGTTGGTGATGGTGATTGGTGACATGGAAAGCAAATGTGAGAAAATTCAAAACCAAGTAATTTCTTCGAAACTGGCCAACCTTCGAGTTGGAATGGGTTGCAAGCAACGCAGACGTCACAAACAGACACGTCGTAAATGGCACTGAATATCGTATTTGATGAGCTTGAAAAATTCACATTAAACCTAAAAGTCAATATTCAAACCTACCCAACGACTGGTAGGCTAGCTAGCTAGCTAGAAAGCCACACCAAAATTTCAATGCGAAATTTAATTTAAAATAGCCAATGCTAATACAAGAAACACAAGACTAACTATACATCAGATAGTTTTTTTCCCGACAGCATCGCATTTTTCCAAGTAATATTTAACTGTTTACCGGCCAGAATATTCGAATTCAGAGCTCCCGTCATCGGAAAGTACTGAAAGATCAACACTATCTGATTTGAATCAAGATCAGCAGACCCGGTTGGGCTAACTACTGGATGGCGTGGAGTTCGTGGACGATTACACGAAAACTATATATATATATATATATATTTAACCTCGCGCGTTGCCCTCAAATATTAATTTACTATACATTGGAAAATAATTGAAGTGTTGTGTGGATATTATATGATGATATAATAGCCCCACCGTAACAACCCATCTAGGGATTTATGAAACAAAAATAATATTTTTGTATTTTCACTAAGTTTGAATATATTTTCTTTTTAAAAATGGTTTTTGGATCTTAATTGGTGTGCCCAAAGGGCCCACCCCTGATTTGTTTGTCCCCAGTCCCCTCTCATTAGCTGCCACATGGCAGTCTCCTTGAGCCTTCTCTCGCCCTCACTCTTCTCTCCCCGAGTTTTCTCGCTTTCCCTCACTCCTCACAACTCTCATCTCTCTCTCCCTCCCAGCTCTCTTTCCCTCTCGGTGCTCTTCTCTCCGACAAGAACACACACACACACAACCATAAATACATACACATAGCCATCACGAGGACTTCACCATCATCTTCATCATCTGAGCTTCATCTTTCTCTCCCTCACCTTCAGTATCCATCTTGGCATTGCGCACAATCACTGTGCACGAGATCTCTATTGAGGTAAGTGCAAAGCACACCTAAATCTCCTTAGATCGTGCTTATTATTGTTTAGATAGTGTTTGAGTTGTTGTGGTACAATTTAAACACAAAAATAACTCAACAAGGCATTTTCCAGATTTTCCAGCGAGGTTTGACAGCTTTCGAGGTATTTTCCGGCCAAACCACGGCGAGTTAGAACTCATGCGGGGTACCATTCTCTTCGTCTCGTCGAGTACTACAACCTTCATTTTGGTCTCACTTGATTTCGTTGAGTCTTGACAAAGTTATAGATGTTTAAAGTTGTCTCAGTTTTCTGACAAAAACCCTCAAATTTCGATGTTCTTCTACGATTAGCTCCGTCAAGCAGCAACCACACCAGGCCTTTGGGCCTTTAGCGCTGGCCCTCTTTACTAACCCAAGCTCTTTAGAACTCGGGCCTTAGGCCCGTTATCCTTTTAAACCTAACCAAAATCCTTTAATCTATTTATATTTATTTTTTTAGTTTTATAAAAACCCAAATGGATGCTGGGCTAGGCCTTCAGCCTAAGGCCTATTAGGACCAAACCCAAAACCCTTAGAGGCTTAGGCCTTAGGGTCGTGTAGGAGTAAGGCTTCAGGCCTTTGCATTCAAGCCCAAACCCTAGGGCCTCCAGCCCGTTAACCCCTTGAAGCCCAAACCCAATAACCTTTTTATTTTCATTTATCTTAGAACCCTAAACCCTTTTTCCCTTTTGGTCCAGGCCTTAAGCCTAAAGCCCTTTGGACCTAAGCCCAAAGCTTAAGCCCAACTCAAATCCAACCCAAGCCTAGACCCGTTGACTTTGACCTAATCTGATCATTGACCAGACACTAGAGTTGACTTTAACTTTGACCGGTCAACGTTGACATTTTGGGTTTCCGTTCAGGACCTCTCCTAGGCTAATTTCGACGTCCTGAGCTCGTTTTTGAAGTTCGTTTTCCTAAATTCAATCGTTTGAGTAGAGTTTGATTAATTGTACCCTTTATGTGCTTATGGGCAATTTATTGTGGTGTTTTGCTTCCGCTAGTTTGCGTGGCTCTTCGGCGGCTAAGTATTTGTGAGTGGACCCCTTCTAAAAATGCATGGTTTGATAGTAGAAATGCATACATGAAAAGCTTGATTTGATGATTACGTTTTATGAGATAACATGCTTACTGAGGCTAGTTTGAATTATTACTATTTTTCCTATAACCCATGTTCTTATAGAATATTTAATGGATGATGATATGATATTTAGAACATGTTTAGAACACATCTTTATAGTATAGATGATGGATGACTTTATACTATGAAGTTGTTTTTCAATATATATATGCTCAATGGTTTTTTACTTACCTAGTGGTCCCTATTCCGCTACAGGACGAAAGGATAGATTCCGGTCTGTCTCGGGTGACGGTTATGGTGTTTGCATAGGGCATGAAGTGGTTTTCCTCTGGCTATTAGCACATGGACGGGAAGCTGGCACAGGGCTTGGGGGTAATTTTCCTCTAACTGTTTGCTCAGAGACGGGGAGCCGACATGGGGCTTGAAAGGATATTGGACATTCGCTAGTGATTATTATATATACAAGTTATGATTTGAGACATTGCACGACATGCTAGGTTTTGGAAAACCTATGTTTATCATGATATGTGTGTTTTCATAAAACCTGGGGGTTAGTACGTTGATAACTATTATATATATATATATATATATCAACTTGGTCCACTCATGTTTGTTTTGCGCCCCCTTCAGGACTTAGAATCGAGGCATACAATCCCAGCATCCAGGCACTTCCACATCGGCATCTTTGAGTCCTCTCAACGTAAGATCCATCCTTTGTTTCATTCAATTTTGTATTATTTCTTTTAGTGTTCTAGTTAGTTATATGATCTGAACACGTTCCTTAAATACATATTCTTTATGCTTTTATGTTTATAGGTCTTATCTATCCATTGTTTTCAGCTTTTGCACTCAATAAATGGCTTTTGTCACCCTCGGGTGTCGGCCAGCATGTGCCTATCCTTGTATTCGGAGAAAATCGGGATCGGGGCGTGTCACCCCTATTCACGTCAAAATATTTCCAGTCACGCACGCCAGATTAGACCATTCACCACTTTCCCAACAAGCGAAGAGAAACTCCCTGCTGTATAGACAGACACAAGCGGATATAAACTCGAGATATATAATTTAGCTATGAATCTTCCCAACAATTACCTACTGAAAGGGACTTGGTCTTGTTTTCAATTTTTTTTTTCTTCTTTCTCCACTGAATGAGACTTAGATGGTGGAAAATATCAAAATAATTGCCAGTTGGTTATACAAATCACAAAGAAAGAAACGAAGAAAGAAAGAAGGGAAGATTTTTTTTTTCTTCTTCTTTTCTTGTGTGTGTAAAATCAACCTTTGTTTTGCTGTAATTTTGAGGATCAGGAAGTAGCTAGCAAGCACGAAGCATGGCACAGTTTGTGATATCCTTTGTTGTTGACAGGCTTAGGGATCTGCTGATTGAAAAAGCCACATTCTTATTGTTAATGTATATATTATGAACTTGTAAGAACAATATTACAGAGAGAATTTAGAGATAGAGATAGAGGGAGAGAGAGATTCATATATTGTAGACTTAACTTCTAAGTTATTACATGAATGAGGTATTTATACAACTCACAAGATTCTACTACAATAACTGCTTATATAGGATTTAGACAAGTGTCAACATCTCAAGTGCATTATCTCTATCATCCCCCCCACAAACTCATGCTTTGATGGCCCAAGCATGAGATTGTGGCAATGAAGTGTGAACAAATGTGCACTAAGTCCCTTAGTCAAGATATCGGCAAACTGCTCCTTGGAAGACACAAACTGCACTTGAAGTTTGTTTGAAGCCACTCTTTCGCGAACAAAATGTACATCAATCTCGATGTGTTTAGTATGTTGATGGTGTACAGGATTGAAGGACAATGCTATTGCAGAGAGATTGTCACAAAATAACACAGGTGGTGATGATATTGTGATTTGCAGAAAACTCATAATATGTTGGATCCAATCAAGTTCAACTGCAGTTGTAGAGAGGGCCCAATATACAGCCTCGGTAGAAGAGCATGAGACTATTTGTTGCTTTTTAGAAGACCATGATATAGGATTGCTGCTTAAAAACACCACTAAACCAGTAGTGGACCTCATGTTATTAGGGTCACCTGCCCAATCAGCATCACTAAAAGCCTTGAGGGTCAAGTCTCCTCGAGAATAGGTAACACCACACTCTTTAGTTCCTTTCAAATAACGCATGATTCTTTTAACAGCAGTTCAGTGAGAAACCATGAGATGTTGCATAAATTGACATACTTGATGCACAGAGAATGCAATATCAAGTCTAGTGAATGTGAGATACTGTAAAGCACCTACAACACTCCTATATAAACCAGGATTTGAATATGGTTCTCCATCATCCTTCAGTAAGTGATTATAAGGCAAGCAAGGTGTGTCACAGGATTTGGACTCAAACATTTCTATTTTCTGCAATAAATCAGTAACATACTTGTGCTGGGACAAGAACAAACCAGTGGAAGTTGCAGTGATTTAAATACAAAGAAAGAAATGGAAAGGACCTAAGTCCTTGATATCAAACTCAGAAGTCAAATCAGAAATCACTTGTTGAATGGCCTGATATGCACTGCTTGTGTTGATAATGTCATCCACATAGAGTAGAAGAATGACAATATTAGATCCCACAGGTTTCACAAACAAGGAAGAATCCGAGTAGGTGTTCTTGAACCCCAATTTAGGTAAAAATGTGGTAAACCGTTCATTCCATACCCGTGGAACCTGTTTGAGGCCATAGAGACATTTATGCAGTTTACATAGTAGGTGAGGATTAGTGGAGTCTTCAAAACCAAGTGGTTGGGCCATATATACCTCCTCTTGAAGAATGCCATGTAGGAAAGCATTCTTGACATCAAGTTGCCGACGAGACCAATTGAAATGAGCAGCAAGTGCAAGAACAATCCGCATTGTGGTAGGTTTAACCACATGGCTAAATATATCACAGTAATCAATTCTAAGTTCCTGACTAAATCCTTTGGCAACCAATCGGGCTTTATGTCGTGCAATAGACACATCAGAGTGTCTTTTGATTTTAAAAATCCATTTGCAACCAACAAGATTCTTGTTTGGTGGCAGTGGAACTAAACTCCAAGTACCCTGAGTATACGATGCCCCAATTTCTTCTGTCATAGCCTTTAACCACACTGAACTTTTAAGAGCAGTTTTGTAACTAAGAAGTTCAATTTGAGACAAGTCAATCTCCTTGGAAACTGATAAGAAGGCCTTTTTCTTGATAATTTTGCTTCTTGTCTGCATAGGATGCAAATTGAGAGGAGGAATATCCAACACTACTTGAAGATTGTCAGGATTATAGTCAAGTGCCACAGGGATACGAGAGAAATCACTTGGTGCACTAATAATGGACTGAGAGGAAGCAGGAGGAATGAACAATGATATATCAGATGGTGGGCTACTATGAGGTGGTGAGGAAGCAGGAGATGATAGTACTGGGGATGGTAAGACAGATGAATCAGGTGACATTACCACATCATCATAAGTAACAACTGGTATTGGACTCACTGGTTGCGTAATCAAGCAAAACGTCGAGCAGATCCGAGTCGAACTGAGTCGGATGCAATACTTCTTGAAAGATGCCGATAAGAGGCAAGACGAGGATGAAGCATTCGGAATTGGGTTTCCGAGATTAGAGAAGTTGCTTATGATGCAGATGATGTCATTGGAAGTTTTACCATCAAAATTGCAACACCAATTTCCAATCCGCTAAAAAGGTACGCTTGTTTTTTCAGCCGAGCTTCAAACCTTTATGGAGTTGGGTCTGAGATTGAGGCCATCAAAGCTAGAATTTCTGACCTTATTAGAAGTACACAAACTTACGGCTTGACTGTTGTAAGAGATCATCAAGGCTCGTCGAGTATTGCGTTTGAGAAGCAAAGACAATTGAGGTGGTCTTATTCCCATGTTATTGATGATCATATCGTTGGTTTACAAGGAAACATAAACGAACTAGTGGCGGAGCTTATGAATGAAGAAAAACACGGTCGAGTTGCGTCCATTTGTGGGATGGGCAGTTTGGGAAAGACCACTCTCGCCAAGGAAGTTTACCGCAGTGATCATGTTAGGCGGTATTTTGACGGTTCTGCGTGGGCTTATATATTTCAACAATGCAAACCAAGAGATGTTTGGGAAGGCATTCTGATTAAGCTAACCTCTGCGTCGAAAGAGGAGAGGGATCACATTTTGAAATTGAGAGACGAAGAGCTTGCAAAGAAGCTTTATCAAGTTCAAATAGAGAACCTCACTGCTACTAACTAGTCTATGGCTGGAGAGGAAGACCGTGCAAATCAAGCTATAGAGAGGACCTCACTGCTACTAACTAGTTCCTAGCTTGTTTAATTATCTCTAATTTTTAGAATTTTCCTATGTATTTATCTTAATCTTGAGAATTCAGGAAAGAAATTCAACTTCATGGGTATTTTTTTTTTTACACTTGTATGTAATCACATGATTAATGAAAAAAAAAAAAATTGGTGTTCCCAAGTCTATTTTTCGTTTGTTTATCTGCAAATGTATCTCAAACATGTTAGAGTATATTAGTGGTCAAGGATTAGTGGTCAAGATTATGACATGTGTCACTGGATTATATGAGTTGAGATAGATAGGTTGACATGTATTTATAATGAAAAATATCTCTTGTAATGGATAGAACTGAAGGAATAAAAATCAGTTACAGCACTCCCTCTCTTTCTGAGCTTTCTCTCTTTCTCTCTCTAGTCTTTCCTGATCTTTCAGATTCCATAGCTATTGTTGACATGGTATCATCGCCGATCAAGGGTAACACCATTGATTGACGATCCTCTGCTTCCGCATTGTTTTGTTGTTCTCGTCGTTCGTCGTTTGTCGTTGCTTGGCGTTACTGCTCGTCGTTGGTGTCGGTTGTTGAAGGTTGCTGGTGCGATTGATTGTCGGTTGCGTCGCGAATTCTATCTTTTAGAGTTCTTCGTTTCATCGCTGGTGTTTTGGCGGCTGCATTCTTTCATCTTTGAGCTTCAGGAAGGTGATCTTGTTTCTTCTCATATCTACTGAAGTGTTATTGCGATCTTGATAATCTTGATCCTGTATTGTCTGAAACCCTAGATTGTGGAATTTTGGTTTCTGCGATTGTAGCGTCATTTGTGGATTGCTTCTGAGTGTGCATTTTGTATATTTGCGTTACTTGCTTTGTGGTGTTTTCTGGTTAAACAATGGTTACAACTGCTCAATTGGCTCTTACTCAATCCCCAATTTCGTCTCTCATTCCCACTGTGGGTAATACTGTCACTGTCAAACTTGATGATTCTAACTATGTGACTTGGAATTTTCAAATGGAGTTATTGCTGGATGGAAATGGCATTTTTGGTTTTCTTGATGGATCTGTTGTATGTCCTGATAAGACTGAGTTGAATTCTGATGCTTATGATGTTTGGAAGATACATGATAAGGCTTTAATGACGCTTATTACTGCTACCCTGTCAACTGCTGCTTTATCATGTGTTATTGGGTGTAAGAGTTCTAAGGAAATGTGGACTAGTCTTCGAGAAAGATTTGCAAATATGACTCGGACGAGTATTGTTCAAATGAAGATTGATCTTCAGAATATTAGGAAAGGTCCTGAATCCATTGATGCATATCTTCAGAGGATTAAAGATGCTAGGGATCATTTAGCTGCTGTTGGGGTTGTTATTTCTGATGAGGACATTGCTATTGTTGCATTGTGGGGGTTACCTCCTGAGTATAACACTATTAAGTCTGTCATTCGTGGACGAGAAACATTGGTCTCTCTAAAAGAACTGCGGTCTCAATTGAAAGCTGAAGAAGATACGTTGAATGAAGTCACTAAGCAAGTTCCTCTTATGTCTGCTATGTTGGATCATAAGTCTTCATCTGCGTATGACACTGGAGGTATCTCTGGTACTAAGGATGGTTCATCTAGCAGCTATGTTGGTTCTCAGTCACCATATTCCTATGTGCCTCTTCAACAACCTCCTCAGTTTTTCCCTATTCCTTTCTCACAATCTTTTTCACAACAACAATTACCCTATCCTCAGTTTCAACAACTTCCTTTTCCTAGACCCTTGGCTTTTGTTTCCCAAAGTGGTTCCGGTACATACAATAATTTCAGAGGGAATAATTTCAAACACAAAGGCAAAGGCAAGAAGTTTTATCAGGGTAATCAAGGCCAGTTTCCACAACAGTTGTCATTTGGTGGAAATCAGTATTCACCTCAGCCTCCTTTCCATTCAGTATCAGGACCACAACAACAAATGCTCTCTCCACAGAGTTATCAACCATTGTAGAAATGCCAAATATGTGACAAAAAGGGTCACTCTGCTATCAATTGTTTTCAACATGGTTGTCAGATTTGCCATAGAGTGGGGCATACGGCTGCAACCTGCTTTGACAGAAATAATTCTTCAGCTCCAGGATATCAGTCATCTCAGCAGTATTATCAACCACCATTTCCACAGTTCCATTCTCAACAGCCTTCGGCCTCACACCAGTCTATGAATTTCCCTGGTCAGTCCTCTGGCATGCATTTCAGTGGTCAGTCCTCTGGCATGAGTGGTTCTTCTTCTTCTCCTGTGGCTATGACAGCTCAAGCCACTCCCACTCCATCTGCACCTCAACAAGAGTTTTGGCTTCTTGACTCCGGTGCTACTCATCACATGACCTCTGATATTTCTAATCTTCAGATGGCCTCTCCTTATCCTCATACGGATACTGTCACTGGTGCTAGTGGTGAAGGTTTGCTTATTGCTCATATTGGCAATTCTAACCTTCCAACCAAGTCTCATATTTTTAACCTTCAATCTGTATTGCATGTTCCTCGTTTGTCTCAACATTTATTGTCTATGCATCAATTATGCAAAGATAATAATTGTTGATGTATCATTGATGAGTTTTCTCTCTGTATACAGGACAAGATCACTGAAAGAATATTGTTCCAAGGACTGAGTAATCATGTCGTTTATCCTCTTCCTATGCTTCCAAAATCAAAGGTCTTACCAGCAGCATTTCTTGGTCAAAAGGTGTCCTCTTCATTATGGCACTGTCGCATGGGTCATCCTACTAATCACATAGTTAAGCTAACTCTTAGTAAGTCTGCCATTCCTTTCCATTGTACTGCACCACCTCAGCCTTGTACTCCCTGTTTGGAAGGAAAGTTTACAAAACTTCCTTTTCCTTCTCATGCTTCTAAATTTGTACTTCCTTTTGCAGTTATACATTCCGATGTATGGGGACCTGCACCTTGTATGTCCATTGAGGGGTATAGATACTATGTCTCTTTCATAGACGAATGTACTAGGTATACATGGATTTTTCCAATCATCAATAAAGCTGCTGTCTTTGGTCTTTTTGTGCAATTTCATTCCTTTGTATTGAATTCTTTTGATGTTCATATTAAAATTCTTCAGAGTGATGGGGGTGGGGAATATATTGGTGCTTCTTTTTAGTCTTTTCTTCGGGAAAAGGGTATCACCCATCAAAAGTCTTGTCCTTATACTCCTGAGTAGAATGGGTTAGCTGAGAGGAAAAACAGGCATGTTGTTGAGACTGCCATTACTCTCTTGCAGCAAGCTTCCTTACCTTATAGGTTTTGGTATCATGCCTGTGCCACTGCAACCTATCTTATAAATAGGATGCCAACCTCCACTTTACTCATGAAGTCTCCCTTTGAAGTCTTGCATAAATCACCTCCTCCACTTGCTCACTTACGCATTTTTGGTTGTACTTGTTTTCCTTCTTTGAAACCCTACAGAACAACTAAACTTGATCCAAAAACCACTGTTTGTATTTTTTTTGGGGTATGCATCTCAGTATAAAGGTTATATTTGTTATTCTGTCAAAGATCACAAGTTAATTGTGTCTAGACATGTCCTGTTTGATGAAAGTCAGTTTCCTGGTTCCACTAACCTTCATCATCTCCAGTCTACTTCACCTTTGTCCTCAGGTGTTCCACTCTCTGGTCTTCATTCACACTCTTTTGCGCATCCTTCCTGATGCGAGAATTATACGCACACAAATTAAACCCTCTTTTTGACAATTGTAGTAAGTATGTAAGTAGGGATCGTTCTGGACCGGGGATTAGGAGGGATTGTTAATCACTTGGATTTGACTCAAAAACGCTAAAAACACAATCTAAAACACTATACTAGACTCAAAGAATGCAAAACTAAACTTTAAAACACTAAGACAAACCAAAGACTCAAAATGCTTTAAAGCATAAACTAAATTGATTTCTAACTAAATTGAACAATAAAGTAAAGGGGGATTTAGGTTTTGATTAAACTAAATGACAGATTGTAAATTAAAGCATAAGGAAATGAAGTAAACAAAAAATGAATGAATCAACAGCTAATAAAAAGAGATAGCACAAATGGAGATGAAGCTAGAGATTCGATTTCACCATTGCTAAGCCAAGTCCATGCTTGTTAAGTCAGATTATACTCATCCCTCTACTTATTTCTTGGGTTTGTTTCACTTAGATATGATCAGCCATATGATGTGTGGATTTGATCAAATGTCTCTAATCATGAGCCTAATTGTGATGTGCAACTTTGGTTCCTAATCAAGACTATGTAGTGCACAAGAAACTTTCACAAAACCAAAGGGAACACTCGGCAGGATGTTTGCAAAACAGTCCCTTCATTCATTCACATATCTACCAAGATTATGCATGATGTGTGCTTTAATCTTGGCTAAACAACCTGTGGTTAATTCAAATGATGATCAAGCATTAAAATCAACACACTAAGTCACAATTAAATCGGAGAATGAAACAAGAAATAGATAGATTAAATGAGAATTCCGCATTAACTACATGGCAATCTTGCAAGGCTACATCGAATCCCTAGAGAGAGATTAGTTACACTTCATGTTTACAAAAGGTTTGACATAAAAATATATAACATGAGTGAACATAGGATTAAGAAGAAAGAACCCTTGAAGCAAAACTGATGTCGAAATCCTTTAAGAAATGGGAGAGTGTATCTAATGGAATGAAGCCGAGAGGAAGTTCCTCATGGTACAAAACAAAGAGAATCAAAGAAACACCTAAACATTCCAACAACTCAAACTTGAATTGTATGAACGTTTAGGCCCTCTTATCTTCCTCTTCGTCGTAGCACAAGGTTTAAGGGATGTTGTTGGTGTGTTGAATGGATTGGGGAATTATGGAAATGGATGAGGAGTGGTGTTTGGATTATAAGGGAATGGTAGCTCAAGGCAATGAGGGAAGATTGGATGTGTTTGTGATGTGTTGTGTATGAAAATGAGATGTGATTTTTGTGTATGAATGCATGGGTTTTTATAGGGGGAATGGGAGAATATGTGGGTGATTGTTTAAGAGTGAATGTGGTTGTTATGATTGAGAGTGCATGTGGATGAAATGATGAAGTAGGAAGGTGGAAATGCATGTGTTGAATTGGTGGTGCAATGATGAAAGAGTAAGTGCATGTGTGTGTGAATGGTGGTAGCTAGGGTGAATTATGATGAATGCATGTGGAATAAAGATGGAGAAGGTGGTGTAATGATGAAGGATTAAGTGCATGTGTGTGTGAATGGTGGTGCAATGATGAAAGAGTAAGTGCATGTGTGTGTGAATGGTGTTTCTTGATGGTTTTGGGGTTGTGATGCATGTGAATGCATGTGGCTAAGGGTTGTTGATTGAGCTAGAGGTTTTGCATGGCTCAAAGGATTGTTTGATTGGGCTAGGCCCTTTGTTTTATGTCCAAAGTGCATACAAGGCTTTCAAATTCATCCAACACTTTGGCTCCAAGCATATGCTATCCATTCCAAGCCCAATTTTGCTCCAAAATGCTCCAAAATGCATCTTTTTGCTTCCTTAGCCATATGAACCTAAAAACACACGAAAATGGCTTAAACTACTAAAACAATTATGAATTAACAACATAGATGCACGAAAACAAGCTAAGTAAGTCGCCTAAATATGCTCCTATCAAATTCCCCCACACTTAGCTTTTGCTAGTCCTCGAGCAAAACAAAATAATAACAAATAAACAAAACGACACTAAACAAGTAAAACACAACCTAAACCTTCCAACAACCGTCTTAGGGATTTCCAATGCACATGACAAGTTAAAAATCATTATTCTCACAGATTTTAGCCATCTTTACACTTAAGTACATTCTTAATCATAGTCACCACATACTAGTTCACAATTAAGCAATTAAAACACATTTCAAATGTAGTAACATGCTTTAGAGAATTTACTCAATTCCTTACTAGAATGCACTCTATTTTCACACAGATTTTCTGACTACACACCCTACACTAGTTATATGTGAGAGATTGATGTAAACATGAAAGACTAGTATCTCACATATGTTATAACAAAGAAAGCATTTTCTGGATTTACGATAATGACATGAATATGATCTCATGAATGGAATGCTACTACTTAGAATGAGAACCAGTGATTCCATAAGCTCATATCAAATCCAAACTCCACATTATTGAACACATAACCATCAAGATAGAAGTCAAAGGGGTGTAACGGGGCTAGGGTACTGGTTAACAATGAAAGGTGAAGGATAAACAAACATTCTTAAAGCAATAGTGAGCAAAGTATTGAATTAGGCACTTAGAATTCCCTTTAGAGCGCGGAAAACAACTTTTAGACTAATAGGGGAAATTCAAACAACTCTTATTTTTCTTTTTCTTTTTTTTCAAATTTTTTTTTTTTCTTCTTTTTTTTTTTTTAGCCGTGCCTATGGCACAACAACTCTCATCAATAATCCTTCCCCCACACTTATTTTCTGCAACATATTAATCAAAAAGGAATTCATTTTCCGTCATGCTTACTATGCTTTAAGAACAAAGGCATGGATGGTCCTATTCTAGGCTAGGTAAGGATAACATGGGTTAACAAAGAACATAGGCTAAACAAGGCTCAAAGGGGTTAAAACTTACAACAAATACGAAATATGGGAAGTAAGGCTATTTGGCTATGGTGGCAACTACACAACTTTATCTTGATATATGTTATGCAATTCAATGTCATGCTTTGAATGAAATGGATATAAGTTCTAGCATTTAGTTCTATCATGATACAATTGCATTCTAAGTAGCAACCAAGCAAGGAATAATGAGATCATGCAACAACTTTAGAAAACAAAGAATCACATAAAATAACTCTCCAAAGAAGGTAATGGCTCGAGTCTCACAGGGTTGTAGCGTTTGTTTGAGTTCCTTCCTTCAAGCATGTCACAAAAACGAATTTTTCTTTTATGATTGCATGTGAAGTCATACATTATAACCATAACCAAGCATATACCAAGAGTAAATCAAACTTTTCTCTATGTTTATAACTCTTTTTAACCGTCATGCAATTACAAACCAAATCCATGTCATTGTGTTGGAAGGTACCCTAAGACATAAACACACAAAAACGACTCAAAACACTCTTTTTAGGCTTTTTAAAACATGTTTTTCAAATTTTTATGTGATTTTCGGAGTTATAAAAACAAAACATACTAAAACACTCTAAAACAACTTAAAAACACCTTAAAACAGCAAGGAACAACATTTGAAGTTATGGGTGATAAAATCCCACGAATTTGCATCAAATATACTTAGTTACCCCCCCCCCCCCCCACACTTAAATCAAACATTGTCCTTAATGTTTTAAGCATAGATTCACACAAAACATAAGTAAACACACAAACAACAACTAAACATACTAAACATGGCAGAATGTAATTAACAAAGAGAAGAGTTTAGGGACGCAAATCTGGTTATAGAGTGTAAATTCCATCTTCTCCTTGGTAATTGCATTGAGGCATTGATCATGGTGATTCCACAGGCTTACTCTTGAACTGGGCTGGAGGATTCTTTTGGTCTCCTCCAACTCGTTGATTTTCCTTTGTGCTACTCTTGAACTGGGCAGCAGGAATCTTTTTGGTCTTCCCCAAAGGTCTGAGCTTCCTCCTTTTATCTGTTTCTTTGTTCAATCTCTCCAATTCGTATTGAAGAGGGTTAGAGGATAGCTCAGCATTGCTTGTCTCTACATGCTTCAATGCCCTACTTTCACTTGCCTTACTTACTCCCCTTTGCAGAAGTGGTCTCTTCTCTGGAAGTGTATCAACCGTTGAAGATGACTACTCGAGAGCAACGCTAGGTAAGCAATCAGGAATAGATTCCAGGCAGTTGGCCCAGAACAGAAGACTGACTCCAAGTGCCGGCTGATTGCTTCTTTTACTTTGCCATGCGAGTAAGAACAAGGACAAAGAAAAAGACAGGGAAAGAGCATGATATGAGATACTTTTGCTTTTGACCTTAATGATATGAGATACCTTTGCTTTTGACGAAGCGGTGAATGACTCAGCACACTTCAATCCGCCGTTTCCTCCTGGGTCATCTGTACTCCAGGCATCTGGTATCATCTTTGGGGAAGAAGAAAGAATTGAGTATTTCGAAAGGCTTTGCTGGGAGTGCGCCCTCAGAGGTGAGGAAGAGTTGGGCATTTTCTTCAGGTCTGCCTTGCCATAAAAGACGAAGGTCGACATATATAGAGATAATATCAAGTGGTGGTACTATTCTTTTACCATTGTCGACAAACGTTTTGATCCCGCAAATCCGGCTTTTTGAAATAGCAGGCGCCTCTTCGATTTCTGAACGACGCCCCTTCGATTTCTGAGCAGGCGCCCCTTTGCTTTCTGAACGACACGTAGTAGTGCGGATGCGGCTCCTTTTGACAAAGCTGCACGCGTTTTCTGAAAAGCAGAGAAAGCGTCGCCGGACTTTGCGCTTGTCGGCTAACGATGTGTAGTTGCGATGATGGCCTCCACGTGTTTTCTGAAAAGAAGAAATCTTTTGACAAAGTTGAACACGTCTTCTGAAAAGCCGAGAAAACGTCGCCAAAATTACGCCGGAAATTCCGGCTTTTTGAATCGGTGGACGCGTCGCCTTGGCTTTTTATAGAGGTATCGATCACCGCCAACAAACACACTCTGAAGATTTCCCATTCTTGAAAATCGACTCCGGCCCTTTGAAATTTAACTCCATCCCTTCTCTTTGAACACTTTTGAAAAATGGCAAACCCATCGAACCTTAGCTTGGAATTGAGCCTTAGCAGTGATACGGGCGCGCCACGTCAAGGTAACGTATGGCGCCCTTCTTTCTTATCTTCTAACGGTCTTCTTACAGGTGAAGACTCCGTGATGCAGGACGCCACAACAGCTACAATAGTAGCTAGGAACCTTCTCACTCCAAAAGATAGTAGGCTGCTGTCAGGACGGTCCGATGAGTTGGCCGTTCAAGAGTCCCTCGCACTTAGTGTTCAGTGTGCGAGTTCTGTGTCCAACATGGGCCAACGCCTGCTTGCCCGCTCCCGTCAGGTGGAATCATTGATGGCAGAGGTGGAAAGTCTTAAGCAAGAGATCCAGCAGCTTAAGTACGAGAATAGAAGTTTGCATGTGCTTGCAAATAACTATTCGTCGGGCATGAAGAGGAAGCTTGATGAGCTGCAAGAATCTGAGGGTCGAATTCACAGTGACCGTCAAAGGCTTGCGGCTTATCTCCAGAGGCACATTTTTCCTGGGTCATCCAGCGTTTGGGCAAGTATTGAGGCCTGGAATGCTCCCGCTCCGATGCCTCCCGCTTCGATGCCTCCTGCTTCGATGCCTCCCGCTTCGATGCCTTCTGCTCCGACGCCTTCTGATCCGAAGCCTTCTGCTCCGACGCCTCGTAGTGGGGCTTCACGTAAACATCCTTTGTGAAGGCTCCATCTTTTTGCCATGTTTATTTTTATTCTATATATATATATATATATATTTTTTTTTTTTTATTTATTTATTTATTTATTTTTATTTTTATTTTATTTTTTATTATGAACATGCTTTGCTTTATTCAGTGCATTGGGTTGCCTCCCAAGTAGCGCTTTCTTTTACGTCTTGCAGCCGGACGAAGAACCCAATCACTCCAGGATATGTTCACGAATCGGATGAAAACTCCGAGTCATAAACTAGTACCTAAAACAAGAAACAAAACAAGATTAAGAATCTGGAATAAAATAAAAAGATCAAACGAAAATAAAACAATCCAAGGGATTAGCAAATTTTCTAATCCCCGGCAACGGCGCCAAAATTTGATGCGAGAATTATACGCACACAAATTAAACCCTCTTTTTGACAATTGTAGTAAGTATGTAAGTAGGGATCGTTCTGGACCGGGGATTAGGAGGGATTGTTAATCACTTGGATTTGACTCAAAAATGCTAAAAACACAATCTAAAACACTATACTAGACTCAAAGAATGCAAAACTAAACTTTAAAACACTAAGACAAACCAAAGACTCAAAATGCTTTAAAGCATAAACTAAATTGATTTCTAACTAAATTGAACAATAAGGTAAAGGGGGATTTAGGTTTTGATTAAACTAAATGACAGATTGTAAATTAAAGCATAAGGAAATGAAGTAAACACAAAATGAATGAATCAACAGCTAATAAAAAGAGATAGCACAAATGGAGATGAAGCTAGAGATTCGATTTCACCATTGCTAAGCCAAGTCCATGCTTGTTAAGTCAGATTATACTCATCCCTCTACTTATTTCTTGGGTTTGTTTCACTTAGATATGATCAGCCATATGATGTGTGGATTTGATCAAATGTCTCTAATCATGAGCCTAATTGTGATGTGCAACTTTGGTTCCTAATCAAGACTATGTAGTGCACAAGAAACTTTCACAAAACCAAAGGGAACACTCGGCAGGATGTTTGCAAAACAGTCCCTTCATTCATTCACATATCTACCAAGATTATGCATGATGTGTGCTTTAATCTTGGCTAAACAACCTGTGGTTAATTCAAATGATGATCAAGCATTAAAATCAACACACTAAGTCACAATTAAATCGGAGAATGAAACAAGAAATAGATAGATTAAATGAGAATTCCGCATTAACTACATGGCAATCTTGCAAGGCTACATTGAATCCCTAGAGAGAGATTAGTTACACTTCATGTTTACAAAAGGTTTGACATAAAAATATATAACATGAGTGAACATAGGATTAAGAAGAAAGAACCCTTGAAGCAAAACTGATGTCGAAATCCTTTAAGAAATGGGAGAGTGTATCTAATGGAATGAAGCCGAGAGGAAGTTCCTCATGGTACAAAACAAAGAGAATCAAAGAAACACCTAAACATTCCAACAACTCAAACTTGAATTGTATGAACGTTTAGGCCCTCTTATCTTCCTCTTCGTCGTAGCACAAAGTTTAAGGGATGTTGTTGGTGTGTTGAATGGATTGGGGAATTATGGAAATGGATGAGGAGTGATGTTTGGATTATAAGGGAATGGTAGCTCAAGGCAATGAGGGAAGATTGGATGTGTTTGTGATGTGTTGTGTATGAAAATGAGATGTGATTTTTGTGTATGAATGCATGGGTTTTTATAGGGGGAATGGGAGAATATGTGGGTGATTGTTTAAGAGTGAATGTGGTTGTTATGATTGAGAGTGCATGTGGATGAAATGATGAAGTAGGAAGGTGGAAATGCATGTGTTGAATTGGTGGTGCAATGATGAAAGAGTAAGTGCATGTGTGTGTGAATGGTGGTAGCTAGGGTGAATTATGATGAATGCATGTGGAATAAAGATGGAGAAGGTGGTGTAATGATGAAGGATTAAGTGCATGTGTGTGTGAATGGTGGTGCAATGATGAAAGAGTAAGTGCATGTGTGTGTGAATGGTGTTTCTTGATGGTTTTGGGGTTGTGATGCATGTGAATGCATGTGGCTAAGGGTTGTTGATTGGGCTAGAGGTTTTGCATGGCTCAAAGGATTGTTTGATTGGGCTAGGCCCTTTGTTTTATGTCCAAAGTGCATACAAGGCTTTCAAATTCGTCCAACACTTTGGCTCCAAGCATATGCTATCCATTCCAAGCCCAATTTTGCTCCAAAATGCATCTTTTTGCTTCCTTAGCCATATGAACCTAAAAACACACGAAAATGGCTTAAACTACTAAAACAATTATGAATTAACAACATAGATGCACGAAAACAAGCTAAGTAAGTCGCCTAAATATGCTCCTATCACTTCCTTAAATCAAACTCTCTTACCTCGGGCCATTGTTCCTGCATTTTCCCATACTCCTAGTCCAATTACTCAGTCTCATATTCTCAATCAAGGTGATCTTGTCTCCACATCGACGGATATCTCTGGTTCAGTCACAGATTCTGCCGTGGGTTCATCCTTACATCCACCTACTCCTCCGTCTCAAACTCCTATGGTTTCGGACTTGCATCCAGCTACTACTACTTCTCAAGCTCCAGAATTACAACTTGTTCCCTTGAATTCTCAGAATTTCCATCCTATGCAGACACGGTCTAAATCGGGGATTTCTAAGAAGAAGCAGGTGTATCATACTACAATTCATCTTGATTCTGTTAAAGAACCGACGTCTTACTCTGCAGCTTCTAAGTCTCCACAGTGGCAGCTTGCTATGCAGGAGGAAATGGATGCATTACTACAACAACATACCTGGCACCTTGTTCCATTGCCATCCAATAAAAATTTGGTGGGTTGTAAATGGATATACAAAGTCAAACGACATCCTGATGGGTCAGTTGCTCGATATAAAGCTCGTTTGGTGGCCAAGGGTTTTTCTCAAGAAGCTGGGTTGGATTATTACAAAACATTCAGTTCGGTGGTGAAGCCTACTACTGTGCGCCTTATTCTCTCTCTCGCAGCCACTCAGGGATGGACACTGAAACAACTTGATGTCAAGAATGCCTTTTTACATGGCTTTCTTGAGGAGGAGGTGTATATGTCCCAGCCACAGGGTTTTGTTAACAAGGATCATCCCGACTATGTTTGCAAATTACAAAGGTCACTTTATGGACTCAAACAAGCTCCCCGAGCTTGGAATGACAGGTTCACCACCTTCTTACTTTCATTGGGGTTTAAGTCTTCTTATGCCGATCCTTCCATGTTTGTTCACCATAATGGTACCAACATGGTTGTGTTATTGTTATATGTGGACGACATCATACTTACTGGTGATAGTGATGCTTGTGTTCAGTCTGTTATCTCTCAGTTAACCACAGAGTTTGACATGAAGGATTTGGGGATTCTTCACTATTTTCTTGGCTTGCAAATTGACTATCACTCTTCGGGCTTATTTGTGCATCAGTCTAAATATGTTCATGATCTGTTGCAACAGACGAATATGCTTGAGTGTAAACCATGTCTCACACCCTGTCATCCTAATCAGAAACTTCTCACTCATGGCAGTCCTAGTTATTCCGATCCCACACATTACAGGAGCATTGTCGGAGCTCTTCAATACTTAACATTTACACGGCCTGATATTGCCTATTCTGTGAATCAAGTGTGCCAATTTATGCATTCTCCTCTGGACTCTCATTATGTTGCTGTCAAGCGGATTCTTCGATATTTCCGTGGTACTATCGGCTGGGGCGTCTTTTTTCAACCTGGTTCTCTGTGCTTACGAGCTTACACAGATGCTGATTTGGCTGGTGATCCCAACGATAGACGGTCTACTACAAGTTTTGTTGTCTTTTTAGGCTCCAATCCCATTTCTTGGACCTCTAAGAAACAACATACTGTTGGCCGGTCATCGACAGAGGCTGAATACAGGGCTATGGCCACTACCATTGCCGAAGTTGTTTGGCTTCAACAACTTTTGAAGGATCTTCATCTTGACATTTCCTCTCCTCCCAGTTTACATTGTGACAATGTCTCTGCTATGACTTTGGCTACAAATCCGGTTTTGCATTCTAAAGCCAAACACATCGAGGTGGATTGTCATTTTGTGCGGGAAAGGGTTCAACAAGGTGTTATATCTCTGCAATTTGTTGCTTCCCAAGCTCAATTTGCCGATATTTTCACCAAAGGCTTATGTTGTTGGAAATGTGCCCTAAAACCAATCATATGATGATACTTTATGGACATTTCACATGTTAAACTAATCTAGTTTAATATTAAGGGCAAAGATTATTGTTTGAGCCGTCTCATATAAATGTTATATGCTTAAACGATAAGTCCAAGGAATATGTGATTGGGAGAATGCGATTTAAAGAAGTTAGATTCATGAGACCATTCTTTCGTAGACACATCCTAAACGTTCCTGATCATAGGATTGCCAATTGGGCATTGACAGTCCGTTAAGATCAGTACGTGTTGTGTCTTCTCTCAGGGAGAGTGACTAGTCTCGAGTCATTGGTGTGAGTGACACCAAGACAAGCATGTAGGTGCTCAATAGAGAATGAGTTCACTGAACACGATCAACGAAGAGTTCTCATATTCATGTCACATGAGAACTCATGGTTGGGATAATGCAAATTAGTCTTTTGACCTGAGGCATCACAGTTGTCTTGTGGTTAGGTCCTTAATCTTTGATTATGTCAAAGTCACTCCATCAGGAGGGTGTCCACGGCATCGTTGGGGTTAAGCCACTTAGCCATGGAGGCAAGTGAATGCGCAACAAGGGATCTCTAACCTTCAAACTGTTTGAGGGAGAATACTCTATGATATGATTTAGAATCTCTGGCCAGAGTATGAATGAGATGTTGGAATGTGTTCCAAATCACATTCAAGGTAATCATATAAGCACAAGACTCACATTGGATAGTAGACATGAATAAACTATCAAACCAAACAATGTGGTCAAGAGTATTGTATTAGAGAAAGACCGTATTGCATTTGTAATCCTAAAACTGAATAGGTTCTCCACCTCTTCTGATTAGCTTGGGTAACCATGACATGCTGCTAGGCGTCAACCATGGTTTGTGGAAGCCCTAAAAGTGTATTATCACTAACGGGAGAATTGAAAGTAAGTTTCAATTCACAATCGATTTGAAAGAGTTTGAATCGCCCACTGCCTCGCTAAAAGGAACCTAATGGATCGTACACCGTGTAAGGTAGAGATTGAAGATTCAACGGAGATGAGTAAGAATAATTAAATGGTTTAATTATTTATGGCAAGGATTAATTAATATGATTATTAATCAAACGAATAAGTTCGTTAAAGACCTCGGGATAGTTTTGGACCTTAAGGCCCAATGGGCTTCGAACGTCAAGTCCATTGACTTAAGTTGTATGACAACTTAATGAATAATGATTCACAAAGGCCCAAATAGCCCAATAAATCCCCTTAAATTCGGCCATTTAGAGGAGGGTAGTGAACTTGGCTTAATTGCAAGTTTGCCACTCCATTGTGAGGTGGTATAAAGACATCTTTATAGCCATTTCATCCTTAGGGTTTTCTAAGGAGTAAAGATGAGAACAAAAAACCTCCCTTTGCTCTCAAAGAGGCCGGCCACCCTAGAGGAAAACATCTAGCAATCTTACTTCCTCTAGGTCACTCATTTCTTCTACAATATGCCTTGGTGTGGAGACTTAGAGGTTCTCAATTTTGGGAACTTGGAGAAACCTTTTCATCCATCCAAATCCATGGATCTAAGATGCAAGGAATGAAGGCCCTCTCTTTGGGTGATTAGCCTTTGCTTATGCAAAGAGGAATCTACAAAGGTATTGATTTCTCAACTCACTTTGTTTTGAGTTGAGTCTTGGTTCACCTACTTACTAGGCTTTGAAGTTCATGGGTTAAGTTTTGTTTTTTAGTGCATATAAACATGATTCCGCCTTTTAATTGTTAATTGCATGTTGTTGATGTTGCTCAAATAAACTTGTTTTTCACAAATCTTCCTTCATATGTTCCCCATTGTTTACCACTCATTGTTCCAATCTTATGCTTGGTTTACCTAAGCCATAAGATTGAGGGGGAATGTTAGAGTATATTAGTGGTCAAGGATTAGTGGTCAAGATTATGACATGTGTCACTGGATTATATGAGTTGAGATAGATAGGTTGACATGTATTTATAATGAAAAATATCTCTTGTAATGGATAGAACTGAAGGAATAAAAATCAGTTACAGCACTCCCTCTCTTTCTGAGCTTTCTCTCTTTCTCTCTCTAGTCTTTCCTGATCTTTCAGATTCCATAGCTATTGTTGACAAAACACTTATCAAAATTTATAAAATGTAATGAAGTTTAGAAAAATCACTTGATTTCTTATTAAAAAAAAAATGAAGAAGAAGCATGAATTCTACACCTCCATAGAAATTTACAAGTTTATGATGGTAGTCTATAACTTTAAATATAATTAATAATCTTATATAAAAAATATATAGTATTAATTTTCTCACCTTAAGGCTTCATATATTTTAGGAATGTTCATTTGCATTTTTTTTTACTAGAATTTACTTTTTTTAAGAAAAGAAAAGATATTTGTCCAAAAATAAAAAAGAAGATAATTTGTGTGGCAGTCAAGTAAATTGAAAACAACGTCAACGACCATGGATAAAGCTAGTATGTGAAAATCTTTTCACTTTAACTAAAATATTATTTTCACTAATTCTTTCAATTGATTATATTCGAGTTCATTTTTTTTTGTTAAACAAATTAGCGGTTTACAGGAATTACAAAATAATATCGTGAGGTTTAATTCGCCTTAAAATACCTTTGCTATAGCCTATGTATGCATATACCTGGTATGTGAATATGTATTTGTGGGGAAAAAAGGTAAAATAATTTAATTAACGAATAAAAAATTGGATATACAAGAAATTACCAAAAAATGGCAAAAAGCAAAGAACAAACGCACACACCACCGCTGTCAAGCCCCGCTTGTAGATATAGTGCTCCCAGTAACTCTCAACTCTTTTTGTTTTTAGTCAGACAATTTGAAGCACCTAAGTTAGAAGAAAAAGAAACAAAATTTACCAAATCTTCGCTATTGTTCCGAGAGAGTATGTAAATATGAACCTACTGTAAAATTACAAATGGATTTAAAGGGCATGGTATGCATAAAAATGTCTACATTATTGTTGCCCTGTCGGATTTGAAGCAACCATCATCAGAAACAGAAAAATCAATGCTATTATTCAAACCAAGAGCTGACATTCGAAGTTGTGAGCTGCCTAAACAAAAATGAGAAAATATCATCAATTTCACAAATTGACATCCCTTGGTAGCTATAGTCACCTGCAAGACCAAGGGAAGCGTCCTTCTTGCCATCTGCGCTGTCTTGCAGCTCCAATGCGCACTCGAGTTCCACTTGCACTTCGCCTACTGAGGGTCGCTCTGCTCCTGTAGGACGTACACATCTATAAACGATATCCATAAATTTTTGCAAACAATCAGGAGCTATTTTAGCCCTCAAAGAAGGGTCCATTATATCGCATAAGGTGTCCGGCCTGCCTGTGTATGTATGAAACTCTTTTGCCAATTTGGCAGTCAACAATTCCAGCAGCACCATTCCAAACGAGTAGACATCAGATTTTTCTGTAAATTGTTCCAAATGGATATACTCGGGATCAATATACCCGGAAGTGCCCACGATCCTATCAGAGGTCACTCGTATGAATTTATTTGACAAACTAGGAGGACCCATCTTGAACGTTAATAAGTTCGAAATCTTTGGTTCGAACCTTTCATCCAATAGTATGATGGAGCATTTCATGTCGCGGTGGACAATAGCATGTTTTAGCCCTGCATGGAGATAATGCAATGCGCGTGCTATCCCGATACATATGTTCAGCCTCTGCCTCCAGGGCAGCGGATCAAGATCCGCTCTTTTGAACAGCTTAGAAGAGAGGGCACCTTTGGCCATGTAGTCGTAGACAAGGATGAGTTCCTCCTTTTCTTCACAGAATCCAATAACAGGGAGAAGGTTGGGGTGGCGCAGCTGGCAGGACAGCAGCACCTCATTCCTGAAGTCTTGTCTGCTGCCTGTAAATCGCTTGATTGCAACAACAGTTGCCCCGCCGTTGATGTACCCTTTATAGACTGAGCTCACGGCACTGCTACCAATATGGAACTTGTCGTTGAAGCATTCAGTGGCTGCTATGATCTCAGCTAGCGAAAATCGGCGGCATAATTCCTCCATAAAGGCCCAGTCTTGGTTTGGTCTGCGTTTTCTGCTTTTATCCCATGACGCTAGTTTCTTCCATGAAGAGAAGAAGAAACATGAGGCGGACTCTGCAGTGGTACTGAAACCCATCATTGTGCTAACTGTTGTCTAATTCCAAGATCAGGAGCTCAAAATCTTAGATTTAGACATTAAGAATCAATTGATGATGATCATTGGCACTCCTGGGCAAAGAGGACTCACTATTGAAGCGGCATCCCCAAAGTCAACTCAACATACTTCTCCAACTCAGAAGAGACCCACGCATTACATACGGGGTGAATTCGTAATGGGGACATGGAAAGAAATGCGAGAAAATTCAGAACCAAGTAATTTCTTCGAAACTGGCCAAACTTCGACTTGGATTGGGATGCCAGCAACGCAGACGTCACAAAACAGACACGTCGTAAATGGCGCTATCAAAGCAGACAGATGCGCTGAATATTGCATTTGGGAAGCTTGAAAAATTCATATCAAACCTAAAACTCAACAACATTCAAACCTACCCAACGACTGGTAGCTAGCTAGGAAGCCATGTTGAGGAAAAAACTTTAGAGCACACAAGTCTAACATAAGTGTTGGAAATACAACACAAGTAAACAAATTACTTGTATTACACACAAAATATTACAAAACACAAACTCTCAAAGACATTTTAAAAACAATGACATTCGCTTACTTTCTAGAGATATTCTAGATCGCCCACACTACTACAAGACTATTCTTGCTTCTCACTTTCACTTGATTGCCTACTTGCTTCTTCGCTACTTGATTACTTGGTTACACACGTACATACATATTTATAGTGAGGTTTGCTGACTTCCTAAGTCGGTTAACATGGCTCAAATTCATCCTAGCCATATTCTAGGCTTTTCTACAACCAGCCCACCCTTTGCATGACAACCTCACAATTGTAGAAATAGCTACATCTTTCTAGCTAGTGATCCACCGACATTCTTGCTAGAGCTTTAAAAGCAATGCGAATTTAATAAACTAATATGAAGAAACCCAAGACAAACATACATTCGATGGTTTTTAATTTTTTAATTTTATACTTTTTTTTCCAACGGCATCACATCTTTCTACATAGTCTTTAATTGTTTACCGGCCGAAATATTCGAATTCAGAGCTACTAAGTACAGGCACTGCGCATCCTCAAAGCCAACTCTACATTCTTTTCTAATTCATCAGAGACTCTTACGCGTATGAGTATTGAGAGTTGTCCCACATCGGTAAGGAACAATGTTTGCTATATGCTTATATAATCTTAAGTTACTTCCTATATTACCAATTAATTTTATGGTGAAACGTTAATTTCATCATGGTATCAGAGCAGGTTGTCCTCATGTGAAGCCAAACGGTCACACATGCTACACGTCATCCAATTGTTGTTCATATGTAGGTTTGAAAATCCACCACACGTGTTTTATGCTGGAACCAGCACACGCGTTTTAGGCTGAAACCCAACCGGAATATTCGAATTCAGAGCTACCGTCATCAGAAAGTACTGAAAAATATCAGATACGCGTACTTGGCGAGTTTGGTGATGGTGAAAATATGAGGAAATCCCAAAACCAAGTAATTTCTTTGAAACTGGGCAACCTTGGAGTGGGATTGGGATGCAAGCAACGCAGACGTCACGAACAGACACAACCCAATTTCAATGCGAAATTCAATTTAACTAATCAATCCTGATGAATTGAAATGCTAATACAAGAAACACAAGGCTAACTATACATTCGATAGTGTTTTTTTATTTTTTTTTATTTTTTTATTTCTCCAACAGCACTGCATTTTCAATTAATATTTAATTGTTTACCGGCCAGAATATTCGAATTCAGAGCTACCATCATCATCGGAAAGTACTGAAAGATCAGTACTAATTGAATCAAGATCAGCAGACCCAGTTGATATAACTACTGGATGGCGTGGAGTCCGTGGACGATTACACAAAAAACAGAAAACATCATTAATTTCAGAAAGTGATATCCCTTGATAATGGTAGGCATAGTCATCGGCAGGACAACCAAGCGAAGTGCTTGGTGTCCTCAACTCCTTTTCGGCATCTGCGCTCTCCTGAAGCTCCAGCGCACACTCAAGTTCCACCTCCACTTCACCCATCGTGGGCCGTTGGGATCCTGTAGGGCGCACACATCTTTGGAAGATGTCCAAAAATTTTATCAATGAATCAGGTGCTACTTTTCCCATGAGAAATGAGTCTAGAATATCAGCTGGGTGAGCGATACATAATTGTGGTATCTCTCTTGAATATTTAGCAGACAATACTTCGAATAACACCATTCCGAACGAGAAGACATCAGATTTTTCCGTAAGCTGGCCAGACAAATCATACTCCGGATCAAGATACCCGAATGTACCTGCCACCCCGGAAACGGAGTTCAATCTGATTAATGCATTTGACAAAGTAGGAGGACCCATCTTGGACAGCCGGAAGTTACAAAGCTTGGCCTCTAAGCTTTGGTCCAAGAGTATGTTGTCACATTTGATGTCTCGGTGGATTACAGCATGCTTAACCCCTGTGTGGAGATAGTGTATTGCACGCGCCACCCCAATGCAGATATTCAGCCTTTGGCTCCAAGACAACGGATCTTTATTATTGTTATGAGGATTGAAAAGGAAATAAGAAAGGGGACCATTGGACATGTGGTTGTAGACAATGGCGCACTCTCCCTTTTCTTGGCAGAATCCGATCAGAGAGATTAAATTGGGGTGGCGCAGCTGGCACAGTAGCTGCACCTCCGCCTTGAACTCGCGTCCCTGCTGAATGTCTGATTGTGTGCTGGGAATGCGCTTGATTGCCACCGTAGAAGTTACGCCGTTGAGGTTGGTGTATCCTTTGTAGACACCTGCAGCACTAACATTAATACCGTCTTCTGTTTTCGGACCTTCAAGGTGATCAAACACCAAAAACTTTTCTATTAGGCCATTAACTTCAAATGACAAGTTTCTGGTACTGCAAATCCGTAACCTAGCATTGAAGTTTTGAGTTACTGCTATGATCTCCGCGAGTGAAAACCGACGACACAATTCTTCTGGAAACGCCCATTTAGCTTCATCTCGATCTGTATCTGTAGGTTTTCTTCTATGATCAGATGAATATGGTGCACATTTCTTCCACAAATTATTGAAGAATCGTGACATAACTGACTGTGCGGTACTACTACTAAATCCCATAATCCATAGAACAGAAATATAACATGGATCTTAATTCGTTTAAACCGCGTTGGCTAACTAGTCTTGATGCCTTCCATTGGGGAGATTCTTAGCTATATATCCCGAGATTCTTAGGTAATTGTTGGGAAGATTCTTCCTTTGGCATGACCGTTGAGGGATCCTGTGTACGTCTTACTCTATATCGGATTTCAACGATCAAACCATTTTTAAGTTTTTCCTCAAAGATTATCTCTAAAAAAATCACTCAGATTCAAAATCATTTGACTGTTGGATTAAATGGTAATCGTAATATTATTTCTTTGAAAAACCGTATTCGTTCATTTCTTCACTACAATTGGATGTCTTAATATTTTTGAATTTGTCTAAATTTTTACAAAGGTGATCTATGAATGATGTGTACTAAAATATAGACAATTGAATTGTTGAAAAATGTTATAGAATGAGCACTACATTCATAAGGAAGAAAATGAATGAATACGGTTCTAAAAATAAACACTAAAAATGATTACCATTAAATCGGTTATAAAGTTCTAAATTTTGGTGATTTTTTAGAAGAGATCATTTTTGACGGAATGAGGCTGTATATGTATGTGTATATGGACACACAGATATGACAAGGACCTCACACGTTGCTCTCAAATATTAATTTACTTTAAAGTGGAAAATAATTGAAGGGCTGTGCGGATACTATATGATGATAGAATAGCCCTAGCCCCACATCAAAATATTTCCAGTCACGCACGCCAGATTGGACCATTCACCACCCTCCCAACAAGTGGAGAGAAACTTCCTGCTGTATCTCCCCTTGTAACGACAGAGAGATAGACACAAACGGATATAAACTCGGGATATATAGCTAAGAAGCTTCCCAATAATTACCTACTGAATGAGAGACTTGGTCTTGTTTCCAATTATTTTTTCTTCTTTCTTCACTGAATGAAACTTGGACGGTGGAAAATATCAAAATAATTGCCAGTTGGTTATACAAATCACAAAGAAAGAAACAAAGAAAGAAAAAAGGGAAGAGCTTTTTTTCTTCTTCTTTTCTTGTGTGTGCAAAATCAACCTTTGTTTTGCTGTAATTTCGAGGATCAGGAAGTAGCTAGCAAGCACGAAGCATGGCAGAGTCTGTGGTATCCTTTGTTGTTGACAGGCTTGGGGACCTGCTGATTGAAAAAGCCACCTTCTTACACGGGGTCAAGCAAAACGTCGAGCAGATCCGAGTCGAACTGAGTCGGATGCAATGCTTCTTGAAAGATGCCGATAAGAGGCAAGACGAGGATGAAAGCATTCGGAATTGGGTTTCCGAGATTAGAGAAGTTGCTTATGATGCAGAGGATGTCATTGGAAGTTTCACCATCAAAATTGCACCACCAATTTCCAATCCGCTAAAAAGGTACGCTTGTTTTTTCAGCCGAGCTTCAAATCTTTATGGAGTTGGGTCTGAGATTGAGGCCATCAAAGCTAGAATTTCTGACCTTACTAGAAGTACACAAACTTACGGCTTGACTGTTGTAAGAGATCATCAAGGCTCATCGAGTATTGCGTTTGAGAAGCAAAAACAATTGAGGTGGTCTTATTCCCATGTTATTGACGACCATATCGTTGGTTTACAAGGAAACATAAACGAACTAGTGGCGGAGCTCATGAGTGAAGAAAAACAAGGTCGAGTTGTGTCCATCTGTGGGATGGGCGGGTTGGGGAAGACCACTCTCGCCAAGGAAGTTTACCGCAATGATCATGTTAGGCGGTATTTTGACGGTTCTGCGTGGGCTTACATATCTCAACAATGCAAACCAAGAGATGTTTGGGAAGGCATTCTGATTAAGCTAACCTCTCCGTCGAAAGAGGAGAGGGATCACATTTTGAAATTGAGAGACGAAGAGCTTGCAAAGAAGCTTCATCAAGTTCAAATAGAGAAGAAATATTTGGTGGTTCTTGATGACATTTGGTCGATTGAGGCCTGGAAAATTCTAAGTCCTGCCTTTCCATCGTCGGGAAAAGGGTGCAGCAGAATATTGCTTACAACTCGTAACAAGGACTTAGCTTCCTTTGTAGACCGAAGCGGTCTTCATGAGCCGAGGAACTTAACTGAAGAAGAGGGTTGGGAGTTGCTTCAGAAGAAGGCATTTCCAAGAAATGGTGATCCGGGTAGTTTACCATTCCAATTTATTATGCATTTCCCAATTATACATAAATAGTTTCAAGTGCTAACTAGTTAGAAACTTAATATGACACTAACCAAGAAATTAATAACTTCTCTTCTTGCAAGATATATTTGAACGATTTCAAAACAAAAAACAACGGTGTCCAACTCGAATTAAGCGAACCTACATATGTTGTTTAGTTGTTGATCCCTTTATGTGCATACTCAATTTCAACACATTTTCGTATAGGATTGCTATTCCCAACTGAGAGAGTTTTGCTAAATTGTTTTCTTCCTTAATATTGCAGATTTTACCAGAAGCATAGATAAGGAGCAGTTAGGGAGGGAAATGGTGAAAAAGTGTGCTGGCTTGCCTTTGGCCATTGTTGTGCTTGGAGGACTTTTGGCCACTAAAGAAACAGTGCACGAGTGGGATATCGTCCTCAGAGATATTCTTTCATATCTAAAGCGAGCCAAAGGGCATGAGCAGCACTCTACGGTACCTGAGGTTTTGGCTTTGAGTTATCATGATTTGCCTTTCCAACTGAAACCCTGTTTCCTTTATTTGAGCCATTTTCCGGAAGATTTTGAAATTCCGAGGAGAAAACTGGTTCAATTATGGATTGCAGAAGGCATTGTATCGCCACACCATGAAGCAGAGGGAGATGAAACAATAGAGGATGTTGCAGAACGCTACTTGGGTTACTTGATTAATAGGTGTATGGTTCAAGTGGGAGCTCTCAGCTCAACCGGAAGAATTAAAACTTGCCGCCTGCATGATCTTATGCGTGACTTGTGCTTGTCGAAAGCAAAGCAGGAAAATTTTCTCCAGAATGTTCACTATTCGGATGAAGGTATGATGGTGGATTCTTCTTCTTCTCGCATGCTTTCTGAAGCAACATCAACTGGTAAAACTCGCAGACTTGCTGTCTTCTTACCTTCACATGTTGATAATCTTATCCCGTCTAAATACAAAGAAGATTCCAGCCTCAGTCTCAGGTCACTTGTATATTTCCATGCAAGCAAGTGTAGATTGGTAAGTTGGCAGCTTACAAAAACAATTTTGGAGTTCAAAATGCTCAAAGTTCTCGACCTTGAAGGTGTCAAGGGACCGTACGAAAAGTTACCTAAAGATATCGGGGGCTTGGTTCAGTTGCAGTTTCTAAGTTTGAAGAAAACACGTATACAAGCATTGCCATCATCCATCGGCAATTTGATCCACTTGAAAACTCTAAATTTGCAAACCATAAGCAAATTGAGTTGGGACCCGACAGTGCAAATTCCAAATGTGATTTGGAAGATGGAAGGGCTAAGACATTTATATCTTCCCAAATGGTGTGGCAATGCAGTTGATAAGCTGCAACTGGGAAATCTGATTAACTTGCAGACACTCGTAAACTTTCCTGCAAACAAATGTGACGTAGAAGATCTTCGAAAGTTGACCAATCTTAGAAAATTGGTGTTGAATGATCCAAAACATTTCAATAGTTTGATGAAAATTTTCAATCCCCAAAGCAGAACGTTAAGCTGCCTCGAGTCTTTGTCCTTGACGAGTGAGACACTTTCATTCCCTGATGAGGTTGTTGATGTTAGACAAGTAATGTTAAGTTGTCGCCGTCTTCAAAAATTGCACGTGCAAGGGCGGATAGAGAAGCTGCCAGAATACCATCAGTTCCCTCCAAACCTTGCCAAGTTAACGTTGTGGGGCACTAAACTTGAGGAAGATCCAATGCCAACACTGGAAAAACTGCCGAACTTGAGAATTTTAAGTGGATGGCAAATGTTCATGGGGAAGAAAATGGTCTGCTCTAACCAAGGTTTCCCAAAACTCAGGTCTCTACTCCTCCGAGGGTTTTCTAAGTTAGAGGATTGGACGATGGAAGAAGGAGCCATGCCTAGTCTTTGTCGTTTGGAAATATCAAATTGCACCAAACTGAAGACGATTCCGGATTCTCTGAGGTTTGTGAAAACACTTCAGGAATTGGAGATATACGGATGCCTATTCAAGATCAACATTGGAAGTGAAGGAGAGAATTTTTACAAAGTGCAACACGTACCGTCCATTGTAGTTCGCAACTGAAGTTAATTCGGTAAGAATTGTTGAAGAATGTAAAAGAAAAGAGTTTATTTCTTCATTGGTTATTTCATTGTACCTTTTGTAAGGTTCTTGTAGTGAGAAGTAATAGCTACTCTTATGCACTCACAAATCAGTACCGAATGAATCTCACAGCCACTCTCGCAAATATATATTTGAGAAATTTTCATTGATCTCAGTAAATGATGTATCTTAGTTGGTATAGTCTTCCATGTAATGGACAGGAGGAGGAGGAGGGGCAAGAGAAGTGGTTGTAGTTGTCCCCGACTCCTTGAGCTGGTTGGCGGCATCTCCGCTCCCTTGCAGCTCCAGTGCGCACTCAAGTTCCACCTCCATTTCACCCATCCTGGGCTGTCCAGCTCCTGTCAGCGTGCACATCTATTAGCGATGTTCATAAATTTTCTTAAACAATGTGGAGCTACTTTTCCCACCAGAAATGGATCAATCATAGGCTGGAACAGAGGTCAGCGTTGGACATCTAGTCGTAGAACGTGATGAGAGGAACAGTAGCACCATCGTTGATGTACGCTTAATTTACAGACTGAGCTCTAGGTACCATTACCGATATGACTTGTCGCTGAAGCATTTGGTGGTTACTATAATTCCTGCTATTCATACGCGTGTACATGGCAAGTTGGTAATGCTGACACGGAAAGACAACGCGAGAAAATTCAAACCCAAGGAATTTCTTTGAAACTGGGCAACCTTTGAGTTGGATTGGGATGCAAGTAATGCTATAGCGATGAATATTGAATTGGATGAGCTTGAAAATTTCATATTAAAGCTCAAACTCAACATACAATTACCCAACGACTGGTAGCTTGAAATTATTAATCAAATCAAGTAATGCTGATATTGGATTCGTGACAATACAAGTGCTAGCTAATACAAAAAAAATACAAGACAAACTATACTTAACAGCATCACATTTCTCTAAATTATTGTTTACCAGCTAGAATATTCGAATTCAAAGCTATCAGAAAGTACTGGAAGATCATAACTATTTGAATCAAGGTCAGCAGACCCAGTGGAGCTAACTACTGGATGGCGTGGAGTCCGTGGACGCATATCCAAAGAGGAGAAATCATCACTGATTTCAGGAATTGATAGAGAAGGGCTGTTTGACGGCGTCTGCACTTTCCTGCAGCTGTAGTGCGTTCTCTAGTTCCACCTCCACTTCCCCCATTGTGTGCCGTTCAGCTCCGCTAGGGCGAACACATCTCTGGATGATGTCCACAAATTTCTTCAAACAGTCCGGAGCTATTTGTCTCGTCAGAAATGGATCGATCATATCAAGAGAAGTTTCACCCGTTTTCAGTGAATTCAAAATATCTACCGGCCGAGATTTTCCACACAAGGCTTCCAATAACACCAATCCAAATGAGTAGACATCAGATTTTTCCGTGAGTTGGCCAGATAAAGCCTCTGGAGCAATACAACCGTATGTACCATCTACCGTCACGGAGTCCCATCTAATTAATCCATTCGACAGAGTACGAGGGCCCGTCATGCACCTCCCAAAGTCGGAAAGCTTTGGCACGAACTGTTCATCCAATAGAATATTGGAACTATTCACAAATCGATGGACAATAGAATGCTTAACCCCGGTGTGGAGGTGTTGTAATGCACTCGCCACCCCGATGCAGATATTCAACCTTTGTTTCCACGACAGTTGTAGTACTGGATCCCTATCGAGGGGATTATCCAGGTACTTAGAGAGGGCACCATTGGACATGTAGTTGTAAACGATGAGGCACTCTTCTTTTTCTTCGCAGAATCCGATGATGGAGATAATGTTTGGGTGGCGCAGCTGGCAAAGTAGCTGCACCTCCGTCCTGAACTGCTCTTTTGAATCTCCCACAAAGCGTTTGATTGCAACCACGTTGTCGCTGTCGATAGTACCTTTGTACACCGAGCCGTAGCCATCTGAAGCAATACGTAAGCTGTTGCTGAAACATCGAGTTGCTGCTCTCATCTCGCTGAGTGAAAACCGACGGCAGAAGCCTTCCGCAAAGGCCCGGTTCTGGCTTTGTGCTGTGCGGTTGCATCTGGTCTTGTTTTGATCACCGTCATTGCTCCGACGAGAAAAGAAACGCGAGATAAACCGTGCAAGAAACCCCATCAGGCATCAAAAGTTGATGTCTACTAAGAAAACTCAAAGAGAACAAGTTCATACGTTTAGACCAGGTCATTTGCATCTACTTGAAATATAAATTGTCAGAAAACGAAAGCCCTCTGCAGTTACAGTTGCCTCAAAAGTCAACTCATTCATACTTTTCCAAATTCATCAAATAATCTCAAACGCGTAAAACATGTCAGCAAATCATGGATCATCATGTGTTATTCGGTGTATTATTTTGGGCTGCTTTTGACATTTATTGTTTTGGGAGCATTTTTGTTTAAAATTTTTTGGTGAAGCTTGTGACCCCAAATGGGGTTGTTGGCTTTATATATAAAGAAGATATATAAAGATAAGACCTCATTCACGAGATTTTTTCATATGTTGAAATCATGTTTCAATACACAAAGTGTAACAGTACAATTTATTGAAAACTTAAAAAAAAAAAAAAAAAATTCAATCAATTTTATTATGACACTAACTGTATCGGGCCTTATTCCCAACACGCTGGAAAATTTATCCACGTTCACTTTCTGCGTTCAATAGAACTTTTTTCTTCCAAGCAAAAGAAAAAAAAATGTCACTTAGTACTACAATTTAGTGGTATTCCTCCTCACTTGTAAGTGAGAGATCTTAAATTTGATTCTCGCTGAAGGCGAATTTGAACCATATTATTGCTAGTCCATTGTGAGACCTAGCTCACCTCCCACCCCTAATATAGATAATATCGTTTGTTTAAAAAAAAAAAAACTTTAATTTATATAAACCTATATCATGTAAAAAAAAAAAAAAAAAAAGAATAAACTTACTCGATCCTGAATTTTCTAAACTCTTTATAATATGAAATTCACAGACCAAACTTAGCCAGCTTGACTAAAACAAAGTGATCTTTTTAAGCATTCAAATTCGAATCTTCAGAAATTAGGACGCTTGAATAAAAAAAATAAACGAAAGAAAGGAAATATAAATTGGGCTTAGGCCCACAACCCATAGTAATTGGATAAAAACTTATTGGGCTTCAAATTGCAAAACCGGCTTTTCATTCACACCAATTTGCAATTTCTACCAAGCCGGGTCGGCCCGATTTTCCCCTGTGAGAATTTTCGAACCATCATGACGAACTCCACCTCGACCTGTCTCTGCGATTTTATCAATTAAATTACCATTTTCTCCTCCACTTTCTCCTATCTCCTTTCCCAGATCTCCCTCCCATACGAGAGAGAGCATATGATATGATCACCTGCAAAAGCACCAAATCCCAGATCCACCACCACGACGCGCATTCCCCTCTTCCGTTGTAGGGTTTATCCCACTCGCCCCGAGTCGACTCACCCGACTCGCTCATGAACCAGAACCACAATTACAAGAGCAGCAGCTCCAACAAAGAGATGGTAATCATGGACGCCCGACCCGGAAAGCTGAACAGCCGATCCAATTCCATATCCGACCCGAACACCAGCCAGAGCCTCGCCTCCATCCTCAACAACCCCAATGCCTCCGACGCCTCCTCCTGGGTCGGTTGGTGGTCCTCCTCCGCCTCCGTCGCCCCGCCCGAATTCGCACCTCTCGTGCCGAAATCTGCGTCCGACCCCGTGACCCGATCCGACTTCCAGCCCTACCTCGCCTCCGTCTCCGATCACTACAACCGCTTCGAGGACATCATCAACCACGTGAAGAAGGAGAAATCCGACGTCGATTCCATCGGTGGCCAAGGCGAAGCCCTCGTCGCGTGCCTCCGGGAGGTTCCGGCGCTCTATTTCAAGGAGGACTTCGCCCTGGAGGATGGCGCCACGTTCCGGTCGGCTTGCCCGTTCACGAACGTCTCAGAGAACCTGGGACTGCAGGAGAAGCTGTCGCATTACTTGGACGTGGTGGAGCTTCACTTGGTGAAGGAGATCTCGCTGCGTTCCAACTCCTTCTTTGAGGCGCAGGGGCAGCTGGAGGACTTGAATGTCAAGATCGTCGAGGGGTGCAGTCGGATTCGAGAGCTCAAGGAGACGATTCTGCTCATGGATGTCGATTTGGTCGAGTGCGCAACGCAGATTCATGATTTGAATGAAACCAGGAGCAATTTGTTGGCTCTGCAGCAGAAATTGAGGCTCATTTTATATGTTAATCAAGCTCTTTCGGCACTTAAACTGGTATTGCATTGCGCTTCAATATCTTTCTTTCGGTTTTGTAGTGTAATGAATTGTGCATGTTGTGATAATTAGTAGCCATTTGGTCTAGAATTCACTTCATCAAGAATTGCCAATTTGCGATGTTGGATTTTATCTTTGTTTTCGTAGTAGATTCACTTCATTTGAAAATCTGATCGTAGTATAAAACTTGATGACCATTTACATTTGTTGCAAATACTAGTAAGGGCCAATTTAAAGCACTGATATGCACTCGGTGGCGTTTTTAGTAGTTTGATTCGGATTCAATAATAGGTTTTGAATTTGTTGCCCAACTAGTTTAAATTATAATCCACACAAGTCTTTTGTTGCAATTTTATCCCCGACCTGTTCAGATGATTAGTGGCTTGTTTTTCGTCCCTTTCTATAAGAAATGCTCATGATTTTCATTTGAGTTGTGTAAAAATGTTTATCGTCATTTTTATAAGTAGCAAGTTTCTTGATATAAGTTGATTTACATTTTCTGTCATACAGCTTGTTGCCTCTGCAGATTGTGCTGGAGCCTTGGACGTCACAGACGATTTACAGCATTTGCTGGTATGTTTTTATTTACGTTATGTTTGATCTGCCTCCACAAACTAGTACTAAAACAAGGAATAGTGGACTAAACTTTTTTGGTACCTAATTGATGTCAATACGTTTAATAGGATGGAGACGAGCTTACTGGTCTACATTGCTTCCATCACCTTAGGGATCGCGTAGCGGCTTCAATTGAATCCATAAACAGGTATGTTTTCCTGTTGCGGTGACACTATTTTTAGTGAAACAAGTGACACCATTTGAGTTGCTTTTGATGTTTTTAATTCTGATTCCATAATTATTTTTGTCCTTCTCGTTTTAAATATATGCGGTTCAATATTTTGGGACTGGGGTTGGCAGCTTTTAATTTTTTTCTTCCGAGAGTCTGAAATAGAGATGCTTTTCTTCATCCAGTTTGGCTTCTATTGACCAAAATATTTGAATAAACGTTTTTCAGTCTTTCAAATGGAATAATATGATATGAGGCATGTTTATAGTAACTTATTAAATTTATTCTTGTAGCATTCTTTCTGCAGAGTTTATGCGTGCTTCAATACACGATGCTGGAGATACAGACATTATAATTATATCCAGAGCAAAAGCAAGGGCATCTAGTCTGATGAATGGAGAAGATGGTGAAGTAAGCTCAAGTTATTTTCTTAAATGCCACAATATTTCTTTACTTCATTTCAAGTCTATTCTCTCCTGCAAGGAGCTGCTCTCCACTGATCGGAAAAGCAGATAATTAAGTTTTGTAGCCTTTGCATTTCTTTTTCTTCCGAATTCGCTTAAATTCTCACAGATAAATATAATATTGTAAGGAGTGAAGATTTCTTTGCAGATTTTATTTGGAACCATATCTTTTTATATAGTATGCTTTGAAATTTGTTTTTACTACAACCGTATCTGAAGATGGCTCAACAACCAGTGCCCTGCCATAAGCCATGTTGCAAGTTTTGTTGAACCCTGCAAGAAAGTGTTTAATTTAATTTTGACCATTTACGTAATCTATAAAGGCTTTGTAGGATCTTTTGTTGAATTAACTTTCTATACACCGAGTGCCTTGTCCAAATTTGATGGTTTCTTGTTTGCATTTCTTATATGCTATGACTGCTTTTTTAAGTTGATATCCTTTATCGTGATTTTCAGGCATCTGTGCAAGATTCTATATGTGAACTGATCACCGTTATTTTTGTATCAGCAGATTAAGTTGGATGACGAAGAAACCTCCAATTTTCAAGATCGTCTTCTTCCTGTCATTATTGGGTTGCTTAGAACAGTGAGTAATTATCGGTTTGTCAAACCTAATATTTTTCAACATATTTTTATTTCTTCCTTTGGGATGAAGTTTAGTTCTTTCCATGATCAGTGAGTACCTTTAGTGATCTTTTAAGTAAAGATGGTATTCTTTTACTTTCAGGCCAAGCTCCCTTCTGTGTTGAGGTTATATCGCGACCAACTTACAGCTGACATGAAGTCTGCTATCAAAAATGCCGTTGCAGAGCTGCTTCCCATTCTTGTTTCGCGACCACTGGAGTCAGATTTTACACCGGGGGAGCGAATAGTTGATGCAGATGGTGAGAAATTTGTAATCTTGTCTATCATCTACGCCTATGACTGAGAATTACACCTAATATAGGAGAAAAAGTAGATGCTATAATTCTCAATTTTTATGTTTACATTCTGTCTTGTTCTTTTCTTTTTGTACCATTTTTTAAAGATGAATTTGTCCTTGATCTTTTAAACATGTTTTTTAGGTTTTGGCGCATCACTTGCGAGCAAGTTGAGGAGCCTGTCATCTGAAAGCTTTGTTCAACTTTTAAGTGCTATTTTTCTGATTGTAAGGGTATGTGTTCTAGACTATTCTTGTATTGTTTTCTAGGCATTGTATTGTTGACAAGAAAATGCTTTATTATTAGTTTGTTGAATTCCCAGTATACTCATTGTTCGTTTTGTTGTAATTTAGTGTGCATCTAGAAGTTAAATTTGATATTTCTAATGATTATCAATGATTGGGGATGGATACAACATACAAGTTCTTCTCCTCAATGAAGAGCTTAGGCTTAGCTTGAAGATAGATTTGGCTTGGGGTTGTCTATGATGCAAAATAGTCAATTTTCCATTCATTACTGAGCTTAAATATTTAAGCATCCAGTTCAATTTATCACCAACTTTTATTTATTTCTACTTCAATTTTTGTTCCCTGTTGCAACTACATAAACTAATTTACACGTTTTACTACGCTGTAAACAGAACTTTTTAAGGCACTATGATTGTCCTTTTGTCCTTTATATATTTTGTTTCTTGCAAGTTGCAAACCATTGACTAATTCACTAATTTTTCAACCACTTGAGAGCCAGTTGAACCAATTACAGATATTTTCTTTAACTCTAACGCAAGTAAAGAAATGATAGACAGGTTTTCTCCCTGTCTACATTTTGGTCACTCCTACTCTTTCATTAATATTTCAGTCTATCAGTAGAATTCATTTGGCAGCATTAGGGTAAGGGACAACTGGTTTTAAGTGTAACGGTTCATATAAAAGAACGGGTACTGTCACATCAACTCATCATACATACATTATCTGTTTTTAGATTGTTCGATAAGTTATTATCAGATGGCATATGTGCTGTATTTCATTCATTTTTTGTTGTGCTAGCTTCATCTAAGTTCTTGTCTATTTTTTTTAAGCATCAACCACTATTTGAGTGTGATGTCATATGATTTATTTTAGTGAATGCAGGCACATCTAGTGCGGGCTGCTGAAGTGAAGAAGGCCATTGAATGGATTATGTGCAACCTCGATGGTCACTATGCAGCCGATTCTGTTGCTGCAGCAATTGCAGTTGGTGCCGCAGCTGCAGAAACAGCTCAAGAGAGTGATGGTCAAGGTGGCTTGCTTATGCCATATTCACATCAGAGGGTTGCTACAAAGGCCCTTTCAATTCAAGGGAAGGCAAATGATGCAGCAAGTCCTTCAAACATCTCTAAGAATTTTAGGTGAGGTCTTGTCTCTTGATTATGTTACTTTGATGTCTAAAATTTCAACTTTGCTGAAAACCTTTTGTATCATTTAATTTTAAGATTTTGTTTTGTGCTTGTCTTGTCAGTAAAATAAATTTTGCCCTAATGAATGTCAGAAATTCTTTTGTTAATTTTAGGGTTTACCTTTGATATGTCCCCATGTTAGAGTGTTTCCAAATGTATGCGTATTCTGAAGAAATGTGATTCTAAACAGAGCTGATGTATTACGAGAAAACACAGAAGCTGTTGTTGCAGCATGTGATGCTGCTCATGGAAGATGGGCAAAGCTACTCGGGGTTCGTGCTCTTCTTCATCCTAAGTTGAGATTGCAGGAGTTTTTGAGCATATATAACATCACACAAAACTTTATAACAGCTACGGAGAAGGTATTCATATTTTATACTTTTTATCTGTCCCCTTTGTTTTCTTGTCCTTCTTCTTTCCTTTAGTTTTAAGATCAACAATGTTATGTCTCTGGTGCCATTTTGTGGCACTGCCAACCTAAACAGATCGGGGGAAGGCCAGGATTTAGCATCAGGGGAACACTACAGTCGCAGGCCAAAGCCTTCATGGATTTTCAGCATGAATCTCGAGTTAGTTTCTGATCGTGTATACTTATACTTCACTTTTTATTTTACCAAGTATGTTGCTATGAGCTAATTGTTTTTATGGTTGTTGTAGATGGCAAAAATTAAAGCTGTTCTTGACCAAGAAACGTGGGTGGAAGTGGATGTTCCTGATGAATTTCAGGTCATTGTCACTTCACTATTTAGTTCTGAATCATTGGTAACCGAGAACCTGGATACTGTCCAAGATAATACGGAAACTGGCTACAATGAGGTGGCCACACCCAGTAATAGTTCACATGCAGCAGATACAGGACCATCAATTGCTGAACAGCAATCTAAAGGGGCGGATTCTAGTGAAACATCTGCAGGTAGTACTGCAAAGGAGACACCAAATTCTGATGGAACTGAGAAAAATAAGGCTGATGTTGCAAACTCTGTTGCTCAAAATAACCACAGCAACGTGAAGGAGCGAGGAAAATCAACCTCTCAAACCCTTTTCTACAAAGGTGTTGGTTTTCACATGGTAAACTGGTCAGTTGCCTTAGTTTTCTATCTTTCTGTTTCCCCATTTATTCTTTATTTTTTATACCAATCCTGATTTGCAATTTGGAGTTTTGATTTGTACTCTTCTTTTCCCTATTGAGGAACTTTATTAAATTTTTTTCAATAAGTAAAAGAATATTTCAGTATAAGCCACCCTTTAGTTACGTTTTCTCCTTGTTCTTGGTTTTTCTTCCAGTGGCTTGATATTGATGAAGATGTTGTCAGAGTACATTGATATGAACAACTTTTTTCCAGCACTGTCCTCTGAAGTTGTTCATCGTATTGTAGAAATTTTAAAATTTTTCAATACAAGAACGTGTCAGCTTGTTCTTGGTGCCGGTGCCATGCAGGTAGAATTTCTCTCAATAATAGATGATATTGTTGCAGACTATTTAGTAACTTTCACTTAGAAACTCCAAAAGGTTTATGCAACTGAGCGAATCAAATATCTACTGTTCTTCAATGTACATGTATCAAAAACTCGTTTCACGGGTTTTATATGTAATTTTCTTTCTTGAGCTCCTAAATGCTTTAAGTGATTGTTTGAAACCCCTTTCGATGTTTTTGGTTACTATATCCTGTTATATCTACTGACTATGCTCCTCGGGGTCATTCTTGCGGCTTTTTGATACATCACATGTGCTAATGCAGGTATCCGGTTTAAAGTCTATCACTTCTAAACACTTGGCCTTGGCAAGTCAAGTCATCAGTTTTACATATGCTATTATTCCTGGTAGGCGACTAAAAAATTTTAAAAAATTGTTGGTTTTGCTGTGAATGTATATATCTATTTATTTGTAGAGTTATACTTTGAGCAATGGAGTAATGACTTTATTCATTCCATTTCTGCAAGAAATCAGGCAAATTCTTTTTCTAAAAGTGCCAGAGACAAGAAAAGCATTGTTGTTATCTGAAATTGATCGAGTAGCTCAGGTTTGTCTTTTCACACTGGGCAACAGATTTAACATTTTCAGGGATTTGTATTCTACTTTTATTTTAGTTATATAATTTTTCCCTTCATTTTGATGGTGTTTTACGGGATTGTGGTACCACGCACTTTTCTAGATAATTATTTTTTGGTCCCCTTTCATGAATTATCAAACGTATTGCATGTGCTTGCTTTTGTGTTTCATGACTCTGACCATGATTATGTAATTTTACATGTTTGTCAAGATTGTTATCCTTTCATAATGCATCTGTATCTCGAAGTCTAAAATCAGATTATTTGAGCTCATATTTACATTAGCCAGTTATTATGCTCATATTCCAGAAACCATTGTGATGTTTATTCATTCAATTTAAACAGGATTATAAGGTTCATAGAGATGAAATACACACCAAACTAGTTCAGATCATGAGAGAAAGGTTATTGGTTCATCTACGCGGGTTGCCTCAAATTGTAGAGAGCTGGAATAGACCTGAAGAGGCTGACCCACAGCCCAGCCAATTTGCTCGATCCCTTACCAAGGTACCTTTTTTTTTTATATAAGCACTTAGTTATTGTATTAGTTTCTTTATCTTAATTGATCTGATGGGGCCTTGCCCAACTGATTTTCAGGAAGTTGGATACTTGCAACGTGTTCTAACTCGAACTTTACATGAGGTCGATGTTCAAGCGATTTTCAGGTAAGGTTCATATAACTTGAAATTATCTTGGGAACTTGGTCAAAGACTCAAAGGATCATCCAGTTCCATTTGTTAGCTTGACGTTCTTGCTTCTTCCCTCCACATTTTTAATCAGTGTGATTTGGTTGATGAAGAGGGCAGTTAATGATTACTGTGGTTTGTAATTTTCAGGCAAGTGATTTTGGTCTTCCATTCACAAATATCAGAGGCATTTTCACGGTTAGAGATCAGCACACCACAAGCCAAGGACAGGTACTACCTTTTCAGTTCCCCCCCCCTTGTGCGCATACAATTGTTAGGACTCCTTAATAAACACAACTTTTCACTTTGTCCACCAGGCTGCGCCGGGATGTCACACACATTCTTGGATGCATTCGATCTTTGCCCTCTGATAAAATGAGCGAATGTAGTATTCCAAACTGGGGTCAGCTAGATGAATTCTTGGTGCAGAGATTTGGCGCGGAAGCTGGTTAATGTTGTTGTAAAGTAGTGAATCGGTTGCTTCTTTGGAGATGGCTAATCAATTTTTTTGGATGTCAGAACCAATTTCGGTGGTCTATGCATTTCCCTTGTACAATTTCATTGAGGTAACTTTCGGTCCACATTCTGTGTTTATCGTGTCATGTTTATGCTGCATAAATTACTTTCGTTCAAAATTCAGTTCTCTCTCTCTCTCTCTCTAAACACACGCACCGTCTATTTTTTCTTTTAGCTTACCAGATGCCTTTAATTGTCTTTAATTTTCAGGTTTTGCATTTTTTCTGAGATGTGTAAAGTCAGTGTATCAGATCCAAATATTGCGAGAAGAAGGTTGTCGAAACCAGAATGTTTGTTCTGTAGCGGTCACACTCGAATTACCATTTGTATTTACTAGGATTCAAATCAATGTTTACTGTAATTTTTGAGTTAAAGGATGACGACGATTGATTTTTTTTTGCTTAGTGAAGGGACAACGAGCGGTATCGGCTTTTGAATTCTCAACTTCCGTTGCCGGAATCGCATCTATTGTATCAATACTTGAGTTATTTGCATGAATGCCGTTCTTAAATGGTAAAAGGATAAGAGCTTCTTTTTCCTGCACCATTAGTATCTAGCTAAAGCTTGTTATTCTTCGTGTTGGGCTTTTCTTGTTATTGGGCTTGCTAATCTTTGCTATCTTCGGCCTTTAACGAAATTACTTTTAGGCCCAATATAAAAAGTTGGATCATTCCACTCTAGAATGTGATGCTCAGTCATCTCCTTTAATATCGATTGCAAGAAAAAAAAAAAATCAATATTTCTAAACTAATTTTAAAAATCTTACGTTGTGAAAATATTTGCAAGTGATCTTATTATTTTATTGAGAAAGACAAGGTTAAATATTAAATTCCAAAAAAAAAAATGTTCGGGTCTAAAATATAGCAATTTGGTGGCCAATTATTTTTTGGAATACAACTAGTTTTAGATAGTTATCGGAGAGAGTGTGAATTGACCACATATCATAGTGCATGTGCATGATTGTTTTTCTTCTGCTGCGGTAAAATCTCTTATGCTCTAAAATATTCTAATTTAATTCTAAGAAGCTTACACTGTGTCGAAAGTGAGAAATAAATTTTGGAAATAGTTTTCTAGAAAGTGTAGCGTTTGTCAACATTAGAAAACGAAGCAAAACTCGTGGAAAAATTGAACCCTGACTTAACGCGTAAGGCTCTCTCCCTACAAATATGACAAGTTTCTTACACACAACAGAACACTTACCACAAAGTACACGCACGACGCGAGAGTCAACGTCACAGACAGAAAACATGAAGAGACACCGCCGCGGCGGAGATCAATCAGAGATGCAAAAGAAGACAGTCGACGCCGGTGCATCAGCAGGAGGAGGAGGAGGAGAAGGAATCACCTGCGGGGGCTGCGGGACGCCGGTGTCGATGGTACTCGATGACGATCATCATCACGTTCACATGGATCTGCAGGAGTTGCCCGAAGGATGCATAGCTAACGTCGTCTCCTTAACGACGCCTCGAGACGCGTGCAGGTTTTCGGCGGTGTCTAAGAGTTTCATGTCAGCCGCCGATTCCGACGCTGTTTGGGACAAGTTCCTTCCCCCTGATATCCCCTCCATCCTATCTCACTCCTCCTCCTCCTCCTCCAAGAAGAAGCTTTACTTCACTCTCTGCGAAAACCCTGTCCTCGTTGACGACGGCAAGATGGTAATTTTATACATTCTTTTTCGCTTTTGTGGTGGGATTAGGGATAGCTCCCAAAATTTGAAACATGAATATATTGAAGATTTTATTTGTTTCTCTCTACTTTCTGAGAATTTTTTATTGTCATATATTAATATGAAAATATGACTTTAGACTTTGAGATCGTGCCTGCTGGAACTAATGCATGAAAAACTAGCCAGAATAAGTTTTTGTGTTCTTTTCCAATCTGTTTCTATGATCTATATATGCAGAGTTTTACTCTGGACAAATGGAGTGGGAAAAAATGTTACATGATATCGCCGAAGGACCTTATGATTATTTGGGGTGATACTCCTGCCTACTGGAAATGGATTTCTCTTGCCAACGCCAGGTCTGTAAAGTTCATTCATCTTACGTTTTGTTGGTTTGATTAAGCTAACAGCTATGCTTTTAAGATGTTGAGAAAGCGCTTCCATATCGTGCTTATTCTGCGGTTGGATTTGTTTTAGCGACGTATATATATAGATTGAAATATGTGTGTATGTGTGTAATTAGGCGATTAATTAGTATATGTCATGTTAAATGAAACAGGTTTCAGGAGGTGGCTGAGCTTGTAGTTGTTTGGTGGCTTGAGATCCGTGGCAAAATTGATACACGGATTCTTTCCCCCTCCACTGTCTACAAGGCTTATCTTGTGTTCATGTTAAGTGAAAGGGCTAAAGGATTTGATCATGACGATCCCTTGGAGGTCAAGGTAGGACTTTTTGGAGAAGAAGAGACTAGTAGTCAGCGCATTGTGTTTCTGGGGAGACAGAACATTACCGGGAGACCCATGGAAATCGATGAAACTCAATATCCAAAGAAAAGGCCCGACGGCTGGCTGGAGGTGGAGATTGGAGAGTTTTTCTGTCCAGGAGAAGAAGATGGGGTGTTAATGGAGATGATATGTAAGGAACTTGACGTTCATAGAATGAAGAGAGGCCTTATTGTTCAGGGGATTGAAGTCAGGCCCAAAAGAGTGTAGAAAGTTAAGCTTTTTCTAAGGACTTACACGTAATGGGTGCATTGTCGACGTTACATATCAGGAAAATTACTAGTAAGAGAAACAAAAAGGCTCACTGTATTATAATTTTGTTGATACAATGGTTGCAATTGCTCATCTTTGAACTACATGGTTTGAATTGAAGTCATACCAAACTACCCAAAATGCTAGCTAACGTGTTCTTACACAACGATCACAGTAGGGCTACACGAGATCACAATAGGGCTCCTCATGGTAAAATTTTCACTCTCTTCTTCCCAAACAATTGCACCAAATGGGATGGCTTCTTCCTCGGAGCTCTTGTACTTGATTGCCAAAGTGTAGTCTTGCTTCTCTATTTCTTACCGGACACCAATTTTTCTGGTCACACCGCGACAACAGCACCCTTTTGGTTCTTTAACTTCGACATTATAAGTGGCTGAGCCCTGGTCATCAACGGTGGTTACAGTCCTCTTGAATAATTATTTAATGATTCCTTTCACCTTTGAATACTTGTTGTAAAACGTTATAAACTTATTTGATGGATGGAGAGATCGGGAGATGTGTTATCACACGTATAGTTTTTTGACCTAAGAATGCCTGCATTCTCTTCTCGGCCAAGTTCATGGTGCACAACAAATTGAACCGAGGTCATCTGGCGTCGCGTCGCAAATCAAACCGAGTTCAAGTGCTCGATTTGGACTTTTTATCCTAACTTGGGTCTGCCACTGTCGGTGTTATTACATTAAATTCGTTAACAAGATAATTTGAATTTGAGATTTCTAACTTAAAAGAATATACACTAGATACTAGATAGTGCTGATGACTTATTAAAGTAAAAAATTTGAAATCAAAAGGGAAAAAGGAAACCCAATAACCTTTTCTCTTATTTTGAAAAGAGTTATCCTTCGATTTTCTCGTAGAACTTTAAGCAGTTACTAATTTTCTCTCTGAATTTTAATTTTAGCTAATTATCCTTCTGAATTTTTATGATAAGTTAATTTCCCTTCTAACATTAGGTTTAAAATTTTTCATCCAATTTCCTATCCATTTAAGTCTGATGAAAAATGTTTGAGGGCAATAAAGTAATATTACCCTAATGTGGATAGTAGATTGTTTTTTCTTCTTCTTCTCTTCAGCTAGTTGAAATCCAATTCGCAGCTGCAAACTACTGACTTTGCGCCCAATTTATCAAAATAAAATTATCTTTTCCCCGTCATATGCGTGCCATGTGATGTTCGCGTGATCAAGATGAATGGAAGATTAGATGAAAATTTTCAAAATCTATTTATAAAAGTTCAGGGATAATTAGCTAAATTAAAATTCATGAGGAAAATTGGTAGTTGTATACAAGTTTTGAGGGTAAAACGACAAATAGGTCTTTCGAAAAATTAACCTTTTATATGTGCATTGAATATAGGCTGAATAATGTATTACTAAATCTAAGAGAAATAAAATCCATTCTTATTAATTAGGCTGATACTCGAAATTTAAAACCACTCTATATTTGTATGCATCCCCAGAGAATAGGTCAAGATCTTTTCTTTTTGTATTTGGTCCAAGAATCCAACGAATTTAACGTTTCTATAAACCAGGTGCATACCATATACTTTGATGCGTTATAAAACAACCCTAAACTTAACCTCTAAGACTTCATCTAGGAAATCCCTGCATATATTACACTAGTTTACAAACACCAAAACGCAATACAAAGACAAACTACAGGAACGCCAGCGATGGATCTGGAGGCGTTGCCAGAAGGATGCAAAGCCACCGTGGCCTCCTTAACGACGCCTCCAGACGCGTGCAGGCTTTCAGCGGTGTCTAGGGGTTTCGGTCGGCCGCTGAATCGGACGCCGTTTGGGACAGGTTCCTTCCGCCCGATGTCTACACGATCCTCGGCAAGTCCTCCGTACAGCCTCAGTCCCCCTCCTCCCTCCCGGTCCCTCCTTGCTCTTCTTCTTCTTCCAGTTGGAAATCCAAGAAGGACCTTTTCCTGTCTCTATGTGACAACCCGGTCCTCATCGATCAGGGCAAGATGGTAACTTCATATTAACTATACCTTATTTTTTGTTATTGACTTATTGTGATTAATTTGTTATTCATGTATGTAATTATAATTGACATCATGCATACGCAATATTAATTGCAGAGCTTTTCGGTGGACAAATGGAGTGGGAAAAAATGCTATATGATATCTGCAAGGGAGCTTATGATTACCTGGGGCGATACTCCTCAATATTGGGAATGGATTTGTCTGCCTGAATCCAGGTCTGTTAATAATTTTTCATCCATATTCTAATTAAGATTCTGTTTGACATTGCTCGTAGACAGCCTAATTAAAAGTGCTTTCGAGAAAAGTTTGTTGGTTTTTTTACTAGTGTGTAGAATTCAAGTAAATGGAACTATGCAGGTTTGAGGAGGTGGCTGAGGTTGTGCATGTTTGGTGGCTTGAAATTCGTGGGAAAATTGATACGCGCATCCTGTCCCCAGCCACAACGTACGAAGCTTATCTCGTGTTCAAGTTGAGGGAAGGGGCATACGGATTTGAGGTGCCTGTAAAGGTCACAACAGGAGGAGATGGAGAGCCCCCCATTGACAATAAGAACACTACTGTGTTTCTGGACCCAGAAGCCGGAAGAAGAAGGCAGAAGAAGAAGAAGAAGAAGAACAGAAAAAACGAAGAAACGCATCGATTTCCAAAGGAAAGAGCGGACAGCTGGTTGGAGGTGAAACTGGGTGAGTTCTTCTGCCCAGGAGGAGGGGATGGGAAGTTAATGGAGATGACATGTATGGAGGTGGCTGGTGTATTAAAGGCTGGCCTCATTGTTCATGGGATTGAGGTCAGGCCCAAAATGCACAAAGCAGAACATTTGCTATCACATGACGTGTCAGCAACATGAGAAAGACTTACATGTATTGGTGCCATTTAATTGGCACCCAGATCCTAAAGTTTGAAAATGTTCCACTGTACCCATGTTGTTTACATTAGGTTGCAGTTTGGTGATCTTTAAACTACATGGATTGAGTGGAAAGTCATACCTAAATACTGGAAATACTAGCCAGGTAGTGTGTTCTTAGCCAATGATAAAGTAGAGAGATCATGGAATTAGAAGAGTAGTACTAGTTTGTGTGGAAAGATATAGGAAAAAATAAAATATGTTATAAGTTGGAAAAAAACAGCAATAATATCCAGCCAAATCAACTTCACATGCAATGGTGTGTGTACACACACACACACACACACACACACATGTATAGTTCAATAGCAACAATGCAAGAAACCTTTTAGCATATCCGATCCAGCCTACTGGCCGGTACTGCACTAGGCTGTAAGTTGGAGGAGGGTTCCTTTCACTCACTACTTGGTTACCCAAAATTTGAATGCAGATAGAGTCTGGCATTGCACGGTGATCGTTCATACAAAATAGTCAATTATTAAGTTCACATTCCATAGTGGACTATAATAGTTCACCACTTGAGCGGTAACTTTATCTCAGAAGTAGAAACAAAACCAAGATTCGTCCTTGGTGATGGAGCATGTATATGCTGGTCTTTAAGCAAAACACCAGCAATAGCCTTGCGGTGGGTAGAAACAATATGATTAAGTTCAATCCAATCATGTTATATTTTTCAAAGAGAAGTTTATTCCATTAGTTCATTAGTTCATGATCATTCCATTAACTAAAATAGACTCCTTTTAATTTTCTTAATACCAAGCATGCAGCATGCTTAAATTTTATTCTAGCTACATACATGATCATCAAATCAATTAAACAAGTGGTCACGCTACAATCGGGCTCCTGACAGTGTATTTTCCATTTTGTTCGATCCAAACAAGTGCACCAGAAGAAGCCTTCCCCTTCTTCTTCGCTTTGTAATTTAAAGTGACCGTAAAACTTTGCTTCTCATACTTGTATGCAAAGATCAGTATCTCTGGGGAGACTGTTACCTGCGAACCCTTTGGAGAAGTCACCGAAGCCCTGTACCTAGCCGCACCATCTCCCACATTTGTTACGGTCCTCTGAAATGTTTGAACCCTTGTCTTTGTTTTGTGATGATTGTTGGACAACGCAATGAAAGATGGATAGTTGAGATCAGAAGATGGTTTGGAATAATCATAGGCGTGTGATCTAGTGATGGATAAGATTTGGTTATGAGTAAAGTTCGTGGAGCATAAGAGATTGACATATTCTTGTGGAGTTGCATCGTATATTAGGCCCGGATCAAGTGCTCTATTAGGATCGATGTGGCCTGCTCCCATAGCTAATGGTGAAGCAAAGTTGAAATTGTCACCGTCGTCAAGAATTGGATTGCCAGTATTGTCCAATGGGTTAGCTGTGGTCATCAAAGCAGATCTAATTGCCGCTGCACTCCATTCCGGGTGCGCACCTTTCAGTAGAGCAGCTACACCTGAAGCATGAGGGCATGCCATGGATGTCCCGGATATCAAATTGTAGTCGCTAGGTAAGTTCACATTGAACCCGATCTTACCCGCTGCAACCTTGGGAACCCAAGCAGCTAAAACTAATGACCCCGGGGCCATTATGTCCGGCTTCAAAATGCCCGGATAACTTTTTGAAGGACCTCTCGAAGTGTAAGAAGCAGCAGCGGGTGCAGGCTTTGTATTGAGCAACGTTTGTTGGAAATTTATGCTGACAGTAGGGTTTTCACTTTTTAGTGCGTACTCGATCACAGTCCGCCCATCCTTCGTATTCACCACAACGCTAGGAGTTGCAACGTAACCTAATTCGCGTATCTCAGGATTATTGGTAATAAAGATAGCTCCAAGAAGCCCCGACCGAATGATGTGAGATATTTGATAATAAATAGGCTCCGTGTCATCACATATGATGATCGCATCTGGTGCAGTTGCTAGCGCTGCTGTTGAGTTGCATGCTGAGAAGGTCTTGTTGTAAACCAGTGGCGAGTTTTTTACTAAGGCGTTTGCTGGGAACAAGGTAAATCCAGTAATGGTTAAACCATTACCAAAGGTTAATGCTCCTCCAAATGAGCGGTCTATTGTGCCGGCTGCAACGGTCAAGACCCAAGGGATGCCATTGTGCAATTTCCCAAGCTCGGGGCCTTCATTTCCGGCTGAAGCTGAAACCACCACACCCTTCTCCATGGCTGCAAATGAAGCAATCGCTACGGGATCCTCGTACAATGGTGTGTCGTCAAAGCCAGAGGAAATTGAAATAACATCAACACCATCAGCAATAGCTTGGTCCATTCCGGCTAGAACATCAGAGGCATAACGCCCCTCATCCCAGATAACCTTGTACATGGCAACTCTGGCACGCGGTGCTACGCCTCTGGCTGTTCCTTTAGCGTAACCAAAATAAGATGCCCCGTCCACGTAGTTCCCCGCAGCTGTGGAAGATGTATGCGTCCCATGCCCTGCACTGTCTCTAGCCGAGTTCATGCTGAGTGTGACACCGGGGTTTGCAGCCATGACACCCTTGTTAAAGTATCGAGCTCCAATCAATTTATAGTTACAAAGAGAGGCATTGAACTCTTGTCCAACCTCACATTTTCCTTTCCACCTAGCTGGAAGACTTTTGGTCATACCTTCATCTCTGAAGCTTTCACTCTCCGGCCAGAGACCGGTATCAATGACACCAATGATGATGTCGTCTCCGTAATCCGAAGCAGGCCACAGTCCGGCGAAAGGATTGAGGTTGAGGAACTGAGTGGTGTGGGTGGTGTCGAGCGTAATGGACTTGTCAGCGTAAGCTGAGACGAAACCCGGGGACTTTTTTAGAGTCACTAATTCATCAGCAGATAGCACAGCACTGAACCCATGAAAGGCATTGTCATAGGTGTACAGAATGGAAGGCAAGATTTTGTTGCCATCGAACGAGGTAGGGTTCTCGGATTTGAATGAATCGACGATGGAGGAGTACCAATGGTCATGGCTAGTGTAGGACTTGGGCATGAGGGACTTGTCCATGTGGACAATATATGTCGACCTATCTGCGAAAGACACGTTGACTTGAAGAGCCAACAGAAACAATGCAACAAGAGAGAAAATGAAGGGAAGAGGAACCCCATTGTTATGCCCCATGGTTTCTTTTAGTAACCAGAGCTTTGCTTGTGGAAGGATTTATAGTCTACTGCTTGATATATATGGAAGTGAATGAGATGTACCGAATTTCGGAAGTAACAAAGAAAATGCAGTGCAAAAGAAGCCAAAAAATGATGACAAGGAGCCGGCATATATGTTGTTGAAATTTTTAAGGTCGACGGGCCCCAGAGGCCCCACTCTAATGACACTGATACTACTTCTAACCTTATCACCTGCCCAATCCGTCAAGTGTGGGGTTTTTACTGCAAAAAGTTTTGGTATTAGTTAGAATGGGGTAATCATATTTAAACCCATGGTTTCCTTTTATCCCCACCGATGTGGGACTTTAACACTCCCCCTTACGTGTAACCCTATTTAGTGGTTCACAAGTGAAAATCCACATATCGACAATTGAAACTCAGAGGTCAGCTCCAATGGAGTCCAAACTTGTTTTCAATCATTTTCAGGAAATGACTCTCAGAACTCAAAGGCCAACTCTATGTTAAGCGTCCAAGCTTGTTTCCAAGCCCACACTTCCTTGTGACAAGCCCTTGGCTTGCACGGGCTCGTAACCATGGGCTCTGATACGATGTTGAATTTTTTTAGATCGACGGGCCCGAGCCCCACTCTAACGATACCGATATTGTCCCCAACTTTATCACATGCCCAATCTGTTAAGTGTGAGGTTTTTACCACAAAAAAAACCTGTATTAATTAAAATGGGGTAATCATATTTAAACCCATAGTTTCCTTTTATCCCCACTGATGTGGGAACATGTGTAGCATGGTAGCTTCAATTTGTTGTGCTAAATAGGAAACCTTTTGAATTGATAATCTATCTTAACCCAAGACAATTGATAGCCCATGCACAAAGAAATATTCATGCACATCCTAGAGAGTTCTAGCAAAGTCTAAGTCAGTGTGTTATGACTAGAAAACTCTAGCAAAAAAGCATCAATTTAAAAAAGCCAAGTCGGTTGACTTAGGCTAGAATAGTCAAGAAAATGTTTAGTTGTAAAATTGTGAGGAAAAAAAGAAAAGAAAAGAAAAGAGAGCAAGAAGTGAGAAATAAAGAACACTCAAGGTAATACACAAAAACTTTTTATTCCCACACAAACTAATACAAGAGGAAACACTCAAACACTAGCCATGACCATTGAGAGTGTTTGAGTGTTTCCTCTTGTATTAGTTTGTGTGGGAATAAAAAGTTTTTGTGTATTACCTTGAGTGTTCTTTATTTCTCTTGCCTATCAAATATCCACTGCATTACATTTTTTTTTTGTAAGATAAACATCTCCAAAGTAGTGAAGTTCCTTTAAGCCCCAACAAAACCTACATGTAAAATTATGAACTAGCTAAGTCAGTACATTAGGATAGAGTACGTATCTTGATATAATTATTACAAACCACGGTTAAGAATCTATTATATATAAAGAGAACACAAAAGGTGAATGGTGTTTTGGTGTTATAATGCTTTACCAAAAATAATTGGACAAAAATGCCCCCAAAACAAAAATCTTCAAAGGCATTCTAAAATAATACATCAAATAAGGCAATGGCATTTTCGTCATTTTCAAAGTATTTTTTTAATAATATACTTTTTGGTGCTTTTTATTTTTATTTTTTTTTTAACTAGTACCTCACAATAGGCTAGCAATAATGTGATTCAATTTCTCTATTTTTAAACACGTTCAAAACATCTTAAGAGTCGTGTAATTCCGGTTATAAAAAAGGTTTTTCGCCCGCGGATAACAATGTGATTAAATAAGTTGTCAAATGATTGTTTGTTTTATTTTATTTTATTTTAACAAACGATATTATCTAGGGGGTGGATGAGTTTAGCCTCACAAGTGACTAACAATAATGTGATTCAATCAGTTATTTATTAAATTTTATTTTCTCTATTTTTAAACACGTTCAAAACATCTTAAGAGACGTGTAATGTCGGTAATTAAAAAGGTATTTCACACACGGATAATAATGTGATTAAATTAATTATCAAATGATTCTTTTTTTTTTTTTAAATAAACGATATTATATGCACTAAGGGGGAGAGAGGTGAGTTTAACCTCACAATAGGCTAGCAATAATATGATTCAATCAATTGTTTATTAAATATTATTTTCTCTATTCTTATTGTAAATTCTATAGAGACCAATTTTATTATGTGAATTCAGTTGCTTTAATTGGTTTATGAGGGGTTTCTTCTAGCATGATCTTATTCATTTACTTCAAATATTTGACTTTCCTTTTGTTAATTTACGCATATAAATACATTTAAAACGTGTAAGTCGCAAATAGCACACCGTGATTCAAAAAATATCTTCTGCATGCGCATGTGCGCGTGCATGAAGGCTAGTAATTAAGAAAGCGAGAGTAATACATCTATCATGTGTTTTAGGCAGGTTAATTGAGAGCATCGTTAAGACGCCAAGAAAATAATACCCATCTAATCAAGAAGTTGGTTGTAAAAAATGTTTAATTACTTAATTAGCAAGCAGGCTGTCAAATTGTTTAATTTTTAGTATCCGAACAGAAGGGATTGAGGTGTTGTTTATCTGGTGCCAAACCGGGGCTAACGTTTTCTTGTCGTTGGATCATTAGCCGATGGATTAGGTCCTAATTCCAATCAGGATTTGGTATATAAATATTCCAGAAACTCACAAAGCATACATTTCCAAAACGCCAGATACCAAACAGCAAACAACAAGAGAGGGAGTGAATAGCATAAACACCTAATTCAAACAGAAAATAGTGCCAAACACTTATGGTTGTTTCGGTCATTTAGGCCGGGTTTTGCAGTACTTCAGATTGAAAGTTTGGAGTGTATTTTTCTTTCTAATTATAGAAAGTTTGGAGTGTTAAATGAGATTTTTGGAGTGCTAATAACAATTTTCTATATTTATATACATTTTATTTTAGTTTGGAAGTCGACTTCCTTTTTTTTTCTTTCTTTATCAAGTTGGGAGTATCACTGACTGTGACCCTGTGCAACTAGTTGTTGATTTGTTTTGAATAATCAACACTATTTCTTACAATGTATTGGGCGTATGAATAACAAAAAAAAAAAAAAAAAAAAAGGCTCATGATACAAGCTAATAGCAGTAATACTAATTAGTAAACAACTTGTGCATGATGTTTGCTTAGAACCAAGTGGCATGAAGGGACAAATGTGTAGGTTTCATGCATGACTTGGAATAGTATTAGTAAATGCATGATGTTTGCTTATAACCAAGTGGTTGGAATAGTATTAGTAAATGCATGATGTTTACTTATAACCAAGTGACATGAAGGGATAGATGTGTATGTTTCATGCATGACTTGGAATAGTATTAGTCATCGGGAGATTTTGCATCAATTTGTTTTTGTTTTTAATATGTATATATTAAGTTCTATTTTAATGGGATTGCTCACCACCCCTAAGTTGTGATCATGTCTTTATTTATCGTTGTTATGTGAGTTTAATTAAATTTTGAGATTGTGTTTATCCACTACATACATTTCAATTTTTTTTTTTTTTGAGTCAAGCGATAGCATTAGTAAGTTAGATGTTAGATTACTCATCGACAGAATTCGAACTCACGCCGTCATGCAAGAGCACAACACTTTTTCATCACTGTGATAAAGGGCCACTTGACAACAAGTTGATTGGCCTATGTGACTTTACTAATATTATTCCAAGTCATGCATGAAACATACACATTTGTCCTTTCATGCTACTTGGTTATAAGCAAACATCATGCACAAGTTGTTTACTAATTAGTACTACTCTTATTCAGCTTGTATCATGACCGTTTTCTTTATGTTATTCATACGCCCAAGACATTGTAAGAAATAATGTTGATTATTCAAAACGAATCAACAACTAGTTGCACAGGGTCACAGTCAACGATATTATTAACTTGATAAGGAAAGAAAAAAAAGGGAAGTCGACTTCCAAACTAAAATAAAATGTATATAAATATAGAAAATTGTTATTAGCACTCCAAAAATCTCATTTGGCACTCCAAACTTTCTATAATTAGAAAGAAAAATACACTTGTGCAAAGTGTAGAATGAGATTTTTGGAGTGCTAATAACAGTTCCCTAAATACATCTTAACAAATATTGTACATGGCATTGACTTAGATTTTCACGAATAGACTTATAATTTCTGGTATCTAATCAATATTCAGATTGAAAATATTCATCGATCTACAAAATTTTCTCATGGAGGTACCCATTTTTTTGCCACAGATACTAATATAAAGGCTAAAAGACACTATGATATTAAATTCATAAGTGGCTGAGATATTTATGAATTTAATCATTAAAATGCATAAACTCAATTATACATTCAAGTTAGATCAATTCCCGAAGTTTTGGTCAACAATCAAAACTGCTTACCTATGAGTTCACTTGTGAAACGTGCAAATGCGATATACTTTTTTACCACAATTCTATGTATTGTGAATTTTTGTCCGCAACTTTTGTGGCATATAGAGGCTAAAAGATACTACGATATTAAATCCATATGTATTTGAAATATTTATCAGTTTAATCATTAAAATGCATAAACTCAATTACACATCCAGGTTAGATCAATTCTCGAAATTTTGTTCCACAATAAAAACTACTTAGCTATGAGTTCGCCTTTAAAACGTGCAAAGGAGATATACTTTTTAGCCACAGTTCAATGTAATGTGAATTGTTGTTCGCAACTTTTGTATCTAATAAATATCCACAGTTTTGACAAAAAAAAAAAAAAAAATCCTCGGTTAAAAATATTCATTGATCTACCAAAAGTTATCATGGACGTACCCATTTTTCTACCACTTATAGGAATATAGAGTCTAGAAGATTCTCATTTAATTGAAACATACCAAACTCATTAAACACTCTAACCAGAAGCTCATTTAATTGAAAAGAAAAAGGAATCAATACATAAAAATTGAACCAATCGATTGAACACATACCAATTATTAAGCTAATTAGTGCTCTAAAATTTTAGAGATGTCAAATGATGAAGAAAAGGAAGAGGAAGAGGTTTGGATGACTACGGAGGAGTAGATGAGGGTGCAGAATGACAACCATGGGAGATGGAAGGATTTTTTAAAGAGAGAGAGAGAAGGGGGTTTGCTCCATGGAGATGATTGACTAGTTAGGGTTTTATTTTTTATTTTTAATTAGATTGAATTGGGTGTAAAAAGAAATTTGATTGAGTTGAGTTTTGATAAGTAAGGACGGTTTCAGAAATAACGTTGGGTGTAAAGAAATAATGATAGATAAATTAAATACAATGTGGGTATAAAAAGTAAGCTGGGTGTTGAGATACAAAATATGGGCTCAAATAAAATTTCTCATAGCATAAACACCTAATTCAAACAGAAAATAGTGCCAAACACTTACGGTTGTTTCGGTCATTTAGGCCGGGTTTTGCAGTACTTCAGATTGAGCTGATCAGAGTGGTACATTTTTATATCAGGCAACAAACAGAAGAAAACATATCTTAAAGCTAATCTAAGTTCAGCCAAAGATCTATCTTGGCAGCACCTTAAAAAAAACGGAGAAGAAAAATGTGCCTAACAGAAATTAAATTAAACATGAACATAAGAGATCAGATAATATATGTAACAAGTAAAGCACATAGAACATGTACATTGTCCCAAAAAAAAATAGTGAATGAATTATCCTAACGGCAGACCCAGATTGTCCCAATTTTGCAAAGCATGAGTACTAAACTGTTAAAATTCAAAATAAGCGTTCTAACATGCCTTAATTATGGCAAAAAGATGACGCGGCGTTAATTAATTAAACTTGAGAGCATGGCCGCCAAGTTGATCAGAGAATACATCAGTAGCATCGTCCTCCATTTTGCGCTGTTCAGGAGTTTGATCTTCCCTGACCCCATTTCCATTGAAAGTGAATCGCATTACTTCGAACAGAAGATTTTTACGTTCAAAATAATCTCGCATCAGATATTGGAGCGGCACAGTGCCATCAGTCCTGTAGTACATGTCAGGTTCATGCTGTTTTTGCTCCCTAGGAATTATTCGAACTTCACCTTCCATAAGAGAAAGCCTGATGAAGGATTCCGGGATGGCTGCCGGTCTTCTGTCCATTCCCACAACTAGTACTGCTCGAAAATTCTGTGCTTGGAAAACCTTGCAATCCCTCAACATTGTATACGCACACACACAGATACATATACATATACATATATATATATATATATATGTGGGGATTTCAAAAGCCTTGTATAATTAATTTGAACATTATCTCAAAATTCTTCCCTGCATATATATGTATGCAATGGTGGATCCAGGATTTAGACATTGGGTGGTCCTAACGTAAACAAATCAAGGATGATTTTTGCTTGTAATATCGTTCCATAATTCTAATTTCTACACATATCAATTAATCAAAACAAAAAACCATATCAGCTGATGAAGCTAAAAAAATTATATAAGAACTAACAACACATCCAAACAATATCAAAAAAATCATAACAAATTAATAAGAACAACAATTCTATTATGAAATTTGTTGGTATTCAAGAGTTTACAAACTCAATACCAATTATGTGGGTGACAGGTTTTCTAACTCAGTCACACCTCTCACTTGTTACTCTCTTTACGAAGCTGGACAAGAGAAAAGAAAGAAGCAGCAAGCGTCTTGAAAAAACATTCGCTTAATATATTAAAAGATTTTCAACTCTATTGCTGAAAATGGGAATGGGATTACAAAAGAGGTGTGATATCCACACATCCCATTTTACTTCTCACACATCTTTTTCATTTTCAGTCGTCGGATCGGATGAATTGAAGAAGATCAACAGATAGAAATTATCAAGACGTATGTGAGAAGTAAAATGGGGTGTGTGGATAGCACACCCCTAAATAGCCTTACGGGAAGGCTTACTTATACATGCAGACTAAAGAACCACACAAGTGGTTTTAATAAACAATAGAAAACAAAGACTAACACATGCAAAATAAATAAAGGTGTTCAAAGTCTTTACATCCTTTAAAACACATGCAGCAGCTTTAGACTTTTGCACACACACACTCTGCATTATTCCACTGGTTGCAATCCACAATTTCGGCCAACACATGGGAAGCTTTAATTTTTGGAAGGTGCAGCTGCAGAAGGATTAAAACCATGCTAGTTGAAAAGGATAGTTTTGCAGACAACTATTTCAACTATTGGCATTTATTTTTCTTAGCAGCACGCCAACATTGTAATAATGTTTTTATTTGAACTTCCAACAAAATTAACATCCTACTTGACCATCAGCTCAAACAAGAGGTGACACTACAATTGGGCTCCTGACAGTGTATTTTCCATTTTGTTCGATCCAAACAAGTGCGCCAGAAGAAGCGTTCCCTTTCTTCTTCGCATTGAAATTTATAGTGACCGTAAAACTTTGCTTTTCATACTTGTATGCAAAGATCAGTATCTCCGGGGAGACTGTTACCTGAGAACCCTTTGGAGCAATCACCGAAGCCATGTACCTGGCCGCGCCATCTCCCACATTTGTTACGGTCCTCTGAAATGTTTGAACCCTTGTCTTTGTTTTGTGATCATTGTTGGACAACGCAATGAAAGATGGATAGTTGAGATCAGAAGATGGTTTGGAACAATCATAGGCATGTGATCTAGTGATGGATAAGATTTGGTTACGCGTAAAGTTCGTGGAGCATAAGAGATTGACATATTCTTGTGGAGTTGCATCGTATATAAGGCCCGGATCAAGTGCTCTATTAGGATCGATGTGGCCTGCTCCCATAGCTAATGGTGAAGCAAAGTTGAAATTGTCACCGTCGTCAAGAATTGGATTGCCAGTATTGTCCAATGGGTTAGCTGTGGTCATCAAAGCAGATCTAATTGCTGCTGCACTCCATTCCGGGTGCGCACCTTTCAGTAGAGCAGCTACACCTGAAGCATGAGGGCATGCCATGGATGTCCCGGATATCAAATTGTAGTTGCTAGGTAAGTTCACATTGAACCCGATTTTACCCGCTGCAACCTTAGGAACCCAAGCAGCTAAAACTAATGACCCCGGGGCCATTATGTCCGGCTTCAAAATGCCCGGATAACTTTTTGAAGGACCTCTCGAAGTGTAAAAAGCTGCAGCGGGTGCAGGCTTTGTATTGAGCAACGTTTGTTGGAAATTTATGCTGACAGTAGGGTTTTCACTTTTTAGTGCGTACTCGATCACAGTCCGCCCATCCTTCGTATTCACCACAACGCTAGGAGTTCCAACGTAACCTAATTCGCGTATCTCAGGATTATTGGTAATAAAGATAGCTCCAAGAAGCCCCGATTGGATGATGTAAGATATTTGATTACGAATAGGCACCGTGTCATCACATATGATGATCGCATCTGGGGCAGTTTCAAGCGCTGCGGTTGAGTTGCATGCTGAGAATGTCTTGTTGTAAACCAGTGGCGAGTTTTCGACTAAGGAGTTTGCTGGAAACAAGGTAAATCCAGTAATGGTTAAACCATTACCAAAGGTTAATGTTCCTCCAAATGAGCGGTCTATTGTGCCGGCTGCAACGGTCAAGACCCAAGGGATGCCATTGTGCAATTTCCCAAGCTCTGGGCCTTCATTTCCGGCTGAAGCTGAAACCACCACACCCTTCTCCATGGCTGCAAATGAAGCAATCGCTACGGGATCCTCGTACAATGGTGTGTCGTCAAAGCCAGAGGAAATTGAAATAACATCCACACCATCAGCAATAGCTTGGTCCATACCAGCTAGAACATCAGAGGCATAACGCCCCTCATCCCAGCTAACCTTGTACATGGCAACTCTGGCACGCGGTGCTACGCCTCTGGCTGTTCCTTTAGCGTAGCCAAAATAAGATGCCCCGTCTACGTAGTTCCCCGCAGCTGTGGAAGATGTATGTGTCCCATGCCCTAAACTGTCTCTGGCCGAGTTCATGCTAAGTGTGACACCGGGGTTTGCAGCCATGACACCCTTATTAAAGTATCGAGCTCCAATCAATTTATAGTTACAAAGAGAGGCATTGAACTCTTGTCCAACCTCGCATTTTCCTTTCCACCTAGCTGGAAGACTTTTGGTCATACCTTCATCTCTGAAGCTTTCACTCTCCGGCCAGAGACCGGTATCAATGACACCGATGATGATGTCGTCTCCGTAATCCGAAGCAGGCCACAGTCCGGCGAAAGGATTGAGGTTGAGGAACTGAGTGGTGTGGGTGGTGTCGAGCGTAATGGACTTGTCAGCGTAAGCTGAGACGAAACCCGGGGACTTTTTTAGAGTCACTAATTCATCAGCAGATAGAACTGCACTGAACCCATGAAAGGCAGTATCATAGGTGTACAGAATGGAAGGCAAGATTTTGTTGCCATCGAATGAGGTAGGGTTTTCGGATTTGAATGAATCAACAATGGAGGAATACCAATGGTCATGGCTAGAGTAGGACTTGGGCATGAGGGACTTGTCCATGTGGACAATATACGTCGACCTATCTGCGAAAGACACATTGACATGCAGAGCCAACAGAAACAATGCAACAAGAGAGAAAATGAAGGGAAGAGGAACCCCATTGTTATGCCCCATGGTTTCTTTTAGCAACCAGAGCTTTGCTTGTGGAAGGATTTACAGTCTGCTGCTTTATATATATGGAAGTGAATTAGATATACCGAATTTCGGAAGTAACGAAGAAAATGCAGTGCAGAAGAAGCCAAAAAATTATCAAAAAGAGCCGGCATCTGTGTATCAGTGGCTTCAACTTCTTGTGCCAAACAAGAAACCTAGGTGTAAAATTATGAACTAGCTAAGTCAGTACATCACGAAAGAGTACGTATCTATATAGCTACCGATTATCGAACCGTTACTCAATTATTACAAACCACGGTTAAGATTAATTAAGAACGTGAGAGTGATACATCTATCATGTGTTTTAGGCCAGGTTAAACTTAAGACGCCAAGAACATAACCCATCTAATCAAGACAGATGGTTGTAAAAATGTTTGATTACTTAATTAGCATGCAGGCGGTCAAATTGTTTATTTTTTAGTATCCGAACAGAAGGGATTGAGGTGTTGATGTGTTGCCAAACCGGTCATGGCCTTGATGTGTTGATGTGTTCTCCAAAAAAAACCGGTCATGGCATGGCTAACGTCTTCTTGTCGTTGGATTATTAGCCCATGGACTATGTCCTAATTAATTCCAAACAGGATTTGGTGTATCAATATTCCAGAAACTCACAAAGCATACATTTCCAAAACGCCAGATACCAAACACCAAACGACAAGAACCAAATACAAACAGAAAACACTGCCAAACACTTATGGTTGATTCAATCGTCTAGGCCGGGTTTTGCAGTACTTCAGATTAAGCTAATATATGATCCTCGTCGATGAATTCATTGTTATATCAGGCAACAAACAGAAAAGACATATGTTAAAGCTAATCTAAGTTCAGCAAAAAGATCTATCTTGGCAGCACCTGAAAAAAAAAAACGAAGAAGAAAAATGTGCCAACAGAAATTAAATTAAACATGAACAAAAGAGATCAGATGACATATGTAACAAGTAAATCACATAGAAGTATAGAACATGTTCATTGTAGTGAATTAATTAACCTAACGGCAGACCCAGATTGTCACAATTTCGCAAAGTACGTGTACTAAACTGCTAAAATTCCAAATGCAAGTGCTAACATTCCATCGAAAAGAAAAGCATATCTTCGTAGAGTAGATGTTTGCGTTTGCAGTAATCTTGCATCGCATACTTGAGCAGCACGCTTTCGACTGATCTTGTTCTTTAACAAGAGCCTGATGCAGGATTCGTCGGTGATTGTTGGCCTTCCGTCATCCATTCCCACACTGCTCGTAAATCCCCTGCTGTTTAATTTCACAGATTATCTATGGATTTCAAACACCTTGTATACTTTTAATATGAACATTGATCACTATAGAAAACTTATTTGTTTTCGTTTATTCTTAGGTTCTAGTGTGACGGACTCATCCTTACACAACGAAACCACTTATTAAATAAGGCCGCACTACCATAATAATGAAGAATTAATTATCAATATCAAACACAGAACCTCGAGTGGTGTAGGAGCCCGCATGCCAGAAACATTAACAAACCAACCTCAAACGAAGAGGCCCAAGCAAAAGAAACCAATATGAAAGAGTGACCCAAACATGGGGGTGCAGATAGGCAAGGGGCTTGCTGGTTACGAACATTCAACCCTGTACTCGAGGTCCTGAGTTTCGGTTGTATAAAAATAACAGTCATGATTGGGGGTGGGGATGGATAGAAGGAGAGTATAGACGAAACCCGAAGCAACTCCTCAAATATCAAAAGATTACATTCATCCAGTTGCAGATTGTCATCAACACAACAATAAAGCAAAAAGTCACCACACATCTGCTGAATCCAAAATATTGTATCTAGATTTCCCAACAGAAATGAAACATGAACAAAAGAGGTCTTTCTTTCTCCATCAAACAAGCAGCATAGACTGTAATCTAGCCTAGGCAAATTTCACAAGATGATGAGTTAATTTAGACGTCTGCAGTAATCTCGAGTTACATGTTTAAGCTGCATATGGAGACCGGTAATGTAGGAGATGACAGAACCCTGTTAGCTCTGCACCTTGATAAGAATCATAGGATCCCCGTCTTTCTCAGGAGAAAGCCTGACGAGCGGTTCACTGGTGATTGCTGGTACATGATCGTCCATTCCCACAACGTTCAAACAAGTGTTCTGTAAAACCGCAAATGAAAATCAAGAAAATATGAATCAAGCACAGATATATTAACATTGTGAACTATTGCAGCCGCTAAAGCTACATCCATCCATATCAACATCTCATCTGTACATACTCTCTAATGTAAATTTGAACGATTTGTAATGCTCAAACCTTAAAGATGGATGTTTTATGTGCACATTACAAAGGTCAGACAGCATCTTTTGAAAGCATTTAACCAAACACCTAACCAGTTAAAGATGATATCTTTCAAATTCAACCAAAACATGAGATTTTGAGGACGAATGGGGATCTGAATAGACCATTTCACTCCTATTTTCGATACAAAATGCTGAATCGAAAGCATCGAAAAATAGGTCTGATTCTGTGCTAGCCTAATCAGCTCCTAGTATGGAAACCAAACCCCCCATACCAAATCACCGAAAACAAACCCAATCCACTCACCATAACAAAACAAAGCAGCAAAATAAACCAAAACAGAACAGAAATCTGCAGAAGTGATAGAAGGAAAGGATGGACTAGAGAGGAACAAAGATAATCCAACAAATTCAGAAAAGATTTCAACTCTCAAGTTGAAATAAGCCAACAAATTCAGAAACTTTCTCAAACCAAAACCAAATTTTTCAAAAACGATTTTACCTTTCTGCAGAAATGACTGTGAATGTGTTCTCCCAAATGAGATTCCTGCCATGAAAAAAGACATCAATACCAAGATACAAGAAATAAATTTAAAGAAAGCACAAATTTTAAAAAACACAGAGCAAAAAAAGATAACCTTTGTTTTTTTCCAGAGGAGAGTAAGAGAGAGCTTTCAAGTTTTTGAAGTGGGAAAATGTATGTCTCTCAGCCTCTCACCTGCTTTCTGCAAACATTATTGATCCTTCCTGCCATCATTTTTCCCTTTTGTTGTGTGAGCTTTTGTTTTGATGGTCCAATTTGTACAAGTAGTACCAAATATTTCCTTTTTGAGTCATCATTCGTGCGTGTTATCTCTGCATTCTGAAGGACCCTAGGAGGGAGGGAGGGAGGGAGGGAGGGAGGGAGAGAGAGAGAGAGCGAGCTAGGAAATCAAATTTCTTGTCCTCTAGTCAATTAACTGGTTTTTTTTTTTTTTTTTTCGAATGAATTAGTAGTTGGATTAATTAAGAATAGTGATATTCACACACTCTTGTTAACTTTTTGTCATTGATCTTCTTCATTCATTCGATCTAACGACCGAAAATAAGAATGTGTGATAAGTAAAAATGAGTGTGGATCGCACTACCCTCATTTAAAAGTGACAAGTTTAATAAAATATGCGAATGATTAAAACACACATTTTTTAGCCTCTCACACATATGTTTAATCATGTTCATTGATCATGTTTGATTTATTCAATCTGATGTTCAAACACAAAAGGAGGTGTGAGAATTGAGAAACTAAAAAAAGTATAAAAATGACCTTTCTATTTCTACCCACGTGAGAGAAATTTGCATAAAACATTCTGATCCATGATTAGCTTGATGGCCAAGCACTATACCCTACTCAAAACTCTTCTTCGACCCACATTATCCTTTCTCTACCAACCAGTCTCAAAACTCTTCTTCGACCCACATTATCCTTTCTCTACCAACCAGTCTCAAAAAATAACATGCCCAACGGCCGGCGATTCTTATTCTTGACATTGAGAGTGGCCGAGAGTTAACTTGGTGATGACAGTTGTAACTTGTCTTGTATGTGATCATCCATAGTTCCCATCAAAAAACAGAAACAGCCGATGATTATTTTATCCATGTGCTTTGGTAAATTGGTAAATGGGACAGTTCGGCCTTGGTCAATTAATTTAAATTGGCTTGGTTTTCCCGCCAACTTTGCTTACTGCCACCATCTCCTGCTCTGCTGCAGGCTGCAGCTGCAGCAGCACTACTTAATGAAAGAAAAGACGTCCAGTTATTACTACCTAGTACTATCTTTCACAAAAGAGGGAATTACACAATCCACAAGGCAGAAGGCGGATCACATTGTAATTACCACTTTACCAATAAACTAAAGGGGGTCCTTGGCCGTTATCCACAGGGACCCTTGGCCGTTAGATCTTTGACCGCACATCCAACCATATATCTATATTGTACATGTCATACACTAGAGTATAACAGAATTATCGTAAATTAGAATAGGTGTTAGTACAATGGTATTGAAATAAATGAATAATGGAACTCTCCTCAGGTTGTTCGAGCACACAAAGGGATTAATGATTAGTTAACTATGACGAAAAATGCTACGTTTTCTTATCACTAAGGAAGAATGTCATCGGTTCTCATTCCGGAAAGAGTCCAAGTAAGTGACTTAACTGAAAATGTACCTTCCATCTAGAGAAGCCTGTTCCTTCTAAATTTTATTACAGGAAAGACGCATTTTTATAGTGTTCAATCAACGTGATCGTTGATTTTCCTAAATCAGATTGAAAACAGGAAAATAGATAAACCTAAATTAATGAATGTTCTGTTTCCTACAGGCCAGCCAATACCTTTGAAATGAACTTTGATGAGGTTACGTTTCCAAACAGATGAGTTTGAAAATCTCTACTTTCCAAGTCCAACCACCATTCACCAATGCATTTGAAATTTATATCACTAGATGCAATCCACCGAAAAAATAGTCTGAAAACTTAGCTTAGACCAACACAGAAAACATTTTTTTAAGGCATTAATGTTTTTTAGAATGCAAGGGGTTTCTGATATCCTAAAATGTACACACTTCGATAAAGGTCTACAATTTGACGTTCTTAAAGAGAATAACGGCTTCTTTACCCAAGAAATTTTTAGGAGATAGGGTGCTAAGATTACTTGTCAACTTATTTGAGCACTTAGAAACAAGAGACAACACGACAAGATAGTTTAGTTATATTTCCCCGCAATTGACAAGACATCATCTTTCCATCTTGCAAACTTACCCTTTGCTAACTGGCATTATCGCGTCAATCAATTTCCTTACAAATACTGAAGTTTTTCTTTAATCAGAATAATTGATTATTTTCTGGAAAAACTAAAGTAAGGGTGAACTTGTAAATCTAGACTCTTGAACAATCCTATCTTTATCACTACCACCCAAATTGGAAGAAAATAATCGTAAACTCTTGCCCGAGAACACAATATGATATCTGAACTGAATCATACTACATGAAGAATCATAGAGTGCCACAAAATATACTGAAAATCATAATGGAAGCATACAAAATGGAGGATGTTTTCTCCTACCTGTAGCATCAAGATTCAGTATCACGCCATGGCCAAGCTCAGTCACTTCATTTCAATGGGGGCGAGCCACTTCTTCTACAATAAAGCCCTGTGATCTCCAGACACTAAACTCGAAGATTCAGTATCGGCCTCAAGATGAACGATCATATAGGATTGTGGGTCTCTTTCTCTTATATGTTAATATATGACAAGCAAAGAGGTGGCTTTTGGGTCTCCTTCTCTTATATGTTAACATAGAACAAGGATTGAGTTTTTTGGGCCTTCTCTTATATGTTACCATGGACTGATTAACCGTGCTCCTTTTCCTGTACTTGAAGTAAAAAGGATCAAGTTTAGAATTGCGCCTTTTGTCTTTCAGCGTTGTAACACACACACATTCATCTAGCTCTTGTTTATTGAGAGCATCAACGCCATTGGAGCTGCTCCCTTGTCCTTCCATCAACAGCCCGTCATCGTCCTCATTCTCCTCTTCGATATCCAGCTTCAAACAACCAACAGCAGTCCACGAATCACAAACACACACACTCAAATTCGGCGAACACAGCTTCTTAGCAGAGCTATTCATGGCAGCCAAATGCCCATTATCATCATCATCGTCATCGTCATCGTCATGGACATCCGCATCCTTTGAGCCTTCTTCAGCACCAGACACATCATGAATTGTCCTGCCATCCAGCACGGCCGAAACCCTATACTTCCTCAATCCCAAACAAGCTCTCCCCTTTCCACTCCTTCGCGCCTTCTGACTCCTCATAACCCCTCTCCACCGTGCCAGCGACTCCGGCAGCCAACAATCGGCGCAAACCCCAACCTCCAACGCCAAGCAAGAATCCTGAGACAACAGCGCAATCCCTCGATACTCAGAATCGCAATGCCTGTGTACTCTCCGGTTACACTGGCAGCAAATGAAGGAGTCGTCCTGCGACGGCGAAGTGGCGGCGAAGCAGTAGGAGCAGAGCTCCGATGACTCGACCCGCGAGAGGCATTTCTTGCAGAGGAGGACGACGCGCCACTCGCTGTAGAGGATGTGAAGCTTGCTCTTGGAGCTGGCGTTGGCAATGTCGACTCTCAGGTGGCAACAATGGCACTCCGACAGATTCGGCAACTCTCTGGTTTTCTTCGTCGATTGCGAGTGCGGATCTTCGTTGTTCGTCATTGAAGCATTTGGCAGCGACGATGATTCGCTTTGAACCAAAAGGGGGTTTATTTTGTTGTAAATTAGGGTTCAAATCAAGCTCTATTGAATGTGCCGGCCAAGACGACGCCGTCTTGGTGTATGCTTAATAGACCTTTTTGTTTGTATGCCCCTTGTGCTATGGTTAACTTTACATTTTTCCCCTTGAACTTGCAATTGTGTCAATATGCCTAGTGTGATGATGTTTCTAAATTACCAAAAATCGTTCATTCTATTTGTAAAGTTACTTCATAGTCAAGTTTGTCACAAAAATTATTAACTTAGATGTTGTGAAATTATAGGTAAAATAAAGAAAATACCAAGTTCGATCTAAATTTTAGCTCCACATCCAGACTTAATTTTCCGCTTACCAAAACATAAACAGATGTTTTAAAAAACGATTTACAAAGTTTTCAAAATGGATATCAATTCTGATTTCATAATCGAATTGATGTGGTCCTTGCATTATTGAAACTTTCACTTTCGTCCTTGAATTTGTAATTGTGAGAGTTTACTGCCTCATGTACATTTGTGCTTTGTCCCATTTCACATTAATTAAGTTAATGACTTTCTCAATCAAGATGATGAATATAAAACGATATATCACGTGTTATAATATAAATGAAAGAAATAGTTGATATGTCACACTTTAAAGTATAATTTTATAATGACTTCACTTAAACAATGATAAGGTATATCGTCTTATATTCCTGTTACACTAAAAAGTCTCTCGAGGGAATGAGATAGGGCACAAAATGAAAGTACTTGGGGCCAAGGTGCACAATTGAAATTTTAGAGGGAGAAAAGTGAGAGCCTGTTTGGTATTCTACCGAATCCAATTTTTTAAACTCAAAAACAAATTTTTAGTTTTAGGCCTTAAAAACTTGTTTGGTATGAATATTTTTAAAAACTGAACTCAAGATTAACTTAAAAATATAGTATATTCTCTAAAAACACAAAAAATGAGTTTTTAAACTTAAACTCACTCATTTTTTTTTCTCTCACTCCAAAGCTATCTCTCTCTTTTCTTCTTTCTCTCTATCTTCTCCTTTTTTTTACCTTTTTCGTCTCTCCTTCAATCCGCTCTCATTATTTTCTCAGTTTTTTTCTATCACTCCTCTTCCTTTTCCTCTCTATCTCCTCCGATCCTCTCACTTCTTTCCTCCTCTCTCCTCTTTCTCTCTCAACCCTCTCTTTTTAGATCTCTTTGTCTAGTTTAATTGTAAAATTTAAAATTTTTAAATCGCATACCAAACAAGTTTTTGAGTTTTAAAGAAAATTATTTTCAAAAAAATTTTTAAAAAAATTTAAAAAAATTATAAAAATTTTCAAGTAAAATACCAAACAACCCTAGAAATTTTCGTAATAATACGGGGCGCATAAACAAATAAGCCTACAGAACGTGGTGATAAAATCCGTGAAAACACCAAAATACCCTCCGAAGAAAAAGAAAGGAAGAAGAAGAAGACGCCGCCGATTTTTACAGAGATAGTGAGCGAACGACGGGGAGAGAGAGAGAGAGAGAGAGAGAGAGTGACGATGGAGGAGAGAGTGGAAGAGGCAGAACCAGAACAGCAGCAAGAGGAGGAGCAGGTAGTGAATCCATGGACGGTGTCGGCCAAAGGTGGCGGGAAAATCGACTACGACAAGCTCATCGACCAGTTCGGCTGCCAGAGAATCGACCAGCAGCTCGTAGATCGCATCCACCGCCTCACCGGCCGTCCTCCCCACGTATTCCTCCGCCGTGGCGTCTTCTTTGCCCACAGGTCCCTTTCTCTCTCTCTCTAAAGTTTACATTTTTTTTTCTGAAAATTTTGCAAAAAATTGAATTGGGGATCGAATTTCGAATTTATGTGTAATGTAGGGACTTGAATGAGATTCTGGATGCCTACGAGAGGGGAGACAAGTTCTATTTGTACACAGGAAGAGGACCTTCCTCCGAGGCTTTGCATTTGGGGCATCTTATCCCCTTCATGTTCACTAAGTAAGCTCCCCCTGCATTGCTATCTGATTATCTGATGTTGGTCTTTTATGAAACTTTTTATCTTTTCGGTTTTCGTGAGCGTGATCTTCAGTATCTGTGTGCATTATGTTGGATTTGGCGATTGGTCGCGTGTTGATATGAAGTAAACTTTCTAAGGGTTTATGAATTGAATGCTTTGTGCAGATATTTGCAAGATGTCTTCAAGGTTCCTCTCGTTGTACAACTTACCGATGATGAGAAGTGCATGTGGAAAAATCTGACTGTGGAAGAGAGCCAGAGACTTGCCAGGGAGAATGCTAAAGACATTATTGCTTGTGGTTTTGACATATCAAAAACCTTCATCTTCTCCAATTTTGATTTCGTTGGTGGGTAAGTATCAGATATATAGGCTTAACTCCATTTTGAAGTTCATATTAATTCGTGTTGATACTTGTTATGTATGTGAGTTTATGCTTCAGTTTTGAATTTGATCAACGGATTTAGTGGATTACTAAGCTATTTGCTTCTCTGCCCATGTCAGAGGGGTTTGAGATTTTATAATCTTATCAAAGCCCTTTTTTTGGGTTGAAATTGATTGACACTCACATGAGGTCCCATTTTTCTTGAACCGGATGCCCTTGATGATTTAGTTGGCCGCAAACTGCTTGACAAGCTACGATAATAATTAGGAAGCTTTTTAGTTTCAAACCTAACAGGGCTTGATTCTATCATGAATACGTTATGTGTGGGTGTGTGTGTTTGTGTGTGTGTGCACATGTTGTATCACTTGCTTGCTGATCTTATGTCTAATTTCCTGTGCAGTGCCTTCTACAAGAACATGGTGAAGGTTGGAAAGTGTGTCACATATAATAAGGTGATTAACAATCTTTTCCCCCCATGGCGAAATATTTTCTTTGTCTACCTCTTTGTTTGAGTTTTTGTAATAATTTTATGAGTTTCGGATTTAATATCCAGGTTGTTGGTATCTTTGGTTTCACTGGAGAAGATCACATAGGAAAAGTTAGTTTTCCACCTGTACAGGTATTTTCCTTGGCTACGCTGCTTATCACATGAAGAATTATGAAATTTTAACTGTTTGTTGCTGACTAGCTCCACAAAATGACTGAAGCTTGTATCTGTTTTCCTTTTATATCTTCACTGAAACCTCAACTCCTGTAAGTTCGATTTAGCTCATAAGGGCTTATTCTTTCCTATGAGCTCTTATTGTTGACTTGCTCCAGTCAACTGTACAATTCTTTCACCAGTGAACATCTTTCATATTTTCCGTCATATAAAGAAAACAAAGCATTGCTTAGTCCAAGTCAAGCCTCCACCAAGAATATTGACTTTTCTGAAACCTTCAGTTTGATGTTCTGTATCGATTGTGTGACTATGTAAGATGACACATGGATGCGACATGTGCTGTGATACATAAAAGGAGATCCAATATGGTCGTGTTTTAATGCAGGCAGTTCCCTCATTTCCAAGTTCATTTCCTCATCTCTTCTCTGGCCAAGACAATCTTTGTTGCTTAATACCTTGTGCAATTGACCAGGTATGCATGATATGGATAATTCTCAGCTATGATATACGTGTTTTTCCCCTTGGCTAAATGTTTACGGATCCACCTTACCTATAAATGCAGCACCTTTTCAGAGTATAAAATAGTTTTAGTAACTTTGTGTGCTAGTGCATTTGATTTAACGTTGTTTTCTTTCTTTTGTTTATTTTCTAATACCATGATTTATTTGTTTGTGATTTGTCAAGGATCCTTATTTTAGAATGACACGAGATGTTGCTCCACGAATTGGATATCACAAACCTGCATTGATCGAGTCTTCTTTCTTCCCTGCCCTGCAGGTACTTTTATGATTTTGGCAAAGAAAACTTATTTTCTACTGTTAGTAGCCTATGTTGTGATTTCTGATACCTTTTCTGGAATGTGGATACTTGCAGGGAGAGACAGGAAAAATGTCGGCTAGTGATCCAAATTCGGCCATATATGTAACTGATGCTGCAAAGGAAATTAAGAACAAGGTTTGCATTTACGTGGCCGTAGTCTCACAGTGCCAATCTTCTAACTGAAATCACAATCCAAACGGTCCAAAACTCTTCAAAATTAACCTAAAACAAAGAACTTCTGTGCATATGCAGATAAACAGGTATGCATTTTCTGGGGGACAAGATTCGGTAGAGAAACATAGAGAGCTTGGAGCAAATCTCGAGGTATTTGGATTCTCTCGCATGTTAGTAATAGAAATGGGCCCTCCCCGATTGGCATGACAGTGTAATTTGTTGCTGGGTGTGCTGCCTTATTTCCTCATTAGATTGTCCGAGCAAGAAGGCAAATTTACATGCCGATTTGATTTCATATGTTATGAGATTTCTTTGTTAGTACTTGGTTTGTGCCTTGTAACTTATTGAGGAATTAATTTATCTTCTGGAAATTATTCAGGTAGATATTCCATTCAAATATCTAAGCTTTTTCCTAGATGACGATGATAAACTCGAAGAGATACGGAAGGTGAGACTGATCGCCCTAGTGAACTTATTTGTTTTCTTTGTCAACATATTCTTTTTGCTAATTCACTGGGGATTGCTATTAGGAGTATGGTTCCGGACGCATGCTAACAGGTGAAGTGAAGCAACTTCTTGTTGAAGTTTTAACCGAAATGGTAGAAAGACATCGTAGGGCTAGGGCTGCTGTGACTGATGAGGTAAGCTTCTAGCATTTTTAGACAATTGGCTGTTCTGTAAGTTATTCGTTGGCGATGAAAGCGTGGTGCTTGATCCCTGAAAGTAAACATTTTGAACTATATGCTCAGGACTTACGGAAATGTTTTTGCATATTCTGCAGATGGTGGATGCATTTATGGCAGTGAGGCCCCTACCGAATATGTTCAGCTAAAGTCGAGGCTGAGAAGCTTACACACACATCGTATAATCACTTCTCAAATTGAAGCTTAGCATTCAACTCTTTACTAAATTGAGATTTAATTGTCTTTCGATTATCGATGCAGCTACGCCTGTTTTCTGTAACAGTCGTGTGAATTCGGACTGCATTTCAGCTGAATACGATGGTTTTAAGCTTGCATTTGTACGCTATTTTTCGATGATAGCTGTTTGTTCACATCATCTCCATTAACTTTCAAATGAAACAGAGTTGTTAATTGCAGAATCTGTATGAGCGAACACAGTTAAACAGAACGACGACGCAATGAAGCTGCAGCGTTTAGCAATCACCGGAAGTTTATGCCGATAGAACTGAGAGATGTGTATCCCCGGACAATTATGATACGATCTAAGAGGATAAATAGATTGAATGTGCAAAAGAAAACGAAAACGAATCCTTATTTCGCAATTGAAGTAGTTAAATTAAAACATACATTAACATTACTTCCACACAACCGATTCTACTGCGTTTTTGAACAAGTGAAAGGGAAAAAAGGAACCGAAATCTAGGGGTACGAATGATTTTAAACAGTCTAATTCAGGTCAATGCGGCAGGGTACATTTCTTTTGAGAATGCCCTAACATATGACAGCGACCGCATTGAACCACCCTCTTCGGCCTCTTGAAGTTTTCTACACGAAGGACCTTCTTCTTGGGTCTTCCAGGTGGCCGTCGGGTCTTGGGTGGGCGTATCATGATATCAACATTGGTGCTTCCACCCTCTGTTCCGTCGCCTGGCTCCTTCCACAAGTTCTTATCCGGAATGGGATGAATCATCTGCGAATAGGTCTCTCGGTAACTTGCTACTGTAAAGCAAGGCTCAGCAAACAAATGGACATTGTGTCCACAAGACATAAGTGCAGCAGCAGCATGTGCACAAGGTAGACCATATATATGCCAACGGCGACAAGAGCAAACACGAGTTTGTATATCCACAATATTTGTCCGCTCCGTAGACACAATCTCAAATTCAACTTCATTTGCACGAAGTACTTGATAGCATCGAGCATCAGCCATTGCCTCTAGAATCCGCTTCTCAGCAGATGGTACTAAAATTGACGTCCATCTCATTCCCGTATCCCGGCGGTCATTATACCACGATGATAACTGATCACGAATATGCTCCATCATTTGCACAATAGGGAGCTCATGGCATTCAAGAGCCCAATTATACAACAACTCCGTAACACCGAGAGTAAAATGGCCATATCGCACTCCTTCAAAATATGCTACAGCCCAAAGTTGGGGAGGGAAGTGTTGAAACCATGCAATCACGTCTTGTGAAATCTCTGTCATCTCTGCAATCTTGCTGTCAAATTCAACTGCAGTGAGAGCATAAACAGCATTCCAGAAGATATTCACCAACTTCGCATTCTTAAACGTATCACGAAAATTTTCACTAACATGACGCAGACAAAAACCATGGAAGGCACTAGGAAAATGGGTTTCCACCGCCTCTACAACACCCCTTTGTCTTTCAGAGAGTATTGTTAGTCTAGGCATGTTGTCAGTGTTTACTCCAAGAAGCTTTCGCAATTCTGACATAAACCACATCCAATTTTCATCGCTTTCCACATCAACAATAGCTATTGCCAGTGGAAATAATGTATCATCAGCATCAACAGCTGCAGCACAAAGTAAGGAACCCAAGTATTTGCCTTTGAGGTGCGATCTATCAATTTCCAAAAGTGGCCTACAAGCATGTATAAACCCATATATTGATGCACGGTAAGAAATGAAGAGACGGTGGAAGCAATTTTCTTGTCCAGTGGTAAAAACTGAAGCGATGCTTCCAGGGTTGGTTTTCTTTATTTGCTCACAGTATGCAGGAAGAAGCTGATACCCTTCTTCAAAAGTTCCATGAAGTGCTGCCATGCTACGCTCCTTGCCACGCCAAGCTTGCATGTAAGAAACAGCAACTCCATGCTGATCCCGGATATCTTGCAGGATCTCTTTTGGTTTATACCGTGGATTATCCCGAACCCGTGATTCTACAGACCTAGCAACCCAACCTACTGATGCTTGCTGATGATGAAGGTTGAGAACTCCTTCACAGGTGTGCTCACCATGCAGGGTTCTTACTGTAAAGGTTGGACCTCCGGGACATTTTGCCACATGGACACGCCATGGGCAACCTTCTTTGGAGCACTTCGCTATAAACCGGCTGCGATCTGATTTCACTATACGAAGATCAAAATGTTGTACTAGAGCAATGTTCTTCAATCTTCTTCTGCATGTTTCAACATCAGGAAATTCTTGCCCAATAGCCAAGTCTAAAGCATATTCTGTCAAAGCATGAGAATTGTTCTGCACAGCTAAAGATTGATCTTCCATGTATCCACGACAGTAGCAGAAGTTTCACATGATTCTAACAGTTCCCCTCATCCCGACACAGATTGATGATTCTTCTGAAAGGGTGTATCGTAAACACTGCACTACATGAGACCTCCTGTTATATATGGATACAGCATAGGAACACAAGAACAAGGAAGCAGCATTTTTCTGTGTGTGCATGCGTGCATGTGTGTGCACATAACTGATCAACAGGAGACCCAAATGGGAAGAATCATACCTGTCCTAACTAATCAATAACCATAAGTGAAGGGCGGTTGTGATATAGGATAAGAGCATTTCAAGGTATATCCTTTGACCCTGTGGTGTTGATGAATTACATCTTTTACAAGGATAGAAACATTATTACCACGCCTATGAAACAAAAAAACAAAAAATACCATGAGCAATTTTATTAATAAATGGTATCAACTATTGAACAAATTTTGAAGACACGGAAAAATTCACTTATCGGCCCAATTTTGAAACTTTGGATCCACCGGTATTAAGATTACTTGTGTTCGAGCCACATGCAACAAGCCATTCAAATGAGGGGTACACCATTTTTATGCAATTAACTGTACTAAAACTCCGTATCACTCTTGCTCCAATAGCAGACTCAATTTTCATTTGCCACATAATCTACGGATAACACGGTTAAACTACCTAGTAGCTGTAAGACCTCGCACATTTCTCACTGCTACACACAATTTCTCATCCCATCATCCTCAGACTGAAGGCAAAAACAGAAACCGAAAAGCACGGCTTAAGAAAAGTCTTATCCAACAGAATGTAGGTTAAATTTGATGAACCCTCAGACCCGACTCGACTGCACAAAAGGCAAACGTCACCGGAACAGTCAATGTGGCCATTTGAGTCACCGACAAACTGGTGATTACGTACAACACTATAAACTAAATTACTCATAAGCCATTAAATCAAAATGGAGCATTCTGCCCCCAAAATTATTCCCAACTCAAACCCAGGACTTGAAATTTTACAACAACAACAATCAACAACCAGAAATTCCCAAACTTTTTTTCCAAACGACAATTTGGGAATCTCAGAGCGGCGGATCCAAACACTAATCAATCCCAATACCCCAAAAGGCTTTTCATATAAGCACTTTTACGAAGTGGGTTCTTCTCCTTTTCAACAATCATTGCACAAAACGATTAAAGTCAACAACTTGTGCTTTAATTTCTAATTTGAAGTGAGTGGTTCTTTTGTGGGATGTGGTGGAATATAAATATCAAATTATGTGAGATTAAAATAGAAAAACTAGAGAAGGAAAGGGAGGAAGAAATGGAGAACCTGGTGGGGGTGAGAGCGAGAAGCTGCGTTCTGCTGAAAGTGCTTTTTTCCGCTTTTGGGTGTTCTTCGTTCTCTAAGCTGGAGTCCGGCAATTCGAGAGGAGATAGACCAAAACCTTTCCTCTTTTTGTTTTTTTTTTTTTTTTGTTTTTTTTTTTTTTCCGTTTTGAATTGTACGACAAGTTTTTATCATTTATAACTAAAATTTAGTCGTAAATTCACAAACATCATTTTTATAAAAAATTAATTAATTAATTAAATTAAATACAGAGAAATTTTTCACTTCAATAAACTTGAATACCTTTGAAATAAAAAACTCAGGTCCCATTAGTGTTCAAAATAAATCTTCTCTCCAATCCCTATACACCATGAAAGGTCGTGGAAAAGATGTAATTTCAATTTTTTTTCTTTTAAAGTCTAGGTTTTTAGTTAAAATAGTCTTTAAAATTGGCATAACTCCTCATTTTAGTATCTGACATTGAAAATCGATAAAAATATTTCCTAAATTTGTCTATAGTTAATCATTTTGGTTATTGCATGAACATTGTTCGTTAAATTGAAAAGCAAGTAGAGAGACTGATCAGACAAAATACCCTCACTTTATCGGTGGTGCCAACTCTAACATTGGCTGGGGTCGGCTGCCAATTTCCCCTTCTTCTTGTCTATTCTTTTCCCCTTTTCTGCTGCTTACTCCCCCTCCTCTACATCTTGATATGTCATCCTCTTCATACCTTACTAGTCTCCCTTCCTCTTGTTCATCTAAGCTTCGATCTCACTCATCTGAGCTTCGTTTTTCAGTCATACTTTCTCTCAAGATAGTGCATAGAGTTCTAGTTCTTCAACCGTCTCAGGTGTTCCCAACACCACCACCTTTTGATGTCTGTTGGATTTGGCATTTTTGCTCATGATTTTCCATGGGCTTCTTTTTCTTGATAGCCGACTCGTTTCTTTCAATTGCTGGTTATCCTTATTTCCAGTGTTCCAAGTAATGTCAGGTGATGAGTGTGGATTGTGCAGATCGAAATGCACTGTTTTAGTGGAGGCGAAAATAGCAGATTTCTTGGTTGTGTGTTTCTTTGTCTTTGAGCTTTAACTATTTGGCTGGGCTCTTATTGGTTGGTTGCAGATCGAAATGCATTGTTCCAGTAGAGGCGACAACAACAAATTTCTCGGTTGTGTGTTTCCCTGTGTTTGGGCCTTAACTACTTGACTGGACTCTTGTTGGTTGGTTTGATTGACCCCTTTTTTGCTTGTTTATGTTTCTTTGTTTTTTGACTTTTTGCTTGTATATCAGTTTCTTTGTGGTTAATAATAATTTCCTTCACCAAACTAAAGATTATACATAAAAACCAAACTCACTCTTCACAAGTCACTTTTCTATGGAACCGATAGCTTTATATTTCTATAGTACCAACACAAAGACAACAACAAAGCTAGCAATTGACTATGACATTGACACGTTTCAATTGCGACGTTTTCCAAATGCGAAAAAAAAAAGATAAAAAGGCAGACACCTTTTTTAATCTGAATTACCATAGCTCAATTTTATAATATTTTGAATTCAAAAGGACAATATTACCCTACTGCCACTTGATTTCTACATCCTTTTAGGCCTGACCTCAATCCCTTGAAAAATGAGGCCACCCTTCCACTGTCCACCCCTAACCTCCAAGCAAGTCATCTCCAACTCCCCACCTTCACCCCCTTCACAGAAGAACTCCCCCAGCTCTATCTCCAGCCACCCGTCGTTCCGCTCTTTCGGGTACTGGGCCTCGTTGATCTCCCTTGGCTGGAACGACTGGAACGACTGGAGGCCGGGAATGTGTCTGCGGTTGAACAGGCCAATACGCCAAGGCCCGGCAATGTGGTAGCCCTGACCTTGGGTTTGACCTCTCTGCCCGTCCAGAAACACCACATGTTTCGTGGGCTCCTGCCCAATTAAACCCACTGTGACCTCCACAGGTTGGTTCCCAAATCCATGAGCCCCTGCGGTTGACTTGAACACAAGAAAAGCTTTGTAAAACGTGGATGGGGACAGCATCCGTGTCCCAATTTTGCCACGGATTTCAAGCCAGCACACACTAATAAGCTCTGCCACCTCCTCAAACCTGTTTGTTTACAATAACAGAGAGTTTATGTAACAAAAGCATGGAATTGTTATCGCACTCCAAAAATTATCTACAGTCATCAATCACGAGGATGGGATGCAAAACGGATGACTATTTCAAAATGCTGATAACAATTTCTTTAAAAGAAAAGAAGAAAATTTTAAGAGACCTCGAGTCGGGGACAGAAATCCATCTCCAGTAGTGAGGAGTGTCAGCCCAAACAATCGAAAGGGCCCTTGCAGCAATCATGTAGCATTTCTTCCCACTCCATTTGTCCAGCGAAAAGCTCTGCATTATCATTCCAATTAAAACTCGGGATCTTAGAACAGTGAGAAATAGAAAACGCTTTTGAAAAACAAACAAAAAAACCGGAAACAATAGAATGCATTCGAATTTCTAACTCAGTTTTTCAACCGTTTCATCTTACTTCTTCTAATGCTAAAAAGAATTGAACACTATTCCCTCAACCATCTGCACTTCAAAGTGAATAATTCACAATTTGTTATTAGTGGTGGATCCAGGATTTCAAGCTCGGAGGGTCCGAACATAAAAGCTCAAAAAAAGAAAAAAAAATATTTGACTAATTTGGTTTCGTATCACTATTTTCTACTGAATTTGGTTCATTGAATAAATCAAGATTAATCTTAAAGGTAATAAAACGAACAAATTCTCCTCAACAACATAACGCTACAAAGATAAAATTTGTTAATGTAGCATATATATTATTAACTGGGAGTTACGACTAAAGTTTAGGATTAAAAAACTTATATGAATTTGGAAGAAATAAAATTAGGCAGCTAAAGGCGGTGGAAGGGCAAATGGTGGTGGGGAATAGGGTAACTTGGGTTCAAAGTTGGAAGGTCGCGATGATTGGGTCTGGGTGTTCTTAAATATAATTTGAAGATACTAGAAAAGACCGGGGTTCTCGGGCTCTATAGAGAAAACAAAGAATTTTAGTTTTTACATTTTTTATAACGACCTGACTTAAAAACGTTGTCGATTTGACTAGGTTTTTTAAAACAAAAATTAAAAACCTATTCTTTTTCTTTGTTATAAGCACTGCTGCTTGCACATTCATGAAGGCAATAAGCCTCTCCACTGCATCTGCCCAAATTGTTGGAAGGTCTTGAAGGTCGATCACAAATATTTCTTCAAGCTTCCAAAGGGTTCCGAGACCCCTGGATCCCTATATAGATCCGCCGGTGTTTGTTATGTAGTTACAAAAAAAGAACGAGTGCTAAAATCGCTAGACAACTTTTAAACTACGAAGTACAAAACAAATGGGCATGACATCCCATATGTCATCACAATTTTGTCAACATTTTTCCTCCATTTTTGTCACATCTCATCAATATTCACATCACCAAATGTACACAAAATATTTGGTCCCACCGCCTACTCACTCTCTCCTCGGCCAACAACAAAACCTATGATCTTCCTTGGCCAACAGCAAAACCTATGATCTTGCCGGCCTCCAAAGTTCCAAACTTTGTACTTTCCAGTACGGAAATTTCACGACAAATCCATATCAACTAAGACTCTATCACATCAGTGAAACAGAACGCTAATCCACAACTAAAATAAACAAACAATCCCACAAAAGAAAAGGAGCAAAGGAGAAAAGTAGTAAAATTACCAACTTGCCCTGTTCGATGAGAACAGGGTTGTCGCACAGAGCGAGGAAAAGCTCCTTCTTGGTTTTGGAAGTGGAGGAGGGAGACACAAGCGGCGGCCGTGAGGGCGACGAGGAGGACAGGATAGTGTGGATCTCGGGGGGAAGGAACTTGTCCCAAACGGCGTCGGATTCGGCGGCCGACCTGAAACTCCTCGAAACCGACGACATTGTGCCCGCGTCCCGAGGCGTGGTCAGCGAGACAACGGTGGCTATGCATCCCTCCGGCAAGGCCTGCAGATCCATGGGGTCGCCTCCGCCGCCACCGACATCATCTGTTTTCTCCTGGTTTCCGCCACCGCCTAAGAAGAACTTGCACATTTTTGTGATTTTAATGGGTTCCTCGGACAATGGAAAATACGTTGTAATTTGTTTTCGTATGTTTTCTGATTGCAGAGGGCCGGTTGTGTATTTATAGAGTGATGAATGCTTAGCCGTTAAGTCTCTCCCGCTGTGAAAGGGTCTTAGGATCCTCCTGGACCCTACCACAAAAAAAATAATAACATTAGAATTTACAGAGTTTTAACGAAAAATTTTCGGTACTGTTCATTTTAATGAAAAATCATATTTTTACACTAAAATATCAATTATGATACTATTTATTTTATTTTTTATTTTGTTCTTATCGTTAAAATTTAAAATTTTAAAATTATTTTCATTAGTTTTTTTTTAAATTTATTATGCTCAATTTTTTTTAGGTCAAATATTAAATTTGTTAGATTAGATATGGTTTGAACTTACGCGAACGCCGTAATGCAAGAATAAGATTCATGACTGTGATAGGCCCACTTGCCAAATCTTGTTAAGTTAAAGCTATAAATAAAAAGGTAAAAGAAAAAGGTAATATCTTTTTCCCAAATCAGAATCCGTTTTATTTATTTGACTTCCCCTTTTTATCATTATTTTTTTAAAGAAAAGTGAAAAAGAACATTCCATGTACTTTATCTTCTGGTTGTGACAACAATCCACGAAGAATGTTACAACAATTATTCATACTCAAAATTATTAGTTATCGATTTATAAAATTATGTTTATAGTTTTCGTTCATATTATGAAATATTTTATAAAAATTGTCTCTGTGAAAAATTAAACCTAAGTTTAATCATCAAATTGTATAAAACAAATTAACAGTATTAGTAAAAGTATTACGAACCGTTTATATATTTTTCATGGTAGGTTAACTAAACAACTTTAGTTTTAATTCATATTTTGCAGAATGATCTTTATAAAGTAATTCATAATATGATTGATTATGATCATAAGCATATAATTTTGTAATTCGAACATGAAGAATTTTGAATAGGAGTCCACACTCATCCTTAAACTCTGCAAAAGAAGATATTAAATTTGCTACTTTACATCGGTCGAGTCCCCTACTTACAAATTGAAAACAACACTTTTAGTCTACAGTAACTCTCTTGTTAGAAACGGATCTTGCACATTTTTTTGGTTAAAAACGACTTGTAGTCTTTAGTTGGAACTTGGAGATGGCGTAAAGTTACCTTAACACAAAACTCACATTTTCTTATATAGGTAAAAAATGGTGATGAATTTGAATTTTCTTATTTTCTTTTCAATGCACGAACCTTAATTTTGAAACTTTAATTTGAGTCTTAAGTCTAAGCCTTATATTGGAGAAGGAAAGAAAGTATATTTGTGTTAATTACTAATATAATTTTTGTGATATATTAAAATACAAATTTGAATATGAATTTGGCAAAAACTTAAATCAGAATTTTGAGATTCTAATCGAATAAAGAAGGAAAAATAAATGTTTTTACCTAAATACAACATTTCTGCATTTGGGTCCAACATCTCAGTTATGTTATTGTTTGGACCCAAAATTACACAATCCGTCCGAATAATCGAAGTTGTTGAGTGAATGAAGTTCTAAACTGTTAGATGACTGAATCAAGATAATTTTAATTATTATTAGGGAATAATATCCTGATTTTTATCATAATAATTATCTCTAAATAATATATTGAATTATCAAAAACACAGTTGGGTGATAAAGTCGTGGTGATATAATGTCAATGTGGTTTAATACTGCTGCAATTTCGTGGAAAGATAGCATGACTGTCATGAAATGAGTCAGAGTATGGCAGAATGATTATCAAGTTCTGTGAGTCAGATAATGAAGGAGGCCGCATGCAACGGCATATTCCAGTAAATGGGTGATAAGATTTGCATGGATTATGCGTAAATTGGAAGAAAGCATGTGGCATGCATGGCTACACTCAGACAGATAAGGGGCAAATTAAAAAGAAAATAATGGTCTTGAATAATGATGACAAACCTAGGTAGGCTAGGCTGTGATGATAAGAAGACTTTTATTTGGATAGGCTTTTATGAGGTTTGGAAAATCACGAACATCTATCTGAAGGATATGCCTTGGTTTCTGACTTTGGTTCTGTGAAATAGAGTTGCAATTGGACTACAAAATTATCTGGCTATGCCAAACAAGTACATTAACCCTGTGAAGGCAACCGGTGACATCTTCAGTTTGGATAAACAACAATGTTGCCGTAGAATCAGGCGTTCCCGGAGCACCTTCAGTTTAGATAAACAGCAATGCGTCGAGGCCGACTCGTTATCTAACCAAGTCTCGATCGAGAAGAATTTTCGAATTCTTATTAGTAGAGGTCATCTTATTAGCCATCTCGACGAAGTGATGTGTTATAGGTTACTACATTGGGCACATTGAAAGTCGAATTTGATATTGAACTTCGCAGAACTAGCAGCCTTGTCTTCAGACTCTAGAACCCGAAGGCCGATGAGTGTTCCTTCCTCAGCTGCAGTCACAAGATCAAGAAGTCAGCAGCACGCTCAATGCAACATCAACACATTTTACTCCTTGGCCGTGCTTGGCCGACGAGTTGGCACGCCCTGCATACAATTGGAGGACTTAGTTAGCTTATTAATTACTCGGCCTACGCGCCACGTAGGCTTGTAGTTTTTAGGGTCAACAGTTACACAATGACAAAATTTGTAAGGATAATGTTTAGTGAAAACGAAAAAAAAGGATGAAAATTCTAGGATGGGTACTAGTTTAACCTATATGGGTGAATAGGTTCCAACTTAAAAATTCAATTCAATTTTCAGTTTAATTTTCATATTCACAACACATATCAAATTATCCTACACATATGCAATTACAACGATAAATGAAATGTGCACACAGGATGTAGGATTTAACGAGGCAAAATCCACTACTGGGAAAATCCTTGGGCTTTCAAGCCAAGACAAACACTAAGAGAAATAAGTACATAAAGACTTACAAAACTCATTAACTAGGCACGCATACTAGTAAACAATTTTATCTCCGCGCTTTGCTACTCGATCTCTCTTTAGTTTTTGAATGGAAGTGGAATGACACTAACCCTAACCTAATGCATCTATATATATATCGGTTAGATTAGAAAGGAGATAACAAAAACAAAAGCATACTAGTCGTAGCAAGTGATTGATTGCCTTGGTGTTAGAGTATTTCTTTTCAACCGAATTCATTTTGGATTCATACCTTCTCTCTCCTTAGGTTGTAATAAGAAAAAAGCGGTTCACTTGAGTCGTTCAACCGCCCCTTATCCCAGTGCTCATGATGTGTTACGGAATCTCTATCGTGCCGAGGGACCAAGCAAGGCATAGCTAATATCATAGGACCGGCTCGGTATCAACGACATACAATTTAGAATAGAAATATCGCTTTTATTAAAAAAGAAACATAAGTAAACGTAATGCTCCTTAAATATAAATGCCACTTTGGCATTGCTGATCATAATACTGGTGACGATAACCTCTAGGCTACATCAGCGAATGCTGAAACGTTCGTCAATCGTCAAAACGTTGAACAAAAAAAAAGAAGAAAGATGTATCGTCACACTAGTTGCGAGTAATTTGACCTAAGAACAACAATGACATATAGGTGAATGTGATCAGCTGGTTGTAACAATGCATTTGTCCCACTGCATTTAAATTTGAACTAGTCTCCCGTAAATTAGTAAAAGTTTTATATTATACCGGTGCATAGAATGCACCAATGTATTGAACGGCTTGATTTATAATTGGACTTTTACAATCTTTTATGGTAAAATCAATTAAAAATATGAAGAGTAACCAAAGTCTTTATAAACACACACACACACACATATATATATATATATATATATATTTCAATGCAAAATTCATTCTCAACAGTTTAGATCTTATAAAGTATTATAACAAAACTTCCAATTATAACATATCATAGTAAGTAATTTTGTTACACATTATTTCGTTTTATACAAACTATTTTTTTTTAGCATTGGATTAATTAAAAATCACAAAAAAACACATGCATGAAAAAGAAAAAAAAAATTAAATGTTCTAGAATCTTTCGTAGATTGTAATATCACTTTTGTCAAAGAAAATGACGATGGAAAAAATAAAATAAAAAGAAAAGAGGGTTTGGGAATTGAGACAACACAAAAAAGATTAGGATGGGGGAAGAATGTGAATATGATGAAGGAAGCATGTGGGGTGTTTTTGACGTGTCGAAGAGGGACTTTATATGTGTCGACTGTTTGGTTTGCATGTGCTCGCTAATTGCCGCCACGCATGTCACAATCCTTGTACTCCTTCTCCTCCTCCTCCTCCCCTGTACTAATCTTTTCGTCACTTTGCTTTGGCTTTGGCTTTGGGGTCGGAAACGCACTCACACCTTGTTTTACTTTCTATTTTCCACTTCACTCCCACATGTTTACTTGTTTCCTCAATATAAAATTAAAAGTAACAAAAGATGTTAAAAGGAAAAATTAAACAAATGTGAGTTAGGTTAGATGAGCAATCAGTGGCGAAGTCAAGAATTATTGAAGGGAGGGACGAAATTTGAAAAGGTAAAAATTGTTGCTGACGAGGTTTCATGTCATGAAAACATTCCATAATGTGCTCATTCACTGCATAATGAAACGTTCTTAGCAAGGGTAAAATGCTGTATGAAAAGGTATTGAGCCGTTGGAAAAACTTTTCGAGGAAAAAATTTGTCGTTGATCGTCGCAAATTCTTCTATTCAAATGACTTATTTTTTTTCTTTTCTGATTAGTCATCCAAAAAAACACATTTTCGACACCAATGACCTTTCAGTTTCGGTTAAATACTCGTCGAAGTCGAATTTGAAAAAGGTTAATAATCCTAAATTAAAGAGGTTTTTTGTCAATCCGGTGCAAATATAGTTTACAAGTTAGCTCATATAAGGTTCTCAAGCTCACAATGTCATCAATTTAATAAATCATCATCAATTTGGCCGAAGATAAAAATTAATACACTTATAATATATCTGTTGACCCTAAAAATTACAAAGCCTACGTGGCGCGCATGCCGAGTAACTAATGAGCTAACTACGTCCTTTGGCTGATACGGGACGTGCCAACTCGTCGGCCAAGCTCGGCCGAGAAGTACAATTTGTTGATGTTGCGTTGAGCGCGTTGCTGACTCCTTGATCTTGCGATTGCGGCCAAGGAAGGAACAAGTCTCGACCTTTGGATTCTTGAGCCTAAAGAAGGCTGCTAGTTCTGCGAAGTTCAATATCAAATTCGGCTTTCAGGGTGCCGAATGTAGTAACCTGGTAATATCTCACTTCACCGAGAAGGCTAATGAGATGACCTCTGCCAATAAGGATTCGAAAACCCTTCTCGACCGAGACTTGGATAGGTAACCAGTTGGCCTCGACGTAGTGCTGTTTATCCAAGGTGCTCCTCGGTCGGCTGATTCTACAGTAACAGTGCTGTTTATCCAAACTAAAGATGTTCGCCGGTTGCCTTCACAGTGTTGTTTATCCAAACTGAAGATGTGTTGGCAGAAAAGAAAATAAAAAATCTCAAGATGTTTGAGAGGTTTGCGCAGGGCAGTTGTGTGTTGAATTGGAGGTCCCCTTCTCATCCTAGTACATCCTGTATTTATAGAGCTTGTATGTTTGACCACATTGTATTATTGTATTCTGAGAAGTACGAAAGCTGCCAATAATATTCCTAAGAATATCTTCAAATATCCCCACGGATTACTATTCAAACTTGTTGAAATCATGCTATTTAGGCTTAGTTTGTGGCCACGTGCATGCAATCCCATCTTCAAATTAGTCTTTTGATTTGATAATGCCTAACAACATCCATCATCATCTCAAAAAGACTTAGGCTTCTTAAATGTCATCATTATCCAAGATCTTTATCTTAGCATTACCCTATGCTTTCAGACCAAGTGCATGCAACAAACTTGATATCAAACTTGGAAGATAAATCCAAGCTGCTCTAATCCGATGCACAGCTAACAACTCCAAATTAATTCGGACTGTTCCGCTTGCTTGGAGATATCTATCCCGCTTAAGAATATGTTAAAATAACTCATTAAAAGATAATTTTTATGGTAAAAACCATAATATTAGCCTTTAAAAATAGAATTATCCTTATTTTTCCATCCAACAGTTGGGAGCTATGCCCATTTCAACGACCTTGATTGCATGGGCCAATGATGTAAATTTGGGTCCAAACAATATCTTATAATGCATTATGAGAATTTTAAAACTTCGTGACCCATTTTAAAAATCATTCCAAATGTGAACAGTGTAAATTGTAGTTGACCTATTTTTTTAAGGTAAACTCCAAATACATACGACTCTTCATTTTTTTACTCATTTGAAAAGATTAAAATGAACACTACTATGAAAACAATCAAAATGAACACTACCAATTATCAAATATTTACATATATGTAAGAGATTGAATTATGTGCTAACTATTAATCTCCATTAGGTGATTGTAGACTAAAATTTATTTTCATGTATACAAAATTAAATACATTGCCAATATAATTTAACAAGTCAGAACTTGAGGGTATATTTGTGAATTGTGAGTTTTGGGGCATAGTTTGCTGCTCTCGTAAAAGGGATGGGGTGTGAGTGAGTGTGAAGAAGAAATGGGGGACTAATGGTCCCTACTATAATCATATAAATATTTTTTTATCTCAATAAAGTAAAATGGTGTCTTTCCGCCTAGGAATTTTCAAAAAAAAAATTATAACCTTCGTTATTGCTGCTGCTGCCTGGGGGTTCACGCTAATGACACCGATATTGTCCCCAATTTTATCACATGACTAATCTATCAAGTGTAGGATTTTAGCACAAAATGCCTCGATATTAGTTAGAGTAGGTTAATCATATTTAAAGCCACCCTTGTTGACTTCCCCTACCGACATGGGACTGCCAACACGCCCCATCACATGTAACCCCATTTAGTGGTTCACACGTAAAGATCCACACATCGACAATTGAAACTTAGAAGTTGGCTCCAATGGAGTCCAAACTTGTTTTCAATCTTTTAAGGAAGTGCCTTTTAAGAACTCAAAGGCCGACTCTATGTTAAGAGTCCAAGCTTGTTTCCAAACCACACTTCCTGGTGACAAGCTTTTGGCTTGCACGGGGCCATTACCGTGGGCTCTGCTACCATGTTGAAATTTTTTGATCGACGGGCCTGAAGGGCCCCACTTTAACGATACCGATACTAATGTTGAAATTTTTTAGATCGACCAGCTGGTGAGGGCCCCACTCTAACGACACTGATATTGTCCCTAAGTTTACCACCTGCCCAATCCGTCAGGTGTGAGGTTTTATCACAAAAGATCTCGATATTAGTTAGAGTAGGGTAATCATATTTAAAGTCACCCTTGTTAACTTCCCCCATCGATGTGGGACTGCCAACATATTGGTCATGATTTTCGATGTTCTTTAAAGCCTTCTCTAAATGAGAATCTTAACTAGTGTCCCTCATCACGTCTCTATTAGTTAAATGTTAACTAGGGCGGAATAACTTGGGGTTCAAACTTACCACTTAGAGAATGCCACACGTCCCCTTATGAATCACCATCAAGCTCAAATTTATTACTATATAAAGGCATGACAGCTCCTTATAAAGGTACATTCCTTAGCCAATAAACCTAAAGCTTTGTTATAATATGTAAGAAGAGGAATGTGAATATTGTAATTGATTATACTAAGGCTCCTTTCTTAGGTTTTCTAGATCAATTGTGATTAAGGTTGTACAACTATATATATTTGCTCCTCGTAAAAAGAATAAAATTGAAGTATTCATGAATTCTAATTTGGCATCACGAGCTAGTCTGAAGAAAAAAAAAAACGAAAAAACTTTTTGAAGAACAGCCAAACTGCCTACACCGAAACCCTTGTCCACCGAATAGTCGCACCTACTAGGTCGAAAACCTAAGATTGAATAGTCGCACCTCCTAGGTTGAAAACATAGAACTTAAACTTGGGAATTGGAGGTCCCAAATTTTAAGTTTTTTCCACGCGAAATTCTAAATATCTATGTTTATAAATCCAAATAAGGGAATTAATACATGTCAATTTAGAATTTTTGACTTTTGTCTCAAATTTCAAGTTTATTTCCTTCATCCAAAAATAATGTTATAGATATGCATGATTGATAGTGCAAGGGAATCATAATTTAGAGTTTAAACTTCAGAATTCTAGTGTTAAATTGGTTAATCGCTTTGATTTTCTGCTTTATGTACAAAGCCCTAAGTGGCCATTTTATACCATAAATACACAACTAGGATTAATAAAGAAGAAAATTGAATAAAAGTAAATTAAATTTTTCAATGCTTATATTCTGTATTTAAAAAAGAGACGTCATGCACATAGACTTAGAGCAGTTCCACTGGGGGTGGGATAGGCCGGCACACAGCCAAAAAAATGGCCCGGCACCTAGGGAAGTCTCTCCATCCCACGGGATTGCCTGGCACCCAGCCCAAGCTGGTCTCCAGGCCAGCACAAAAGTGACAGACCTTGGGACCGGCTCATCTGATGCCAGAGTGGCGTCAGAAGGAAGTTTGAACTGGAGGCCGTCTCCCGTCGACCTCGCGAACACCACTGGCCGCTTCATCTTCCTGTACTCCATCCACAGCAGCAAGTTCGTGTGCTCCAGTGCCGTCCAGATCTTGTTCAGGTCCCGCTTCGAAAACCCGATGGCCACGAACACCTTGTTGAGGTGGTCCAGGTTGAGCTTTGCGATCGTGCGGTGGAGGTTGAAGCCTTGGGTGTTGAGGTCTTGGTCGGAGATTGAGTGAGCGGCGCGACATGGTGAGGTTGAGGGGGAGTGGGAACGGTGGATTAAATAGAGTTTAATAAAATTGATAATATTTTAATAAATCAAATTATTATTTTATAATAAATAATAATAATATTTAATAAAATTGACTAGGCTATTTAGTTTTAGGGGTGGATATGCATTTGGTCTATTACTGTTCATTAGGGTCTATCACTGTTCACTGAGTGGATAAATGGACTGGATGCTGGCGCAAAGTCTTTAGGGTGGAATTGCTCTTATACTAATTAATTAGTGTTTGGGAGTTACTTTATATAAGTAAAGTTTATTTTAATGAGGCTCCCTTCTAAAAGGACGCCCATGAGTCCAATCACTCTCTCATTGGGATTTAATTTGGTATAAAAAAAAAAAGAGTACTAATGCATTCATACTACTCACACAAGCATCTAATCCTATTATCTTACTCATTTTAGGTGTTAAAATCTTATTAAAAAATTAAAAACAGAGAAACTAAAGAAATGGAGTTGGAACTAAAATGGCAATGCAAAGTCAAATAAAAAATTTATGTCCTTAAAATAACTGCTGACGAAAATTCCTGGGCTGTAAACCCTCCCTCTATAGCCTGTCTTTTTAACTAAAATTCAATAAAATTCCCACATTTCTCTCTCCTTAGTTTTAAACGGCCAGACACATCCACTCACATCTCCACCTTTTTCTGCGAGACGTCTAAGGAAAAATCTCACATTTCCCGACCCCCCAAAACCATGCAGATGCATTGCCTCCCATTTCTCCTTCTCCTAAGTTAGTTTTTTGTTTTTGTTTTTTTGTCCTCGACATTGCAATTAGCTACCCCCTCCCCGCCTCCGGGGTCCTCCTCCTTCAATACTCTCGGAGGACCCTGATCCGCTTCTCCTCCTCCTCTATGCGCCTTCGTTTGTTTCTTTCTTGTCAAACAAGTTTTGAGTTTGACCTACATTTTTCTTTTTAACTCTTGTTAAATTGATTAATTTTTTGGAAAAAGTCTGGCATTGTGATATTTTAACTACATTTTGAATTAGCAAGCATTCGATTGTTTGCCAAAGTTCTTCTGTATGTTGAAAGGAGATTCCTGAATATCAGAGATTAGTCAGAAGACATGAGTTGTTTTCCGTGTTTCGGCTCACAGAGAAGTCAGAGATCAAATAGCAACAAGAGATTAGAGAATGACTCGTCTTCTCCTCCTATCGCGCAAGGTAAGTTTTCGTTTTTATTTTTCTTTCACTTTTCTCAATCTTTGGTTATAAATGATTTCGAAACAATGAAGGGCTGGTTGTAATTTACGGTGAATAATGAATATGTGTGCATGAATCTGTCGCTCAATACTTCTCCATATATATACATGTGAAGTATGAAGTAAGAAATATCAAGAACTATCGTTACAGAAATAGCGTAAATATTAAAGATGAATGCATGTCTAAATTACAATGCCTTCACAATTTCAGATTTTGCAAAAGGTTTTAGAGGAGGTTTTCCATGACTAGGCGACCATATTTTTGCGCTGCTATCTGTTGTGGTATCAATCTGTAAATTGCTATAGCTACGAAATGTGGACTGTTAAAAAAGAATCAATTAGCTAGGGCAGTTATACACTAGATATAGAAACTAATCCAAAACAACGATTGACAATGCTGTCAAAAGGTATTGGAAAGGGCCTAAAACCTTATCATTTTTCTGCAGAATTGAAGAAACAAAAACCTGCAGAGGCCACCGAGGCAGTTAATCCAGCAGATATTAATGCAAAGACTTTCACTTTCCGGGAGCTTGCGACAGCAACAAAGAATTTCCGGCAGGAATTTCTTTTGGGGGAAGGTGGATTTGGAAGAGTCTATAAGGGAGCTCTTCAGTCGAGCGGGCAGGTTATAAAAATTCTCGGTTTCTTTTGGTTATTAGGTTTTAATGAGGACTTGCTACTGAGTAATGAATTTACTAAGACTGGTTTTTCCATCTTGGTTATAGGTGGTGGCGGTGAAGCAACTGGACAGACATGGAATGCATGGGAACAAAGAGTTTCTTGGGGATGTTTTGATGCTAAGCCTCCTACACCATGCAAATCTGGTTAACCTAATTGGATATTGTGCTGATGGAGATCAAAGACTTTTGGTGTATGAATTCATATCCGGGGGTTCTGTAGACGATCGTGTTCTTGGTACGTGCGCAACCCTCCCTTTTTCTACCGCTTTCTTGATTTAGAACCCTTTTATCAGCTGCCTAACTATGGATGAACAAAACTATCTGCAGGCAATGGACCAGATGACAAGCCATTAGATTGGTACACCCGAGTTAAAATAGCTTATGGTGCTGCTATGGGACTGGAGTACTTGCACGAAAAAGCCAATCCCCCAGTTGTCTATCGAGATTTGAAATCTTCAAACATCTTGCTAGACGAAGCATTCAATCCAAAGCTCTCAGATGTTGGACTTGCCCAGCTTGGCTCCGAGGGAGATAAGAGTCATGGACCATCAAGACTGATGGGAACCTATGGTTTCTGTGCTCCTGAGTATTCAAAATCGGGTGAATTCACAATGAAGTCGGATGTGTACAGTTTCGGGGTTATACTTCTGGAGCTCATTACCGGAAGAAGAGCCATTGACACAACAAGGTCAAATGATGAGCAAAATCTAGTATCTTGGGTAATTATCTTATAATTTTTCACTTATCCAATACGTCTCTTTAATTGACCTTATGATTTTCACACTCTCGTTCATCATTACCATCGTGTGTAACTTCGTTCTATTTTTAATGTGTGTGAGCAGGCACAACCCATATTCAGGGACCCGAAAAAGTATCCTGACATGGCAGATCCTCTTCTTAACAAGCAATTCCCAGAAAAGGATCTAAATCAAGCTGTTGCAATAGCATCCATGTGTTTGCAAGAGGAGGCAGAAGTTCGTCCCTTCATGAGTGACGTTGTGAATACTCTAAGTTTTCTTTCCACAACTCCTCCTCCTCCTGAGGCTGTTCCTGCTCCTCGTCCAGCTGATCTGACCCCAACTGAAAAACGTGAAGAGAACAATGACGAATCAGAATGTGTTTCTGAATATTCAGAAGACGATGATCTTGATGATGCAGGAGATGATGACGAAGATCAGGAGGCTTCTGATCAAGAGAGTATCAGAAATTCAAAGAGCAACCGCCGTAGCGTTGACATTTCAGAAGGTGAAGGTAGCGAAAATGAACGCCAAGTAACTTCTACAGAATCCAAAGAATGGCATTCATTTACAAGGGGCAGCATGATATCACGGAACGACAGTGTTAATTCAAGTGACCAGGGCAGCAAGGGTGGTAATAATTTGGATGGTAATTCAAGCCAAGTGAGCAGCAATCAATCCAAATATGCAAGTGCATCTTCTAGAAGCAGTAGCAGTGGGTCAACAGAAGAAATCGTTTCCAATAGCAGAAAGAACAGCAGAAAAGCATCACAAAAAGAAACTGCTACTGTTACATTAGCTGGCAATAGCTGTACCGAGGAAAAATCATCAGAAGGCGGAAGTGTTTGCACAAATGATCAGGATCAGAAAAGCATAAGCAAGGTACAACAACTACCACCAGTACTGAAAGATGGAAAAGTTTCGGTAGACCAACACAGAAACAACGAGGAATCGCACGATTTTAAATCATCGAAAAAATGTCAATCCAGTCGCTACTAAAATGTCTCTAACTTGCACATACATTTGAACATGAGATATTTTTTGTATGGATGAGCCATGCATGGCTTTTGTCATTCAAAGATAGCAAACGAGAAGCATTGCTACAAAGGTGCCCTATTGAGATGCATAAGTACGTTGGTAGAAGGAGAAATGCTGCCCAAGGCCAAGAATTTAATGATGTGCTTCTTTTCAGTTTTTTTAAGATTTCGATTATATTTCATTTGGAGGACTTCAGTATCGTGTTTCTTCATTGACATACCCTTAAAGTAAGAGTAAACAAAAAATTGAAAAGAAACAAAAGAACCTACTTAATTATGGGTGGCTTCAGATAAGAAGTTAATGTATTTACCAATGGTAGATTGCACAGAGCGATGACAAGAAAAGGACATGTACGTATAATAACTTACCTCATCGCTCTTACATTTACGGTGCTTATGTGCGAAGTTGCCAAGTTGGATATACGGATAAACATGATCTTGTAAATTAGCTTTTGTGAAATAGAATGCTGCATTAACAATTTACTCTGCAACCAGTAAAATCAATTGAAAGCATATAGAGCTAACTCGCAGAATTGTTGGAATATAAGTGCTTGTGCAAGAGAAATATTAGCATAACTTTTAGTATTTCATATTTAAATGTGAGACATTGGATTATATTTTAATTGGACAACTAAGATGTAATCTTAGTGATAGTAGTGTGTGTTGCCACTCGTAGCTATCTTATAGGGTAGATTACATGAATGGTGGAGAATGAACTTTGTGAGAGAGAATCTCTCTCTCCTCCCAACAGTTTTATTCTTGCACATGCTTTGTGTGCTGTCTGTGAATGAATGAAGCAATTTTTGCTCTGTATGAATATCCTCTCTGCAACTCTCTAAGATTTTCCAGAAAATTTTCATCTCCATTTTCGCTTCACTCCTTACAATAGAGATCATAGTCTCTACATTCTAACATGGCCTCAGAGCCAGGTTTGCTCGCTTAACATTGGACGATTGAATCTGTGAAGGAAACGAGTTGAAATTTGAAGAAATTGATTGCAAGATCTATGTCTAACATGGCAGGGTCTGGAGGTGGTGAGATAAGAGCGTCGATCTTCAACGGCGAGAATTATGAATTCTGGAGCATAAGGATGAAGACTATATTCAAATCTTATGGGTTATGGGAGTTTGTTGAAAAAGGAGTAGAGTGCTCATATTCGAATGGAGCTGATGAATCTGATGAAAAGAAGAAGGAGAATGAGGGATCGAGTGATGCTGCATCTCTCTCGGAGAAGCTCATGAAAGATGCCAAGGCGTTGGGGCTGATTCAAGGAGCAGTTTCTGATGAGATTTTCCCTTGGATCTCTCACGAAGAAACCTCTAAGGGAGCTTGGGATATCTTGATGCAAGAATTCCATAGTGTCAAACAGGTTAGAAATGTCAAATTACAAAGTCTTTGTAGAGAATTTGAATATACCAGAATGAGAGATGTTGAGTCTTTGCCTGCTTATCTTACAAAATTGTTTGATCTAATAAATTAAATGAGAAGTTATGGAGAGGAATTGTCTAGAGAGAAAATTGTGCAGAAAATGTTGATTAGTTTACCTTCCGTGTATGATCCTATATGTTTTGTAATTGAACACTCAAGGGATATAGATGTGATTGAGGTCCAAGAGGTAGTTGCCTCGTTAAAAAGTTTTGCATAGAGATTGGAGAGACATAATGAGAATAAGATTGAGAGAGCATTTACAAGTCTTAGTGTGAATCCCAAACCTATCAATGCTTCTGGGAATCAAGGGAATCAATACCAGAAGAATTGGAAGCCAAAGTTTAAAAAGTGGGATCAAAAGCCTATTTACCAATCTGGGAAGCAAATTGCAGCTGTAGAAGGTGGCAAAAACCCTTGCAGGCACTGTGATAAGTATCATCATGGAGAATGTTTTCTTAAAGGCAAACCTAAGTGTCATTGTTGTGGAAAAATAGGGCATATTGCAAAGGACTGCAACAACAAGAAAAATGTTCAGCAGCTGAATTATGCAACTCAGGTTCTTCCTACACCAACCATGTTCTATCTTAATAATGCAGTTGATAAGAAGTCCATGGAAGATGTATGGTATGTGGACAGTGGTTGTAGTAATCATATGACTGGCAGAGAGGATATGCTAGTTGATATTGATAGAAGCATAACTGCAAAAGTAGAAATGGGGCATGACAATTGGTTGATGTTATTGGAAAATGAAGTTTGGTGGTTGACACTAAGATAGAAAAGAGGTATATCAAAGAAGTAATGCTAGTCTCTAGTCTTAAGGAGAATTTACTCAGTGTGGGACATATGATGAAGCATGGATACTTTTTGATTTTTGGAGATAATAAGCTGAAATTTATGATGACTGCTCTCTTTCTCTCTCTCTCTCTCTCTCTCTAATCTTGTTGTTAAGGTGCCAATGAGAGGAAATAGAAGTTTTCCTTTGAAACTTCAAACAAATTTGCATTTTGCATTAAGAGCAAGTGTGAGTAAGTCAACTTTGAGTTAGCATAGAAGAATGGGGCATCTGAATGTCAATAGTTTGAGGCTGCTACAAAAGAAAGAAACAGTGCTTGGATTGCCAGAAATCAAGAACACCAATGAAGTGTGTGAGGGGTGTATTCTTGGGAAACATTGTAGAGATTCTTTTCCAAGAGAAACAACAAGTAGAGCCACTATTCCACTGGAATTGGTACACATTGATGTTTGTGGACCAATGCAAACTGTTACAAAGGTTGGAAATAAGTATTTCCTTACTTTTATAGATGATTGTACTCGAATATGTTGGGTTTACTTTCTGAGATACAAATATGAAGTGTTTAATGTCTTTAAGAAGTTTAAGGCTACTGTTGAATTGCAAAGTGTGTATAAGTTGAAGAAACTGAGAAGTGACAGAGGATGAGAGTATACATCCATTGAGTTCAACATGTTCTGTGAAGAAATGGGAATGGACATGCAACTCACTGTGTCATACTCACCACAGTAGAATGAAGTGGCTAAAAGGAAGAACATGACCATTGTGGAGATGGCTAAGTGTATGATGTTTGAGAAGAAGATACCACTGAAGTTTTGGGCTGAGGCAGTTAACACTGCAGTATATGTCCTAAATAAGTGTCCAACTAAGGCATTGGACAAGAAAACTCCATTCGAAGCCTATAGTGGAAGAAAGCCAGGAATTAAGCATTTAAGGGTGTTTGGTTCTCTGTGCTATGCACATGTTCCGGAACAACAAAGACAAAAGCTTGATTTGGCTAGCACAAGATGTGTGTTTTTGGGGTATAGAAGCTGTGAGAAAGGCTACAAGCTTTATAACATTGAATTTGGAAAAGTTGTTATTTCCAGAGATGTAGTATTCAATGAGGAAGCAAGTTGGGATTGGAAGGCATAAAAAATGCAGTATCTCAATTCCACTCACTGATATGCTTACTGAGAAAGAAAAGAAAACTAGTGAATCAAGTCTGATTCAAACTGAGATTTCAGAAGGTGATGGTGAGACACCAGAAAATATTGAAGAAGTACATGTTGGAATTGGTGCTGCAAGAGATAGTGGAAGTTCAAGTCCACATGATGTTGATCACACTCCACTGAAATATAAAAGCATTGCAGAAGTGTATGAAATGTGCAATTTGTGCATCATTGAATCTGAAACATTTGAAGAAGCTGTCAAGGATGAAGCATGGCAGAAAGCAATGGAGAATGAAATTGCAATAATAGAGAAGAAGAATACTTGGGAGTTGGTTAGTAGATCATCTAATAAACCAGTAATTGGTGTCAAATGGGTTTACAAAACCAAGTTGAATCTTGATGGCTCAGTGCAGAAAAACAAAGCAAGACTATTTGCAAAGGGTTACTCTCAAAAGCCTAGAATAGACTTCAATGAAACTTTTGCACCAGTTGCTAGGCTTGATACAATTAGAACATTGGTTGCTTTGGTTGCACAGAAAGGGTGGAGACTATTTCAATCAGATGTGAAGTTAGCATTTTTGTATAGAGTATTACATGAAGAGTTATATGTTGATCAACCCCTGGATTTGTGATTAAGAACAAGGAAGAGGGAGTTCACAGACTCAAGAAGACATTATATGGTCTTAAGCAAGCTTCAAGAGCTTGGCATGAAGAAATCAACTCCTATTTCACTAAGGCTGGTTTTCAAAGAAGTCCTAGTGAAGCAACATTATATGTGAAGATTGCTAAAAGTGGATTACTCATTGTTTCTCTATATGTGGATGATATCATCTACACTGGAAGTTCAAACAAATTGATGATGGAGTTCAAAACTGAGATGATGAGACAGTATGAAATGACTGATCTTGGGTTGTTGCATCACTTCTTGGGTTTAGTTGTGATACAAACTGATTCTTACATCTTCTTGCACCAGAAAAAGTATGCAAAGACATTGTTGGATAAGTTTGGTTTCAAAGATTGTCAATCAATTGCTACCCCTCTTGCAGTGAATGAAAAACTATCTAAGATGGATGGAAGTGAACAAGCTGATGAAAGTCTATATAGACAGATAGTTGGGAGCTTACTATATTTGACTGCAACAAGGCCAGACATCATGTTTACAGTAAGTCTGTTAACTAGATTTATGCATGGTCCTACCAGAAAACATATGGGAATTGCCAAGAGAGTACTTAGGTACATTCAAGGCACTCTTGATTATGGTATAGCATATGAGAAAGGGAAGGAAGCAATGCTTATTGGCTACTGTGATAATGATTGGTCAGGGAGTGAGGATGATATGAAAAGCACATCTGGATATGCATTTAACCTTGGTTCAGGTGTATTTTAGTGGGCATCAATCAAGCAAAGCAGTGTTGCACTATTTACTGTAGAGGCTAAATATGTCAGTGCAGCAGAAGCCACTGCACAAGCAATCTGGTTGAGATTTGTTCTCTCAGATTTTGGTGAAGAACAGGTTGAGCCTACAACAATTCTATGCGATAATACATCTGATATAGCCATAACCAAGAATCTTATGCATCATCATAAGACAAGGCACATAAACAGACGATTTCACTTCATTCGAGATACATTACAAGATGGGGAGATTGATCTACTGTACTACAAGACTGAGGAGCAAGTTGCAGATATCCTTACCAAGGCATTGGCTAGAGATCAGTTCGAATACCTGAGAAAGAAGCTTGGAGTAATCTCAACACAACACTTAGAAGAGAGTGTTGGAATATAAGTGCTTGTGCTAGAGAAATATTAGCATAACTTTTAGTATTTCAGATTTAAATGTGAGCCATTGGATTATATTCCAATTGGACAGCTAAGATGTAATCTTATTGATAGTAGTGTGTGTTGCCACTTGTAGCTATCTTATAGGGTAGATTACATGAATGGTGGAGATTGAACTTTGTAAGAGAGAATCTCTCTCTCCTCCCAACGGTTTTATTCTTGCACATGCCTTGTGTGCTGTGAGTGAATGAATGAAGCAATTTTTGCTCTGTATGAATATCCTCTCTGCAACTCTCTGAGATTTTCTAGAAATCTTTCATCTCCATTTTCGCTTCACTCCTTACAATAGAGATCATAGTCTCTAGATTCTAACAAGAATAACCTGTAATATCAGCTTACATTCTACAAAAATAAATAAAATACAATATGGTATAAACAAGAAGCAATATGCTCACTGTTTCATAACACTCAATTATCTTAGCTTCTTCAGCGGAAGAGTTTGTCCAAAAAGTTTTTCTGCTTCACCTGCTTCGATTTTTAGGTCGCTCAGCTGATCCATCTCTTCTTTGAGAAGACCTCTCAAGAAGTTCTCCTCGTCTTGTTTAAGCTCGTTAAACCCTTCCAGTAACTTTTGGAACAATGTCAACTCAGACTGTTCACCCTTTTCAACTTCCCCCCTCTATCTGTTTAACTTCCTCTATAATGGTATTTTCCCCTTCTTGAATTGTCATTTGCAACCTCTCTACAAGCGGAGGCTCAGGTCCACAAGTATTGTCTGTTCAGATAAACTTGCTGAAGTCCCTTCCTACACTTTTAGCTGCTCTTTCAAGGTCAGGAACAATGCGTTCTTGCAAAACTGAACTCCTTGTATGTACAACAGCACCACCGTTTCCATCCCATGCGTCATTCCTTCCACAGTACACAAATATGTAGTCATCCGGTGTGTTCTATATCTTACACAATATACATGTGTTCTCGTAAGGTTTCTGGGCTTATGCAGAAACCAAATGAGAAACAAAATGGTGGAAACCGCCACATAAATGGATGGAAGTGTTGTGCCTTGGCTCGTTCGTTAGTGCGGAACCGAGATTCAGATTACAACCTCACCAAAATCACACACAGTTGAACAAAATAAAATACAAGAAATAAATACACAGAGAAATTTACGAGGTTCGGCAAAAAACTGCCTACGTCCCCGGAGAGATATTGCTCTTCACTATGAGAATAACAGTACAAGTATACATGAGTTAAATCGACATAACCCAATCCCATATCCCTTGTACACCCACTCACAGAATTTTCCCAAGAGCCTCACTCTACCCCAAGAGTTCTTTCACTAGAATACTTTTCACTCTAGCTCTCTTGATTTTCTCTCAACCCATGTTCAACCTTTTCCATGGGAGAGCCGAATGCTCTCCCCCTTGGATGCTCTCATTCACTCTTCACAAAGGCATAACCAAATGCCTTAATATAAACAAAAGGCCCTGCCTTCTCTCTCTCCTCTTCTCTCTTTCGGCTCATCACACAAGGCCAATTATTTGCCTTTGTAAAAGCCACAAATCAAGGGCTAGACATCATAATGATGTCCCCCTTTTTCTTTGTCCCTTTCTTTAGCCGAAAGTAGCTAGCACTCCACATGGTTGAGATGAAATTGTTGCCAACTCATAATATGAGCCAATCACAACAATCTCCACCTTGGCGAATACACCATGCAAAAATCCTTGCACCCATCACCAAAGCCCATTGGCCTTACGTACCAGCATGCACACTCTGAATCCACCTCGTTGGTCCTGTTCCGATTCAGTTACTGCCAATGCATGTGCAGCTGCTGCAAGCTAAAAATCACCATTTAGCTTCAGACAAGATCTCAACACATCATCGTCTCCTCCAGCAGGTTTTCCTCCTCTTCATTGTCTGCAACCTGGAAACTCGTCAGCGCGCCTATTTCCAGCAACAACCCATCGAGCCAGACAAAATTCCCACACTTCCTCCTACCTCAGGACCTTCTCATCACCTGTGAATCCCATAGCTCCACCTGCTGCAAAACCCCTGCAACACTTGAGACTAAACATCACCAGGAGAAGTGTTGCTTCAAGTACCTAGAGGGCATACTCAAAGTCTTCCACCACAAACTTGCTAACCCGGCCTTGCACCCGTAGCACTGTGGACCCTTGCCTCCGGAACCGGATCCGAACCTGCTGTCTCTCAGATCCTCTTTCCAATTTTCTTCCACGATTTCAACCTTGAATAGCTTAAGCAGTCTTGTGCCCACCATCATCCATGGTCTCTTGTGTGTATCATTCCACACCAAAGAAGCTTGCACCTGCTCCAAACTTACTGTTTCTTTCCTTTCAGTAAAGTTTCACAAGGTTCTCGTACAAATCTGAAAGTGAGGTAAGAAGAAAGAGGCATTTGTCTTCTTCCTCAACATCAACTTTAGCAGTTGATCCAAGCATCCCTAAACACGGCTTCCATTTCTTCAGGCTTCCATTACTCTCCTTTACCAAGAGCAAAACCGCCTCTCCCTTTAAACTGCTCAACTGAAAATTCCATGGTGAACAACAAATCTGGACCTCCAACGAACCAAAGCCCCCAACGATGCTCTGATACCAATTGTTGTGCCTTGGCCCGTTCGTTAGTGCGGAACCGAGATTCAGATTACAACCTCACCAAAATCACACACAGTTGAACAAAATAAAATACAAGAAATAAATACATAGAGAAATTTACGAGGTTCAGCAAAAAACTGCCTACGTCCCCGGAGAGATATTGCTGTTCACTATGAGAATAACAGTACAAGTATACATGAGTTAAATCGACATAACCCAATCCCATATCCCTTGTACACCCACTCACAGAATTTTCCCAAGAGCCTCACTCTACCCCAAGAGTTCTTTCACTAGAATACTTTTCACTCTAGCTCTCTTGATTTTCTCTCAACCCATGTTCAACATTTTCCATGGGAGAGCCGAATGCTCTCCCCCTTGGATGCTCTCATTCACTCTTCACAAAGGCATAACCAAATGCCTTAATATAAACAAAAGGCCCCGCCTTCTCTCTCTCCTCTTCTCTCTTTCGGCTCATCAACAAGGCCAATTCTTTGCCTTTGTAAAAGCCACAAATCAAGGGCTAGACATCATAATGATGTCCCCCTTTTTCTTTGTCCCTTTCTTTAGCCGAAAGTAGCTAGCACTCCACATGGTTGAGATGAAATTGTTGCCAACTCATAATATGAGCCAATCACAACAGGAAGCATGAGCAATCCAACAGGAAAAAGATAAGAAGGTAAAGACGTGACATGTATTACCAATAATCTTGATCGTGAAGATAGCCATTGTCGTGATTGTATAGAATGCCTTTCATCACTTGTAAGTCCCAACCTAATACAAGCATTTCCTATACTATCTTTATGGGAAAAGAAGACCGAGCATCCAGCCAATGCCATACTTCAGAATTTTCACTTCGAATTCTGGCCTGCACACAGTTCATTATTTCAGAGGCATTCGTTCTTTTTCCCCGGAATGTAAATAATCAGAAATCCATTCCCTTAAAAAATGTTATGACAGCCTTTCATTTGCTTCTCCTTCACAGAAGTTAATTGCCCTCAATACATTTGTTTTGGCCTAATTCTTGTGATAGTTGATTCAACCTCAGATTATAAACGAAAACAAAAATTTACGACAGTTCAATTTGGCCTTCACTCTCTACAAAAAATTACTGATGGGCAGAATCACCCAAATGTTTCAACGAATAAAAGAGCCAAATCGCATTCTGAATGCAAACAAGTTTACTTTCCATGCATATACCGAATGAAGTGATTTCTCTAATAACCTATGAAAACCATATAGTATATTAAACCCGTATAAATCTTGACATGGGAGTAGAACACATTCAAATAAGAAAACTTTGTTTATTTTTTCTCTCAAGACTATAAACACATTTCGAATTTTGAATTTCTATATTTGGACAAAGAACTTTATACAAAAGTTCTAAGGAACTCCAGACTTAGATTATTAAAAATACACTACAAGAATAATATTAACTAACTACCCAAGTGCTACAAAACTAAAACACTACAAAGACACCAAAATGTGTCATTTAAAAGTTTTCTGTATTCTAGTCATTTTCAAGTCCCTTGATCTAAAACAAGAACTTATGGCAAAAACCACGTATTCATATAATTACAAGATAAAAATTAAAAATCTTGGCTGCCCAGGGAGCCTCATCAAACAACGTGAAACAATTTTGGCTGAAATTCTCGAAATATACCCGAACGAGCAAATACTTGAAACAAAAAGTTTGGTAGAAGTTCTACGCAACCTTTGACTCACAATACAAAATATCTAAAATGGTAGATAATATTCACACACACACACAAAAAAAAAAAAAAAAAAAAAGAGATTAACTCCAAAAGAGGATATCAACTCAAAGAATTTCTCCAATTTAATAGCTTCAGGAGTTTTACAGTAGAGAGTTAGCTTTTTCCACTCGTATCGTATCACATTTTTTTTAAGGGATCCAACCTATTCTTCGCAAGACGTCAACTATTCTTCTTGTACTTTGGTTTCTTTGGATTAAACTTAATACAGATAGTTTGTCTAAAGGAAAATCCTGGTCCTACTGTGAAGGAGTTTTCCGGGATAGTCATGGTCAATTTCTTGGTGGTTTCTGCTAAGGGATTGGTCATCACAATTCTTCTTTTGCAGAATTATTAGCAGTTTATTACTGGTGTAGAGTTTGTATATCAGACGGGTTGACATTGTCTTTGGCTGAAAAATGACTTTTCTAGTGTTATTTCTAATCTCAAATCGATTGATTTTGATCCTCCTTGGCTTCTTCGTATGCAATGTATATTTTTTTGGACCGCATTCGAAATATGACTTTTTGCACCTCTCACATATATATTGCGAAGGTAATGTGTTAGCACATTATTTTGTTAACATGAACTTGTCTTTTCCAACTTTGATATGGCATGATTTCACTCTATTAATGACACGAGATACTTTGTTTTCAGACTATTTCATTACTAGAAAAAGGGCTATAGGATACCGTTCTTGAGACACTATTCCCAAATCGGGCACATTTGACGAAAGATGTGACCCTGAAAAAACATTGGTGCATTTTACAATTTTTACACTTAAAAACGGTGCCCAACAGATACTTGACAAAAAATGCATTTTTTTTTGGAAATTATTAACTTTTACTGGTGTCTATATGAATTATGGAGCCTGCCCTGACCACTTTTATAGTCAAACCTATTTGATATTGCATAAAAAATTGGAATGCAAAAGATGCTGTAGATATAATTACTGACCAAGTCCTTTTAAAACGCTCTCTCTAAATCCAACCATGTGGCTGTGTGTTTCTCAATTTTTTTTTAAGAAAAATTAATGAAAATAGATTAAAAATTTTAAGTTTTAACTATAAAAACAAAATAAATAGTAAAATTACTAGTACTAAATTTGACATTTTAGTGTAAAAATATGATTTTTCGTTAAAATAAACAATATCACCAATTTTTCGTTTAAACTTTATTTTTTTTGTTATCAAAGTATGGACTGGAGCATAAAAGTAAAGTAATAAACAATATTTCACCTCCACTTCTTTTCACATCACTTTCCGGATTCCTCTCCTCCTAAAAGCTTCTACAGTTTTTCTCCCAACACATCAAGCGGTTGCATGTCGTCCTCTAGATCAGCAGCCTCTCATCCGCATGTCGTCATCAATATGCATGTAGTCCTCTGTGTTTTTGTCGCTCTCTGAGTTTTAAAGTTGTTGGGATGTGAAAGGCCGAGTCCACGAGAGATTTGTTTACTGGGTTCGTAAGTTGTTTGATGGGAGTTTGATTCACTCTTAAGGACGTGTTTATCAAACCGGAACGGAATGGCAAGAAACGGAATTGCATTCTTTTCCATGCATTCAAGCCGTTTACTAACATTTCCGGAATGAAAAACAAGATGGGGTCCACTTAAAATCAGGAATTGGATCCCTAAATCTCCCTGAATTGGATCCCCTAGATGGAGGTGGTATTTAGATTCCAGGAAGAAGGCTCTTCCAGAAATCCAGCTTTTATACCCCAAACTACCCCCTAGATGGATGGGCTTCGAAGACTAAGTTGGTGGAATGGGTTGTCGTTGGTGAAGAACGGTGAAACTCGTTCGGTGCCGCATCTGCCAATTAAATGACACGCTAACACCTGGAATTGAAGCTGCAGTGGTGGTGGATCCACTGCTATGGTGGTTGTGGGGTATATTCCAGTGGCTGTGTGGTTGGAGAGAGATGGAGGGAGATGAGAAGCAGATGGAAAAATAAGAGGGGGAAGCTGAAGATAGTTGGGGTATGTGCGGTGCGGACTATGAAAGAAGATAGTTGGGGTATGAGACGGCAACGAGACCGCAGTGCAACTGGACAAGGAAAGGCAAGGGGGGTGAAGCGCAGTGCAAGGAAAGGCAAGGTTGGCTATGGAGGCGTAAGGGGGTGGATTTGGTAATTGGAATGTTTGGAAAGGCAGGGATGGGTGGAGAAGGGAATCTGATTAAGAAATTTAATTTAATTAAGATATAGATGAATTTAATTATATAAACTTAATTAATTAGTATGAAAATAATTTATTTATGTAAGGGTAATTTAGTAATTAACCTAATTTTAATTCCGATTGAAATAAATTAGTAAACAACTTATATGGACTCAACATCATTCCTACTCCGATTCCATACAGTTTTAGTAAACAACTCCATCAGGAATTTGATTCTGATTCCACCTTATTTTAATTTCTCCTCAATCCAATTCCTCTCAATATGATTACGGATTAGTCTACTTCTTAGAAATTAGATTATGAAGAAAGAAAAATCGATTAGTTTAAAGAAGAAGAATAATACCTAGTAGTGACAAATAGGTTTAATTAAGTTGGTTAGAGCATTGTACTTTTTTTTATACCTAAGTTTGAATACCTTTTTCGTAGTTGTAAAATATCGTTTGTGTCAAAAAAAAAAAAAAATTATATTCACACACTTCAAATTACTTCTCCTACACCCTTTTAATTTTTTTTAATATTTTCTACACACCACTAACACTTGATAGAAAAATATTTAAAAAAAATAAAAGGGTGTTGGGAAAGTAATTTGGGGTGTGTGAATATAGTCTCCCATCAAAAAATTAGCATCATATCTTGTAATGGCAGACTCTGGTTTAGCCAAGTTTGTTAGAAAAATGTGATTCCTCTATGCACTCAAGTTTCTCCCACCGTAATTTATATGAATTTAGTGTAATATTTCTTCCATAATTTAGATGAATTAAGTGTAAAATATCGCAATTGCATGTGTAAGAAAAATAGTATTTTAGCACTGTTGGGAATTTAGGCATAATAAGCACCAAAAAATTTGCCATATAACAGATAAGCTTGGCTTTTTATTTCTCACACACCCCTTGTTAATTTTTGTCCTTTGATCTTCTTTAATTCAGTCGATCCAACGGCCGCAAATTAAGAAAGTGTGTATGAAGTAAAAATGGGTGTGTAGATAGCAAACCCCATAAGCTTTTGTTATAAAACAAGATGATGTTGTATAAGGAGATATTAGTTTGTAGTTTTATACAGAGACATGTATATGCGGCGATGTGAATGAAGATTAGATGATTGGTTCAAATCTTAATAAGCATATGCTTTTGGAGCCACTTTCCAAGTGGATGTTATTTTAATTACCACTTAATTAATATCCCTTAATTATGGTTTGTGTACATTATCAAAGCGACCGGAAGTATCAAGGTTGTAAGAGCAGCTGGCTATCTCAGAACCAAAACTAGAAGAAACAAAGAATATCCCTATTCGTTTTTCGACGTCGACGAGGAATGCTAGGGTTTCTATAAGTATTCAGTTCCACTGTTGCCTTGGAAAACTTTCGGGTACATTGTTAATCTTTCACAAAACATAACTTTTCGCTGCTTAGTTTCTCGGATTTGTATAGAACTTGTAAAAAATATGACACGAAGAAAGTTTTCTTCCAAGCTTGCCATCTTACTCCTTGTCACTTATTTTACCTTAATTTCTGCAGATGATTTACCTTTACCAGAAGATCCCTCAGGTCCTTTTATCTTTTACTTTTAGTCATTAGTTATTTATTTATTAATTTTTAATAACTGTATGAGAGAGTTGAACCCGTACATCATCCAACAAAGTAGAGAGTTGGTTCCATAAAACCAAAGGACCCTGTGCTTATTTTTAGTAAATTAGTCCTCTAGGGAGGCATAGTGTCTTCTAGTTTATTAAATTTTAGTTTTTTTTTTTTTTCTCTTTTGCTGCCCAACATTTTCTAATGACATGAAACATGAACTGGGATAATGATTTAAAGACTGATAGCTAGATAAATTAATCGAAATATGTATGTGGTTGAAATGGAAATTGTTTGGTTTCTTACATGCAACAACATTTTTTTTTTTTTTTTGTGATTTTAATGAGTTATTTTTGCGTATTCGTCGGGGCTGTGATTTTAGCAAAGTAACGACGTACAACTCCTTCACGTAAGGAGCCAAGTGTTCGTTTAACATTAGATGGTTATCTACTACTTTACAGCGTTTGTGTCTACTTAGGAAGATTTATGATTGTTTGAACTGTAGATGCAAAAACTTGGAAACCAGATGCTTATACATGCCTTTTTGCAGGAGGCTGTGTGTTAAACTTCACATCCAATCCATTCCAACCAAATGGGGAGTGCCTCAATCACGTAAAACAGAAAATAAACGTGTGGGGGAGCTACCTCACGAGCCCGTGCTGTCGAAATGTCCTCGCCACCATGTCCAAAGCCTTAGCCATTCACGCAGTCAAGACGCAGGGCAGCGCCCGCGTCTTTCTTTCACAGCAAGAATGGAAAAACTGCAGCGGCCCTTTTCAGAAGGAGCGAAGCGTGTCTGCAGAAAATTGTCATTTTGGTGACCTTTACTACGGCAGCAGCGCGTGCTCGAACACAACTCTTGCATCCATCAAGACAGAGCAGGCTTTCCAAAACGCAATAAGGAAATGCGCAAACCTCAGCAATGCATTTGACAATGTTTGCGGAAATTGCAGCAAGGCGGTGTTAGGCTTGAGGGACTCTTTGCTGAAAGCATATGGAGTGAAGGACGGGAACGCAACTGAGACGGGCATATGTGGTATAGCAGCTGTTATTTCTGTTTTAGAAGAGAAGATGAACAATACCTTTTTGATCGACAATGACTACATGTGGTGTATGTCTTTGTTAGATGCCTTCGGTATGAAAACTGCTTCTGCCTCATGCTTGCTCAATCAACTTCCAATTGGCCCAAATTTTTTCTATGATTCTATCTGCTTAATTAATTTTCTGTTTCATGTGTATTCGCTTTCGGTCCATATGCAGATCCAGGCTACGTCAAACTCAAATGTAAGTAAAGCTGTATTACTATTCAATATACTCTTTTTGGTGAAAATTGACAACAAAAGTTAATGCGTACTCAAAGAAATTAATCATTTAACCTATCAGATTCTTTGGCAGAAGCGATACTTTCAATCTTAATAGGCATCACCGCAGTGACGCTGATCGTCCTGCTGATACATTTTGTGACCAAGAAGAAGCCTCAAAAACCGGTTCTCTCAGGACCGATTACTACATGGTCTGGCCTGTACAGGTTCTCCAAGGCCGAGATCGAGAATGCCATCAATACAGAAAGAAAGGATCTCGGACGAGGAAGCGCAGGTCAAGTTTATAAGGGGGTTCTTCCGAGCGGGCAAGTTGTGGCCATTAAGCACATAAACAAGAGCAACAAATCCGATTCTTTTACTAGAGAAGTGGAAGGCCTTTCGAGGGTTCGACATCCAAACTTGGTTTGCCTCTTTGGTTGGTGCGTCGAAGATGGTGAACAATATCTTGTTTATGAATATTGTGCTAAAGGGAATCTAGCTCAACACCTCCTAAGTAATTCCTCTGATTCTTATCGATTTCTAAACGTATTTAATAAGTTAATCATCTTGGAAATGCATTTTCTTTAAGGATAACATGAATGAACATTTATTGAAATCAGGAAACGATCCTGTCTTAACATGGGAAAGAAGAGTTAAGATTCTAAGAGATTGTGCACTTGCTTTGAGATACCTCCACCATTATATTGATGGCTGCATTGTTCATAGAGATATTAAGGTAAAATTAACCGTGGAGAACAGATTCCCGCACACCCTTTTTCTTTATTGGCACATCTCTTTATTTTTGTCCCTTAATCCTCTTTTGATTTATTCAACCTAAAGACCAGGATAACAAAAAAAGGAAGGTATGCAGAAGGATGCGGAAATCATTTCCTTTCACTTTGATATGGTTCTCCAATTCACAATTAATTCCTCTTGAGTATATTGATGTTAATGCTTGTTTGCTTAATTTGTAGCTTACCAACATCCTTTTGACCAATAACTTGGAACCCAAGCTATCTGATTTCGGTCTAGCAAAGATGTTGGGTATGGAGGAAAGCAAAGTATTTACAGATGTTAGAGGAACCATAGGGTACATGGATCCAGAGTACATGACCAATGCCAAGTTAACCTGCGCAAGTGATGTCTACAGTTTCGGTATTGTTGCTCTGCAACTGCTATCGGGGCAAAAAGTATTTGAGCTAGATCTTGATGCTAGAGACCAACTAACGAGAAAGGTATAGTAGTATACACACCAGTTCATTTGCGCCGAGAGCTAGAGAAAGAGAAAATAGATTTACAATCCTAGTTACTTTTTTGCAGGCGAAGGATATAAGTATGAACAAACGCCCACCTGAGGATCTTGAGGACCCAAGAATGAATGGAAATGTCAACAAGGCAGACTTTGAATTGATCCTGCAGGTTGCAGTACTTTGTGTTGCCAAATCAAGCAAAGGCCGCCCTACGATCGATCTTGTCTTCGAAGAGATGGACAAGGCTTGGAAGAACACTCTTGCAGACATGGTTAGGACCCTCAAAATTTATAGCTCATTTGTGGATGTGCTGTATTGATAACTCTTCTTCTTTTCTTTGATTGCAGAAGGCAAGGATTAATAAAGGGATAAGTTCATCAGCAACACCACTGTCTACATCTTCCGATGTGTTTTTAGTCTGACTTGCAGTCATGATCAACAAAGGTTCTGGCTTGGTGTTAATTTTGGGTCTTTTCTGCATTTGTTCGGCCTAGAAAAAATTGGTGTTTAATTATCGGAAAATATGCACAAATAAAAATGGAGGGACATTAAATTATGGTTCATATATGGTATTTTTTTGTTTATCGTGTTGAGTTCCTTTTTAATTAAAAGTTTGTATACGGTTTCATTTGGGCATATTTATCTTGATTATTAGGAAATAAAGATGTAATATAATCTAAGGGTTTACCACTACCACTTGCATAGTAGACTAGTTGTTGTCGCTATCCTACAAATCACTGTGATGTACATATTTTTATCCGTTGATCATTGCTTGTCATAAGCAAGAAAGATATATAGAATATGCCTTTTCACAAATAGAAAGAAGAAAGATTTCCAAGCTGATCAAAGAGAACTCCTTAAACTTTGACAACATATGAGCTATTGTTAAGCAATTAGGCAACTTTCAGCGGGATTTTTAATTATGACCAAAAAAGTACTTGCATCATCTCTAATCTTGTATTCCGGAAAAACGCGTCCATGGTAATATGTTATTGGATTGGGAATAGAACAATTTCATCGATGCGATTTCTTGTTTGAATGTGTGGTCGAGATTGAGAGTCGAGCAATGTAGTGCACTACAAATAGCTGGCAAGTTTGCCCCAATGAGAGTCTAGCATGTTTGCCCCAGTGAGTCTAGCATGAATATTAATCCTCATTTAGGATGAAAGCTAGTTAGTACGTAGATGCATGAGTGTGTGTGGTGCCTAGAATTCCACGCTATGTTACCAAATGACAGAAAGATTTAGAGCAAATAACCCAGTTATAGAAAGTGTTGTAAAAACCGTCTCTGTGTTTAAATAGAAAATGGACAGATTAAACATCTACGTCTATTCAATGTTGCTTCTAAGAAAAAGCATCGTGGACGGCCATTAATTTATTATGGTAATTTTTTTAAGTACTGTGGTTTCGTTTCTATAAGTTTATCTTCGTGGGATTTGATTATGGTACATTTATCTTTGTTGGAGCGAAATTTCTCATAAGAAGAAACACCTTCACAGGTTTGTTGATTGTGATCCGCACAGTGGTTGAATCTCTCGTCTAGATGCGTCTCCAAACATCCACTCCTAAGCTTATTAAATGTTCTTTTTTTTGTTTGGGGGATGTACCTGCAAAAGGTTCTCCAACACTCAAATCAATATCTTTATTCAAGATGACTACAGTTCATTATAAAGCGATCGCCGGTCTCATACTTCTCTCCTCCTACCATCTTGTTGGTACTCTAGGCCTTTTACAGGAGAAATTTTTTATTGTAACAGGAACATGGGTGATAAATCACATATTTTTATATAAGTGGTAGGAAATTGTATTTTTTAAGTTATTAACTTTTTAACACATATATTTCACCGTTAATACAGTAACACATGATAAACGCTACGTATTCCAGTCACATTAAAAAAAATCTCTCCTTTTACAGAACTCAGTGCTTGAGGAGGAAGTACCACTCCCTCGATTCTTTCTCCCTCTCCAATAGGGGAGTTCATTGCTCATCTCGCTCTGCCCCTCCTTCCTCTCGTGCGCGAGCGAGGAGTCACCAACATGATGGTGCACGTGGGTTAACTGTTTGTCCCTCCACGTCTTGCACGGAGTGTGAGAGTGAGACTGATGATATTGGTGGGCCACTAATCACTTGTCTTTTGGTTTAGCCTACCGCTCTTGGACTTATGCCAAAGAACCTTATAGTGACCTTCCATGATCCATGCATTTGGATAACTTGCGATGGGTCCTTGTCAAAACCGAATTTTATCCCCCACAAATATTAACCCCTTATTTGAAACCTAGTTAATACGTAGATGCATGAGTGTGTGTGGTGCTTAAAATTCCACGCTATGTTACCAAATGACAGAAAGGTTGAGGGCAAGCAAACAACCCAGTTATAGAAAGTGTTGTAAAAGCCGTCTCTGTGTTTAAATGGAAATGGATATTGAGTGATCATCTAGGTGTATGCAATGTAGCTTCTAAGAAAAACATCATGGACGGCCTAATTAATGGAAATTTTTATTGACATTTAAAAAATTTTATTTTGCAGTTCTTACAGAAAGTTTGAAGTGCATAGTAAAAATTTTAAAATACTAATTCCCAATGGTAATTGTTTCTTCTTTAGTACTTTTCATTTCTGTAAATTTATCTTTGTAGAACTTGATTGCGGTACATTTATCTTTTGTACCAATTTTATATTTAAGTATATTATGGCTTCAAAATTGAAACCACAAAACCTAAAGTACAAGTACAAATTTGACTTTTGGCCTAATTTGAGATGTCGTTTGATGGTATCTCTTGGTTAGAAGCCTCGAACTGTTCCATCAGTGATGAAAGTTAAAATTTCACCATAAAATAATTAGCTTTATACGAAGTAATTCAATTATTTATAAACACATGTAAGGTTCATTTTTTTATTAATGTAGAATTTATTCTCAAAATGCCCTCTAACTGTGGCGAATTTTCAAGCCTAGCACGTGGATAATACAAATCGGGTGACATAGAGTACGTGTGGTCATTAGGGCTTACATGTGAGACAACTTACTCTGATATTATGAAAAGTTGAGATTTCACCATAAAACCAATTGGCAATCTGAGAAGTAGCTCAATTATTTATAAGCACATACAATATCCTTAATTTACCCGAGGTGGGATTCATACACTCAACACACTATACATGAGGGGGTGTGTGGAGAATGAATTCAGATTGATGGGAGGAGAGACCTTACATGAGTTTATACATAAATTAGGCTACTCCCATATTGGCAATTACTTTTATAGTAGAATCTTAACTTTCTTCTTGGTATCAGAGCAGGTTGTTCCAGATGTGAAGCCTAACGGCCACACATGTTCTACGTCACTCTGTTTGTGTTGTCCTCATATTAAATTTGAAAATTCACCAGACGTAAAAAAACGTATTGAGAATAAATAACACATTACTAAAGAAGTGAACTTTACATAAACTCATAAATAATTTGAACTATATTAGGGGTGTGCTATCCACACATCCCTTTTTACTTCTCACACACCTCTTATTAATTTATATTCTTTGATTTTATTCAATTCATCCTATCCGATGACCGAAAATTAAAAAAATATGTGAGAAATAAAAAATAATGTGTGAATATCGCACCTCTTTTCAATATTACCACAACTTCCTGGCATATAAAAAATAATTGTAGGGCAGACCAAACAATTAAGAAGCCTCGACCCGTAGTGGTTGATTGGTAAAATTTGGTAGTCTCTCAACTGTCACATCATACATAGGTATTTCCTAGCTAGCTAGGATCCAATATTTGCGTCGAAATTGGGAGGTTCCCATCTTTGTGTAAACCTAAAGTTCCTAATTTAGCACGCTCTTGTTCACTTTTTTCATACTTTTTTTAATTGCTATTGCTTGATCTTCTTCAGTTTATTTAATTCGACGATTGAAAATTAGAAAAGTTTGTAAGAACTAAAAATAGATGTATGAAAATCACATCCCTTTTAATAAAAGATGCAGAAGAGTGTCCTCTAAAATTTGCAGATCACACTTCCCTAATCATTAAAATTTAAAGATATTTAAATATAATTTTAGAGAGAATGGTGTTGTTGAATACTTTTAGCTCGTTTATTAAGTGTTTTTAAATGATTAAAAGTACTTTTAAAGAAAATATTTTTGGATTCTAAAAGTATTTGAGTGCATTATGCAAAAAACAGTAATTATGTGCTTCTTAATTACAGTAAGCACTTCAAGTGCTTTTCTAAGATTAAATTATATTTTTACTAAGGGTTGTTTTCAAAATTATTTTATATAATAGCACTTTCAGTCATTTAAAAATACTTTACATACGAGCCATTTATGTGCATAGTGGACAAAATGTTATTCTTAATTTGAATTAAATATCTTTTAAATCTATACGTTTTACTTGAAAATTTTAATTTATCCAATTCAATCATTGTGTTTTAATTCCTTAACTATTTTGGTTTTTTTTTTTTCTTCTTTTTGTCTAACTTAAGTGTTGTTTTACACGTGCATAGCACGCAGAGGCGTAGCTAAGCAAAAGGGACCAAGATTGTTAATGGATAGCATAATGATAAAGTTTATCCAAACTAAAAACATAAGGATCAAAAGTAAAAAAAAAAAAATGGAGCAACGCCGTAATTAAGATGGTATTTACTATTTAATCTTTCTAAGCTTTCATTTTTGAAGAATGTACGGAGTCACATATCGGATACTTGACAAAGTAAATTATAATTTTATATTAAGTTATGTTACTTCTAATTGTGTGTTAGGCTAGTAGTTAGTTAATTGAAAACGGTATGATCAGTGGGTATTTTCATTTCCCATATGCAACATCAATATCTGGGCAACTCATGGATGCCATGCAAAATAACCAAGCCACCTATTACATGGTTTAGGACTCCCAGTTAGGTACTTCAATCACATATAATTAGTTACTTATCATCATAGATAAGCTGTGAACGAAGATGGAAGTTTCATTTCAGTCTCAGTTTGTCACGTAGTTGATGAGTTGCCTAACTTTTTAACTTATACCTTGCTATAAAAGGGTACCTGAAAAATGGAATCCTTAAGCTTTTTTGCGGTGTCGAATTAACTACTGCAAACAAAGGTGCTGAAAAAAGCTTCACAAGAAAAAGAAGGGAAAAAACTACAAATTTAAAACATAAATATTCATCAATCATCAGCAGCAGAATGCAGTTCTTGAATACCGAACAACTGGCTTTCATATTCGGTCTCTTAGGTATGTAAATATATAATTGTGTATATCAATTTTCTTTCTCTCTTCTATTCAGATATGGTTATATACAATTAAGTAGGTAATTAATTAAAATGCTCACTCAAACTTCATTCTTCTAAAAAGTTCTTTAAAAATCTAAAATTTTCAAGTTGTTTTATGATATTATTCCTATTATCTAATTCTGACACAAGCTTTGGATTATTGTCATGGTTTCACAGGTAACATTGTATCATTCATGGTGTTTTTGGCGCCAATGTAAGACCCTTTTACTCTAAACAAACAACCACGTACTTAAACCCTAATTCAAATCTTTATGAATAAGTTGCATTAGCGTAACTCTCTCTCTCTCTCTCTCTCTCTCTCTGCAGACCAACGTTTTACACAATATACAAGAAGAAATCATCGAAAGGGTTCCAATCCATACCTTACGTGGTTGCCCTACTCAGTGCAACTCTATTGTTGTATTATGGAGTCCTCAAGACAAATGCTTATTTGATCGTCAGCATCAACGGCATTGGAATCGTTATCGAAGTTACTTACCTCATCCTCTACATTGTATACGCATCCAAGAAGGACAAGGTCAGAGGCATACATTTTGCATGGCTCTTTTTGTCTTATTGTTTGTTAGGGAGTACTAAAGAAAACACATATGCAGATATGTATGCTATTTAAATTGGATATATGCTTATACTTTGATCATGGCTGGCAGATTACTACACTGAGTTTGATCCTGCTAGTAAATGTAGCCGCTTTCGGGTTGGTGCTGGCAGTCACCGTCTTCCTTCTTGGAGGGACAGCGCGCATTTGCGCTGTTGGATGGATTTGTGCCGTGTTTAACATTGCTGTATTTGCTGCTCCTCTAAGCATTATGGTACTTAATTAACTAGTTAAATGATAAATCTCTATTTTTCCTTTAATTTAGAATTATGGCAATCACTATCATTTGACATGTATTTACATTCCGGCAGAGGCAGGTAATAAGAACCAAAAGTGTGGAATTCATGCCATTTTCTTTGTCCCTTTTCCTGACACTTTGTGCCACCATGTGGTTCTTCTACGGATTATTCACAAAGGATTACTACATTGCAGTAAGTACCAATTTCCAATTTCATTTCTTGGAATTTTGAGGTAGCCCTAATTTTTGAAATCTGACACGAACATTTATCGGATGAGCGCAGTTACCAAACGTGTTAGGGTTTCTATTTGGCGTCGCCCAAATGATCCTATACATGACATACAAGAATTCAGGGAAAGATGTCGAAGCGAAAAAGAGTACTATGGAGATGAAGAAGTTGAGCTCCACCAACCGTCCAAATTTGACGGGCAGTGTGAGCAAAAATCCAAGATCAGATGAACTTAAGCAGACTACGGATGTCTATGAATCAAACGATGAACACGTATAGTTCCCACTGTTTCAGCTCAAGAAAGATTGAAGATTTCATATAATTCTAGCCTTAATTTTCTGTTTATCCATAGTGTATCTCTCATATGTAAAACAGTAAATGGTAATAACCTTAGGGATAGAAGCCTTGCTGTGTAGGTGTAAGTGAAGAATTGGTTGTGTCTTGTATGTTTTAGAGTTATTTAATATTAATTAAATAAATATCCACCCAAATTAGTAGGTGGATTGGAATAATATTTCTAAGGAAATATCATTGACAACCAAGAGATATTCTCCCTTGGAATATGCCAAGGATGGTGGGATTGGCTTGGTGAGCAAGCATATTCTTCTACAGCCACTATAAATAGAGGCCATATGGGGAGGGTTAGGAGTAGAGAAATAGAGCAGCCATTCCTTAGTTTCCCTAGCCGAAATTCCTTAGTGGAATTTCCCCGCACAAATCTCTCCCTACAAGTTCCATTCTAGCAAGGCGAGACAGTGGTCCGAAATTTGTCAATTCTGATAGTTTAACCTAAACGAATTCCCTGTCTATTTGTATATATTTTCAACAGTGTGCAATCCTGAACAATCATATAGCAAAAAGTAGATTAGTTCTTTTATATAAATGTCTTGTGTTGTAAGAAAGCACCTGAGCCGAAGCATTAACTGGCAATGAAGTCATCAAAATGTAAAATCGCAAAAATTTCATTAACCATCAACTATCCCAGATACACATAGCTAGCAGGATTGCAAGAAATCATTAGAACAGTTACTAATTATTCATCAAACAATGCCGAAAGTTGAACATAAAACTCAGGATGTAGACAGATATGTACACGTCGCATAGAAAGTGATCATTGATTTACATCATGCAATTTCTTGTTAGAAAACGTTCACAGCTCAAGAAGTTATCCCATATCAGCTGCACATCTTCCTTGAGTACCTCAGAAATTGAGCTGACTTCAACATTCTCTTCCTGAAAATTGAAAGAAAGGGAGATTTCGGTACACGATAAACCTTCTCAAATAAATCTTTTCTTTCAGTACATGAAATAAAAAAAATTGTCCCAGAGAAAGGGAAACTCTTACCTGCAACATTGAAATGACCTTTTTCAGCATCAGACTTGTCTCCCAAGTAGCTTCCCCAGTTAAGGTTCTAAAATCGAATCGATCAGCATGTCTTACTTTCAGTCTCAGTGATGAATTTTTATACATATTAGCTATTACGTGCCAAACCCCAACAACTTTATATTTATCTCCAGAAGACTCCTTTCCCAGAGGCCACCTCAACCCACCCTTCACATATGGATCGAGAATTGCCGAATTAATCAGATCCCTAATGCTTTGCATCTCATCATCCTGAAATACCAACAATTCATATGAATCTGATTACATAACCACATTCCAAGCTGCATAAGTTCAGCAGTTGATCCATGGTTAAACCTCATCGTCCGGTTACATTTACAGAAAATTTTATATTCTTTGTTTTGATTGTGGTTCCATGATAAATAGGTTATAACTAAATTGCTTTGCTGAAACAAGAAGGAATAGAAATGTAAATTTCCAAAAGGTACTGGGTGAAGCAGCTTACAGTCAGATCTGTTACAAGTCTCTTCGTGCATAGCATTACTCTCAGGTCCAGACTCTTAGTAGTGCATGAAATGTCCATCACCATGTTACGCAGTTGATTCAGTTCAATCTAAAATAAAGAAATTTGGCATTGCAATGTAAGTCTTAGTAAACATACGCTATGCCAAGCAACAGGGAAGAGGGAAGAGTTAAGGAACCATTAATGATGCGGAAATGGTGTTCACACATTATTCCAAAAATTGGAAAGCTTAATCACATTCACCCGTTTAACGTTTACTTTTGTTATAAAACCCTAATATTTAGAAGCACAGTAGATTATACTTAATCAGTATCATGACAACTCAATCATGAAACTGAATCACTATATACCATTTCATCCAATTTAGTTGGCAGGAATAAAAAAACTTGCCTTGTAGAGTTGTAGCTTTCCATGTTCTTTCATTACACGGCATTTGCAGGAGAGAGTTGCATCTGGTCTGGTGGAATCAGACAACTATACGAGGAGGACATAGATGAGTGATTCAATAGCCAAAGTCAGAATTGTGGAAAGCATAAACTCAGAACTCAGTAAGGTGATGTGTCTAAAAGAAATACCTTTACTTGGAATGTATCTTTCTCCTCTTCGAAATCAACTCCAATTTTTGGGACGACTTCGTTCACAATATTTTCCTTATATGAAACAGGAATGTTTGTATAAAATGATTTCCTCAATTGTTTCAAGATTTCAGGACACAAATTTTTTCTGATGGATTCCATGTCAATTGAAGGGCTCCTGATTCAAAGATTTCAACAAAAATTGTTATACATCTGTCAGTGTACAAGTATCGAAATAATACCAAAATAAGCATCAATACCAAATAATATTGTATCAGGTATCGAAAACCAAGGGCAGAGTTTTAGAATCCTGCTTCACTGTCCAACTTGGCATCCTACCTTCTTAACTAAAATGCCAAATGTAACATTTTATCATAGTATAGACTATTATTTGTTCTACTTCAACCAGTATTCTGAGGCGGATAAAAGAACAACATAAAGGTAAAAAGCATAATCGGGTTAAACAATCAACTAAATGAATGGCACAATAGGCTCAATAGCCAACCAATGAATCATATAAGGAGAAATCTAACCTACGAAAAAGTACTTTCCCCACTCTAGCAATCAAAGTAGGATTTACTTCTTTGAGCTTTGCGCACTTCATTTCATTCTTCACGTGTTTAAAAGAAGAAACCAAGTCTTCCAGCACATTTTCTGTTATAGATACCCCAGGGCTCCTTGGCAAATTCCATTTGACCTCACCACCTTCTGTCACATATCAAGCATGAAAAAAAAAAAAACCAAACATATCCACAACCCAAGTAACAACATACAAGATAAATGCACTAAAAAGAAATATTAGAGTACCAACCGTTATCTAGACTAGTATTGAATAAAGCTAGACGGTTTTCTCCAATTTTCGGCTCAGTGGACTCCAAGTAAATGGGCATAAGATTAACAGAAGGCAGAAATTGGTTATCGTCATCCAAACCAATGGTGAGCCATCTCGATGTAGAATGATCTGCATAAACTATTTTTACAGTCCATTCCACATCAGACTTATTATATGGCTTGACGTTTAAGTTTTTCTTGAATTGAGGAGCAAGCAGCTCTGGAGTCAGCAATGGCCTCTCCGGTTCCTTCGAGTACCGCTTGTGTGGTGGAATGTAAGCCATTGTAGAACTAGCACTAATGCCTAAAAAATCAAAGATCAAAATTAGGCCAACCGGAAAAAAAAAAAAAAAAAAAAAAAAAAAAGGGGGAACTTTAATGAAATACTCTCGGTACTGTTCACTTTAACGAAAAACTACATTTTTACGCTAAAAAGTCAATCATAGTACTGTTCAATTTACCATTTATTTCGTCATTATCGTTAAAACTTAACGTTTTCAAACAATTTTCATTAGTTTTCCTAAAAAAAAAGACTTAAAACAGAGTACTCACATTTATGCAGCAAGAAGTGTTCTTTCTCATGTTTATTGAAGAATATCAGACTTATCTCTAAGTTTCTTGGTTAATTTAATTCCATTTACTTCCAATTGGTTTCTGAGAAAATTGAAATCTTTCATTTGTATTCGGAAAAAATTACAAAAATTAAAAGAAGGGTTGAGCTAATAAAGTGAGAATCTGTTATTTCCTAAGAAATTGATCAACTGGGTAATCATTATTTATCACTTTATTGGAGCAAAACATATATTGGAATTGATACGAACACAGAACAGAGAGCAGACATAATTCAAACAATTTATAAGTAGAGAGAGAGAGAGAGAGAGAGGAAAATGAAGAAAGGGGAGCTTACCCATTAATCAATACACAGAGGTAGATAGAAAGTTGAAATCTAGATGGAGCAGAAATGGGGATGAAGATGAAGAATTGGGGTGATCAATCGGCAGTTCTTTCACTATATATATTTACTCTCTGCATTGCCTTTTGAAGTTTTTTCCCTTTATAAAATGGCAACTTGCTGGAGGGCTTTTTCCATTTTTTCTTTTTAGAGACACCTTGCTGGAGGGTTGTACTTATAGATACATACATATATATATATATATATATATATATATATATATATATATTTTTTTTTTTTTTTTTTTTTTTTTTTTTGTGACAAACCTTGCGGCAGGGTTTTTTCTTTGGAATCCTTTTTGCTAATTAACCTCGCTGGAGGGTTTTGATAACGAAAAAAAATTAGCTTTGTGCAAGAAAGGGAGAATTGTTTACGTAACTTCGAGCGAAAGAGTGAACATTATATTTTTAACCATTCGAGGTACAAACTCTTAGCAAATGGATTATAGTGTAAGGGAAACTGCAATTGAGGGAGGAGAATTAAACTTGGAAATGGAAATTGTCCTTAACTAACCATATATAAACTATACAAGTACGAGCCCTCTCATAGTTTAAGAATCACACTAGAGGACAAAAATAACGTATAAAAATTTGGATTTTTAACATGTGATATTGAGTGTTGTTCGTCATCAAAAAGTTAAAAGACCTTGCATTAGCTTATTAGAAGTTAGGGTTGATATCCTGATATCATAAAATTAAGCAAAGCAAATCACTCTCACAATAAGCACTTAACTAATACCACATAGGTTCACAACGAAGCAGAAAACGGTTAGTTATTTCAATAGTGAAAGGCTTGCAGCTGGCATGCAGTAGTTTCATTTCATGTTAGAATAAGGTTTACAGCACAAGAAGTTGTCCCATATCAACTTCACATTTTCCTGCAGCATATCAGAAATCGAGCCGACTTCAACATTTCATGGTATAATTCTTCCTCCCCTTAATTTGAACTCCAGTCCAACCTTCGGGACAACTTCCTTTACAGTGTATTCCTTATATGACACCAGAACGTTTGTGAAAAATGATGTCTTCCATTGTCTAAAGATTCCAGAATCCAAACTTTCACTTATGGATTCCAGGTTCATTCAAGGAGTCCTGAGAGTTACAAAGAAAGAAATCAAACCTAAAAATATAGCACATGCTTTCTGTCAAAGTTTCAACTGTGCAATCTAATATGTCGTAGATTTTATACAAAAGACTTCGATACAATTAATTGTAGAACCATCCATTATAAGCTTAATTGTGTCAAGTTTCCCATGTGGGACTTTTACATTGTTCAACACTTCAATATATGCATGGCAAATCAATGAGCTCACTAATTAAGAAGGAAACCAAACATATGAAATAGAAATTTTCCCACTAGCAACCAAATTCGGACAAAATTCTTCGAGCTTATTTCCACACTACTCTCGACTTCATTCCTTGCATTTTTAAATGAAGAAACAAGGTCCTCAAGCACATTCTGCTATAGATACCCAAGGAGTCTTTGGCAATTTCCTTATAGAATCCAAGTAACAAACTTACAAGATATAAATCAATGTACTAATTAACAAAATGTTATACTAGCTACCATTATCTAGATAAGTGTTTATCAGAGCTAGAGTTTTTTCTTCATTATTCCTCTCTGCAGATTCCAAGGAAATGGGCACAAGCTTAACGCGCGGTAGACGGAAACTGGTTCTGATCATTCAAACCAATAGTAGAAATTAGAAAATCTCGATGTAGCATGGTTTGCATATGCATAAAGAAATCTTGGATCAAAACTATACTTAGATGGCTTCACATATTTTAAATTTTTCTTGAACTGGGGAGCAAGCAGCTCTGGCGTTGGTAACGGCCTCGCCTTTTCCTTTATGTGCTTCTTGTGGGGCGGGACGTAAGCCATTACACCAGAACTTGTGCCTAAAATTAAAAAGGAAAATTAATGAAAAAGGCTTGAAAACCTTGAGTTTTAACGATAAGGACAAAATAAATGGTAAAGTAAATAGTACTAGGTTTAACTTTTTAGTGTAAAAATGTGGTTTTTCGTTAAAGTAAACAGTACCGCAGGTTTTTCGTTAAAACTCCCAAATTAAAATCGTAGCAAGGCAAAAAGAAAATAAAGGAGGTTAAAACATTGTACTTTATACCACAAGAAATTCCATTTTCTCATGTTTATTGATTTAAATCAAACTAATCTCTGTCTCTTGATAGAATATTTCTTAGGTTAATTTAAGTTGAACTGAAAGGACAAATGTTTCCCTATATGGGTCATTATTCACATCACCTCTTAATTTCATTAACATTCGGTGGTACATGTTGATGCATAAATTAAAATTATATCATACTAATAATGACGAACACCTAATTAATAGTTAAGCAAATCCCTCTCATAATAAGTTCCTAAATTAATCAGTCCAGAGGTCCATGTCGGCGAAGATGGAGTCGTCCCACTCCCATTTTCTGTTGACCTGATCACCATCATCGCTACCTTGATGATATTCTTTAACTTGTTGATCAAATGGTGGAAGGTCATCATCCATTGGATGGTGACTCGCATTAATACCAGTACTATTATTATTCTCAAATATCTGATTATTATTCTGACCATTTCCATTAAAATTGCATAGCTTTGGCATTGGCCCTGTGCTGCTACCTTCGTCTTGTACAAATACAATAACTGGTTGATGAGGAGTTGGTGCATATGACGGCCTCTTTGAGCTGCTTGTACCTGCAGAGTTTGAAGCTTGGGATCTTATGACTTTTACACCATTATTAATGTTCCTTACTGCATCATGCTTGTTATTAATATGATATTCACTTTGATGATCTTGTTGAGCGTTTAGCCTTTTGCTCAAGTGACAATTCCAGTAGTTCTTCACATCGTTACCGGTCCTTCCCGGAAGTCTAGCTGCAACCGATGACCACCTGACAAAAAAAATCGACTGTTAGGGTTTATGCGCAAGAGTAGATATGTGTGGTTTGTGGGTGATTATTAACTAGAACTTACCTGTTTCCCAGGAGCCTGTGGAGCTTGATGATGAGATCGACTTCCTCTTCTTCAAAGTTTCCTCTTTTGATGTTTGGGCGGAGGTAGTTTAACCACCTCAGCCTACAGCTCTTTCGGCACCTGTTTAGACCTTAATTCACAGCAATAATATCCATGTTTGAGGGATTAACATGCTTTTTGACACTGAGAGTAGCCATAATTTATTTATTTTTTAGCAATTAAGATAGCTTGTTTAATTCTAATCAACTAATTAGGGTTTGTCTGTGAAAGAATTTTTTGGTAGAATGCTTCTTTATGAAGCATTTCCATTTTTCTTCTTTTATGAAGCCATTAAAATTTTATGGTATTTCTATTAAAAGATCGTAGTAAAAACACTTCTAAACATAAATGAGTCATTAGTAGTATCCCCAAACTAGATCATCACTAGGAACACCATCCATGTATGTATGTATGTATGTATGTATATATATATTCAATAATCATATATATGGAGGTAGACTAATTTCTTCAAGAACCCAACGAGATGCCTAGTCTAAAGGGTGTGTATGACCCACTAGCATGTTTTCCATGAAAAGTTGAAATGTATACATGAGATTGGTAACCAAAAATGAACAATCTTTGTCTCCTAACCTAACCTATATATGGGGTAGAATTTCAATAGCATGTCTGAAATGATATGGAAGTGATATGACCCACCCTTTTAATCTCCACTTTGGTCCCATCTCCTTCTTTACTATAAAATTTATTGTTTTTTTATAGGGAAATTTAGTGTTTAAAATAGTGTTAATTGATAGCAGGAGGATATGATTTTCGCATTTTTTTTTTCCTCTTCACGTGTTCTATCTCTTCTTAGAGTTAAATAAATCAAAAGAAAAAGTGCAGAATGAGAAACTGAGAGTGTGAAAATCAATATCCTAACAAGTTCTATTCTTGATAAGAAAGTTGAGAACAATACTAAATATATACTGAGAAGGAATTCCACATTGATGAGAGAAAATATCATACATGAAATTATAAGAAGTTGAACTACTATCAATACAGTCAATTTAGTTTATGATGAAAGCTCAACTTTTTCAATATATTAAATATAAATATATTCAGCCCTTTATACAGTAGTGTTATACATGCCACAGGGGTCCTATTTTCATGTCAAAAAAGAAATTAATCGCTCATAAGATGCCATTGAAAAATAGTTAAGGAATCTAAGGATCCATTTGAAATTGCATTCTAGAATAGCTAATGTGTTTTCTGACAATCAAAAACCTTTTTTTAGTATGGTTTGCATAAAAACTTAAAAGCACTTCACAATATTTCTTTATTGTTCCTTAATAAGCGTTTCTTCAAGAGTCAGTGCTTTTCCAAACAACGCTTGAATTTTAAAAAAAAATCGATTTATTTATAATCGAAGTGCTTTTTAAAAAATCTTTAATATAGAAGCAGCCTTCAGTTGATGGCAAATTATGAAGTTAAGCAAGCAAATACCAGCCAAGAGAGGAAGACGATGCCATTTGCCTTCTCCATGCTGCTCTATGCATTTCCTGAGCAATTGATCCTCTTCCTTAGTCCATGGAAAGCCACCCATCTCTCCTCGTGATCCTTTACACTCTTACACTACTCTCTGATGAATCTAATTTCATTGCAGCCAGAGACTTATATATATCCACTCAATTACAATAAAATTGTACTTTTGATCTTCATTTTTGTCACTTTAATTGAGGATGGTGCTATCCACACATTCATTTTGACCTCTCACACACCTCTTGCTAATTTCTATCCTTTGATCAACTTTCAATTCATTTGATCCGATGACCGAAAGTTGAGCAATGTATGTGCGAGATAAAAAGGTGTGTGTGGATAACACCGTCCTTAATTTAATGCATTACAGGAAAACCATGAAATATGTTCACTTGAAAAGATTTTTCAATGTGTTCGGAATATGGGAGGATATACCACATATTATTATACAATTGGAGGGGCACTTGAAAATTTTTTTTACTCCACTTGTATAATGACATGTGATGTATATATTGCTCCATATGTCCTGAACGCACTAAAAAATCTCTCGTTCACATGAAACTAGAATTACATGGTGAATGGTCCATATTCTTTCTACGAGAGTATGGCTATATACATGTTTATAATGAGGCAGCATTATTATGTCTTCCTGATACATCTTTTTCAAAATTTGGCCTAGCTAAATAGAAGTGGGACAACTCCATTCATATTTTATTTATTTATTTATGCGCTGGTTTAATTAAAGTCTCTCATGCTCGATTTGTTTGCGTGATTATAACTATATACGTGTTTATACTGAGGCAACATTATTATGTCTTTCTGATACGTCTCTTTTTATTATATATATGGCACATGTGACGGATCAGAGCCAAAGAGAGGGACCATATATATACGTGTGGTTTGCGCTTGAGAGACCCTTTTAGCAGGGTGTTTGAACTGGAAATAAGCATTAGGCTTGTTTTAGGCTCAAACTATTTCTTCTTTCTGAATGGACTATTCATTTTCATAAACGAGAAGGCCGGGGGTGCGAGCCCAAACAAATTCAAAAGTGCTTTTATCTGACACTAGAGTCGGTGAACAACCGGTCACGGTAAGAGCACTATAGTCGACTTTCACAAGAGAAAAACTACTTTACAGTGGCATTCTGGGGGGTTTTGGAAGAACGAAAGACCAAGTTGAAAAGATAAACGTCTTCTTCTCTGATTCCAATCATGTCATCAACTTGACTCAAGGGGATTTGATCCGAAACGAACTTCAAATCAATGACAAGCTCTCTCTATTAAAAGCAGAAAAGAGGTTGAAGACATGGACACTCAAATCAAAAATAAAAAAACTTTGCTCTTCGCAGTCAGATTTTTTATTTTGTTACAAGTATTTTTCAATACATTCAGCACCCTCTATACTTTTATAGCTTTGCTATATTTCATGGAGTATCGATTTTCTGTATTCAAATTCAATAAAAACACTCATTTCAGTGTTATGAACTAGCCCGAACAGCTCGTGGACTTGCCCGAACAGGTTCAAGCTTTCCCAAATGCTTGTGTTTCACATTCCCCTCTACCTTATTATCTTGTACCTTCAAATACTTATCTTTTTGTTCAAGTTATTTATATGTTGTAAACATTTAACAAGCACTCAAGTCTTTCATTAACTTTACTTTCAGTCTTTTCCTTTTTCCAGCTAAACGGTCTTACTTTCTGTCTTTACGTTTACATGAGAATTGCAAACTGACTTGGAGCCATTTTGGATCAATTTGTGGTTGTCTTTTATTTGGCACCAACACAAAGAATAAAGTCCATGGGGACAAGGCATAGAAAAGAACTTAACATAGATTTAATATCTCTATTGCACAGTCCCGTGATAACGAAGTTCAATTTACTTGTGGCGCAAGCAAACGACCTAACTAATAACAAACAATCAATCAATCTGTTAGTTTTGGCCAACATTGTGCATCTGAAATAACAAATCTCATTTGAGATAGCCTGAAGGCCTCCCAAAGGCACCCTTAATAAGCTTAAGCTGACACAGAGTTCTCAAACACTCGCAACGGGAGTTATGGCACCAATACAGGGATTATATTTTATTATAGAAAAAAAGGGGATGATAGGGCCTCCGTAGATACCATGTCTTTACCGTATAGGATCCTCGTTGTAGAGCAACAAAATTGAGTACAAAGTGAAACATATATAAGTTCATGGGTATATGGTGAATGCATGGCTTCTACCACGTTTAATTTGGCTTCTGTAAAACGGAGTCCTGTTAAGAAATTGCTCCAATGTCATATATGTGTATAACATACATCTGCATGAATTATTATGCATGCGGTCCACGAAAAGAAGTAAAGGCGTAAGGAGTCAAGGACCATGCATTTGCATTAAATTTGCATGTGTATACATTTTTTTTAATTTAATTATTTATTAAGAGGAGAGGAGAGGATTCGAAACTATTACAATAATTTAAGAGATGAGGAGTTTCGAAACTGAAAGGCATGGAAAGGATATTGGACCTTATGCGATTTACAATTTTGCATGCATATACATATTGACTGCATCAACCATATAAAATGGCCTTTTCGACCAAAAAATAAAAAACTATATAAAATCGCCTGGCCCTAAACCGTAGTCAGCAACTTGATTTATTATTGTTTGAATAAATTCTCACATGGAATTGTTATTGGCACTCAAAATTCTTATTTTTTACTCTAAACTTTCTATAATTAGAAAGAAAAATATACTTATAAGGAGTATAGAATAAATTTTTAAAGTGCTAATAGCATCCCTCTGATTCAAACTGTATAACTAGCCACCTTGATGGCTATGACATAAATACACGCATATTTAATAGTCCCTGCAATTTTCATCTCTATTGTCTCACTGGATTTGAATCTGGGAAGCTTTGGCTGGTGACATTGAAAACGACATCGTAACCATATGCAAGTCGTGTGAGAACTACAACCCACATGCAAACATTCTAATATATTATACAGCTTAATTAGAACATAATTAATAACAAAGAATCATATAACAAATTGTTCCATTAATTAGTTTGTTAGCTATGAGGGAAGAGGGCTAAAACTATTTAACTCGTATGCAAAGCTTTACGTTTCTGATGTGTGATTCATATATATAGTATCAAAATCTCAATAAACCAAAGAAATATGAAAGTGAAGAGGAATAAATTGAACTACCATATTGTGTTTAATCTCGTAAAAATTATAGGCAATCATCTAGGCTCAATTGTTTCATAGTTTTCTTGAAGTATCAAAAAAATTAGCTTATGAGCACCTTAGGGTTTTGTTTTAAAACTTCCATTTCTATTTATTGTTTCATTTTTATGTTAGTGGTAAAGGAAAATGCACAAGAAAAATGAGGAATGAAGAAGGGAGAGATGAAGAAATGTCAAAGGAAATCTATATAACGAAAACTAAAACAAAAAATAAAAAGTTATTTTGTTGTTTTCACTTCCAAGATTTTGTTTTCACTCATTCTTCTCTATTTCTTCCCCTTTCTACCATACAATTCTTCATCTCTCAATTCTTCCATATCAGTAGCGCAGGCAAAAATATTTGAAGTTGTATCAACCTTAAATAACTATAAGATTAAAAAGATAATAAGAAAAACTCATATAAAAATAAAAACTGAAAATATAACTTTAGCCCCTGAAACTCAAGCTTCTTTACAAAAAACCCGACATAGTCTTTTTACCTGAATAAAACCCAATGACTAGGCTCCACATAAGCAAATTCATTAATTATGTTTGCCTTTACACATTTTGCATTTTAGATGCCTAAAATACCCCTACTTACGGTTTTAATGTATACATTTTATTCTATGCAAATTTGAAGGGAGGGATTAATGAAAAAAAATGCATTAATGTTTAAAATCATTGCATATTAATATATCATAACAAATTGTATATTATTGCTTCTGGCAAAAAAAAAAAAAAAAAAAGAGCACTAATGTTATACTTTCCTTAAGATTTCGTAATTGTTTTTCAAATTTGCATAAAATTAGACAATTTTAATTTAATCTTGTTATTTTCTTACCAAATGAAAATATGAAAGGGCACTATAAAATTTGCTCAGTAATAATACATGCAAAATAATTTACTTATAAAATAAAAGAAATGTTATTTGATTCAAAATAATTTTATCTATATTTTATCTAGTAGTAAAATGTGCCCAATATATATGTAATAATGCATGCAAATAATTCACCTAAAAATAAAGGAAATTTGGTTAAAAATAATATATCTACTACCTTCAATTTTCCCTTTTTTAAAAAAAAAAAAAAAAATTTACTAACATAATTTACCTATTGTTTATTCTTATAAAAAAATGTATCTACTGTTTTATTTTAATGGTGATAATTTGTCTTGGTTTAGTTTTTACGAAATAATTTAGGCACTGTTAACTTGACCAAAACAATGTAACTACTATTTTAATTTACCTACAAAATAAATTCTATTTGATTCAAAATTAATTTACTTATATTTTACATATAAATATAGATAAATTATTTTTAACACACATATATAATAACAAATAAAAAATGTCTAATGTATGTAATAATCTATGTAAAATAAGTTACCTACAACATAAAATATTAATTGGTTTGTTATTTTATCAAACAATATTATTTGATGCAAAATAACTAATTGTACAAAAGATTTTCTTTTTTCATACGAAAAAATGTGCCATAATTGTTTATGAATATGGATAAATTAATATTATATATATATATATATATATATATATATGTTACTAATATTTATGATACAAGAAAGGTAAAATTTCCATATGGGGTTAATTGCTAATCATAATTAGGGTGAGTAATAATATCTATTGACATAATTAGGGTTTTGTGGCATAAGTTGTAAATATGTTGTAATAATTGGTTATATATTTGTCTACATGGTATTCTATTTGAATTTTGAGTTTTATTTGAATGTTTAATATTATGTGGGTTTTTGTTTGGAAAATAGAAGTTTCAAGGGTCTTTCTCTAAAGAACCCAAATAAAAATCCTTAGTATATATGTTTCATAAAACTTTCTAATAAAATTACAATTGTCCTCGAGGAGTTTTAATAGTCTGAAATTTTCTCATAATCACATCATTATAATATTATCTATCTATCTTTCTCGATAAATATAACCATATTGTTATCAACCACATATCTCTCATTCGGTTTCACAAATCACTTGTTAGTATATTCATAACATAAAAAGCTCTTTATACACTAGTAGTAGCAACTAGTAAGATTAGCGCCAATGTCACAAGCAAGTAGACCAATGGGGATACCTTGTCTTTTTTTGTCTTAACTAGTTTTAAAAGTTTAATTAGAATATCTCTCAATAACTCTATAAATTAGAATATTTTTAATTAGAGAAAAATAATAATTCTTACCAATAAACAACCTAATCCCAAAGAAAATTGTAAATTTAGGATTAGGAATTACCTAATTGATTTTTTTGATTCATAAAAGAAATCCAAAAGATGAACTGATGAATGGTGTATTGTTTTTTCTACACTGAGTTGGAGACGAGAAAACTTTGAATAAGAGAGGGTTTAAAAGTTTAATTGCTAATTGATACGTTTTAGGTTTGGTAATTATCTAGTGAACCTAAAGGGTTAAATATGGATAACCACCCAACTTTTTAGGTAGGTTCCAAATTAGTCTCAATATTTTAAAACATACCAAATAATTTTAAAATTAGACATCCGTTAGATCATCGGCGTTAAGTGATGACTTTACGAACATTAAGTGATGATATTTCTAATATTAACGATGAGGTGGACAAATACTAAAGTTGGTCATTGCCACCTTTGGGGCTCTAATTCCCAAATCAACTCCTTTAAGCTAAGATATGTTGTAAGTTTGTGTTGCTAAACTGCGTCGATTTGGAAATTTAAAGTTTCATACATGGCTTGAGAGTAAAAACCTGCTTTAATAATTGTCGACATCATCACTTAATGCTAGTGTACCAAACAAATATCCACTTTTCAAAACTTTAGATATTTATTTGAAATATTTTAAATAATTAAGACCATTTTAGAATAACTCCTAAAAATTGGGTAGTTGTCTGAACTTGACATTTTCCTAAATATTATAAATGTTGTAAATAAAAAGAGAAGACTAATAAGTGGGGCTTAGGATGTTTTAGTGGGCCACAAGGGGCAAATTATAAGCATATTGTACATAATTAATAAATTAGGATCTGTTTGGAAATATTTTTAAAATGATTATAAGCATTTTTGAAAGAAATTGTGTTTAGAATTAATCTTTAGTAAATATACAAGTGAATCCTGGAAAAGCAATACTTCCTGCAAGAAGTACCACTTCAAGTTCTTTTAGAACCCAAAAATGCTTCCAGACTTTCAATCATTTTAAGAACACTTCCAAATAAATCCTTATTATATAATATATTCTATATATACTAAAAGCTGGTGGATTGGCACTGTTCATTAACAGTGCCCATCCGGTTTTAACCCTCATTTTATTCATGGTTTTTGTACTTTGGTGGGATTGTGCAGTAAATGGTCTATTTTGCCCCTCTTTCATTTTTGTTTGCAGCTGTTGCTCCTAGGGCTGGGCACGGGCCGGGCCGGGCCCAATTTTGAAGGGACCGGACCGGACCTAGGTTCAAAGAGAACGGGGCGGGCCGGGTCAGGGATTACATTTTCTAATATAAGAACCGGACATTACCCGGCCCAGTTGAAACGGGCCGGTTCGAGCCGGGTCCACGGGTCCTTTATTTTTTTTTTTATTTTTTTTTTTTGGTTGTTTGAAAAAAAAAAAAAATTGTACGGGTCCACGGGTCCTTCTCTCTCTTCAACCGCGCCGCCGTGTCCTCCAGTTCCAGCAGCGCCTGCTGCTCTCTCGGTGCCCCTTCAAAAGTGCTCCCAACGAAAAACGAAAACGGCGTCGGAAACAGGTTTCGTCGCAGGTCCTGCACATCCTTCTCCGGCTTCCCGCCCAACCGATTTGACAACCGAATCACATCCTTCATATACAACTCGACCTCGCTGGCCAACGCCTCCAGGTCCTCCTCGCCGTCGTTCGACGGCAGGTCTTCGAGCCATTGGACCTCCGCCACCAGGTAAGGTTTGGTACGGACGAGGTCAGTGACCCGGAACCGCTCCTGGCCTTTGCAGATGAGGAAGAACCGGTCATCGACGAGGCGCTCGTGCTTGACGACCTCGCCGACGCAGCCAACGTCGACGGTGCCGGAGACGGCATCATTGTAGATAACCCCGAAGATCTGGAGCGGAACTCGAAGATCTGGAGGGGGAGGATGGCGCCGGGGAAGAGGACGAGGGGGAGGGGGAAGATGGGGAGCTCGAGCGAGGTCTGAGACGAGAGAGGAGAGGAGATTTGGGGAGTGGGGTGTCGACTGTGGGAGGTGGAAACGGTTCGGGTCGGGGACCCGTTTCCTCAGCAATTAAGACCCGTCCCGCCCCGCAAATGACATGGACCCGCCCCGCCCCGCCCCGTTTCAGGATTTTAAAAACAGGACCCGCCCCGTACCCGCCCCGAATCGCTCGGACCCGCCCCTACCCGCGGGTCCAGGCCCCGTTTGCCCAGCCCTAGTTGCTCCCGTTTGAAAGGTGCTTTTTGGTGTTTTTGGTTGAGCTTTGGCCACGTTGCGTTTTATAGGAAAGATGCCAGAAGCATCTTCTACTTTTTCTTTTCCTCTTCGTTTTTCTCTCAGTCGTTCCGTTTCTCTTTAGTTTTCCCGTCTGTCTTTTGATTTCGGTTCCGATCGGATCTTCTCGAAGGTGTTTGGCGTTTTTCCCCTGTTTTGCACAAACGAATTGCTCCCGTTCAGGTATGTTGATTCATGTGTTGGTTTATTTTCTGTTTGGTTAGGAAGAAAATTTTATGATTGATTGTTGTGAATATGGGCTATTCAGCTTTTTTGCCCAGCGTTTTCTTTGTTTTTTCGTGCTCTACGTCTGGTTGTTATCTCTGATTTTGCATTTCGGTTGCAGGAAACATTTTTCTTCAAGTTTTAGGGTTTTATTCTTCCTAGCTTTTTCTGGGTCAGGTATATAATTTATCTCTTTGGTGTTTTTTTTTTTTTTTGTTTGTGCTTTGATTTTTCCCTCAAACTTAAAAAAAAAAAGAAAAAAAAAGAGGAATACTGATGATTAATTTTTGGGTTTTGCTTTGTATGTTTCGGTTTTGTACTGTGAGTGAGGAATTTTTTATTTTGGTGTTTTAATTAAGGGCTAAACATTTCCAGCTATACAAATGGATGATCATGATTAATTTTTGGGTTTAATTTAGCTGTTGATTATTGTGGATGAGTTGCGAAACTTCTTTTCGATTATGTGATATGTGCCTGTTATGTTTTTTTTTAATTATTTTTGCGTTTTAACTAAAATTGAAAGATTGCCGACGAATGGATATGGCTACGGTTATATAATTTATCTTTAACCTTTTTTTCATTTTTTTTGTGTTTTAATTAAAATTTAAAAATTGTTGAGGAAGGATATGGCTGCGGTTTAAGGTTTAGACTAATTAATTTTATTGTTGTTCAGGTTTTTTTTGGGGAAATTTTTGGGTTTGGTTGTTCTAATTATCTGTGGTTTGATTTTTGTCCGGAATTTAAAAGAAGAAAAATGGCCATGTTTAACTTTTGGGTTTTCTTTGTCTGTTCTGCATTTTAAAGTTTGAATTATGGATTTTTTTTGTATGTCAATCTTTAAATGATCACTGTATGGATTTTTTTTGTGTTTCAGCATATGCCCTTATTGGAATTTTGTGATTTGAGAATTGTAGAAGTTAGTAGCAATTCAAAACCCGTTAAATGGCATGAGAATTAGAGTGATTTGAAATCGGCGAGCAAGTATATACTAAAGCTCAGCGGATTGGCACTGTTCATTAACAGTGCCAATCCGGTTTTGCTCCTGATCTAACGCACAGTTTTCAGCCCTTTAAAAGATGCTACATGAATTGGCGATTTTGCCCCTTGGTAGAGTGAGTCTACATATGGGAAGGTGCTCGAACCCTCTCTCATTTTCTTCCTTTGCTTTTGGCTTTCGCCTGCTCTCTGTTTCTCTGCTTTTTTCCATCTTCGATCTTCGTGTTTCCTTGCTTCTCTGTTCATGTTGATCGTCTGCCGTCTGAAGAGGTGGGTTTTCTGGCTGATTGCGGTGTTTTAGGTGTTTTAGGTGGTTTGTCTATTTTATTTGTAGATCGATTGGTTGGTTGGTGTAATATTGAAGTTTTTTCGTATTGCATTGACTGTTTCGTTGATTTTTTACTGTATTCAATGCCGTTGTCTAATGTGAATCGGTTTTTTCTTGCAGGAAATATTGGTGTTTGAAGAAATTAAGGCTTAGCAAAGTGTGACTACCTATGCTTGAATTAATGTTGAAGTTTTGAGCTCAATTAGATTAAAGTGCATAGAACATCCATAGAAGTGGTAAAAGTTCTTCCCTCAATCAGCTTAATAGTAGTTAACATGTATGCTTACTTTTCAATTATTAAGAAACTGTACCTTCCAGTTGTATGAATCTCTAATGCATCAACATCATTTCTTCTGAGAAGTTCAGAGGTTGCATAAGCATCTCTTATGTACGAGCACACTCTGCTATTATGAATTGGAGTAGTTCTTATTGTCTTTAAGTGATTCTTATCACAACAATTAGGGAAGAAATCCCTTTCTTTTAAATTGGATTATCCCAACCTGCATAAAATTGAGAGTCATGTTGATAAAATCTTTATCTTTATTATGCTGTTATTAAAAGTAGCCTTGAAATATTTTAAATTCGTTTTATATTTATTTGAGAAGTAATTATTTCTTTGTTTGCAATCATCTGCAGATTAATTTTGGTTGAAAAAAAAAAAAAAAATCTTTGCTGCATCTCAATTCCTATTCTAATTTTAACTGCCAAGTTAGCTTTCAGCTGTCAAGTTTACAGACAATTGATTGTGTTTGTAAGTGCTTTTCACTTTGTTAATATTGTGTTCAAGATTATATTTCTTCCTTTTGTTTGACAATTGTCTGATTGTAGTTAATACTGTGGCTCTAAATTGTATATCAAATCATTCTTTTCAAATATTTCTTTACTTAAGTTATAATGTTGAGCTACTTTATGTTATAATTTTATAACTAGATAGTACATTATCATAAAAATAGAATGTTTTGTTTTTTTTTATCAATGTTATCTATGCAGTATAGTCTTTTTGTTTTTTTTTTTTCCTTTACTCTGTATATTACCTTTTTATCTGAGAAGTTACTTTTAATTTTAGCTTATACATTTTAAACCCATCGGTTCCACGTTGTGTTAATCATGATTCTTGGAACCATAGATAGTTTTTATTTTTGTAGTTAACTGTGTTATCGTTTTTAGTAAAACTGTGAATATCATAGATAAATTATATGTAAAATGCTTTTTTATAGTCATATACTGTGTTATTAAAAAAGTTAGATGTTTGCAACAACTGTCAATATCACGGAGTGATATTACAATTTTCTATTGTGATAACAATTTTTGTTTTAGTTAACATATACATTTCTTTGAACATGTGTATTTGTTAATTTTGTGTCACCCATTGTTTAAAAAAGTTTTAGGGCTCCTATTTTCTCACGATATATTTGATAATCTAGCCATCAATTTATATAATTCATGTATTAGTAAAAATCAATTGGCTTTTTTTATTTTTTGTAATTTGTGTTTCATTGAGAATAAACATTGTTAATACTGTTGATCTTTGCAGTTTCCACAGCGTGGATAAGACAAGTAAGAAGTGATACTCCCATTGAAAACTTATCTACAAAATAAATTTTGCTCTGTGGTTACATGGTGCATTAGTGCATAGTTTCACAACTGAACTATAAGAAGTAAGAATGTAGTTATCTTATTACTTTGTTAATTTTTAAATTTTTTTAAGTTCTATTTATTATTTGTTTTATATTTTGTGTCTTGCCATTTGTTGCTGAACTAAATTCTATTGTCCATTGTAATAATTGTTTGTTGTTTGCCTTTTTGAACAGATTGGCTATCGTATTTTCTAAAATTTCAATTGTTAAAGGTGAGCAATTTGAAATTTGAAATTATTTAGTTTTAAACTTTACTTTTTTTAATCTTTTTTTTTTTATAACTTTTTTTTTCCAGTCGCATTTTAAAATTTGGGTGATCTATTCTTTTTAATCATTATAGTATATATTTGTTTAATCTTCACATTATGTGTTTGTTGATACTTCTTTTTTTCATTTTTTTGTCTTTTTTTCAGCGTGGTTTGCACTAATTTGTTTTCAAATTTGTATTACAATTTGATTCCATCATGTCAAAAAGACTTGCAAATGCTTTAACAATTAATGATACAGAACACGAGAAAGAGTTTGTCAATAATCAATCCTATGCTTTATCTGACTATGACAGACAATTTAAAAGAGTGTGTAGAATAAGTTGTATACAAAACCATGTCGATGTTTTCTTATCTAAGAGTAGTCCAATTATTCAGGAAAACTCAGCCATTGACTACCAAGATGGTACTAGCACATCTTCTGTTCAACAAGATGTTGAAAACATAAGTTCTTCCAATATCAATGAATCACATTGCATGACTGTTGTTGAAAAAAATGTTCTCTTAAGAGATAAAAAGGGAAAAAAGGTTGTCAATGTATTAGACCAATCTACAAAAAATACTCAACAAACCCTTGATGATCAGAATAATAATCTTATGAACAAGGGTCAAGCATTTTTTCAAAAGAATAGAAAAGGTTAGTTCTTAATTTATGCATCTATTAATTTGATATATCATGAATTTCAATTTTCTAATTGCCTAAATAATATTACGCTCATTTTGTTTTGTTTTTGTATCTTTTTTTGTAGGAGTTGTTAAAGAATATGCGGACTTAGGAGATAAAAGTTATAAGTGTGTTCATTGTGGTGCTTATTTTTGGCTAAAAGAGTCTCTTAAACCGAAGTGTAAAAACGATCTACCTGTTTTCACTCTTTGTTGCCAACAAGGAAAAATTAAGTTTCCAAATCCAAAACCAGCACCACCATTTTTAGATTACTTGCTTGATCCAACTAAAGGGCAAAAAAATTTATCATTTCGACAAAATATTAGAACTTATAACTCAATGTTTGCATTCACTTCAATGGGAGCCAAAGTTGATAACTCAATTAACAATGGATCAAGCCCTTATGTTTTCAAAATCAGTGGTCAAGTTTGTCATTTAATGGGATCTCTTTTGCCTGTTGATAATGAGTCTCCAAAATTTGCTCAAATGTATGTCTATGATACATATAATGAGGTGGAAAATCGACTTAAAGTTTTTAATTCCAATGGAAACAATCAAAGCCTAGATCCAACAATTGTAGAAGGGTTAATCAAAATGTTTGATGCATCAAATGAATTGGTTAAACTTTTTCGAATGGCAAGAGATAAATTTGAAAACGATGCTCTTTCTTCATTAAAAATGACTTTGCTAGGCAGGCAATTAAATGATAGCAAACAATATGAGCAACCTACAACTGATGAAATAGGTGGTTTGATAGTTGGAGATATAGGATTGTATGATTCTAATCGAGATATTATTATAGAGTCTAAAAGTCACGAATTAAAACGTGTAACAAAGTTGAATCCTAAATTTATGTCTCTGCAATATCCAATTCTTTTTCCATATGGTGAAGATGGTTATAGACCAGATTTAAAATGGAATGAAAATTATAAAGGTAAAAAAACTAAAAGACAAAGAATACCAATGAGAGCTTTCATTGCTTATCAAATTCAAGAACGAGAACCACCATTAAGTACATTGTTAAGAGGAGGAAGACTTTTTCAACAATATTTGGTCGATTCTTTTGCAACACTTGAAGAAGATAGATTAGATTATATTAGACAAAATCAAAAAAAATTTGAGAAGTGAAGTTTATAAAGGAATATATGATGCATTCTCAAAAGGTGATACTGATGCAAATAATTTGGGACAAAAAATTGTATTACCTGCTTCATATACTGGAAGTCCTAGATATGTGATAAATAATTATCAAGATGCTATGGCTATTTGTAGAGAATACGGACATCCTGATTTGTTTATAACATTTACATGTAATGTTAAATGGCCAGAAATCACAAGAGAGTTTGAGAATAAGCCAGGATTCAAACCTGAAGATAGACCTGATATAATTTCTAGAATCTTCGAAATGAAGCTTGATCATATGATTGATTTCATCAAGTCCGGGAAGCCTTTTGGAGAAATTCAAGCAAGTAAGTTACTAAAACTCATTCTAGCACTTATTTCAAGCTTTTTAGTTTTCTTATTTATTATAAAATTTACTTTTATTCTTTTCTTTGTTTTCATTTTTTCCTCATGAACAGATGTTTGCACAGTTGAGTTTTAAAAAAGAGGTTTACCTCATTCTCATATGTTAATATGGCTGAAACCAAATGTGAAATGTTTTTGCGCATCAGATATAGACTCAATTATTTCTGCTGAATTACCTGATAAAAATTTGCATCCACAACTTTATGAAACTGTTAATCAGTTTATGATTCATGGTCCATGTGGTTGTATTAATCCAAAATCACCTTGCATGCGAGAAAATAAATGTTCTAAAAACTTTCCTAAGCCATATAAAAGCGAAACAATTTTTGACACAAATGGTTTTGCTGTTTATAAACGTCGTGAAGATGAAGAAAAATTTGTGATTAAAAACGGTATAAAAGTTGATAATAGATTTGTTGTTCCTTACAATGCAGAGTTATTACTAAAATATAATGCACATATAAATGTTGAATCCTGTTGTCAATCAATGCTTATAAAATATTTATTCAAATATGTAAATAAAGGTTCAGATAGAGCACGTTTAGTTTTTCAAGAAAATTTGAATGATGAGATTTTAGCATACCTCAATTGTAGATATATATCACCTTATGAGGCTGTTTGGAGACTATTTCAATATTTCATACATCATAGAGAGCCTTCTGTAGAGCGATTACCAGTTCGTTTACCATTAGAACAAAATGTTGTTTTTACAGCTGATCAATCACTACAGTCAATCATTAATCAAAAAGCTTTTGAAAACACAATGTTAACAAGTTGGTTTGAATTGAACAAAAATTTTCCTAACGCACGTGAACTAACTTATGCACAAATTCCCACAAAATTTTTGTATGATGTAAAGAAAAAAACTTGGAAGCCAAGAAAATATAAAGCATCAATTGGCAGAATAGCATATGTACATCCTGCATCTGGCGAATTATATTATTTGAGAATGCTTTTGAATTTAAAAAAAGGCGCCATTAGTTTTGAGGATTTAAAAACAATTAATGGTGTTGTACATTCTTCCTACCATTCTGCATGCAAATCATTAGGACTATTAGGTGATGATAAAGAATGGATTGAGGCTTTATCAAGTGTTGCACATATTGCATCATCTGCTCAATTGAGACAATTGTTTGTCACAATAATTTTATTTTGTGATGTAGCAAATCCTCAAAATCTTTTTGATAGTCATTGGCAAAACATGTATGATGACATTTTATATAAATTGCGAAAAACTTTTGCAATTCCAGATATGATTGTGCCAGAACATGAATTAAAAAATTCAGTGCTATTTGAATTAGAATTACTTTTTAATAATGCATCTACCTCTTTGAAAAAATATCATCTTCCCATGCCTAATGCAGAAAAAATGTTAGAAATTCAAAATAGGCTTTTGAGAGAAGAATTAAATTATGATTGTGAAGAACTTTATAAGAAACATGCACTTTTGAAATCACAGCTTAACCAAGGTCAAAAACATGTTTATGATTGTGTTTTAAATGCTGTGAATGCAAAAAAAGGAGGTCTATTCTTTGTTTATGGTCATGGAGGCACTGGAAAAACATTTTTATGGGATACAATTACAAGTAAGCTTAGATCAGACGGTAAAATTGTTCTAGCTGTTGCATCATCAGGAATAGCATCATTATTATTACCAGGTGGTAGAACAGCCCATTCTAGATTTAAAATCCCTTTGATTATTACTGATTCTTCAATTTGTTCAATAAAGAAAAAAACTCATCTTGCAGGATTAATTGAAAAAACAGATTTAATTATATGGGATGAAGCACCTATGAATCATAAATATTATTTTGAAGCATTGGATAAATCATTTTCAGATATTTTGTCAAATTCACAAGCTTTCGATAAAAATGTTCCATTTGGTGGAAAAACTCTTTTATTGGGTGGTGATTTTCGACAAATATTGCCTGTTATTCCTCAAGGAACTAAAGAGGATATAATAAATGCTTCATTGAATAGTTCTTATTTATGGCCATATTTTAAAATTTTTCATTTGAAAGAAAATATGAGATTGTCAAAAAATGGATTGAGTATTGAAGAAAAATATAAAATTAGTTCTTTTGAAAATTGGATTCTACAAATTGGTGATGGACAAATTAATGATGCAAACAATGTGAATAATTCAATTGATAGGGATTCATCTTTGATTCAAATACCACAAGATTTGATAATTGATTGTTCTACAAATGCTATCCATTCAATTTTTTCTGCAACATACCCGAGTTTTGAAACTTTTTTTGACAATTTTGCTTATTTAAGGGAAAGAGCTATTATAACACCTCGAAATACAACTGTTACAGATGTGAATAATTATATAATTAATTTATTACCTGGACAACAACAAACATTTTTGAGTTATGATTCTTTATGGTTTTCTAATGCAAATGTTGAAAATCTTGAAATAATATACCCCACAGAATTTTTAAACAAGCTTGAATTCAATGGTTTACCTGCACATAATTTGGTATTAAAAATAGGAATGCCTATTATGCTACTACGAAACTTAAATCAGTCTTCAGGTTTGTGTAATGGAACTAGATTAGTTGTTACTCAATTATTTGATAGAATTATTGAAGCTAAAATTCTTACTGGTACTAATATTGGTCATAAAGTTTTTATACCAAGAATCACTCTTACAGCTACAGAAAATAAGTGGCCTTTCATCTTCAAAAGACGTCAATTTCCAATTAGAGCATGTTATGCAATGACAATCAATAAAAGTCAAGGACAATCTCTTAAACAAGTTGGTTTATATCTTCCAGAACCTGTTTTTACACATGGCCAATTATATGTAGCATTATCAAGAGTGACATCAAGAGAAGGTTTAAAAATTTTAATAGAAAATGTAGAGAGTAGTGTTAAAAACTGTACTTTGAATATTGTTTTTAAAGATGTGTTACAAAATTTACAAGAAAATTAACCCAGTTCAGAGACTCTGCATCTCTCACTTTCTCATCTCACAAATCACTTCTCTCTCTTCCATCTCTCCCAATGTCTTCGTCTCTCGGCTTTCTTGCTCAATCTCTGTCGACTGAAATTTCGAGGTGATTTTCCAACCCTAAATTAATATATTCCATACCTTGATTTCATCTTAATTTATTGGGAATTGATCTACATATGTGTAGTATAGATAAATTTTTTCTTTAACTAATGTTATAGAATCCATGTCCTATTTAGAAATATTGAGATGGAAAAGGTTAAGGAAAAATTGCGAGGTAGAAATTCCATTATGAGTTCTCCGGCCGATTTGAGGTGAGTAGTACAAACTTTTATGTTAAATTGATTTGTTTTGGTTTTTCGGGATGCTTAATTTCATCTGCAAACAAGGTTGACCATCCAAAAGTTTCAGTTTTGTACCCATTATTCAATACTAGCTCAATAATCATAATGTTTCCTCCGACTTTGTTTATAAATTCTGATATATAATCATATTTTAGAGTTAGAGTTTTCTATTGGGGAAACTTTAGGAACCGATTGTCCTACATCGAAAAAATAGCAGCAGCTGATCCTATTTAAAATGAATCTAATTGAAGACATTAAGGATTGGGCACCTTCTACAAACTACAGTAGTATTACTCTTGATGAGGTCTATTTCATTTCCTCTATGCTGTCTCAATCTTCATAACTCACGTTTATGTGCATTTTTTTTCTGGTTCTTATTTAAAATGTATCTAATTGAATATTTATAACCAAAAGAATTAATTTTTCTAATTGCCCAACTTTACAGGTTTTGCATCATTGGAACATCAGGCCTATGTCATTGCTTTACCTAAGGTAGTTGAAATGTACTTACAATATCTTAGCTTTTAGTTTTTTTCTTCTTTGGCTGCTTAGAGATTATGTGTCATGAGCCTGGCCTTTAATAGTTTAGGAAAAATTTTGCATCTCTTTGAAAGCTACGAATTCAACTTTTGGGTTCCTTCAACTCAGAATTTATAGATGTAACATTTCAAGGCTCATGTTGGTATGAAATTGTAATTCCTCATCCGTCATTACATTTTTTTGACAGGGATTTCAGTTCATAAAACAATAAACTGCATAAATTTGTAAAAGTCTACTTTTTTAGATGGTAAAATCTTAGATTGCCAATTGAGGATATAATTGCAATTTGAATTCAATCTGCTTTCCGTGCACATGTGATATGTATGTGTGCACTAAAATCTCCAAAATATAAAATTCCAATTTCATTCTCTCCCTTAACAACGTTATTACTGAAGAAATTAAAGAATATTTTCAGTTCAGAGTATGAGTGCTATATGTGTTTGTTTCATTCCTAAAAATTATGGGACATAATTATGCAAAACTTAATTGATGATCGTATGAAAGCTATAAAATATCTCTCTGTACAATTCTTTAAATCTGGTTCAGTTTTGTCTTAGGTATCCATACAATCATTATTTGTGAGATAATTAGTTCCATGGTTCAATTATGTTTTTTCCATGAGAATATTTCCATGTTGTAATAGAAGAATTGTCTAAAGTTCCTTAAACCTTTCATCTTTTATGTTTACCATAAAACAGATAACAATGCATGATAATGAATTACAAATTGTTTTTTATTTCTTACATTCAAATTTGGTTTTTATACTTTCTTCCTACGTATGGCACCATTTTTCCATCGATGTCAACTAATTATTATATATTATAATTAATTGCCATAAAACTTTTTTTTAACACTTTATTTTACAATTTTAGGAAGGAAAAAAAAAATTGCTAATTCAGCAAGGAGCTTACAGTGCTGACAAATACATTTTCAAACAATGAAGAGGCAAACATTCAAAGGTATGTAAAATTAATTAATACTTTATTAATTTTGTTTTGTTAATGCTTTACGTTTAATTACAATTTTTACTAAGCTTTCTCTTCAGAGGAATTAGCTATTACTAATATATATACAAACCATCTTCTTTTCACATGATCTAAATACATGACAAATTACTTGTTTGCATATTGAAAGGCTAAATTGAACATCCAAAAGTATAAAAGTAGACATTTTCACTAGAGATATACCATGTCCACATATTTTAATCTAATATGTTCTTTCACAGATTTACAAAATATGGACAGGATTTATCTTTAATGGAAGGATGTCTGTTTATACTTCCAAATGTTAGCCTTAAACCTTTTGCTAGACAAACAAATAATTAACCATGTATTCACAATAAGTTAGAAGAAGAAAGTATCTATATAAATTGGTAATAGTTAATTCCTCTGAAGAGAAAAGACGGAAATGATGATTCTTACTCCATATAATTAAACCTAAGTTTACCAATTTACGTAAATCTGATCCGTCTTAGATCGCCAACATTTAACTTTGTTTTAAAAATTATAATATTGCCAAATAAACTACTATTTAATCATAGCATGATTTGCAATACTTTTCTAAGTCTTATATAACACTATCACTAAATATATTTTATTGCAAAAGACATCAATTTTCATTTTTGTTGTACTAAATTGCAACAAACTTATATTTTCTGAAACATTATTCAAATTCTCATCCCAGGTATGCATCCAATTTCACTTACTCTTTATTTGTATAAATTAAAAATTACCAAATGCAATGGATAGTCGGGGGGCTAAGAATTCACAGTGTTAGTTTTTTTTTTTCATCTAAGGTTGTTTTTTAATTTTTATTTTAGATTTTTCCTAATTTGGATAAAACCCTAATGATTTCGTTTTGCTGTCAGTATATACATGCTTATTTAGAATCAAATGACACAACTTTATATTTACAATTATATTTTGTTTCTAATAGCTTATATAAGTTTTTCTTCGTTTTCCTATAACATCGTATCGTAACATGGTCTAATCATATTCAATATAATTGAACAAACTGTTATCGACCGGTTAATGCCAATTTAAACACTTCTAATAAGTTACAGCTACATTTATTATCTCGAATTTCAACATCAAATGTAAATTTTTTTACTTCAAATATTTCGTTAATTATTAATAATCGTTTTGACGTGTTATATACTCACACTCATAAAAGCAGTTATCCTCTTATACATAATTCTTCACCACAAATTTATATCACTATTAAAACACTTCTAACCTTAATTTATAGTTACTGCAGTATGTTCTATGTGCACATCATTTTCTTCTTCAGTTTCTGCTGTTTTTTGTTCTCTGAGTTGTACATGTTACCGGTGTTCACAACTAAAATCAATTACACAGACTTGACTACAGGTATGCCGCAACTTACATCACTTTCTGCCAACACTCTACTTCTTTTTCTTATTATATTTTCTGTGTTTAAATAGCATGAACATACTAAAAACCTGTTAATTACAAACTATCCATTACAAGTTTGCATTGACTGTTTTCTTCTTTTATGTCCAATAGTTTTAAGACCCGCAGCAACGCGCGGGCACTATTACTAGTACTAATCTAAAGAGAGGCATGAGAACTTCAGAAGGATCAGATAACCATTGTGAGCCCATACTGGCTCTGCAAGTATTCCATATATTTCCCAACCAAAAACCAACAGCGAAACAGTTATCAAATTGACCCAACAACTGCACACATGTTCCAAGCCCAATGCAAACCCAAATGAAAATAAGGCTTTCTAATAAAATAAAAAAGCCCAAAAAAACCTTTTCCTTAGTGGGTCATCAGTAGCAGCTATAGGTCTCTAGCCCAAGTTTTGTAAGTGGTTTCCTATTTGCAGCTATAGGATTCTCCTTAAAAGGAGAAACTTATCTGCAAGAAGGTGCGTACCATATTTTTCCATCTCCATCCTCACGCGAAAGATAGAGAAAAAAAGGTTGCACATCATGTTAGCTATAATGTGAGTATTTATACATGGCTCTTTTAATCTTTTAATTTATTATACAATATATCAAATTCGTCATTTACGAAATTCAAATTTAATACATCTCACTTATATTGTTCTTTTCCTAATAAATTTAATAATGACTATACTATAGATTAAAATTTTAAGAGAAGTGAGACCCATTTTTTCACCAAAGAATCCTATTTTAGGAGGACTATATTGGGTATTTTACTTGTTGAAATGTTTTCACACATGACATTGTTTTATTGGCTCAAGATGCTATGGTAGCATATTCTAAGAGGTGCATGTAAGTCTCTCTCTCGTTGTAGATCACACAAATTTGTACGTGATCGTGTAGCATTTTTACGTTAGACTATTTATAGAGTTGTTCAGTTAAAATAACCCTATAAAAAAAGTATTTAACAAGAATTAGTACTTCACAAATAACGTGATCTTGTAATAAACGCCTCACATAATGTGTTTGGCTTGCATTATAAGATTAAAACATCCGTGACGATAGACTTCATTTTATGCAAGTTGATCTCGACACCTTAGCCAAGTTTTTCATCCTTAATATGTGGATGAATTTGAAGAAGAAACTGTTTGGTCCGTTCTTCTGTATTGGCCTATTTATTAACTCTTTGGTCGGTTGCTAATGTCGTTTAGCAAGAAAATGCACCGAGGACAAATATCATGTGTGTGTCAGGTCAGCTAACATACTGTGGATAGCAGAAGTGCTCAGCTAAGAGTCCGGAGTCTTGACCATGGTATATAGTGTATACAGAGCAATGGAGGCAGGGGGAGCTTGTGGGGGCCCACAGGAGGGAGAAGACGAAGGCGTGGGTTAAAGTCAACAGCGCATGTATCAAATATTCCACTGTGTAAGCTGTGTACATTGGTCTGGCATCCTGCCTCTTCAGATTTTTTCTACCAAGTCCATTAAAGTTACAAATTTGAGATTTTGAAATTTAATTCAACAACGATAAACAGAAGCTTACTTTAAAAATTATAATAACTTTGACCGTTGGATTAAATTTCAAAGGTCCGGATTTATGGTCTTGGTCCGGATCCGTTCCCCTGCTTCCTGCCCTGTGTTGCTACAAGCCCTTCACATGAATGTATCATGTATAATAAGCGGATGCTGCCAAATCTTCTCACTCGAGTCTCGGTTCTTCTTTTAAATATGCAATATTACTTGATGATTCGTACAACTTACTATCATAAGATTAACTCTACACACAATTAGCTAAATCAAAAATCGTTTTACCATTTGATTAACATTATCAAAATTTCAATGTTTATGAGTAACATCATTCTAGCATTGTCTTTGCAAAAAAAAGTAAATGACCTGAAATACAGACTATTTGGATATTGAGTGTCATTAGAAAGTAAAAACGAGAGGTAAAAAAGTAAATTAATAAAATTGGAATAAGAACCTTTGCTAGTATTCTCTCAATATATATGTTTGTAATGTGCATATATATTTGCGCAAACCCCAAGTGGTGCCTTGGAGTCAAAGTTGTCTACAACAGCAAAGCTTTTTCCAACATTGAAACCCTAATTATACTATTAGTTTAACAAAGGAAAAAAAGAGTCAAAACTTTTAGGCTCCTCGATGGCAACGATTCTTGGAGCCCCTTGCGTTCTCCTGCCGCAGTTGACGTTAAAAAATAAAACTCTGGCAAATGGCAATGGCGTTTGAGGATGTTTTTGTAATCACACAACAGATTCAAAGGCATGTTCACATGAATTTTCTGGCATTTGGTGCTGTAAGTCGGTATTTTTTTTATTGGATTTGTTCACGTGATTCGATCTTCTGGGATTTTCACCCATACGTTTTTATGTTAATTAATTTCCCGTTTTAACGGTTGCTGCTGGTGCTAATTAATCAGAGTTTGTTAATTAATTGAAAACAATATTCTCCAAGGATCATGACTTGTATAATATGTTGAAATATATGTCACCGCATCTGAATATCCAATATTAATTCTCACTTATGATTTGACTAAAACAAAGATAGCAAGTGGAATAATGTGTAAAAAACATTTGTTTACTTAATGTTCATTCTCATTTAAAATTTGACTAAAAAATTGTTGGTGAAATATGTGATTGATACAGTATGTGAAAAATTTTAAAACTCCAAACTTAATGCATGCGTTCATGTTTATAAAACATTGCCTATCAAATATCAATACTCACTTATAATAGCTAGTGAAATACGAGACTGATCCTATGTGTATAAAACTTTTTTTTTAAATGGATATTCTTGAAGCTTGAGAATTGTATGAAAAACAATTTTATTTCTTTATATTTTTATGTGTATAATATGTGTATTTATACATATACACATGTAAAAATTGGGCTAAAAGTTCTTGGATTCCTGGTTAGTTTATTTGAGTGTATAATAACACATGAATTCTCAAAACCTCATGGTGAGGTGGAGGAGAAAAAAATTGATTTTATAATGAATTGCGTACAAAATTGTAAAACTGATGAATAACACTCACGATTTTTTTGTTAAATACACAAATTTTTTTTTTTCGTGATATATTGTACCATAAGCGTTAAGGAAAAATCGTAAGCCATTTGGACTTGGTTTTACCATTATTTAGCCACAAATGTATTTTTCATAGAATATTTAAGCCGAAAACTAATCAGTAAGTGGAAAAAACGTAGTGAGCCCAACATGTCACATCCCGGCCCGGGGCGGATCACTTCCCGGACCCGCTCCACCATCGTAGCACGATATTGTCCGCTTTGGGCTTACCATTCCCTCACGGTTTTGTTTTTGGGAACTCACGAGCAACTTCCCAATGGATCACCCATCATGGGATTGCTCTAGCCCCATTCTCGCTTAACTTCGGAGTTCTTACGGAACTCGAAGCCAGTGAGCTCCCAAAAGGCCTCGTGCTAGGTAGGGATGAGAATATACATTTAAGGATCACTCCCCTGGGCAATGTGGGATCTTACAATCCACCCCCCTTAGGGGCCCGACGTCCTCGTCGGCACACCACGACCAGGGTTAGGCTCTGATACCAAATTGTCACATCCCGGCCCGGGGCGGATCACTTCCCGGGCCCGCTCCACCATTGTAGAACGATATTGTCCGCTTTGGGCTTACCATTCCCTCACGGTTTTGTTTTTGGGAACTCACGAGCAACTTCCCAATGGGTCACCCATCATGGGATTGCTCTAGCCCCATTCTCGCTTAACTTCGGAGTTCTTACGGAACTCGAAGCTAGTGAGCTCCCAAAAGGCCTCGTGCTAGGTAGGGATGGGAATATACATTTAAGGATCACTCCCCTGGGCGATGTGGGATCTTACACAACACATTGTCAAAACGGAGGTTCTATCCTTAAGAATACCAACGAAAATTCTTACATGAATTCTCAAAACCTAATAGTGAGATGAAGGGGAAAGTAAATGGAATTTATAATGAATTTTGTACAAAATTGTAATACCGACTAAAACCCGTGAGTGTTAACACCTACGTTTTTCTTTTGTGAAAAATGCAAATTTTTTATTTTCGCAAGATATTTTCTATAGGAGTTAAGAAAATTTTTATAAGGCATTTGGAATTGGTTTTACCATTTATTGAGCCAAAAATGTATTTTTCATAAAATACTAGAGCCGAAAACTAATCAATAAGTGGAAAAATTGTTGTGGACCCAAGACACTGACAAAACAAGGTCCTATCCATAAGAATATTTACGAAAAGCTTACATGAATTCTCAAGACCTCGTAGTGAGGCGAAGGTGAAGGCAAAGGAATTTTATAAAGAATTTGTACAAATTTGTAATACTGACAAAAACCCATTAGTGTTAACCCACTTTTTTTTTTTGTGAAAGACGAAAATTGTTTATTTTCAAGAAATACTTTTTGTAAGTGTGAAGGATGTAACATCCCACATCGCCCAGGGGAGTGATCCTTAAATGTATATTCTCATCCCTACCTAGCACGAGGCCTTTTGGGAGCTCACTGGCTTCGGGTTCCGTAGGAACTTCGAAGTTAAGCGAGAAAAGGGCTAGAGCAATCCCTTGATGGGTGACCCACTGGGAAGTTGCTCGTGAGTTCCCAAAAACAAAACCGTGAGGGAATGGTAAGCCCAAAACGGACAATATCGTGCTACGGTGGTGGAGCGGGCCCGGGAAGTGATCCGTCCCGGGCCGGGATGTGACAATATGGTATCAGAGCCAATCCCTGGGCGGAAGTGTGTCGACGAGGACGTCGGGCCCCTAAGGGGGGTGGATTGTAACATCCCACATCGCCCAGGGGAGTGATCCTTAAATGTATATTCACATCCCTACCTAGCACGAGGCCTTTTGGGAGCTCACTGGCTTCAGGTTCCGTAGGAACTTCGAAGTTAAGCGAGAAAGGGGCTAAAGCAATCCCCTGATGGCTGACCCACTGGGAAGTTGCTCGTGAGTTCCCAAAAACAAAACCGTGAGGGAATGGTAAGTCCAAAACGGACAATATCATGCTACGGTGGTGGAGCGGGCCGGGGAAGTAATCCGTCCCGGGCCGGGATGTGACAAAGGAAGACTTTATAAGACATTTAGAATTTGTTTTACCATTTATTGAGCCACATATTGTATAAACATTTAAGTCGAGAACTAATCAATAAGTGGAAAAATAGTAGCAGGCCCAAAACATTGCCAAAACGGGCTTCTATCCTTGAGAATATCAATGAAAAATCTTGCATGAATTCTCAAATCTCACGGTGAAGTTAAGGTGAAAGAAATAAATTTTATAATGAATCTGGTACAAAATTGCGAAACTGATAAAAAATCGTGAGTGTTAACCCACATTTTTTGTGAAATTCGCAATTTTTTTATTTTCATGAGATATTTTCTGTAAGTGTTAAGGATAGGGCATTTGAGATTGATTTTATCATTTATTGAGTCACAAATGTATTTTTCATAAAAATATATACGCGGAAAACTAATCAATAAGTGGAAAAAATTGTGCATGAGCCCCAAAACATTGCCAAATCGAGGTTCTATCCTTAAGAATATCAATGACAAGTCTTACATGAATTCTCAAAACCTCGTAGTGAGACGAAGGTGAAAGCAAATGGATTTTATGATAAATATTGGACAACATTGTAAAACTGACTAAAACTAGTGAGTGTTAACTCACGTTTTTGTTGTGAAAATTTCAAAATTTTTAATTTTTCAAGTTATTTTCCATAAGGGTTAGGAAAAACTTTGTAAGGCATTTAGAATTGGCTTGACCATTTATTGACTTTTCATAGAATATTTAATCGAAAACTAATCAACATGTGATAAAAATTGTAGTGAGCCCCAAAACATTGCCAAAACATTGTTCCATCCTTAACAATATCAATGAAAATCCTTGTATGAATACTCAAAAACTTATGGTGAGACAGATGTGAAAGCAAATGGATTTTGTAATGAACTTTGTACAAAATTGTATAACCGACAAAAAAATTCTAAGTGTTAATCCATGTTTTTTTGTGAAAAATAAATTTTTTTTATAGAATATTTAAGCCGAAAAACTAATCAATAAGTGAAAAAACTAGTAGTTGGGCTAAAAACATTGCTAAAACATGGTTCTATCCTTAAGAATATCAACGAAATTGTGCTAAAAGTGATCTTGAATTCCTAGTTGGTTTATTTGAGTGGATAATGCGTATTCTAATTATTATTCACATACATCCTGTATTCATAAATAGATCTCATTGCTAGAGGCATAGTGATCTGTATGCATATTCAATACCATATGTATCCCTATGGTATTTTTAGGGTTCATCATGTTATATTGCTGTTCACAATCCACATGACAGGTCCTGTTGACGTATGGTTGCTGGATTCGTGCTGGAAACGGACAAGGATCCCAAAATGGTGGGCGTGACTTCTCGAAAAATTGCTTCTTCCCAAAGTCACTTTTAGTACCACAATCCTCTCCTCCCACAGTAGAAGCAATTAGCAAAGTTTGGCAGCAGACCTACCTACATATTTTATTCATAAGCACTTTTTCAAAAATTCAAAGCCTTTTTTCAACTTTGGGCCATACATTTGGTCACAGTCGCACCCACTACACCAGCTAGTCTTCTCCTGCATTGCAAACAGTTGAAAGGAAAGAAAGAATTCACATTTCTCGGAGATTTTTTTTTTAGAAAGTGTTATTGGCATTTTAAAAATCTCATTCCACATTTCTCATAAATATATTTTTCTTTTCAAATATAAAAAATTTGAAATATAAAATAAGATTTTTAGAATGTTAATAATCTTTTTCATTTTTTTTTTTTTCGGTTTTTAAGTGAGAAAACCTAGAGTTTCTGCGGCCCACCTGCCAACCGCGTGAAGCGAGGAGGGAAGAAACCAATCTTTTAATCAGGCATGGTTGCAATGTGACATTACTAGATTCAGGATTGGATAAAATTGTCAACCACCACCACCAACTCTCTCTCTTCTTTTTCTCTCTTAAGTGTGTACAGTGAGTAGTGCAACTGTAAACATATATGATGCAGAACAAAAGCAGAAGCAGAAGCAGAGCAGCAGCAGCCATCCCCCTAAAAGAAGGCCCTGAGGACTGCCATTGCCTACCCAAATAAGCTGTCTTTCCTGCTGAGACCTGCTCAGAGCCTTTGCTTCTGTATGCTATAAATCTAGTAAAAAAAAAAGCAGCTTTGAGATCATCTCTCTCTCTCTCTCTCTCTCTCTCTCTCTTTAGCACTGACCATAATTTATATCCTCTGACTTTTCCTTAGGATTCTCCATAGCTTCTTTCACCTTTTTGCTCCCCCCCCACCCCCTCCTTTTAACTCCTAGGTTCTTCACACCCAATCTCCACACCTCTTTAAATTTGCTACCTTGCTTTCACCTTTGCATTCAAAATCCAATCTTTCAATTGGGTTCTTGTTCTTTCAAATCAAAATCCGATCTTTTCTATTGGGTTTCGGCAACTAACCCACAAACACAATGGATGTAAGTTCCTCACCAATTTCTCGATCAGTGATCTGTTTCTTCTAGTTATTGTTTTTTTTATTTTTTATTTTATTTTGTGTTTTAATCTGTGTTTGGATGGTGATTCAGGACTATTACAAGAGGAGTGGGCAGATTCCGGCGTTTGGAGACTGGGATTATGCAAACGATCTACCAATCACTCAGTATTTCGAGTGTGCGAGACAAGTCGGTTTGATCAGATTCAGCTCTTCTTCTGGTGAAAGTGCTGATCATCCCTACAATATGCGTCCTGACTTGTATGCTGTTCCTGTCGATCACTTCAAGAAGCCTTCTCGCAATGTTGCTCCTTCTCGAAAGGTTCTAACTTAAATTCCAACCCTTCCCAAACCCCACCCCAACCCCGGCCACCCCCCCCCGGGGGGCCCCCACATCTTCATTTTTGTAAATATTTTGCTTTTTCTTTAATTTATGATTTCATTTGAGCATTTTTGCTTTTGTTTTTCATTACCTTTGTATTTTTAGTAGTATGATTTGGATATTTTTGGTACAAGTGAGTGTAAAAGAAAATATTTTCTTTTTCGGTGATGCACCGGATTTTTAGATTATTTTATGTCTTGGAGTGGCTAATTATGATAAGCTAGCCAGCTTAGGTGAGGCAGCTCATTTTCAAAAGCATGGTGCCTGTTTACTATAAATTTTTATATGTTTACATGGAACACTTGTTATTTGGTGTATTTTTTTACATGTTATATAATTTTTAGGAGACAACGTGGTTGATTTATCCCACTTATTACAACATATTAGTATATAAAAAAATAGTGTTATAATTTGTGTGAAATCATGACATAATTTAATGGTGTTTCATTTATACTGAACAATCCCTCTTGTTTTACCATTTGATTGTATTTTATTCCAAATTTAATTTTATTTAGAAATAAACACAAACAAAAACTTGAACACGAATCCCTTGATTAAATACGATTTCTAGTCAGTTTAATGTCCTTCCTATTTTTATTTTTATTTTGAACACACATAGAGACTTGACTTGTTATATTTGTGTTATTGTCACACGTTAGCATATGCCTCATTTAATATGAGTGAAAAAAACTAGTTGATGAAATTAATTAAATGATGATATAACATGTGAGAGTGAGACATAGAATATTATTGGTGCAGGCAACAAGAGGAGTTGGTGGGGGAGGAGGAGGTGGAGGAGGGAGGGAAAAGCGAGGGCAGCGTGCGCATGTTATGGAGCAAAAGAGGCAGCAATCGAAGGTGGCAAAAGTCTGTGACGTGACCGAACCGCCAACTAAACCCTATCACTATCAACTCCATGTCCAACAACCCAATCGCACTCACCACCACCACCACCACCACCACCGCGACACCGTTCCAAGAAGACCTCCCAAGCCTGTCGACGAAGATCTCTACAAAATACCCCCTGAGCTCCTCCACACTACCAAGCGGGTACAATAACTAAATTTCCACATTTTATTTGTTTTTGTTTTAATTTTTTATAGGCCATAGAAATTTTTATGTGAAACTTGCATGAAAGTTTTTACTCACAAATGAACATGATATGGATTTCTATTCACCAAACGTAGTATTTTTTTTATTCAAAACATGTTGCGTGAGCATTTTATACCGCAAAATTGGTATAAAACTCTACACCGAATCACATTAGAATTTTTATGAAGCATTTTGCTGGACAGTTTTACTTGGGGACATTGTAGGGTTTCAATTTTCAACATGGTAGTGAAATTCAATTTTCACATGATCATGCATAAGGGAGGGTTTAAAACTATCATGCATAATGATTTGATTTTCTACTTTAATTTTTTACACCTTGGGGGCACTTGAAATGACTGTCAATGTCTTGTCACCTTTACTGTTTTACTTACCCGTTTGATTAATTTTTAAAGTTTAGTTTTGATTTTTTTTTTTTTTGGCAGAAGAAAATGCTGAGAATGTTTGCTTGCTTGGTGCCTGCTTGTGCTTCGTGAAGCAAAAGGGGTCTCAAAACTCATAGGAATTAGAATGCCTAGTAGACAAGAAAAACTCGGTGCCTTAGTTATTTTTATGTGTTGTTTTCTTCAACGTGTGTTAGTTGTTGTACTTGTATCTAACTAAGATGGAACCAAGTTTATGATTGAGATGAAGATTAGATGTTAGTGCCACATTTGTGACTTTCTTATTTAATCTTCCTCTCATTTGTAACTTTGTTATCTATATGTTTTGTAGTTAAGAAATGAAAAGTTGCAAAATATCCGAGTTTATAAACCAACTAGTTTTTGGTGTAGTAGTACTTGTATTTCTGATATTGAATGGAGAAGCCAAATACTTTTCTCCCTTGATAGAAGCAAGACCTAGTGAAGATTCTATTGTACTTTGGTATATGACAAGTATTAGAGTAATAAAGAGTTGGACGTGTGATCAAGAATTTAACAAACAATGATTCGACAAGCAAAAACACCAATATATGATATCACCATATCAGAAGGCATAAAACAATGAAAATAAATACAATTACTGAATTGATAAAACAATGAAAATAAATACAATTTATCGATATATGATAGTTGAGTTTTGGACCACAACGTTTGAGGGTCATTTGTCAAAGCAGCCACGAGGTTTTAATTTTTATATTTTACACCACATGGTTTCTAAATTGCGCCAATTTAACCTATCCAATAATTTTATTGTCTAACTAGACGTTACATACTGATGCAACATAGACTTGACCCACATTTTAAGCACTCATTGATTGTTTATTTCAATGTTTATTACTTTGCTCTTTTAATTCTTTTATAAAATTGATAGTCAACATGTGCTTAAAGGGCCACCTAACGTCTAATTAGACAATGAAATTAACGTAGAGATTAAATTGATCCAATTCAAGAATCACTTGGTGTAAATGCAAAAATTGAAATCTTGTGGCTGATTTTGCAAATGACTCTCAAACCTTATGATGTAAATGCAGTTAACCCTTCGATTTATAATCATTAGTCATGGCATGGCCCTCATTGATCATTGCCACTTCCAGCTGGTAGCTGTTAGTCCATGCGACTTTCTCTTAACAGAGAGATATTCTTAACCATTTTTGTAATAGAAAACGGGATTTAAAATTGAATTTAAGTTGACGATCATACTATTATCGTGATTAACTAATCTAACTCACATTTTCACTTTACGAATATTTCTTCACTTTCTGCTGTTTTGTAGACTTTTGGAGATCACTTTGGGTCTGATGTTTCTGTGGCTGCCCATCTTTAGATGGAGCCCCAAAACAGAGTCGGGCTTCCTTTTCCTTGTCTTCGGCTTTCTGTTCCAGATACCCTTCTACCCAATTGAATTGTACTGAGTTTAACCCTTCAACTGTTGCATCCTTATAGAAGCCTGTCCTTAAGGGCTCAAGGCCTATAGAGATTCTCTAGTGTCACCAATGATATATCCTCATTGGTATAAACAATCTTCACTCAACCTGTTTCCTCAAGAACCCAATACCTGCAGAGATTCTTTAGTGTTACCGGGGATATATCTTCTTACACAATGAATGATGTACACTCATAAAATATATTTCTCGTTGTGTGTAAGAATTTCATTTAGCATGCAATACTTTTCTATATACGGAAAGCTTATTGGTAGTTGAGCAATTGAAGAAACTTTGAGAAACTTTGAAGAAACCCTATTTTGTATACGAATTTAGCCTTCTTCTCTATCTTGGTCATCTGACTATGAACTACAGACTACTATATAAACCATGATGTCATGTCTTCCACGTGAAGTTCTACCTTCTAACTAGAAATATATTTTCACATAAAATCTTACTTATCGCAATCTAATCACATAATACGTACACATACAATGATATATTTCCAATCACACTCAAGATTTTCTCGTCTCATGCGCATACGTGCTACTTGCTGGATAAAAAAGTAATTTGAATGGTTTCTTTGCGTGCACCACTATTTTCTTGTTTTTACTTTTACTTTCGACATGCAGGAGTCCATGGTTTCTGTTATTTTCCAAAGTCCATACTTTGGAGGCAAAAAAAGACACGTGACAAGGGATCTATGGTATTACTTGTCAAACCCCGAAAGTTGCTCGCCCCACCACCACCCTCACTCAACCGAAAGCAAAAAATAATAGAAACGAAAAAAGAAATGATGTTTTGACAGTTCGTAGATGGTTTTCGACTACCTTATCTGTAGGGTACTTTACAAAACAAGAAAACTCTCTGTATTTTAGTCACACTCAACCCGATGGTCACACTTAATTCGATGCGATCTTACTTGGTCCGAGAACTACCCTAATTAGACAACGCTATCGAATCCAAACCCACGGCTTCCAAATCTCATGGGTATCTTTTTGGTACAAAATTATTGAGAGATTCTCGAGTCTTGACGAATGTTTGTGGATAGGGGATAGGAGTAGGACCAGAAAATGGCACCATCAAATGCTGCATGATGTGAGTTGTCCTCCAGGGTTTATAATGGCTTGGCTTGTAGTGAATTGTGGTTTTCATTTTTCTTTCCTTTTTTTATTATTATTAAAGTTCGTAAATCCCATTAGCGCCGACTAAACATGTCGTTATCGAACATAATTATGGTTTAACGACTTAATCCAGTGCTTAAGTATTGTATTAAAAAAGAAATGACATCGGAAATTATGCAGCCTGCTGACACACTTAAAATATTAGGGTGGAAGAAACTATGGAGACCCTTCAATTAATCACCATTCAATCACAAAATCCAAATGAAACTTATTATATTTATGATGGCATTTCAAAGAGGCACAAACCCGACAATATAACATGTGACGAGAGAGATACTAACAGTGTGATATACCACCGATTCCATCCGAGAATCGGAAAATGAGCCGGAAACACACGGAGAAACAAAATGTACTAGTTGTGATTTCTTTTGCCATCAAAGAGAGGTGAAATTCCGATGGCCATTACAAGTCTAGAAATGGACCAAATCTTATGGACCAAAACTTTGCCTAGGAAAATTTCAAGTAATGTGTACAAATCTGTGAGCTCTTTCTGTGTACAGGTGGAGTATAGTACGAAATATACGACATTTACATGGGGTGTGATAGGGTAATATCTTCTCGGAGGAGAAAGAAGAGAAGAAAAGTTCGATTTCTGTCAAGCAGTGTGCGTTATTGAACCGGTCCTATTCAGCCTTTCAAGAATTCCGCTGGCCTTTCTCTTTGCCCTCGAAGTCCCGGTTTGTACAAGTCTAGAAAATGTACCATTAACCATTTCCTCTTCCTTAATTTCTTTCAGTTTGGTCCGGTCTGCAAAACAGATAGCGTAAAGGATTGCAACACAGTTCTCCTTGTTGCGCTCGCAGTCACTCTCCCTTGTGATGCCAATCAAGCAAGGCACAGTGCCAAGCTCACACATTTCCTGAACAGCTCTCTGATGGCTCGAGAGCATTGCAAGTATAGCTAACAACTCGGCAACTAAAACACGGTCCATAATCTTCTTCAGAATCACCCTGACTGCTCCAGCATTGATGGCCCTTCCCTTATTTTCGAGGACAGTACACAGGCTGAATACCGCCGAAGCAGCATCCTTCATTGCTAATGGATGCCCCTCATCTAACAGGTCAATCAAAGGTTTGATAGCACCCGATGCTCCAATAGTAATCTTGTTGGAGTCAATTGCTGATAGTGTGAAGAAAGTTGCGGCAGCATTGCTTCTTGTTTGAACGGTTCCAGATATTAAGGATTCAATAAGCAGACAGATGACTGAAGCGTTCTCTGCAACTAATCTTTTGTTATTGTCATGAATTGAGAGGTTTAGTAGTGTGGTGATCAGATCTTCTTGAAGATCAGGATGAGCATCAACCTGTCCTGGTGAAAGTGGGTTGAGCAATTGCGGAATGGTCTCAGTAGACTCGCCAAAAAGTGCCCGAAATGATGAACTTCGCTTTGTTAGCAGTCGAAGCTCTTTTGCTGCTGCTTTCTGATCAGATAGAGATGATGACATCTTCTCAAGCAGTGAATTCAGATATCCTCGGTCTGCATTGGTGACAAGTTGCTCATCAATATCCTGAACAGGTTTCGGAAGCTCAATTTCACGCTCCCTGCACCATTGTGAAATCATTTCTCGAACCAGGTGATTAGGGGTAAGGACAGTATGAGAGATGACTTGGTTTGTTTGAGGGCACGTTCTGTGGCCTTCGTTCAACCACCTCTGAATGAATGGTCGATCAAAAGTCTGTAATCCAATAAAGATATGTAAAACATTAGAAACTGCACGAATTCAAGGTGCTACTAACAAAAGTCGTGAACTCAAAACATCTGACAGATATACGGATTCTTAGATCATACGGTCAAGGAGGATGCCAGCGATGCTACCATATTTGCAGGAGCGGTGATCTGATCCTAAATAATTCATAAACGCAACAAAACGCAAGTAACTGTTTCTATACCTACTTTGTACATGCAATTTGCCAGTACCTGCCAAAATTGGTGATGCCGTGAAGAATAGCAAAACCTCACCGATCCCTCTATTTATAAAGTTTCCTTTTTTCATTGAACAAATTACTCATTGAGGTTTTATAATCACAGCTCCTCTCAGAAGTTCAGTTGAAGCAGTACTCCCTATTCGATCAATACCAGCATTTCGCGGAGATAAGCGCACAATATACATATGTGTGTGTCGCATTTTGTGGAGATAAACGAACAATATACATATGTGTGTGTGCATATGTATATATACACACAATACAAACACATATATCAAAAGAAAAACTACAGAAGTTTCCTTTGGGAGTACTACTCTCGTGATCAAACAATTTTTTGACTTTTCCCATTACAATGGAGGAATGACAACATAAATTACTGACAAGATTATTAAAACTCCGACGGTTCTTCATATCAAACACAAAGTAGCAAACAGTTTCACTGCAAAGAAATTGCACAACAAATGACCGCAGAAAACAAAACAAAAAAAAATCTTGAAATCCCAACTCCAAAAATGAAGAACCAATCTTGATGCGAAAGAAAAAACGAAAATCCCCAATATAAGAACAACCCAAATCTTAAAAACACGAAATTCTTGCATGCAAATTCGAATTAGTCACGAATTCCTCAAAATCTTCACAGATACAGAAAGGAAAAGGTGTAAATTTGTGAACCTGATACCTCTCCAGTGGCCAAGACAACAGGGTCGGCCATGAGCTCTCCGGAAATGGGACATCTGAATTCTTTAGGAACGCCCGCAAGAACACCGCCGCCATGGCTACCGCCTTCAGCGAGTTTGAAAGAGAACGACTTTTCGGACTTCAAGTCTTTCAAAGAAGCCAAGGTTCTGATGGCCTCGTCGGCTGTCTCGACCCTGTAGTCATCTTCGTCGACAATGGCCTTCACCAGCCTCTCCAGCTGCTTCTTTATCTCCACGGCCTTCGCCTTCTCCGCCGCCGTGGACGCATCGGCGTCGGTCACAGTTCCCTCCCCGGAGACGAAACCCTTCCTGGCCATTTGCGGAAGAAAGAAGAAAAATTGAGATCAGGGGTTGCTGTTGCTCTGATTATTCGTCTCAGATGAATGGGACGTCGAGAATTGTAGACCGCTGCTGCAGCTGCATCGTCTCGTCTGTCAGAGGAAGGCGAGACAGAGAGACAGAGAGAGATGCTCTGTTTTCCTGGATTTCTTTTTGTTTTGGTTTCTGTGTGCGACTGACTGAGAGGAGAGAGAGAAGGAATGAGTGTGACACGCAAAATTCCTTTCAACTGGCACATGTCTAAACTACCTCAACAGTACTTACTGTTCCGAGATTTTTTTAAATGAATTTTAACGAAAATCTATAATACTGTTCACTTTAATGAAAAATCACATTTTTACATTAAAAAATCAAATATGGTACTATTAATTTTACCCTTTATTTTGTCCTTATCGTTAAAATTCAAATATAAATTTGAACTCAGGTGAAAGAATAGGTATACTCTTCTAGCTTACAGATAGGGGTGGAAAAAATTCCCAAAAATCCCGAACCGAACCGAAAAAATCCCGATCCCAAACCAAAAATTTCCCAAACCGAAATTCCCAAAATTTTCGGGATGCTATCCCGAACCGATCCCAAAATTTCGGTATGGGATTTGGGATTGGCTTCTCGATATTTTGGGAATCCCATACCGAACCGAAAATATATAATATTAATTATTATATATATTATTCTTTTATAATTGATGCTAGTAGTTTCTAATTCATGCTCTGCAACCTGGAATGCCCTACACCTTGCATATTTTTCATGTTTTGTTTGATATTCATGTGGATTTTATTATTGCTGCTGTTATGGCTGATGATTTTAGAAGGCTTGATTCTTTTGTCTCTCAACATATTGCAAAAATGGTTTAATTAATTTGAATTTTGACTATGATAAAAACAGTCAGGCATGCCAGTGTTCAATTAAATGGTAGTGTGAATGAAATGAAATTCCTAGTTCATGAATGTGTTCTTGAATTATATATTTGAAGAACAATTCATAATTTCATATTTCAATTTGGGATTCCCGATTTGTCCCAAAATCCCGAAAATATTTCGGGATTCCCGAAATTTGGGATTCCCAAAAATTTGGTTTGGGATTGGTCTTCAAATTCCCGTCCCGAAAAATTTTGGTTTGGGATTCGGGATACTAGTTTCGGTATGGTATCCCATACCGAACCACCCCTACTTACAGATCAACTAGTCTGACACAAATGTGTGAAGTCGGTACAATTAGGAAAAGAGTAACTTGAGTATAGCAGCATGACAAGCTGGATGGTCAAACGCTATCATGGAGAATAAGCCTCTCTATAATTGAAGTTGTTCCCAAGACACGTGGCTATCCAATAATAATAAGATAATGAACATTACCACCACTTGAGATAGGCCGAACGGATGATTTTGTGTCTTGGTAAAGGTGGCCGAGCTGACACGGCCAACCATGCACCCATGAACTTCTAAACTGTATTTAAATTTAAGTACCAACTGGATAAACTTAACAAATTTACTAATAAACATATAATTAAATAGAAATTTTACATAATCTCTACAAAATTAAAAATGCCAAGAGTACATAACAAGCATTCTTCTTCCATCTACATATTTCAATGAAGGTCAGAAGAAGCCAGGTTTCCGACATGCACTGCTTCCGATTTGTATGAACTCGTCGAAACAATTCATCGGAGAACTGCATTCCATGAGCAAAACAAAACTATTGCATACAACCGAGGGTCAAGGCACCAGTTCTGTGCTTCATCCACTAACGTCATCACTCTCCATGTTGACATAACCAGAGGACAGAGACGTTCCTTTCACGAACTTGTACATTCTAGCAGAAGCTGGGGGCATTTTTCATATCTACAAGGCAAAGAGACAAGGGCATCAGAAAATTCAACCATGACATCACATGCAATGCTGTATACTACAAAACCGGAGTAGAAAGCAAGTAACAAAAAAAGGAACCGGGGGGGTAAGGAGGAGGAGTTGAAAGCTTCCCCAATCGAAATTACAAGGACCGAGAGATTTATAATGATGCTATTCTTTGCAATCCAACGACAAACCTGTTTACCCTTATTTGCAGATTGGGATCTGATACCATGGCCCTCTGTCAGACAATGACCCAGCCGGTCTTTGGAAAGGATTTATGTTATGTGTACTTTTCTTTCTTTTTTTTTAATGCATGAAGCTTTAAGTGCAAAGAAATGGAGAAAATATATCACTTGGGTAATCGGATTCCCTCAGACAAAAATGCAGCACATACATGCACAACATGGAAGTAATTGGTGAGACAATCAGTTAGATTTCTCGGAGAGAGGTTAACAGGATTTAACTTGGCTCATTGATATCGTTAATGTACTTAATTTGGTTTGGTCAGAGAGAGGTCTGGCCCAAAAGAAAATTCAGAGCGAGGTTAGCGTGTAAAGAAAGAGGATTGACATGTACGAGGAGTTTAACAAGGTGGTGGTGTTTTGTCTCACTTCACTTGACTAACAATTGCTAAATGCGAGACTTCACTATTGCAAGGGTTATCATAATGAAACTGACGTAAATACAGACAAGAGGAATGCAGTAAATAACAATCTCAACTGATAACATGTCGACTAATGAGAGGAAAAAATCATAAGGAATATGGGAATAACCATGCCAGTACGAGTAATGATTTGCCATCAACTTATTATCTACTCAGAATGAGAATGAGCAAGGAAACAAGGACAACTGCAAATATCTAAATCCTTAACAGCTCATAAAAAAACAGTCAAGGATACAAAGGAGGATACAGGTGAAGTTAAAATTGCTGAAGCCTGATGACTTTGGGCTGCAAATTTGGTCAGTAATGTCACAAAAGAAATGTCACTTTCAAATTCAAGTGAGAGCATACTATAAGTACATTAAAAAAAAAAATCAAGAATAACTTACCGACATGGCAGTCATATTTCTAATGGTAGTCGGAAATTTTCTCTTTTTCAGAATGTCTGCCTGCTCTAGCATACTTTCTGTTAGTAGAGAGATCGTCTTCATATAAGTCATGAGGCTCCAGAGGATCATATCTATCATCAAACGTATTTTGTTCCATAGAGTTTGAACTGTGATTCTCATATGTGTATCTATCCCTTCTAACTTTTGATTTCAGATGAGAACTTGACTGAGAAGATGATCTATCTTGAAACTTGGATATGCCAGAAGATGACATTTTGGTTTCATAATGCTTCGTCTTTGTCACCTCCAGATCATCTCGTTCCCTGCGATTGCGAGTATGTCCGTGTGACCATCCATGATCTCGGCGACTTTCTGGACTTCTCGAATGATTTTCTGTATCGCGCCTGTCCCTACTGACACTCCTCTGATCTTCTAGATATTCATGGCGTCCCTCAAGACTATGGTTTGGTTTTTCGTGAGCCTTAGTATAAGCATCCCTGGCTGTTGCAGAATGAATAGCATCACTAGAATGAGACTGTTTCCTGCTACGATACGGGGTACTTGCCGCTGACTCATAACTACTTTTTGTTGCCTTATCAGCATCCATGGTGATGTCAGGAGCTGATGGTAGCTCCAATGGAATGCTCCCTTTCCCTTCAGTTCCTTTCTCAAAGCACTCAATCCCACCAGCCTTCTTGATTTCCTCCATGTATACCTCTATAATATCCCTCATTTTCTTCAGAAAGTATAGAAGTAAACATTAAATGCCAATAAAATAAAAAGGGCAAAAAACTGCAGACGTAAATGCTTCAACAGAGAAAAAAAAAAATATTTTCTTTAGTTATTCCTACTTTCCTACCATCAGTCCAATAAATCACAACATATTAAAATCAATTATTTTTAGCTCCACCGACCGAGCTTGAAACATAGATCACTCAAGGATTACCATTGTTTCTATAAGTACACTCAAAAGAAATGTTCTCGATGTTTTACCAGCCTCAGTACCCTCCCTGCGTTATTGTGTGGTATCTTCAGTATCAATGTCAATGTCATATATTAGCAGGTAGAGAAGTGCAAATGTATCCTTTTAAGACAATTCTTTGTATTTAGGTTTAATTTCAAACATCGAGGGCTTCTGATGAGGTTTTCTTAGAGTCTACCCATAAAATTCTTTTCCTTTTCAATATTTTGTTTGTCTTTCTTTTGTAAGAACTCAAGAAAGCCACAAATAATACTAGCCAGAATAACTAAAATGATATGCATAGTATAAAATAAGCAACAAGAAATAAACATTCCACAAATATGAACTGCGCCATACCTGCAAAGGTGATCCCTTCACCTTTTTACCACGATATGACATTCTTCGTCTTTTGTAGTCTCGTTCTTCTGCCAATAACTCTTCTCTAGTCTTAGTCTTGTTTGTTTCCTTGAGTTCAACCAACAAAGAAGAACCAAATTCAGGAATTTCAGGCTATTACTAGGTTTATTCTTCATCTAATTAAAACCATACTTTAAAATGCAATAATCGCTAGAAAAGACAAGATCTTTAATCATGATAGGATACTCTCTACACTGTTGAAATTATTTTTGATCTCTCTGAGAACCCTTTACTTAATCTAAAATGGCAATAAAGAATCCAGACTCCCAGCAGAAAGATAAGCTGAATCACTTTAAACAAGCATCATGTGTCTTCTAAGTTATCTTGAAACAATGATATTATCTGGTACCTGGTCACGTGATTTCTCCCAATGAATCCCATCATGGTCAATAATGGGTTTATACTGACTTCGGTTTTTCCGTTCCTCATGAGCTCTTTGTGATACATAATCATGATCAACCACCCTACAAAGAAAGACAGTACAAGAAAAACTTAGCATTTCATAAGCAATCCCAAAAACAACAGATATGTCAAAATATGGAACTGACAAATAGCCATATGAATAAGAGTCTAAGACTTGTATGTGTGTAACAACTAACAACCCAGTTGGAATAAATGTTAGCAAAAGGACAGTTTGCTCCAAACAGCAGAAATGGCCAACAATAACAAAAACAAAGTATTGGCTATTTTACAAAGGTTTCTATGAAGATCCGAAGCACTGGCAGATCCCTGGCCTTTTCAGTTACTAATAATATTTCTTCTAACAAACTCCCGTGTTTAGCATTTGTTTCTATTCACCTCCCTCCGTTATGCTTCAACTAGATTTTCAACATATTAAAAGTAAACCTGAAAGCAAGCTCAACATAAAAATGAAATTGAGCATAGTGCATACCGTTGATATCTAGTAAGGGTGTTTGAAACCCGTTGTGCTTTAATTTTTTCTTCTAGCAAGGACCTTTCATGCAATGCTGCAACGGCTGCTGCAACCTGGGACACAAATACCACCCTACCGATAATGTTTTCCTTCATCATGCTATTCCCTTCACCATCTGTGTTTAGTGGTTTCATAATTTCAGCATCCCTCACACCATTGCCATTGGCATCCAGATTCAATGAACCCCCTTCTAAAGAAGGAGACTCTGTCACCAGTTGCTCCAATGGGAAAATTAACGAGCCCATTGCAGCATCTGATATGCATTTCTTAAGGACGCTTATGACAAAAACTTTCCCATTTTGTGCACCATACAGTATGGAAAGCTGAGAAGCCAGCCACGTCAAAGCTTGAACCATAGTGGGACACTCAAAACTTTTACTCTTTGGATCTCCTTTCTTTACCTTACTTAAAGCTTCCCTTAAAATCGCCTTCAAGCACAACTGGAAAAGTAAAAGTATATGATCCCTCATAGCCACATCAATCACAACTCCATATTGTGGTGAATTTGCAATCACCCATATGGCTAAATCACATTCTCTAACCACACCCAACCCCAAAATGACACGAAGAACACAGTACGAGTACATAAAAGGAAACTCATTCCAGCCCTCAACTTCGGATTTAATAGCCCACAACTCAGATGGAAGAATTCTACACCACTCGTTGTCAAAATCCGCAACCTCTCTCTCTCCTGGATCAATAAAGTTTGCACACTCAGCTGACAAAATTAATGGAAGTGTGAACATTCTGTCAACACCACCCAGAGCAGAAAAGTTAACGACACCAGGGCAATCATTGTAGAAGAAATTGGAATCAAAATCCGCAAAGTATTGCTCCAACGACAAGCACAGGTCAGCCTCTGAGCCATTAACTGTTTGAAGAAAACTTTTTCCAATGTGGGATTGCTCAGACGATTTGAGGGTTTTGGTGTAGTTGCGAGGCGGGAGAGTGTCAAGCTGGAGAGGGTGAGGATGGGAAGGGCAGTGGAGGGAGTGGGAGAAAAGAGAGTCAGGGTGCACACGGTGGTGGGGGTTAAAAGGGCAGGCGACAAGGCCACTATGTAAATTATGGTAACTTGAGTTTTCGAGAGGGAGGAGAGCGGAGAGTGAGTCGAGGGTCCTGTTAGACTCGCGAATGAGGCTATTGAGAGATGAGATTGTGGTTGAAAGATCAGGGGGCAGAGGATGAGTGAGGATTCCGGGAGGTGTGTTTTGTGGCTCAGAGTGGAAGTAATCGGGGTTAGGATTATGACTTGAAGGATGGAAAGTGAAGGGTGGGTGGGAAAATTGAGCAGGAGGACGGTTCATGGCGGATTCTAACCAATGTCCAGCTCAAAAATTCACAAAATTTCCACCTGCAATTTTATCTGATACAATGATACGGTACAAAATCAGCTGCCAGAAGTTCCCAACATATAAGCATGCATATACACGCGAGCGCACACACAACACATATAATAAATATATATATATATATATATATATATGTATATATCATATGGGTCGAAATTCGTATGATATAAACAGAAATAATCTCCAGATAAAGAACTGAACTAAATAATTTTGAAGATTTAAGCATTTAAAAGAGCAAATCACACCATACTAAGAGAAATATATATACAATAATACATGAATACAAACATATATACACACACATATATGCATATGCATGTATATATATTTATTTATTCCAAATAATTTGATGAATAAAACCAGAATCTCAGTAAATATTTTCTACAACCATCTTTAAACCACCAAATCTTAGCTTGTTTTACCGCCATCGGAACGGCAACGTTTAGCTTTACAAGTTCGACGGAGAGAGGGAGAGGGAATTACCCGATGCTGAAACCAAAGCGACGTCGTTTGCTTCCTTCTTTCCAGCCTGAAAGAAGCGAGAGCTGAGAAAGCCTTCTGCTTTCGTTTCGAGATGTAAAATCAGAAGGTTGAAGACGAAGAAGAATAAGAAACGACGTCGTTTCCTCAACTACAATGGGGACCAATTGGGGTAATTTCGTGAATACCACTAAATACATAATGTCTCTTATACCCTTCAAAATACGGAATTTACCAATGGTATTATTGGGAATTCACACTTCACTCCGCTTTAAAGTAAAATCACTCAATTTTGCAACCTCTTTGGAAGCAGCGAAACATATGTTGGGCGCCGCCAAAAACTCACCGGTCCTCCACAGACCGCAACCACTCCGCCGCATCCTCCGCCACTTCACCACCGCCCTTAATGCCGCCCCTCCAAACGGCGTCGTCCCGACAAAAGACGACTACTTCTCAGCCATCCATCACATCTCCAACATCGTCCGTCGCGACCACTACCTGGAGCGGACACTCAACAAGCTCCGAATCGCCGTCGACTCGGACCTCGTCTACCGCGTCCTCCGCGCCTGCTCCGCCCACGGCACCGAGTCGCTCCGATTCTTCAACTGGGCCCGGACCCACCACCCCACCTACCACCCCACGACCCTAGAGCTCGAAGAACTCGCCAAGATCCTCGCTCGCGCCAAAAAGTACGAATCGATGTGGAAGCTCCTCGAATCGATGCAGACCCACCACGAATTAACGCTCTCGGAAGAAACCCTCTGCTTCGTGATCGAAGAGTACGGCCGCCACGGCCTGGTGGATCAGGCGGTGGAGCTTTTCAATCGGGCGCCGAAGACCTTCCGGTGCTCCCAATCCGCCGGAGTTTACAACGCTCTGCTGTTCGCCCTCTGCGAAGGGAAGCTCTTTCATGGGGCTTATGCTCTGGTGAGGAGGATGATCCGAAAAGGGGTTGTTCCGGATAAGAAGACGTATTCGATTTTGGTGAATGCTTGGTGCTCCAATGGGAAAATGCGGGAGGCCCAATTGTTCTTGGAGGAGATGAGCAGCAAAGGGTTCAATCCGCCGGTTCGCGGCCGCGATCTTCTCGTCGAAGGGCTGCTCAACGCTGGCTACGTCGAGGCTGCGAAAGGGATGGTAAGGAAGATGGTGAAGGAAGGATTTGTGCCTGATGTTTCTACTTTTAATGCATTGATGGAGGCTATATGTAAATGTGGGGAGGTTGATTTTTGCATTGATTTGTATTGGGAAGCAAATGGTTTGGGGCTCTGTCCTGATATCAACACTTACAAGGTGTTGATTCCGGCGGTTTCGAAGGTGGGGAGGATTGATGATGCGTTTCGGCTTCTGCATAACTCGATTGAAGAGGGGCATAAGCCGTTTCCGAGCTTGTATGCTTCTATAATTAAGGGAATGTGCAGGAGGGGGCAGTTTGATGATGCATTTTGTTTCTTTAGTGAGATGAAGGTTAAGGGGCATCCTCCCAACAGGCCGGTGTATACCATGTTGATAACGATGGCTGGACGCGGAGGGCGGTTTGTTGAGGCTGCGAATTACTTGGTGGAAATGACTGAGATGGGGTTGATGCCGATTTCGCGGTGCTTTGATTTTGTTACTGATGGATTGAAGAACTGTGGGAAGCATGATATGGCTAACAGGATTGAACAATTGGAAGTTTCTCTCCGTGGCGCGTGATGTGTCGATAGAGCGTTGAAGACGACGGATTTTGGGAGTTTTGAGGATCTGGTGGCTATGTGCATTGTGCATTGCCGGTTGTGCTCGAGGAGAAGGATGAGGCACCTGCTTCCCGGGGTACGATGTACAGAGCGCATGGAAGAAACGATGGCCATTTTGGTACTCAATTGGGGTATACGATGAACAAAGCGCATACCACGCCAACAGTTAATAGAAAAATTGACTCGCAGAGGATTAACATTGCTACAATTTGTAAGATAAAGTATGAGATTATGATACAATCCATAGATTTTGTGTAATTTAGACGATAAATTATTATGCTTCTGGTTCGTTTATTTTATAAAAGGTGAAATAAGAAACGTAGGACAGAATTTGCTTGCAAACTGAATGCCAAAGAGAGCCAAGGCGGCCGCAAATCGCAATTAATTTTCGGCAGAGTTTCGGTTCAAGCCGAAAGAAAACGGAAAACGTCTCAGAAAGAGTAGTTTACGATCGAAAATGTAAAAGAACAAGAGCGGACGGAACCAATACATTACCATTAATGATACGACGGTTAACGTGGGAGACATAAATCAGCACACAAGTATACCATCTCCATTACATAAGAGACGTACAAATCACAAGATTATATGGTAGATGGAGGGAATGGTGCGGAGGGGAGCAAGTGGAAAGAGTGACATACTGAATACTGCTACGTCGAGCTAATCTCTCCTCCGACTCGAAACTTGTCCAGGATTTAACATATTGGGTAATAATTATATGGATCTCCTAATCCATTGAAGCAACTTCCCTATTTTGTTTCTCTCCTAAACTATCTACAAATCCCGTCTCTAACTTTGCCCTTCTACCTGTCGTAGGGGAACTCTAAATCGTTCTCGGTGACTTTGAAATGCTGCGGCTTCTGGCCCGAGCAATGCAGATTCCACATTTTGAAGTAACTCCTCTCCAGATTCCTCACCTGCAACAGGTTGTTTCAAGAGATTATTACCAGTTCTTTAATTCCAACGGTTAGTCATATGCGACAAGAATTTGAAAATACAACTGATATAAATGCGCAGGACATGCTGCTTTAACTCACCCAGCGTGCGGTGTCGAACAGAGGACAAGTCAGTCGGGCTGCCTTGAGCTTGGTGGCAAGAGCACGGAGCTTTGGAGGATTCAACGCCAGAGACACTGCCCTCTCTTCATACTCTTTCATGCTATAGGAAGTCAAAACAGGAAAGGAAAATTGTTACACTCGTGTATACGTACGACAGAAGCGTCAGGTGAGAGGACAAGAACAAAGCCTTCAGAAACAAGTATTTCGCAAAGTGACAAGGGCTCTTTGAAAACGGTGGATGATAAAGACATCATTTTATGAAATACTTGCAAAGCCGCTAGAGAGTCTGAAGGTTGCCCATAAAAAAGGCATACCTGCTAACAATCATCTCATCTCCCAGTCCAGTGGCGAGACACAGTGATCCAGCAACCCTGGTAGCCATCTTTTCAAGGGGAAGGGTCACCATCGGCAGACCTGCCCATAGAATATCCGTGCCTGTCGTATGTGCATTGCACAAAGGCCTAAAGACAAAAACTCCCACAATCAATATTTTAGCTTACTATGACCAGTACACAATGAAAGAGAGCCTTCAGATTTCTCAAAGGAATCAAGGGAAAAGAAGATTACGTGTCAAGGAATAAATCTGCCAACGCACTCCGCCTGATATGTTCACCTTTCATAGCAACATCCGTGAAGATGATTTGGTCTGGCTGGACTCCTTGATCAACAGCATCTGAACAAAGTCCAATAAATAACAAAAATATCACAAACGGGTTTAATTTTTTGGGTGAAACCAGAGGTTAAGGCCCATTATTAAATGGTTTTAAATTCAGACTGAAACATCAAAGGCTGTGTTATTTCTTTTACTTGGACTGGGTATTCTGAAATGGTTGCAAAAATGAGGTTTAAGGGAATGCAATCAATTAATATAAGGGAGTATATTAGTAAATTGTAGCACTTACATTTACGAAGTCTTGTTTCGCCTGCAGCTGGGAATCTGAGGAGCCAAAGTGCACTGTTGGGTACACGTTTAAGAATATTGCACCTAGAAAACATAGAAATGACTAGTGAGATGATGAATTATGTACAATATGCACTAATATAATTTTTGGTTCTTTAGGAATTGCTTCTATGAACATGGAGGAATATGATGATATTACCAAGTATTAAAAATTTCAGGATCCATTTTGTACAACTGATTGAAGCATGCAAATATAAATTTATCCTCGGGCAGCCCATAATCTGATCGCTTGTGCCGGCAGCTTGGATCCAACACATCTTGATTTTTCTGAACACAAAATTGAATGGTGATTCAGGTGCCATGTAACTTTGCTCAAGTGAATAAAATAAGAAAACAGACTAGAGAACTTTCTGTAATATGATTATTAACACCAACCTGCTTATAATCATTCACAAAGTAGCAATGCGGGAGATGAACAATTTTCTCAGAATAAATATGTGCGTAGCGTAAAGGTGAAACGAACTGAAAGCAAAGACACAGCAAATCAGACAACTACAGCCAACAAAATTGTGCTCTCCAAGACATAAGGTGGCCCAATTCAAACCTCATCAGTGACTAGATAATCGATATAATTTGCCCCCGTGGTACCAGGGAACCCCATGTATGAAACCTGAATGGGAGCTGGCTGCATAGCAAATATCTCATTTCTTGCCCCCTGCATGATAAATGTGTAATTAAGTCATTTAAACAAGTAACAACAGATATATGTTACAAATGCCATCATTAGAAGCTGAGTGTAGAATAAACAACTACAATTTGTTGATGTACAATCATAATTATAAGAAAAATGTAGTCATAGTTATAAGAAAATATTAACAAAATGTATCACACAAATAGGCACATTTTCTAGGTCTACTTATTGCTTGCTATAAGGTTTATCAAAGATTATTTGAGGACGAGAAACAGAAATCAACAGAAGAAGTATACCTTTGTATAGCCATTGAGGTTAATTAAGACTTGTATCTTATCTTCATTAATCATTTTGGCAATCGTATCTGATGACAAAGAAGAGACATCCGTAAAGTGCTCCACTTCAGACTGGATGCGTTGTCTCCATTCCGTTCCATCATTTGGACTCAAGGCATAACAGAAAACCTATATAATAATGCTAAGTTTAACAGGCAGTAAAGAACATAAAAAGAACCAATAAGAGAGTACAAAAAGTACAAACCTCAACATTGTCCTTGTTATGCATCCCAAACACAGATCCCATAAGATGTGACAAAGGGTGATTACCGAAGTCACTGCTTACATATCTGCAAATCAAGAAAGGTCCTCACACATTTAAGGAGAAGTAAAGGAATGGCAAATAAAGCGATTAGTCTTAAGCATATCCTCTCAAAACATACCCAACCCTTAGTCTCTGAGGTCCACCATTACGCCTTATGGGGACAGGAGCAGGATGGTTGAAGGGAGAAAGTCCAAATCGGGATGCAACTATGGAGCAGTGTGCAGCATATTTACGACTTCGAAAGAGAAAACAAACTTGTGAATGAGAAGAAAAATAATTCCTGCTAGTGCTATTGCTTCTTAAAGCCTAAAACACTGAACATACAGCTCTACCTAATTTCAAGTGCCAGAATTGGATCAATAGGATATGCTATTGCGTGGAAAGGTTGCACACTAGGCAGAAGAGACATCTGAAATAATAAACAATTAGCGTTCAGGTAACTCTGAGCAAAGTTATGAGCGATAGAAACAAGACTAGAAATGAAAATGATCAGTTTTAACAAAATAAGAAGTACAATGAGGATATATCAAGACTGACATTAATCTGCCTCCTGATTATGCCTTCCACTTCAGAAAACATTTTGTCACGATCCTCCCAACTGCATACACACTGGAATATACAATCATATTAATTTACATGTAAAGATTTCAAAATCTCAGCTGCATTGCAAACAACACAAGGCATACAAGTAGAGGTGAAACATAGATATCTACTTTTGATTACAGCATAAATGCTTTCATTTTTCACTTCTACTTATGGAGTCATCAACAAGAATAAAACCAATTCCATGGTCGTGGATACATCCACATAACTCCAAAAGTTTTCAAGTGTACAGGCACGTGTGTGCACATTTGTGTCAGTGTCCAAGAGCAAACCAACATGCAGAGTTTAGATTCATTCAAATTTCTGAGGAAAAAAAAAAAACTATACATTAAAAAGTTCGAAAAAATCACTTCACTTCCATCAAATTAAGATAATACCTGTAATGTATGTAAAAGATTACAAGTTGCCTCTGGAAAATCAGTTCGAAGATGCAATGCCTGACTATAGCTCTTAATAGCAGCCTCGACACGTCCACTGCAAGATGAGTTCAAGAAATGTTAGTTCCACTTCCACACAAGGGCTGTGATAGTTTTCATATCCATCTGAAACATCAAGCTACTTTACTAAAATTTACTCGATTGGAGTTTGTTATAGCCCAAAGATGAAATTCCCTGATGTAAACACGAGTACCATACCTATCCTTGTAAGCTGAAGCCAAGTTTGCATGAGCTTCAGCCATAGTTGGCCGGACAGATATTGCATGTATGTAGTCCTGAATTGCTTCACTGACTCTACCAATCTCCTTGTATGTGTTGCCCCTGTTGACAAGCCCATCAGCTGCCAAGGGATCAATGCGAAGAACCTCATTGTAGCAAGAAATTGCATCCGCATAGTTCCCCTGTGATGAAAGCATGCATAATAAAGAATTAGAGCAGAATACAAATGATAAATAAAAGATAGAGCAATTCTTCTTTTGATGCTTTTAGATTTTATTTCTACTCTTAACCTTAGAAACCAATCCTTTCTTGTGAGGGTTTCACCTATTCCTGAAAATATGGTTATTACAGCCCTCCCCCTAAAATGACAGCTTTTTGGTGTGCGGAATCTTCATCTTTATAAAGTTTGCATGGATTTTAGTAAGAGGAAAAAAACAGGTCCACATTTTCCAGAAGCTTTGAAGGAGCAATTTTTTGTAGTACCATCCTCCCCCCTCTATCCCAACCCCAAAAATGGCAGTTTTATTTTTGTTCAAAAGAAACACCCACACCCCATGGGAGGGAAAAACAAACTTGCTACAACCTAAGAATGGTATCACAGAAGCAATACCTGTTGCTTATAGATGATGGCAAGATTATTAAAAGGAGCAGACAATCCAGTTGTTACGGTCAATGTGGCCTTATAATATTGAGCAGCAGCAGCCACCATGTTCCTACATATACAGTACTTTAATTGTTAAAATCCCGAACTAATTGTTTCAACATTAATAAATTAATAAAATTCACAAGTATTTCAAGATCGCATACCATTCCATATAAATATTCCCAAGGTTTGTAAGCGCTTGTGGATGGTTAGGTTGTAAAGTAAGGCATTGCTGCATGCAGTAACACAAAAGGTTATGTAAAATGGAAGATCATATGCAATTCAAACAAACCTGACACCACAGGTTGAACCTACATTGTAGCATTGAATTGCTTCATCCACTCTGCCAATGTCTTTCAGAGCATTGCCCTTCAAATGGTGGAAAAAAAAAAAAAAATTAAGTCGGTGTAAGTTGCAATTACAAATCCGAAAATCATAATTTATAAAATTAAATATATGAGAACCAACCAAATTATTGTAAGCCTCCAAAAATCTTGCATCACAGGAAATGGCTTGCTTATAATGTAGGATTGCCAGATCCAGTTGACCTTGCTCATAATACGAACTAGCCAAATTTCCTGCGCCAAACAATTCAATAAAGGTCAAAGAAAATCCATGAAACTGCTACCACAAAAAAAATATATCTGAACAGATGGAAAAGTAAACGAGGATTCCTCAACAGAGTTCAAAACAAGTTAAAAAAAAAAAAAAAAAAAAAAAGCTTTTAAGTTACAAATATTTATTACACTGAGATGCATAAAAGTAGTCAGTTAAGACGAATGTAGCCATCAACTGACTCATCCATGTGCAATAATTTTAGGAATATTTACCATTCTCTTTCTGCTTAAAGGAAATGTTTCAAGTCCATAATGCCAAATTACAAGTTATTATGCACGTAGACCGTTAAGCGTTGAGACAAAAAGTAGCTGTCAACCATATCCATATTACTACAAAGACTAGTAGGGACAAAAAACAAAGATTTCTCATAACCATAAGGAAGAACCACTTAATCTAACAAGTCAAGAACAAATAAAAAGATGAAAAAGCCAAGACATGGTAAGATATTACTCACCGAAAGCCATTGCATAGTTGGGTCTTGTCTGGAGAGCACGCTGATAACACACGATTGCCTCCTGAGGCAGTCCCAAAGCCTGGAAAAGGCAAAAGAAATAGCTTGTTTTTCTCCAACACAAGTCCAGCCACTTGCACCTACCCAACCTTACTGGCATTAGGCATGACAGCTTACCTTATAAACATTCCCAAGGTTGAGATACGCATCTGGAAAAGAAGGTTTGAGTTTCACAGCCTCCTGAGATAGAAAAGTATCCATGGAAAAAGAACACAATTTAAGAACAATTCTAAATAGGGCAATCATGTATTGTACTAAGATGTAAAAGAATCAGTACATCACAAAGTCAGAAGATGATTAATGGGTGAACACAAAATTTATGATACCTTATAGTACTGCAGGGCTCTATTAAGATCACCAGACTCCATGAAAAGACCAGCAAGATTAGACCATGCAATAGCGAAGTGTGGTTGTATACGTATAGCCTCAAGGTAGCAACTGTATGCCTGCACAAAAGGTTAGAGTCTGACTATTTGCAGTCTTGGGGATGGGAGTAACAACAAGAATCATCTGAGCCCTGGCCTGGGGACAACAACTTCATATCTGTTTGAACTGTAAATTCACATTCAGTTCCACACATGAATTATTCCATCAGTGACTTTACTTGAGATGCATTACAGAATTTAAATGTTGAACAGAATTATCATTCCAGTACACTGTTGAGAAATCCAAATTTATTTAACCCCACAAATCTGGGCAGGGGAAAAGTTTGGGCCAGGTGGATATTAACTAGAGCAGTAGCTCAGACTTTCAGTACCACATTCTGTACTGGTACTGGATCAGAACACAAAGTGATACAACAGTAGGTCTAGGCAAACAGTATGGAAGCTAGGGAAAAGAATAAACAACAGCCCTAAATCCTATACAGCGCAATCTAGATTTTAGCTTCCAATACATATACGGTAACTAAAACATAATGCAAGGTAATACATTTATTTTCTAAGACTTACCTCTTGCACCAATCCCCGTGCCTTCATTAGATTTCCAAGATTACTATGGGCATCAACCTGTATACCAAATTACCAATTTCCCACTGTAGTTAGCTTGCAGATAACATTGAAAGTAAAATAGCGTAGAACCTTGGATCGGACAAAAGAACAACAAGAACATCCTGTTGTAAGTCAAAAACAAAGAAGATAGAAGCCTACCAAATGGGGATTTAATGCAAGTGCCTGGCGACAACACTGTGCCGCTTCTTCATGTCTTCCCTTCCGCATGTATGCACTAGCTAAGTTTGACCATGCATCACAGAAGTTGGGACGAAGCTGCAGCCAAGAAAAACTAAGATCAACAAACTACACAAGAGAATGAGAAGACAAGGGCACCTAAACCATTCAAACTGAAGCAGAACAACTTAAACTTTATAAACAAAGGACATCCAAAAAGTTTAAGAACCAAACCAGGGTAATTTGACACTATAAATTACAAACTGAAAGAAAACTCAACATCCATTTTAATCCCTTTCTAAGGCTTGAGGAAATACAAGCATAGTCAGAAAACAGTATAAAATAGTATACGAACCTCAATGGCAACCAAATAATAGCGAATAGCAAGGTCATTATTTCCTTTTTCCTGCAAAAAGAACAAACCAACTCAACATTATGGACAATTATTCAACAAGAAAAAATGGGTGAAAGTAGGCAACTATGCGTTCATGACATTACCTTCCAAGCATTAGCCATGTTCCCATAACACTCAGCAAAATGGGGCTCAATTCGAAGGGCTTCTTCATTTTTGGCGATACACATATCAAAGTCATGCAACTGGAACGGAATAAAGCACACATAAAATTAATTAATTTCAGGTTCCCAACACCAATAGAATGGAGAAAAACCAGCGAAAGAAAAAGAGATTAGTTTGGTGAATTAAAATTGAACCTGATAATAGATTGCACCCAAAAGCAGGAGATTGTCGGTGCGAATCGGGTTTTTCTCATACACGATTTTGCTATGCTCTAGTGCCTCCTTATAGTTTCCAGCCTTGTACATTTGATGAGCAACAGTCAAATGTGCGTCTTCATCGACTACATAATCGAATAATTCATCAATTAGCCTCAACTATCAGAAATTCAAATAATTTACCAAACGAGCACCTCCGACGCCTCCCAACCTGGAATAATTGATGAAAACCCTAACCCTAAAATTCGAAATTTAGCTTTTCCATCAAATTTTTAGCTAAAAATTAATCACCTACACAGCAACATCGATTAAAACAACCCCAAAATTGCAACCGAAGTTTCAAACTTTGATTAAAAAACAATTTGGAAGTTCATATTCCGATTAAAACAAAAAAAAGAAATTAGACAAAATTGGGATCAGAAAATGGAACCTTCACGAGCATCGTGATGAGGCTTGAAAGGGACCAAGCAGAGCGACGACGGCTCCGGCTTGATCCCAAAGGAGTCATCGCGAGCGACGCCGAAGTGAGCCCTAGAAGCTCCGACCACCGCCGGCGGCTGACGAGCCTCTCCCTGAACCGTGATCATCGTGGCGAACCTCCTCCTCACCCGCCCCCGATCACTACCATCCAACTGCGATCGGACTGCCCGCAACTCTCTCTCGAGCTGTCCGGCTCTGCCCCTTGGCTTCTGATTTTTTTTTTTTTTTTTTTTTTTTTTTTTGGAGTTCTGAAGTTTGCAAGAAGCGGCTTTTGTTGGAAGCGCTTTTTGTTTTTCGGTGCTTTTTTGGTGCGGAGAACAGAGCACAACGCGACAGAAAGAGGGGTTTAAATAAATGGTGGAGAAGTGGGGCTGAGGGCGCTAGCGATCTGGGCCGTCGGATGCGGGGAAGTGATTGAGATTTGGGATTGGAATTTGGATGTCGTGGCGGTTTTCTTAAGATTCAATGAACTTATTCGGAATTTTTCACCCAAAAAAGGAAGAAAAACTTAAAACGTGTTTTGGACACGTAATCTTAGGCTGACTAATGAATGCAAAAGCGCGTACATTTAATTACTTCGGGATTAAATGGTTCACCTGAAACATTACTAGTACGTTCGGAAATAAATCACGAGTCATTATATAAATAATAGATATTAAAACATGTATTTTTTTTACCTTCAGATTATATGTATTGGAGGATTTGTGTTTGAACTCTCTCAAACAATATCGTTTGTAAAAGAACATATCAACATCATTTAGTGTTTGAACTCTCTCAAATAATATCGTTTGTATAAAAACATATCGACATCGTTTAGTAAGCTAATCTAGTTGAATAAGGTTAATTATAGTAAATGGAAGAGACGCAATGTCCATTCAAGTAGAGTAAAATAAATAAATGTATATTTATATATAAAAATATAATGAGTGTTTATTCAAGTATTCAACGTGTCTCTTATAATTTATTGAAAAAATAAAATGTAAAATGAAAGTTATATATTTTCTGTCTAAATGAGAGTTACGATTTAAAAGGGTCTAGACTCCCTTTCTTAGATTTCAAACGTCTAAGGATTAATTAAGGTGGTAGTCAACCGTCTAGTGCCTAGGCAGATATTCTTTAGAGTAATGACTTAAAGTAACCTTATTTCTTAATTTTTAAACTTCTAAGAATTTGAATCACATTAGTATTAGCTCATTGTGAGATTAAACTTACTCCCACCCTTAGTGTAAATAATATCATTTGTTTAAAAGAATAAAATAATAATAATCGGATCAATGACCAACCGCCTAATGCCTAAACGGATATTTTTAGAGCATCGATTTGAAGTAACCCGCATCCAACTTCCTACATTTTTTACTTGCGAATTACATGGAAAAAAAATTATAACACATGGAAAAATGGCTTCTTATCAACTTTTTTTTTTTTTTCATAGAGAGAGAGAGAGAGAGAGAGAGAGGGGAAGTTACTGACAAGCCTCATTGGTTCACATTACTATTAACTCATTGTAAAACTAAACTCACTCCTACCCTTTAGTGTAAATAATATCATTTGTTTAAATAATAATAATAATAATAATCGGGTCAATAACCAACCACCTAGTGTCTAAACGGATATTTTTAGAGCACCGACCTGAAGTAACCCGCATCCAACTTCCTACATTTTTTACTTGCGAATCACATGGAAAAAAATTTATAACACATGGAAAAATGGATTCTTATCAACCTTTTTCTTTTTTCATAAAGAGAGAGAGAGAGAGAGAGTTACTAACAAGCCTCCATTGGGCTACACGGAAAAATGGATTCTTATCACCCTTTTTTTTTCAGAGAGAGAGAGAGAGAGAGAGAGAGAGAGAGAGAGAGAGAGAGAGAGAGAGAGAGAGAGAGAGAGAGAGAGAGAGAGAGAGAGAGAGAGTTACTAACAAGCCTCCATTAGGCTACATTACTGCTAGTCTATTGTGAGATTAAACTCACTTCTATCTCTTAGTGTAAATAATATCATTTGTTTAAAAGAAAAAAATAATAATAATCGGATCAATGACCAACCACTTAGTACCTAAACGGATATTTTTAGAGCACCGACTTGAAGTAATCCACATCCGACTTCCTACATTTTTTACTTGCTAACCACACGGAAAAAAAATTTATAACACATGGAAAAATGGCTTCTTATCAATCTTTTTTTTTTCATAAAGAGAGAGAGGGGTTACTGACAAGCCTCCATTGGGCCTTTTTAACATTAGTCATTGGGTCATTTGAATCCGATTCAGCCAGAGTCCATTGGACCAATAACAAGAAAAGTATAGTCGGGTCAGTCCTAACAGCCATCAGAAGGGAGGGAACTCCAAGCAAACTGCAATCCAATGACCCAAGCCTACACTACAATCGGAGCAACTTGTACCAATGTTACAATGTTATACATCAAATTTTCTCCACATTATATTGTATAAGGGACACATAATGTCTAGATGACAGTGTACCTATTTGGTCGGCCGCTCTAATAGCACTTATATCAAATAAATGCATGAGTATGTTACTTGACATATACACTCTCAATTTTTTCATACATGTAGATAACTAAGCAATATTTAATTCAAATGATTTTTTTATGAATGATTTTCAAATGAAGATTATATAAAATTTGTTTGGTGAACGTACGTTATTTGCACGGGGTGATTATGTGCATCCACTCGATCGGTAGTTACAAGTATTATTAATTTATTCACAAACACACACACACACACACCCACACACATATATAAACTTTAATCTTAGGATGGTACTTGTGTTCCCAGCATGGAGGAATCCACATATTCTATCATTTTGATTAATTTATCTTTACCATATAAACTTAAAATTTGAATCGTTCAATTTATAATAGGTGGTGTATCCATCCATCTTTTTTAATTTTTAGTCATCGGATCGAATGAATTGAAAAAAAAATCAAAGGACATAAATCAACATGGGATGTATGAGAGGTAAAAAAAGGTTGTGTGGATAACACTACCCTTTAGAAATCTTCATTTGAAAATCATTTATATAAAAATAAATAAATTAATTAATTAATCAGAAATCATTTGATCATCGAAATCTAGTCAATTATTTGAATAGATTTATATATCTTCTTAGAATAATACTTGTCTCCCCACGAGTAACGTCACATAGAAAACCAATTCCCTCATCCAAATCTAGTCACTTATTTGAGTGGGTGCAGCTGCCATGTGGACGTTCTAGATAATTACATTAGGATAAAGTCAGGGAAACCAAATTTCTAAATCAAATTTGTGAACCAAATAATTTGTCATCAATAGGGAATAAACACGTTAATTAACACTTAATAACAATTTAATCATCAATAACCATATCATTTGATTTACAAAATTTAATTTAAAATTTTGGTCTCTATATCTTTACCGGCCATTACATTAATCATAAAAAGGATGAGTTAAGGGGTGTGATATTCACACACCCCGTTTTACTTCTCACATACCTTTTTAATTTTTGGCCGTCGGATTGGATGAATTGAAGAATATCAACGGACAAAAATTATCAAGGAGTGTGTGAGAAGTAAAATAAGGTGTGTGGATAGCACACCCCTAAGTTAATTAACCGAGAAAACTCATAACAGTAGTGTATTAGACAAATCATAATATCCTTAAACTAGTTCAATTAGCAAGTCAAGCTCATTAGCATTCTTAATCAATAAACGATCGAGACTTGACCCAGCCGCGTCACTCTTTTTCGCAACCCGAAACGGCGGGCCTCTGCCTTTGATGGCATGTAAAGCCAGTTAACTGCCGCCAAGTCTCGCCCTCTCAAAGCTCCCCCGCTGCGAAGAACACCCTCCGTTTTCTTATCCTCGGCGTACGATGATTTACTAATCTTGGGGAGACGCAGCACCAGATCAAGAGCCGTGAGACCAGACTCGTTCACATCATTTAATTCCGTAACTGCACTGCCAACCAAGCATCTCACCACCTCATGCCGCCGTTCAGTGATGGCGACGTGAAGAGCTGAATTCCCCGTTACGTTCTTCATGTTAAGGATCTTCCTCTTCATGTCTACCGTGATCATTGCTGAGTCGACCGTCAGTTCCACCAAAACATGAATCGCTTCGACTTGGTTGTTTTTAGCAGCAAGGTGAAAGGCGGTCTCTCCGCTTAAGGTTACGTCTTCAAGGCTCTCAGGACAAGCGGAGATGATTTCTTTCAGTATTTCAACGCGGCCGCAGATGGCAGCGCAATGAAGAGGAGTCAAGTCGCGTTTTCCTCCTCTGAGATGGCAGACTGCCGCTCCAAAGCGGCAAAGATTCTCCTTCACAATGTCCAAGTATCCGTTTGCAGACGCTATGTGCATCGGAGTGAAGCCGCCCTGGTTTCTTAATTCGGCGAAGCAGGTTTTGTTAAGGAAGCAAACGTCACGCTGGCCGCCACCGCCATTTGTGTTTCGGCGCGAGAACAGTAGCATGTTTCCTGCATGAGAAGCCTCGTACAGTGTTTGATCCATAGGTAAATTCTTGCCAAATTCTTGTGTAGAAAACCGAACGATCTATTAAGTAATGTAAAGGGTGGCTGTAATTTCCTAAATGGTGTCGGATTTTTCATGTCCTATTGCACCAACAGGATCCTCTCCGGATGAGAATCCAGAAGATCCGTGAATATGTCCGTTTATCCTAAATCGTGCTGTTAGTTTTTGTTAAGTACTGTTTGTGTTTAATTTTAAATAAAAATATTTAAAATAATTTATGATCGTACGATGTACGATGAACGGACAAGATTAACGTTTCCCCAGGATCCTCACAAAGAGGATCAAGCGAGGATCAGGATTTCCTATTGCAACTAGGAGGAGTCAATTTTTTTTCTTTCCTTTTCCTTCAAGGAGTGGATGTTTTGGAGTCAGACTCACTGCAACATAAGTTATTAACTGAGCAAAAGCAAGTACGAGAGATGGAGAAAAAATAGTAACTTGACTTCCAAGTAATTAATAAACGTGCTGTTGATAATCTAATATGTAGAATGCACCATACAATTTTCTGATTTTATGTTAAATACTTACGCATAATAATAATAAAAAGTTCTTAGGTATAATTGTTCATCTCATGTCATCTGTTCGTGCAAGATAATGAAAATTTTCGTTTTTGTTAAGTACTGTTTGTGTTTAATTTTAAATAAAAATATTTAAAATAATTTATGACCGCACGATATACGATGAATGGACAAGATTGACGTTTCCCCAGGATCCTCACAAAGAGGATCAAGCGAGGATCCAGATTTCCTATTGCAACTAGGAGGAGTCAATTTTTTTTCTTTCCTTTTCCTTCAGGGAGTGGATGTTTTGGAGTCAGACTCACTGCAACGTTAAGTTAGTAACTGAGCAAAAGCAAGTACGAGAGATGGAGAAAAGATAGTAACTTGACTTCCAAGTAATTAATAAACGTGCTGTTGATAATCTAATATGTAGAATGCACCATACAATTTTCTGATTTTATGTTAAATACTTACGCATAATACTTAAAAAAATTCTTAGGTATAATTGTTCGTCTCACGTCATTTGTTCGTGCAAGATAATGCAAATTTTCGTTTTGAGTCCCACATGGGTCCATTTTGATGAACCCGAATGCAGAGCGTTGATCCATTTGTGTGCGCCTTTGGCGAATAGATAACATGGACAGCTATGCTTAAAATTTCTCGAATAAACAAAATCCATATATCCAATTAGTATATTATAAGTTAGATGTAATTTTAATTAATCTTTACTTTGTGGTTCACACTGCCCTAAATGGTGTGGGATTTTTACTTGCCTATTACAACTAGGAGGAGTGAATATTTTGAAGTCTGTTAATTTTGACAAACTGACTGACAGCAAAATTAATTAGTATCTAAGCACAAACAAGTAAGATAAGCCAAAAAGCAAGTAACTTGACTGCCAAGTAATTAACCAAACTGGTGTAAGTTAGATTTTGTAATTGAGTTAGAGATTGAGAATACACTATACTAATTGTTTTGTATTTTATATTTGATACTTACACGAGAAATAAAGAGAGATTCTTGAGTATAGTTGTCCTTGTTATGTCATCTGTTCTCGCAAGACAATGAAAACACCCTAAATTCGTGTCTCATACGGGTCCATTTTGGTAAACCTGAATACAGAACATTCATCTTGTATGTACCTTTGGAGGATGGATGACGTGCCATGGACGGCTGTACCAAAAATATTTCCGAATAAGTATTATTTCATATATCCAATTGTATATATGTTGATGAAAATTTAACCAATCTTTACTTTTAGTGGTTCACAATGTTCCTTCCCCTGTAAAAATGTCAAGACAAACTCTACAAGAGGAACTAAATCTAATTTTAGTGTTCTTATTGATTAACTAGTGATTTAGTAACTGCCCACATGGTTCTCCATTTAAGTAGCATGGATTAACTTGTAAATCCATATTAATTAGCAGAAAAATAAAAGATATATCACCCCTAATGTAATATGATCCCCTAATCTGCTGATTGTGTCTCTACAGCAAGTTTTTATGGATGCATAACCAACAATAGCCACAACTAGCAAGCACACAATCACCACATTCCCTCGTCTCACAACCGGAGCCACCACATTCCCTCGACTCACAATCGGAGCAAAGAAGCCCGTTGAAATGGCTAGGAAGTGGCGGAAACTAACTGCTATCGGCCATGCCGAGCCAAGAATCATTGGAGTATAATGTACGGACATAGCAGCAGCACCACTTCAGGGACTGCAAGCGGTAGAGGAGAGCTCACTTTGTGGTTTGTAGAGCTAACGTCAAACGCTTTCATTTTTCATCGATATATTGGAAAATGGATATCGATCTCCATGAAAATAACATGAGATCAAGAACTTACCAACATGTTATGATTTAATCTACAGAAAAACTAATACAAAATCAATCCTTATAATATGAAATTTCATCGTTCCATCATAAACACAACCAGAAAATCATCTATCCATCAATAAATTGAGAGTATAACATACAACAAAACAGTACTTAAGAATCACATATCGAACCGTCAAATATAATCTTCTATAAAAATATGAACAAAAAAAAAAAAATCCTTCATTAAAAGTTAAAGGATCTACAAAACAGAAACAGCAGTCTCAGTTTTCACAAGTGTTGCGTTTCTACTTCTTGTTCGTGGATGATTCGATTACTTCCTGGCTGGCACTAGCACGACGACTACTACTACAACCGTTTGTATCTTTTTTCCCCTCCTCATCTTTCTTCATCATCGATGATTCAGCAGCTTCTTGCCTATCAGTAGTACTAGCACCACCATTAACATTTTCTTTAAGCTTAACCACTGCCAAGCCGAGAGATTCTTGGTTGCCAAGATCGGGATTGTTAACTCAAAAAAACCTCCTTATTCGTAGAAATTGAGTTCTAAGGCAAAGCTAAAGCTGCTTTTGGTTTGAGTAACCCACTTGGTCAACCCTAAATCGTCATGCACCATTAAGCATGGATCTACCACTCTCACATATATTACTCCGTTGTTCAACCTTTCATCGTCTTGGCCAAGAAGGTTCTTATTGATCACTTGATCACGCGGCATATAGAATCTCACTGTTTTCGGGAGAAACCAAGAATCAACGGAGTAGATGGCCATACAAGTACTAGAGAAAAGGTCATTGTACATCTGAATACAACTGATCCTACCAACCTAGCTACATTCTTTTTTCCGTCTCCGAAGATTGCATTACAGCACAAATTAATATATGCACAGGAGGTTTAGTTGCTGGTAAGTAACATGACCTTAAATGAAACTAGCCCGTAACTTAAACATATATACTCTTCAAATGTTAAGAATCACATACGGTAGAAAAAATACATAAGAATAATAACATAAACTATCTAATCTTCCATAAAACTATGAACAAAAGTAACCCTCAATGAAGACGGAGGATCGTTTTACACAACAGAAACACAAGTCTTAATTTGTCTAAAAGTTACATTTCTAAACTTGAGGTTTAGGCTGACATGCTTCGTGGCTTTAACCGCTGCCTGCAGGCTCTTGTTCTTGGCCGTAGATGATTCAATAGCCTCCTCGCTGGCGGTACTGCAAATACTATCTTTTTTCCTGTCTTCTTTCTTGATCATCGCCAAGTCAACAGGTTCCGGCCTCTCGGTGCCCGTACTAACATTGGCATCTGTTTCCATCTCATCATTCTTGATAGCTTCCTGCCTGTCAGTACTTGTACTACAATTAACATTTTTCTTGGTAATTGCGGATTCCATTACTTGCTGCCTCTCGATACTAGTACTAGCATTGAAGTCTTTTTTCCCATCACCTCTAATCTTAACAAGTGCGAATCCGAGACCTTCTTTTTTGATATCAGGATTGGGATCGATATATCGGAACGACCACACCTGAATTACATCATTTTCATTAAGCCCAACCTCCTCGTCCTTCAAAATTGTTCTCCAACCCCTGCCTAGGACATACGAAAAGCTGCTTTGGGTATGAGTAAACCACTTGGCCAACCATAATTTACGCTCCTTTAAGCATGAATCTATTACTTTCACTTTCACCACTCTGCCTTTCTCCAATCTTTTCTCGTGTTCGCCGAGAAAGTGCTTATTAACCACTTGGTTCCTTGGCATCGAGAGACGGTCATGACCATAGCTCAAATCGGTCTTGAAAAGTTGCTTCTGGATCATCAATTGCACTTGGAAACCATGCATTGATTCAATCTTTTCCTTGAATTCTTTAGGCAACTCCGGCGGTGGAAGAGGAATTGAAGAAGCCGATAGTTTCACGCTCTCCGCTTTCTTGGCCGTCTTCTGCTTCTTCGTCCTCGCTTTCTTTCCATGATCTTCTTCATCACAATCCTTATAATATATGTACTCATCTTGCATGCTCTGGCTGCTGCTTCCGGAATTATGCTTCTTGATTTTCTGATTGTTAGAAGCAGAAGCAGCTTTCCGCTTCTTCAATTCTGTGGATTTCTTGCCTTTGTTTTGAAAGAGATCAAGCAAAACTTTCTGTTCGAGCATAGAAAGTTCTTCGTCTCGGTTTTTCGCGACCGCTTTCACCTCCGCCAACATCTTTGTAAAAGACTCAACTTGAAGCTTTCGCACATAATCCAACGTAATCTTCGTCGCCATTTTCGGTTTCTTGGAACTCAAAAGATCACCACTTCTTAATTGGGATTAGGGTTTGTGAGAGAAGATGAAATGGAGATAGCAGAGACGAATGCTACTTGAATATTTGGGACGCAAGTAACAGAAGTAGTGTGGTTTAGGGTTTTTATAAGGAAACAAGACCCCTTCCTTATCGATCAAGGAAGAAGCACCAACTATTTCCTAAACCTACAAGGACAATATTAATTTTAGTTTGATCCTAAATTCACCTGGATTAATTAATTATAAAAAAAACTTTCTAATCTCCGATAAGGATTCATTTAAAATTTGATAATTGGGATTTTCTACTCTCTTTTACTATACCATGTTGGCAATGTCTGTTACCCTTAATTAATATATGGTTTAGATGCTTGGCGCAACAATTATCCTGGATTTGGGTCTAGTTGGATCGTGCTGGTGGCTCTTCTCCTCTTGTGCGACGGTTTTGGTGGCGAAATATGGTTGTGCCGGGGATACTTTCTTGTTGTGGTTTGAAAACTTTTGTGCTACGAAACCTTCGTTGAATTCAACACGGAGTTGGTGTTCTTAGGGTGGCTGCTGTTGTAGCTGACGACGAAGTGGTTGCGGCGGTGGCGGCATTCTGCTTGATAGGGATTAGGGTTATGATTTTCCTTTTATATTTTGTCTTATTGTTGAATGTGCTTCTTGTCTATTCCAATTTTTATTATGATGTTTGTTGTAACTTGTATGATGCCATTTAACAAAATTATATGTTCTTTCGACAAAAATAAACAATTGTCTTAGATTTATTAGTTTGCCCATACACGATTTAGTGAATTGCAGAACTGTAAAGTGAATTACTACTTTTTTTAACTCTGCTAATTAGCCACAAAATGATATTGTACAAAATTATATCAAGGATGAACATGTTTTGATTACTTGATGATTAAAAAAACACTACCTCAAAGTTTGAACAGAGTACTATTCCACTTTCTTTTACCTGAATATTTTTATACAAGCGATATTAAAGAAGGTGGAATCAAGCGAGAACCTCGAGTGTAGAATTAAATGATGAACTAGGTAAATATTGGATATAATGAATTAATGATGATTAGACTAAACTACAATTAACAATTAATTAATATCTTTACATGTAATGATGATTATGTTAAAATTAAACAAGAGTACTACCAAATCAACAAGAAAATTTTCAGTACGCCAGAAATATGGCCTGGTGCACCAAGTGTTATAATATAAGTAGTTGAATTTTTTTTTTCTTTTTTTTTTTTTTCCAAATATCCAACTACTTGTATTATGAAACTTGGTGTACTGACCGTCTTCTCGACACACTGAAAAACCTCTCCAGATCAACCACCAAAAACCGCTAATCAAGACAAGTGAGCAAAAAGAAGTACCCCAAAGAGGAAGTAACTTGGCTGCCAAGTCATCAATTGGGAATACACACACACACACACACACACACACACACATGAAGCCTAGCTATCTATTGTTTCCGACAAATCTTAACCCTATCTAGCTAGTAGTAGAAGAGAGAAACTAACCCTTTCAATCAAGGCAGCTAAGCCTCGGATATACATCATGCAATCCGGATCAATTAGGCGGATGCAAATCAAAGAAAATGTGAACATGAAAGGCCTAGTAAATTGGCTCAAAAGTTGTGTTTTTTCGACGAACTATGGCACTGATGACAATGCTAAGCATGTTCATCATGATCAAACCACCTCCGATCACCTTAATGACGGGAGTATTAGGCAGAGTCAAGGAGTATAGAACCCTGATTTCGACAAAAGAGCGCTTGTTGATCCGAGGTGGGGATATTGTCAAGGTTTAGGGAGGATACTACTGGATTGGAACAAGATATCAAGGAATTAGTGGCAGAGCTTGCTCCAACTACTGATATATTTTGCAGTACTAGATCATCATCTAAAGTTGTGGCCACCTTTGGTAAGAAAAGTTTATAACAAGGATCAAATTAGGCGCCATTTCGATTGCTTTGAGTGGTGTCTGAAAAATGCTGAGGGATGTTTTGGAGTCCGTTTTAATTGATCTAGCTAGAAATTGTAAGTCTAGATCATCTGATGATGAAGCTATAGTTGCAGGTATCAGAGCACTCTCGTACACTGAGCTGCAAGGCGGGTTTATTAGATCCAGCAAGAGAAGAGATGCTTGATAGTTGTCAACGACATTTTGAGTGTTCGAGAAACAATATGTATTGTACTTGAATAACAGAGCAAACAATGAATCAAAAACTGTATAAAGTTCATCAAATATAGATCATAACAGATATAGACTGCTTCCCGTATGAAAAACGGAACATGTTATCCACGTAAATGGATCGAGAAGAGAAGCCATAGGGTGTATGCACAGGGAGAAGCTTATTGTATTTGTTTAAATAATACAGGGATGAGTATATATAATTGAGAATTAAAAGTGAAAAACTCATCCTGGCTAAACCAAAATCACCAGAAAACTTAGGATTAATTGGAATTAAGGTTCAGTATTATCCATGGAATTGGTATCATGATTTGATGAATCACTTTCAAGGTGTCCTTCCCACTCATTTGACCCAATAAGCATGGAAACGACTTCTCTCATGGTCGGGCGGTCGAAAGGGGACATACTTGTGCACATCAAAGCAATTTTCAAGACATTAATCATGTGAGAGACAGTACCTTCATCTTGTAAATCTAATCGAGCATCGAGTAATCCTGAAGACAAAGAATGGTGCAGAAAATAGTTTCTTACCCACGTTACCAGGTCACCACCTTCCTCTATCGACTGTACGGGCGTTCTTCCAGTCAGCAGCTCCAGAAGGACTACTCCGTAGCTGTAGATGTCACATTTTTCTGTGACCTTCAAAGTGTATGCATACTCTGGAATCAAAAGATTATGTATCAGTATCTATAGCATTAATCATCCTAACTGTAACAGACAGCGTTCGGGGGTTATATCAAATTGATCTTCCGAGCAGTATTGTATTAAGATTAGTTAAAAGATAGCTTACCAGGGGCAATATATCCATAAGAACCTGCAACTGCAGACATAGTCTCAGAGTGTGGCATGTCGATCACCTTTGCCAACCCGAAATCCCCAACACGAGCTTCAAACTTATCATCAAGAAGAATGTTATTGGACTTTATATCACGGTGAAAGATCTTCGGTTTGCAATCATGATGCAAGTAAGAGAGACCCTGAGCAGCCCCAAGAGCAATCATGAACCTCGTTATCCAATCAAGACTACAAGATGTTCCATGAAGCAATTCTCCCAAGCTGCCTCTTGCCATGTACTCGTAAAGCAGAAGATTGGAACCCTGGTGGTAGCAGAAGCCGTATAGCTTTACAATATTTCGATGCCTGATTTTTCCTAAAGTTAAAATTTCAGCATGGAAACTGTTATCCACATTGCTCCCCTCCCTGTTGGATACTACCTTCTTAACAGCAACTATATGACCCCTCGGTAAGACTGCTTTGTACACGGTCCCACAAGCTCCTCTTCCAATTGCATAGCTCTCATCAAAATTTTCAGTTGCCGCAACCAAGTCTTGGAAAGTGAACCCTGCAGCCTTTGGGCAAAAGTACATATCCAAAACCGGCGAAGTGAATGATTTTTCTTGCAATGAAGCAACTACGCTTGTGGGACGTCTCTTGACATATACAAGGATTGCAATCAAAATGAGAAAAGCACCACCAATAGCTGCTGCAATGATAGCAATGATTTTACCCAAGCGGGGGTTTATCTTCACCATATCCGGAGTAAAAGAGAGTGAAGATGTTGGTGTTTTGCATTCACCAAGAGGACCGCCACAGAGTCCTTTATTCCCAACAAAGCTGTCAACAGTTGTATTCTGAAAGAGCCGTAACTGAGGAATAGGCCCTGTCAAGGCATTGTACGACAAGTTGCAGCCAAGTAGACTCAAAAGATTCTCGAAAGAACCTGGAATTTCACCGGTCAAATTGTTGTTATTGAGTAGAAGGAATTCCAGTAAGATAAGATTCCCAAGTTGAAGAGGTATCTCGCCAGAGAGGTTGTTAAAACTGAGATTTAACGCAATCTGCAGGCTCGAAAGGGCACCCAACTCAGCTGGGATGCCACCAGAAAATGAGTTGCCACCCATTTGTAACTCAGTCAAACGCACGAGGTTTCCCAGCGCAACTGGTATGTTCCCAGAAAGATTGTTTTCAGAAAGCTTGAGAAGCTCCAACTGAGAAAGTGTTCCTATCTCACTTGGCAATGCATCTGAAAAGTTGTTATTGCTAAGATCAAGCCGTTGAAGTGTTTTACAATTGAAAAATTCAGGTGGTATCCTTCCAGAAAGAGAATTTGATGAGACATTAAAGATCACCAACTGCGGGAGGCTACCAATCTCTCTAGGCAACTCTGATGTGAAGTAGTTGTCCGAAAGGTGCAGCGTTTGCAAAGTTCTGCAGTTACCAATTTCCGGAGGAATGGCGCCACTGAACTTGTTCTGATTCAACACCACTGTAGAAAGGTTAACCAATTTGCACATTTCGGATGGAAAAGTCCCCGTGAGGTTGTTTCCAACTAGACGAAGCTGTACCAATGACTTGCAGCTTGTGATGCCGTTTGGTATATTCCCGGTGAGCCTGTTAGACCCCAAATTTAACAATATCATGTTGGAATTTCTGCAGAGATGACGAGGAACTTCCCCTGTCAGGAAGTTTTCAGACAAGTCAACCACCCAAAGCGGGCTATACACTCCAAGGCCTTGAGGGATTACGCCACTCAGCGAATTGTTGAACAATTGCAGCATGATCAGTTCAGTCAAGTACTGGAATCCGGTAGGAATTGAACCTGTTAAAAAATTAATAGAGAGGTCGAACTTAGTCAGGTTTGTAAGACTTGTGAACTCATCTGGAATAACACCTGTGAATTGGTTCTGGAAAAGATAAAGCAATTGCAATCCCGCTATCTTACTGAGCTCAACTGGTATCTCTCCCGACAATAAGTTCTCCGAAAGATCAATCTCTGTTGCTAGAGCAAGATTGCCAATCTCCCTTGGAACTGTCCCATTCAACATATTTCTGTAAATATACAACTTCTCCAGATACACAATGTTTCCAAGCTCCTTCGGAATCTCTCCCACAAGCTTGTTCTCATACAGGGCAAGAATTTCCAAATTTGTACAATTGCCAAGCTCCTTTGGAATAACCCCGGAAAGCTTGTTACCCCAAAGAATTAAAGTTAACAGATTCTCAAGCATCCCGAGCTCCTTAGGCATTTCTCCGGTCAACTGATTTTGCGCTAGACCAAGATACTCCAAGCTCACACATCCACCTATCTCTGCAGGCAAGCTTCCGGATATCAAGTTCTCCCCCACCCTGAAAGTCGTCAATCTTTTGAGATTTCCAAGAGAGAGCGGCAGAATTCCGCTAAGATTGTTAGAGTACGCAATCAGCTGGGACAGGGATGAAAGATTTCCAATTTCTTCATGGAGAGGCCCTGATAATCTATTGTTGCAGACATTCAGTACTCGTAAACTTGAAAGTCTAGCTATTGCTTTCGGAATTTGACCTATAAACTTATTGTTATTCAAAGCTAGAACCTCCAAACTCGAACAATTTCCGATGTCTTTAGGTAAAATCCGAGTCAGTTCATTGAAAGAAAGATTAAGATAGTTCAGGTGAACCAATCCACCAATGCTCGGAGACAAATAACCTGAAAGATTCATGGAGTTCAAGTCAAGAGACACCACCACCGGATTGTATCCGTTGCTGCAATTCACACCTCTCCATCCACAAGGTGTGAAATCATTGGAATTCCAACTACCAAGATGATCAAATCTATCAACTAACTTGCTCTTTACTTCCAGCAGATATCGACCCTCATCGTTGATCCCCTCGGATTCGAAAACCATAAGGGCAACAACAAGAACAGTTATAGTAATCAACAAACCATATGACATTTTCACCATCACCACCAAATGGAATTGAAAACAATAACCCTAAGTTTGCAGGGTTTCAGCACTCACAACATCACTTTCTCATCAACAATTCCATGATTTTTTCGACGCAAACTAGAATTCGAGAAGTTGACACAACAAATATGAAGGGTGATCACAAAAGAAAAGATTCAGGTTTGAGAAGGATACAAGGGTTTTTGATAACTCGTAGGGAACTAGATAAGGACAATGATTTTACATACCTGGAGTTGATGACCAATAGAGGAAAAAAAAAAAAGGAATCCCATCAAAGAGAAGCAACGAAAACTCAAGAAAGCAGAAAGAAATACTCTCCACTTTCCCAAGAAAATAAAATTTTCTGGGAAAATTCATTGGATGTTTATGGTTGAAAAGAGAGAGTGGTGCATTATTGGAAAGGTTGAGCTTGACTTCCTCTAAATTTTTCTTTGAGTAAATAATAAGTAATCAGGTGCAGTGAATTGCCAACTTTCTATCTAAAGATAATCTAAAAGAAGATAAAAAGCCAAGTGTTCATTCGTTTTGTCACCCTACAGAATGATTCAGAATATCCACTTAGTGTGAATGCGGAGGGGAGATAAAGAGAGAAAGAGAGAGAGTGAGATGCAGAAATGGCCGACAAAGCATGCATAAGCTTTCTCCTCTCTCACTCCTCTTCCATAATATTTTAGTGTTTCTCGAAGGCCAACTGAGATTGTTTCAGTTTTGTATTATTCTGCTGCTATTGTACTATCATAAAATACATGAAGTGTGCCTGTTTTTTTTTTTTTTTTTTTTAATACATTGATATTTTTACATTAAGAGATGGAGACTTCGGTTAAACTACACAATGGATTGCCTAATCAGATAACTACAGATGCTTTCAATAGCGTTTAACAGGATAATGGCTTGTTTGAAATTGTTTTAAAATAATTGAAAGTTTTTTTGTTAAAATATTTTTGGAGCTAAGCATTAGTAAAAATGCAAGTAAATCTTGCAAAAATACTTGAAGTACTTCATGTGAGAAGGATCAATTATGTGTTTTTTAAAAACGATTTCAATCATTTTACAAATATTTTTTCAATTATTTTAAAAACACTTCCAAATGAATTATAAGTTAAGAAATTGTGCTTCTTTTAATAAACAGTTTACCCTTTATTAAAAAGTTAATATACTTCTAATAAAAGCGTTTCCAGTATCAATACATTAAAAAAAAAAAAAAACACATAGGAGACTCTTGAGTCTTATTAGTAAATGGTTGGTTGCCGTGATCTAGTTTTGAGCAAGTCAAACTTGACCTCATCTTCATAACTTGCTTAAGATAATTAAGCTCTAATTAAACTTCTAATTATATATATGATTGACAGCCACCTCAACATATACAGCACTACCCCTTTCGGTCTTCGTACGCCTTTTTCCACCATAACTTTTGTTTTGTTTCTGTATTTTCGTTTGGGCTAACACGTAGTTTTTCCGTACTTGTTTTGGATTGGAAAGTGTATGTGCTTTATATTTTTGAAGATGATTAAGCAATTTGTTTGTTTTTCTTTTGCTATGAGTGATCAAGACTGCGGATGTCAACGTGAAGTGAGTCGTCCAGTAATATAATATTATTTCTAAGTTTTTCTTTACATGATATTATACTACTAGATAAAGACAATGTTGGGAAGGAGCGAAAGATGCAGTCACATAATGCCCTAAATTTGAAGGGGCCCCCAAAATTTTTGCCTTATAATGTTATGTAATAATTTTATATATTTAGAAAATTGTTTTTGTTAGTACTTTAAAATCTCATTGTGCATTCCTTATAAGAGTAATTTTTTTTCGTTTCTAAATATAAAAGGGTAATGTTAGGGACACTAAAATTGTGAACTAAATGATGAGTCACCAATAGAAAATGATCGCATTTATTAATGCTTAAGTAATAATACAATCATCAATTTACATATCATTTAATTTACAAAAGTGTGTCTACAAATTTAGTATCCTTAGTATCAGTCAATATAAAAAATTCTAGTATAATGATATATTCTGATTGTCAATAATAACACCTTAAAAAATAATAGTTTTCCAATTTTATTATATAATAAGGTTATAATATATTCAAGTGAACTTTAAAGTTCGAGTTTTGAATGTCTTTTTTTTGTTTTGTTTTTTTTGTCATGTTTGGTTGTTTAAGATTGAATTGCTTTTGATTATCTAGTGAATGTTATGTTTGTAGCTTTTTTACTTATAATTAATGACATTTGTAAACTTGCAATTGGTGAGTGCTAAAGTTTATTTTGATTAAGTGATTTTTTTCTAACATCAATACATTGTTTTACATTTTTTAATACTATCTTAAGGAGGGGTCCAAGCCAAGAAACTCACTCCGAATAGTCCTGACAAGTGATGATTTAGACGACCTCGAAATCTCAGAGACGACCTTGCTATTGGACTGTGATGCTATGTAACGGTGAATCTGTTCATGAAGTTGCTCTATTTCTATATCAAAGTTCGAATTCACCTATTTGTAATTTTTAGTTTAGGTTAAAAATTATTTCTTAAAATAATAACAATAACATTGATGGACCGATATATATATATATATATATATATATACACACACACATATATGTATATATGTATGTATGTATGTATGTATAGCGTTGACTACAATTCCTAAAATAATTCAAATATAACTAAGTAAAGAGTAAAATGAGTGTGAAGGAGGAAGAACATAAACACGATGTGACGATTAGTATACTCAAATTTAATAAATAAGTTTATTTAACTATTAATCTTCTTAACCTTTTTTTCACAAATAAAAAAAGGATTAGTTTGTGGATTGATCATGGAAGTCCAACCTTCTGGATGCCAAAAAGATTTGCATAGATTTTCAGACCTTTTTTTACCACTATCATGTGATTCACTAATGCCAAAAAAGTCTTCTTTAACTTTAACTTAGCTAAAAATTGAAAAACAAGAAGACATTGTAGCTATTGTTTAACCGAGCTTTGCTCTGGTGCACATCAAGACACGAAAAAGAATGGTTGAGATTTTTCAACCATCCACTTGTAAAAAAACATGTGTAAGAAAAATCTTTCGTAAAGCAAAAATGTTATTCTTACCATTTATTTATATAATTTTTCTAATAAAGATGAAACTTATATACATTGACAGTCCTACATTTAATGGAAATATGGTACAAGTGATGTCTATCTTTACCTAACATTAGGTATATACTTTTAAGCCTATCCAAGTTATATTTGGGTTGGCTTTTCTTTTTAATTATTTTGGATTATTTTATTACTAATTCGCAGGCAATAAATAAAAAAGGTGACAAAATCTTGAAAATAAACCGTCACATTTGACCGTTTATATGAGTTGGACATGGTTCACAATATATATACGTCATTGCTGACGATCACCCTTCCCACTGCCACACGTTTTTGTTGAAATTATTTTGTACGGAATTGCCGCGCATGGTGCGCAAGCATTTATCAGGTATGAATTCTCTCAGCTTTGAACTGTTACATTTTTTTAGGGTCGCGTGATGGCAGTTTGTTTAGGGGTCATCATTTGGTCTCCAGGCCCAAGAGGGGCCGCCCGAACCCACTAAACGGGGTTTGGACTTGTCATCTTTAAAAAAAAAAACCTGTCATTTTTTTTTGATAATACGATATTCTTAGCTATTATAATCTATTAGAATAGGGATTCAAACTTGGGACTTGGGAGCAAGGCACCCGACATGGATACACCACCCAAAGGATGCCTCATCAAAGAATGTATGATTTTATGCGATTAAAAGAAAGTTTTATTAATTGGTACTATTTACCTGCCTTCAATTTTTTAGAAGCATGTGTTGAGCTGTTTCAGCTTTTGGCTGTTTTGAACCCGTGATTTTGAAAAACATTTTTTTTTTCATTTACAAAACACAAGTGAGGCCCCAACTTTTTTAAGAAGCTGCTTTTAAAAACATTTAAACAAGGGCAAAATTTAGTTCTAGTTACACAGCAAGGGAAAACTGTTAACAAATTTTAACCCTTGCATTGCAACTATCGTTGACAGTACTATCAGGTGGTCCGCTTAGCAGAAATCACCGTGTCCAATGTCTCGTCTGGGACTGTGATTCCGGTCGTCTCCATGTCTGCAACAATTGCAACGGCTGCATCTAGCTCCCCGAGATCAAGACACAGCAAGATGATTTCATCGTAAAGAGGACTGCCATGGAAGAGAAGAAAACATGATGTAAACACGAAACCTCGAATACATGAGATCAAATCAGCTTTGACAAAGCTTCCATTTGTGCGGATGGATGTGTCTTACTCAAATTACGAAACGTGGTCTTACCTGCCGAATACATAACCAAGACTATGCGTCGTCTGTAAGATCTTCAAGAAAGCTGACGGCAAAGGAGCCCTTACTGCTGCACGCAAAATCATGGCACAATCACCAATGGTGGGCGTTCCGCCCAATTCCATCACCTGAAATGAAATGCAGTACCTATTTCAGATAGCCAAAGGAAATAACCGCTGTTTCTGCTTTTGCTTAAGTTACAAGTGTTATGAGGGGATCAAGTGACAGTTAATGAGAACGTTGGGAGAAAACGAAAAACAGCATTGCAGGTGAAGAGTGGAGTATGAATATAAGAACTTGCCTTTGTCATAATTTTAATCGCCAGCTCAACTTCCCATTCCTGTGACCATCTTCTAGGAGCTCTGTTCTTCAATTCTTTTTCCCACGTCCAACCCCAAGCATCAGCTAGCGTGTACATGTCAGATTCGTCAAAAACTTTCCTTTTCCTCAGCTCCTTAAATGCCTCGAATATGTCCTCAGGAAACCAGTCATCGTCATTATCATCCTGCATCCGTACACAAAACGTGTTTAGATATATCTTTAAATTACCTTTCTAAGGTAGAACTTTGAGCCCTAGAATTAAATTATGGTGCACTCGACAGATATTATATACTTGCATACACGTCCATAAGCAATGTGCATCGTATAAATATTACGTGAGGGCTGACTAAAACTGATATTGTAAATGCAAAATGAACTGATAGTCCAGAACAGTCATTAAACTTTCCACTTTCGTATCAAAAACCAGAAGGAAATTCAAAGATTTAGAAAAATTAAGTTGATGAGTTGCCCATATCCTTCATATCCCGATCAAAAAATTATGTGAAACACAAAGTAAAACTACAATGTCGTACCTCAGCTGACATTCGAGATCTTCTCCTTGCTTTTTTAGATGTCGTACTTGTTTGGTCAGAATCTTTCAACAACTGCACTCCAATCATTTGAAGAGGTTTCTTGGCTTCAATTTCTTTTTCCTTAACTCTTTCTACGTCCTGTCTCTCAGCTTGTTCAACCTCTACCTCTGCCTCTACCTCCTCTTCTTCCTCCTCCTCCTCATCGTTGTCGTCATCATCATCATCCTCATTATCATCATCTTCGTCATCATCATCGTCAGCTTCGTCATTCTCCACATCTTTTGCAACATCATCAACAGTGGCACTATCCGAAACATCTAGAGCCTTTTCTTGATCAGTACCGAAGCCTTCTCCCATGAAACGGCGCTTCCAGAACTCTGTATTTCCTTCTTCTAGCTTGATACGTGAGATTAGTTCGTCAAGCTCTTCATCAACCTGTAAGATGAAACACATTCAAATTTGATCAGTTTAGAGTGAAGTTTCAAGTGCAGCCAAAAGGGGGAAGCATTGCTTTCAGAGTATGCAACCCCCCAACATAAGAAGCAAGAAGAATAAAAAATTAGATAGACCTCTTCTTCTTCCTCCTCCACAGGAGGAACCCAGAGGGGTCGGCCACGAGAGCGGTTTATTCTCCTTGCTTTTTGGACACGCTGGTAGAGAACATTTCTGGTACCATCAGTTGGCAGACCTTGTGCTTCTAGTTCTTCCTTCAATTCAGATACTACCATCTTACTAGCAGCTTTGGGCTTTAAAACATTCGTGTCAGGGCCCTTTATAATTTTCCTTAACCTCATCTCAACTCTAACATAATCTGACTCAGAGGCGTCATCTCCTAAAGCTGCAACTCCTTCATTTCGTAGCGTTCTCAAAAGCTTTCTGTGGTGTATCTTCCACTCCTCAAGACATCTTTGCTTGAATGAGGTTTCAATAGGGTTTGAATATATAAACCCATCAACATCAGGATCTAGTGGAGTTTTCCCTCTTCGAGGCACCCATCGCTTGCGCTCACCGGTAAGCCCACCCTCTGCAATGTACCTGATACAACAATTTAACATCATGTGATGTGTTTGTTAACTTGATATACATGCCCAAGAATTTAAACTTTGGGAGTCCGGTATAAGTCAAGCTTGGTTCTACCTCATGATTCTCTTGTAAAAAAAGGGGGCCGTATTCATCTATATTGTTTATTTTTGTGTTGATAACTTCTAAAGTGCAAAATTAAAATTAATACTTGCACATAACAACCGCTGTAACTATTAACACATATGGAGCCACCAACCTGGCCATGTAATCTATCTCATGTCCAAGTTCGGCTTCCTCTTGCAAAGGTTCAATCCATGAGCTCACCAGTGTCCGGTACTTTCTACTCAAAATCATAGCTCGTGGTGGAATTGTTTGGTTGTCCGCAGCCATAGCTTCTAAAGCTTCTAGCAACTCGACCATTCTTCCTGAAGACGAACAGATCATCAATCAAGTCAATAAGTTATATTCAATACTAATAATGAAAGATCCATACAGTGGGCCAAAAAATTACAAAACGTTGATAGAACCTAACAGGTGGACCAAGACGTCAATGCCAACATGCTACAATATATGATAGGTTACTGACCGCAAATCAAGAGAGTGAATCTCAGAAAAGCTTCATTATTTATTTGCTTGCCTAAATTTCAGAAAATATAGAATCCAATATTCGGAGTAAAAGCTTCAGCTTTCATAATTCTTGTACTTCCGCAATTCCTTAACATCACATGAACCATAAAGAAATTGATTGCTTCTGTTAATATATTGCCCTTAACTTGTTTGATATACAAATGAAAGAGCTGAAAAGAAACTATTACTTTGAAAATTTTGGTCATTGACCAAGTGCAGGCTACATACAATACAGTGATAAATGGTTGCAGCAACTTATATCTCTAAGTATTAGGTACACAGAGCGAGAAGAAATGAGATTACTCTTGTTCAGAATACAAAATGTAAAATAGGTATACCTTCTCGACATAAGGCTCGAAGATACAAAGACAGGGGGTCCCCAAAGTTTCCTTCATTATGTAAAGCTTTTGTTCCTCCTTCAAATCTTATGAGGGCATGAAAATGCCGTATTGCCTCTCGAACTACACAGTACTTGGTAAAGCACTCAACTAACAACCTGAACATCAAGGTACAAAAATACATTTCGAAAGAAAAGAAAGCGAAAATGATAGAAGTAAGATTCAATGTAAACATAAGATGCTGGTTTAATCTGACCATCAAGGCATAACAGTATAATGCAAAAAGAAAATGCTTACGCATGGGTTTTCATATTGGGCTGCAAACGCTTGTGGTCTTCAACCATCATGCCAAGTAACTCAGCAACATCTTGTACTCTACATATCATATTAAAACCCCAAGGTAATGACGAATACCATTGTAAAGAACATATTGAATTAAAGCCTTGAGCTCCAAAGTTGTCAAAATTCCATAAAATTAGATAAAAGTATTATAAAAACATAGAAATGATTTTAAAAGTAAAATTTAAATCTCTCAAATAATGCACTTCGCATAGAGAACTATATGCTATGAATCAGCACATTGACATCTAAGCACGAATACATAGTAAAGAGGGCCGAGCTCGTTCTATACTTATCATATTCATATTCATCATATCTAAAGTTTTTTTTACGTTCACTACATAAGCTAGGCAAAAAATATTCATAATTCTTAAGGAAACGTAGCAGGAATTATTATGGCTACAGACGCTACCTGTCATAAGATTCAGCTCTGGTATATGCTTGGATCACCCAATTATATGTCTCTGTATCAGGTTTCATGTGTTCTGTTTTGTAAAAAAAACTGTAAGATTAAACCCTGAAAAACCTAAAAAACAAAGGCTTCCGAGAAGTATTAAACTTGAACAAACAATTATAACTCTGCGTCCAGAAATGTACAACTCAATTTCACAATCCACAAATATATTAAACCACATGTTACGCTGAAACCAGAATACTCAAAAGACAACTAACTGAAGTGATCACTGATTCGAGAAAGGCCATAAGGTATTACCAAAATCAAAAGCAAGATTCATAAGCCACAAACAAGAGATTTCAAAACATAAAGAAACGAACCATCTCCATACTCCATGTTCTCAAACGTAGCAAACGCTATTTCAGGAATTCCGCAAGTAGCCTATACATTCAAAAGGAAAAAAATTACATGAATAAGACTGGAAAACGAACTATAATTATAAACAACTAGGTCAGAAGATGCTTGCAGTAATTCACTAGCAAAATGTGTGACACTTTAATCAACTGCTATCCCTAATGTAATTTCAAATCTTGCCTGGAACTGTACAACGTAGAAATACAACATCGAAGATAACACAATCCAGAAAAAAAAGAGTCACCTGCACACTAAGAAGACAATTGAAATGAAAGGTTGTTGCCATCCGCCCTGCAGCCTCCATTTCATAGGCAATATCCAATGCATTAGAATGATCCCCAGCTTTACAATCCTCCACAATAAGAAGATCATAGACCTCATCAGTTGCTCTGAGCCCACCTTTGGCACCCTTCAAGAACACTTTGTTGGCATCTTCTAAATGGCGGGTCCGAACGAGCTCCTCTGTTCACATACACAGATAAGAAATCTCCACATCTTAAGGAACAGATAATAAGGGCCTCGTTGGGACTGCTTCTGGTCATAAGCACTTCTACTAGAAATGATTTTATGATAAAAGTGTAGAAATTCTTATTAAAAATTTAAGAGCTTTGTGGAAAACACTTGGAAGTGCTTTTGCAGAAGTACTTTCTAAACCACAAGCTTCCTCAGAAAGTGCTTCTACGACCCAAAAGTTTTCTAACCAAACGTATTCAGAGACTCAAAAGCGTTTTTAATCATCACAAAGCACTTTTATCCCTTCCAGAAGCAATCCCAACCCCTAAATAATGTGCAATTCATTAGTTTACCAACAAGAAGAAGCCAAGCTTGGCGAATGTCGTATTGCAATTTCTCCATGGCAGCAAGAATTTCTAATCCCCTTATAGCTCGACCTTTTGATCCAAACAGCCGAATCAGCGCAATGAACGTTTCGTGGAGAGGCCGAAGCCCCGTACTCAATTCCCTTCTCAGTGATTGCATCTAAAATTCACATCAAGCGACAATGGAAACAACATTATCTCAACAAAGTAGTGGAAATTAAAATTGAAAAATCAAATTTTGAAGAACAAGTATTGTACATACCGCCCCCTCGGCGTCTCCGTTGAGAGCGTGAGCTACGATCAAGCCGTGGAAGGAGCGAGGGCCGGGGGAGAGGCCGGCGGCGACCATGTCGTAAATGACATCAGAGACTCCATTGGTGTCGCGATTGCGAGCCCGGACCATGAGCTCCTCCATGAAAGCGAAGCGGAGGTTCTTCTCGGCTGCGGAGGAGGAAGGGGAAGAAGAAGAGGAGTCGTCGTCGTCGCCCTTGGTCTGCCTCCGCTTCCTTCTAACTCGCTTCTCGGGGGCGGAGACTGCCGAGGCGCGTACGATGAGGGAAACGGCGTCGTTGGGGCATTTGAAGTTGCGGGGTAAGGCGGGGAAGGGAGTGACGGAGGAGGGGAGGAGGAAGGCGGACATTTGGAGGGCATACGGTAGTGGATAAGGTGTAAAGGCGGGTGCTTTTGTTTCTGACAGTGAGTGAGGGAGTGACGAGCGGCTGAGCGGGAGGGGTTTAACTGTTTTTTTCATTTCCTTTTTCCAGGGTTTTAACTGTTTTCTAGTTTTTGTCCTTCGAATTTTATTTTCTATTTTTTTTTTCAACTCTTTTTATTTTATTTTTATTGCTAAGGGTTTTTATTCTAGACTCTAGTTAACGAAACGGGAATTCAAATGAGATGGGTACGATTCAATAGTAAATGATAGATTGATAGACTTCTTTCAAACTAAAAATTAGAGGTTTCGGGTTTGAAACCTACTAATGGTGTGGAAACCAGACTTTTGACCAGAAAGAGACTGAAATGTCTCTATGAGTCTTTACGATCCCCAAAATGAGTGGATAACTACGGTTTGCTACCAATCGTCCTCCTTAAAAAAAAAAAAAAAAGATGGGTACACAATCTTCACCAATTGACTTAATTTACAATTACAAATCTAAATAAGGTCTACCAACTGCATTATTATATGTCGAACGCTTATAATATGTGGTGCTATCATACACTTATTCTTACCGTTTACACCACTTCTGTTGATCATGTTCTTTGATCATTTCCATTCATTCGATTCGAAAGTCGGAAATTAAGGTGTGTGGAAGGCTACAATGAAGTTTGTGGATAGCATTAACATTCTTTCTATTTTTTAGATCAATTTAATCATATCAATTTTGCAAAAATAACCATATATTATTATTATTATTATTATTATTATTATTAAGGATAAGATGAGGGTTCGAAATTTTACAATAATTTAGGAGAGGGTAAATTTTGAACCCAAATTATTAGACCACATTCAAGTGGAGACAAACACTTGTTCAAACAACAAAAATCATTTGAATTTGTTTGATATATTTTCTAATCTTCTATGTTCTAAATCTTTATGTCCCAAACCCAAGTTAACTATTCTAAAATAAGGAAGAGAGATTATAACTCAAATGCATGCAACATGCAAAAGAAAGGCACATTATTTTAATTAATTGACATAACTCAGATTTGCTTATTTTAAATCTTTTCATTGCGGTATTACATTCATTTCTACCAAAATTTTTGACTGGATTGGGTTTGATGGAAGCAAAATTCCTTCATTGGTCTTACACCTTGATCCCAACGAATCGGATTAAATTCTAAAATGTACAAATTAACGATTCTAAATTGAACTTCTTGTATGTATGGCACCATCTGAATTATTACGAAATATTGAAATTGAGACATTTGACCAAAGAGAACAAAGCAACCTGAATTATTGTAAGTATAATTGTTAAACTACACAATGACTTAAATTGTCCAAAGAAAATTAGAAAAACATATTAATTCTTTCAGGTCAGGTGGTGGAGTCCAAGGCCAGGATAGTACTGAGGTTCATGGGGCTCATATAGTTAGTTGAGCCTGTGGTGATCATCTCTGCAAACATTCTATTAGCCTTTTCAGATGGATGAAAGGCATCCCAAAACGCATACAGGTTTCTGTTTGGGCACAAATTGGACAGAAATGTGCAGAGACCTTGTCCATTGTAGGGTCCTTGCCCACAACATGCTACCTTCGATGTGGTAAAGCCTGCAGTGAGCACACAACCATGCGTTATAATATGAGTGAATGACAGAGTTAATATGCCTCGAATGTAAGGAGGCTTGTAGTTATAAATAGATATATGTGCAATAATATGACTAGATTAGTATCAGTCTCTACTGTTGCTTTTTATTAAGCACTTGTTTGAGCCTGTTTTTTTCATTTGAGATTGCTTATGTAGAAATTCATTTATGAGCAAAAATTCTTTTGCTAGAAGTGCTTTATTAGAAAAATGTTGATATTTTTGTTAAAATCCTAGTGTTGCGTAAAAAAACAACTTAAAAAGTGCTTCCTTAAGAAGCTTCATGAATAAGCACCTAACATGTGTTTCTCCATAAGCATTTTCAACTTTTGCAGTTAGACGCGCTTTTAGTTATCAGAAGGTACTTCTAGTCATTTCAAAAGCAGTCAATATATCATAATTTAAAGACGAAAACCAATTAAATTCCTGAATTAGTACCAAATGCTTGGGGGTTGTTGATGAAATCTGCATGCATTTGCCTAGTGTTGGCAGATATGAATACATCTTTGCCAAGTTTCTTGTTGAGTCCGGCCAACATTTGAGTGAGTTGTGGGTTGTACAGGGCAGCAGCTCGTAGAAGTTCAGCCGAGCATCCTCCATTCGTGCTTCTAGCCGCCAACTCTGCCGGAGCACATCCCATCGGTCCTGTACCAGTAACCAGAACTCTACGTGCTCCGAGTTGATATAAATTCTGCCAAGTTAACTAATTAAACTTCTCTTATATTGAGTAATTTTTCTGTGTGATTGTCACCAGTCATGTGGTGTTACGTCAATGCATCCGTATATTATAATACAAGCATTAATAAGATTATGTGACAGTATAACAGTCACACAAACGAATTTATCGTGTATTGGTGCAATGATTAATATTAATTACCATGAGAGTTTTTCGGTACTCAGAGATGAGAAGCTTGACGTAAGTAGGGAGGGGGAGGTTGCGAGATTGAGAAATGGAAGAGGCTGAGTAGTAGTTGTTGACGAAATCGTTGCCACCGACGGTGATGAGGACAAGTGATTGGCTTATGAGTCTTCTGGTCTGCTGCTTTCCGACCAGGGCTTGCACTCTTTGCTGGTATTCTTTGAAGTAGTTCAGTTGTCTAAACATTCTGAGTATATCTAGCTGCATGGCCGCAGTGCAGACTAATCAAATTATCTCAATGAGCTTATCATTTTTGAGTAATTATTTTGCGGTACTGTAATAGGGCTACATGTCATAACCAATTCATGTGTTATAGTACTGAGTTAATACTACTATTAGTGTGTAGTGACTTACAAACTGAGCGCTACATGACATAACCAATTCATGTGTTATAGTACGAGTTAATACTACTATTAGTGTGTAGTGACTTACAAACTGAGCGCCAGTTTCATTGAGAATTCCAACTCCGGCGGAAGCGAAGTTTGCACCAACAAGTAGCCGTCGTCCGTTAAGCTGTGGACTCAAGTATGGCATTGGGGGTTCTCTTGAGCCAATTTTCTGACCTTAATTATCATGATCATGTTAAATAATTAGCTGTTAATTAACAAATAATAGATGAATTAAGTGATCGCGTTAACATGGTACGTACACATAAATTAATTGAGGCCAAATTAAGCATATTTATCTGCATGCATGCAGAGTTAATAACTGTATATACTTAACTGATAAGGTCCGGGATGATGAGGCCATTAGAGAAACGGCCGGTGGGACGGTGAGTCGGAAAATCGATTCCATAAGGGTAAGAGTCGGCTCGAGCAATCGATATCAGATAGTTGTTGTTGCCATTGTCGACCAGTGAATCACCGAAAACAAAGAATGCTCGACTACCCTCTGCTACTTGAACCATTTGAGGACCAAGACTGTAATTACTAACAATAACAATCAAGTAAATCATCAGTCGACATGTAAAAATCATCGACGATGAAGAGGCTGCAGCCATTGTTACGCTTAACTCTGGATTGGTCAGGATCGATATATATTGCAGTGTAAAGATTGGGTTGGTTGGAAGTAATGAATTGACAGCTGAGAATTCATATAAAGCAAACTATATAGGGCACGCGTAGTACGTGCATGGAGTTAATATTGTTAGCAAGGTTTGTATTAACCCTTGAGCATCTTTGTAGTGGTTAGGTTTAAGGGGGAGGTACGTGGTGACGTCGAGGAGGGGAAATAAGTATTTTGTCACACCATTTATCACGTAACGAGGGATGTAGAGAGAACCTAATTAAGGCGTTTAGAGAGGTGTATTACATGAAAGACATCATCATCAATATCGAAGTCTATCTTTTGTGAAGGAGGTGCCTTGACGTCGACGAAATTGAGAATAGTACTGTAGATCGATCGATATCGTTCTTCCAACCTAGAAGAGAAATGTAGGCACAAACATTAGAAACATATTCTAGTCTTTATAAATCACTTGATAGTTTTGTTTAAAAGATGGTCCTTGAAATTGAAAATTAATTAATGTAGTTCTTGAAAATAGATGTCGTAAATCAATGTGGTTTTTTTTTGTTACAATTCTGTTAAAAAGTTTGTTAAGTGCTGATGTAGCACATAAATGGGCCCTATAAGTCGTTTTTTTCACAAATGGTCTTTGAAATTGACTTGCGACATCAAAATGGTCTTTGAAATTGAAGATTGATTAATGTAGTTCCGCAAGTAAAGTCTCAAATTAATATAGTCATTCCGTCACAATTCTGTCAAAAATTCTGTTATGTATTGAAGTGACACATAAATGGGTCACATAAGTCTAATTAAATTAAAAAAATTATAAATAGGCTTAATAATTTAATAGTTAATAAAAAAATTGTCAACCCAAAAGCCCAGTCCTATAATCACATCCGATCACAGTCCACATTTCTCTACCTCCTTCGCTATCTAGTCTCTAAAAAAAAATTCTCAATACACCCATCTTTATACATTCGACACCCATCACCAAATTGAACCTGGATTGAGATCACTTTTGGTGATGGCTTGGCCGATTGGCCACGACTTCTGGGATATTACCATTAACATTTAGGCGATCAACATCCTCACAATCTTAATCTTGGAGAGCATGTTCGGCGGTTCCCTGGTGGTCTGGTAATGCAAATAACGACAATGTCTGCCTTGAGATAATGAGGTTACAAACGAGGTGCGTCTATTGTTGATTGAAAACTATTTCCACACCCCCTCTTAGGACTACATTTATTGCTTTTTAATTTCAGGAACCATCGTAATAGTGAGGGTCAATTTCATGGATCATTTATAATAAAAATGTATTCACAAACATCATAATTTTGTTGTAAACTTTCTATATTTATAGGGATGTGCTCTCCACATACCCCTTTTTACTTCTCTCACATCCTTTGTTAATTTCTGTCCTTTGATCTTCTTCAATTCATCAGATCCGACGGTCAAAAATTGAAAAGGTGTGAGAGAAGTAAAAATGAGTGTGTGGATATTACACCCCTATGTATAAGAGGATTGTTAATTTGCTCGGGTATTTTATTGTATATAGGTAGGATATAATAAAGGTATGAAACGCTCGAAACTTGGCGCACCAACAAGAAGTATGTGACATGCATTATTAAACTGGATGGAAATAGAGCAACTTGACCAAAACAGCTAGCTACAGCAAGCAGGCACAAATTTCTCGGGAAAACTGAGAAAGTCTTGCAACTTGGAAGACAAAAAAGTGTAACCTTGCTAAAATTATTCACTGACGGATACTTTTGCGTAGTCAAATACTCAAATTAGTGACAACAGTTTGCTTCTCATTTTTTCATAATTTAGATTACGTTAATTAGAATGTCACTCGAACATATCAGAAAAAAAAAAGTATTTTTCACTTATGCACAAAGTTTGAATTCGTAGTGAATTTGAGGAAGTGATTTCCACACCCTATTTTTTATTTTTCTCACTCTATAACCTCATGTTCATTTTTGACCTTCGAATTGGAGGATCAAAAGAGAACCGAAAAAGGGAAAAAAAAAAAGAAAAAGGGAAATTATTCCCCTAAAGTTGTAAGAGATAAACATTCAAGATGGAATATTAATCTCTCTCAAAAAATAAAATAAAGTACCAATTCACAGAAAGCAGGTGGAAACTGTATTCAAATACAGCAGTTAAACAAGCACTCATATATACTTAAGGTTCAAGAAAACACCAGTTACACAACAAAAATCACCATGCTTCCTACAGAATTATGTCATCGCATTCATCAACTTTGGCTGCCCGAAAACACCAGTTACATGCTTCCTACAGAATTACATCTTCACTCAGAAACTTCAGGTGCCTGAAAACACCAGTTACACAACAAAGTCACCATGCTTCCTACAGAGTTACATCATCACATTCATAAACTTAAGCTGCAATAAAACACCATTGCAAGACCTAACATGTAGATAATGCACAGTAAAAAGAGGATCAGGTTCATGCAAAGCTCGATCGAGGAACCCTTGTTGAGGGTTTTCTTCATCCAAATGGAGATGAAAAACACAACGGTGTTGGTCGCTTCAAAGAGTCGGAAAAGGAACTGGTTCTCGACAAGAGATTTTGAAGGAGTGAAGTCCAGCATAGAAGGTTGTCGAGGCAATTAGTGTTGCATAGTGCTCACCGTCCCGCCTTGCTCAGTTGAATGCGCTTCAGCCTCTTTTGTCTCAGGTGCCAATGCCATGGCAACCATATCATCAGAACATAAACCTAGTGGTGTTCCGCGACCTTTTATTCTAACACCGAAGAACTAATCTCGCCTAATCCTTTATACTTCGGAGAATGCATAATGCATATACTCACAACAATCATAATCTAAATATGTGGCGTTCCAGCGTCCTTTAGAGTAACATTGAAGAACTAATCTGCCCTAATTCTCTATTTCTTGAAAAACACATATACTTAAATGGCAAAAACAAAAAGAGGAGTAGCATCACAGGTTTACATCTTAGTCATTCAAATGTGTAGAATAAATCAACGGTGTAAGTACCAAGTAATATATTCATAATAAACCGTTCATTTACTTGATATCATTTAGTTTATATGCTCAAGATATGTTATTCGTAAATGGAGGGATATATGTGCATCCCCCTTATCAAAACTGTTACATCAAAACTTTTCATTCACGAAAGGAACTAAATCACATCTGCTCTATTTATGAAACTGTATTCAAATACAGCAGTTAAACAAGTAGTCACAAATCTTGCAAATCCACTACATAAACTTCAGGTGCCCGAAAACACCAGTTAATTAACATCATAAACTTCGGGTGTTCGAAAACATCAGTTACACAACAAGGTACCATGTTTCTACAGAATTACATCACATTCATAAACTTCGGGTGCCTGAAAACACCAGTTAGACAACAGAGTCGCCATGTTTCGGACCGAATTACATCGTCACATCCATAACCTGCAGGTGCAGCAGGAGCAAGAAAACATATTCGCAATGCCTAGTATGTAAACAAGGCACAGTAAAGGGAGGAGCGGCTTCAATGTAAACTTGATCGGGGAACCCTTTCATCATCCAAATGGAGATGAAAAACCCTGCGGCGTCGAAGACTTCAAAGAGTTAGAAAAGGAACTGGTTCTTAACAAGAGCGCGTGAAGGGTAAAGTCCAGCATAGAAGGTTGGCATGGCAATTAGTGTAGCCATAAACAACTTCATCTCGCGTTGCAGACTTGCATTCTCCCCTGCCTCCAGCGCCATGGGGTTGGTATCATTGCGGCAATAGGCATAGGAAAATCAGTTGCAGATTGAACGGAAAATGTAATCAAATTGCATCCAAACAGCCTAGTAAAGAACAGAACTTATTTAAAAACACAGTCTCATCAAATATATGCTATAACAGAGGAACATCACAAGTTAAATGAGAATATAAAACTGTGGTGTGTTCCGGATTCTTTTCGACTAACACAAAAGAACTAACCTCATCAAATCCTCATTTACTTTGGGAAAACAACAATACAAACCTGTAAATCGTAAACTTTTTCGAACAACACATACTTCATTGGCAAAAAAACCAGAGGAACATTGCGAGTTCACAACACTCGTAATCTAAATCAATGGCATTCAACTATAAAACCAGCTGCATCTAAACCTGGCAAAGAACATACCCTCGTTTGCTAGTCAGCCTTCTGCCCCTGCGACCCAAGCCAACCAAAGCAGAAGTTAAGGCCAATAGCATTTACTTTTAACTCTGAAGAAGTAATCTCGCGTAATCCTCTATTTTTCAAACAATGCATATACTTAAATGCCATGCAGAGTAGCATCTCAAGGTTCACACGTATAATCAAAATGTGGCGCTCCGGCATCCTTTAGACTAACATTGAATAACTAATCTCGCCTAATCCTCTATTTTCGGAGAACCCATATACTCAAAGTGCAAAACAAAAAAATAAAAAAACAGAGTAGCATCACCAGTTTACGACAATCATAATCTAATATGTGAAGTTCTAACATCTTTTAGACTAACACTAGAAAACTAATCTCACTTAATCCTCTATTTTTTCAGAGAATGCATTGACTTAAATGGCAAAAAAAATGCAGAGTAACATCACAAGTCCAAAACAATCATATACTAAAACAACAACATTCAATGACAAAACAAAATAAAAAAGTAAAATTAAATTTGAAGTAAAATGACCTCTTTGCCATGTTCATCCAAAAAAGTCAAGAATCTGAAACAGAACAGTATAAAATTGTTAATGGCAGTTCATTGACAAAAAAAAAAAAAAAAAATTAACGAAAAGTTCTAAAAAAATTTAGTTTTAATGAAAAATGAAAAATAAATGAGTAGTGAATAATACATGAAAAAGGTAAAAATGTAATTTTCGTTTAAAATAAATAGTACCAGAAGTGTTTCGTTAAAATTTCAAAAAAAAAAAAAAAATTAGTCAACAAATGAAACTAAAATCCAAGCTCCAGTCACCACCAGACCTCAAAAACCCTAGATCCGAAACCTAAAATATCTCTAGGGTTAGGGTTTAACGGTCTGGAAAGAACACACGGACAAAAGAAGGTTCTAGAAGCTAGAAAGTAGAGAAGGTCAGGGCTTCTTTTTCTGCTAGTGTTTCTTTAATTATTTAAATTTACTTTTTATTAACGAGCTGCTTCTAGCCTTCTAGTGGTGCGGTTTGTGCGACAACAGTTAAAAGAGCATAAATAATAAAGTAAAATGGATAATTATTTTAGAGCAATGATAGGAAAGTTAAATTTGCAGACTAAATAACATGGAAGTTAGTAATTGAATTATTACTTAATTGTTAATAAACGTACTTTTTTTTCTATTGATGATACCTCATTTGGTTTACTAATTTAATTTACAAATTTAATTTTCTTAACATTACTCATTATTTTGTTACCTCAAGAGGAAACTGCGGGGACCGTGAGGTGAAAGAAGCGATGTAGGAGGGTGAAAAGGGCGCAGCGGCAATTGGGACGACAAAGGATGAGAAGTTACCCTAGTTGGTCAATATATAGGGGTTAAAAATTAAGGGTTTGCTGGCTTGTGCTTTGGATAGTTAAAAATTAAAAGTGCTTTTTAATGACTAAAGATTTTTTTTAAAGTGTTTTTTAGTTGGCTGAAAGTGATTTTCGTAAAAATATTTTTAGAGTCAATTTTTGGTAAAAATGCAAGTAAATCTTGTAAAAGCACTTCAAGTGCTTTTGAATATAAAAATATTTTCTCTAAAAACAGTTTCAATCAGTTTAAACACACTTCCAAATAAGTCATAAAAGCGTTTTCATTTTGGAAAACGGTTGTTTGGCCAACAATTTGCAAGTGTTTTTAGTTAAAAATAGAAGCAATTGGAGTGGGTTCTAAAGAAACACCTCCTCCTAAGAGCAAGTCTACCCCTAAAAAATGCACTGGCACCCATCCCATTTAATCCACTCAGTGAACAGTGATAGACTTCATAAACAGTTTAATTGACCAAATGCATCTCCACCTCTAAAACTAAATAGCCTAGTCAATTTTATTAAAATATTATTAATTTTTATTATTAAATAATAAAATAATAATAATTTGATTTTGAATTTATGACTTTATAAAAAAATATTATTAATTTCTGACATTTTATTTATCCAACTTATCACTTCACCTCTTCCCAAACATGATCGCTCCCCTCCCCTGTCTTCACCTCAGAAGCACCGCCACCGCTTCCACTCCCTCGCAAAACCTCACCATGTTGCGCCGCTCCCTAACTACCAACCAATACTCAATCTCTGACCAAGACCTCGACACCCGGGGCTTCAACCTTCACCGCACGATCGCGGAGCTCAACCTGGACCACCTCAACAAGGTGTTCGTGGCCGTCGGGTTTCCGAAGCAGGACCCGGACAAGATCCAGATGGCACTGTTGTGGATGGAGTACAGGAAAACGAAGTGGCTTGTGGCATTCGTGAGGGCAATGGGAGACAGCGTGTTCAACAGAAGCCTGGCGTCATGTAGGTCGAGCCTTGGCTCAACACATTCTCGGCCGGCCTAGAGACTGGCTTTGCCTGGGTGCCAGCCTATTAGGCTCGGTTGGAGTGTTTTTTGGGGGTGCCGACTCAATTTTTGGACTTTACACCAGCCTATTGTCTTGGGTTGGACTTGCTCTAAATGTGCTACCAGGTGAAAACACAAGAAGTATTTGGCTCCCTTTAATAAAACTTTTTCAATTCCTAACTATTCCTATTTTTTTATTTAGAAAGTCTAAAATGCCTTTAGACTTTGAGAAAATATCAAAATTGTATTTACCAATTTTTTCTAGGTTTAACGTTGCCATATAAAAAAATGAAAACTAATGAAAATGACTTGAAAATTTTGAGTTTTAATAATAAGGACAAAATAAAGGGTAAAGTGAATAGTACCATAATTAACTTTTTAGTGTAAAAATATGGTTTTTCGTTAAAGTGAACATTACCGATAATTTTTCATTAAAGTTCTCTATAAAAAAAAAAAAAAAAAACCCACGAGTTTTTCATATCGTGCTGAAGACTGAAGCAGTCACTCTCTTGGTCTGCATCTTTCCCAAGTCTCTCTCCATCTTCATGCACATACATTTGAATTTGAATTTAACTATTTTGTAAATGCTAGTTTTATTTCAAATGTCTTTGCCCGTAACTGGTAAATTGAGTGGTCCAGTCTTCATGCATTGATTGAATTTGACTCGAAAACTCTAAACCCACGTTAGTAATTGAGACTTATGATTGACAGATGAGGTGTCATAAGGCCTAAAAATACTTTTCTTTCTCATTTGTTCTTTGTGTCTGCTAGCATTCTATGACTGCTCCTATTTTTTATTTTTAAGCTTGTAATTTTGCGTCTATGCATAGTTAACTAGGACATAATTAATTCATAATGCAGTGGTGTATGTTGTTATTATGTTCTATGTTTTTTTTTTATCCTCTAAGAATGTAGTTAAGGATTCACAAAATGCACATAGGGACAATGAATTCAAATTTTCTGCACTTATTTTTATGTGCGATTTTTTTTGTGCCCCTTATCATTGATTGTCACATATCTATAAACTTACTTCTTAACTTTGTTGTCATAAACTTAACATGTGTCAATCAATAATAAAAGGCCACAAAGAAGCCACACAAAATAGGTGCAGAAAATTTGAACACGGGGATGATAACGAAAAGAAAAGTAAGGCAATATGGGATAATGCAACTATTGAGGCATTTATTAGTATTTGTGTAGATGAGACATTAATCGGAAATTGAAAAGTTGGTCATGTTAGTAAAATTGGATGGAAAAATTGTTGAGAATCAATGTTAGGTAGAATCAATGTTAGGTATGGTTGAGTGGAAAAAATTAGGTGCAATTAATGGGTTTTGTGTGATAGCAAATAATCTTAGTTTAATTAAGTGTGTGGTGTAGCTTTCATTTGGTTTGCTATAAATACCCAAGTCCTCAAGCATTGTATATCATCCAAGGAAAAACAAAGCCTAGAGCTAAATAAGAAAAGCTTTGCTAATTAGTTTGTTTTGTGAGCTTTCTTTAAGAGTGTGCTCTATTTTCTTCTTCTTGGGATCATTAGAGTTATCTTGGATACTCTTCTTATTCAACAATTGGTATCAGAGCCAAGTCGGTCAGGGATCGTTCTTGGTAGAGCATTGGTTGTAAAGTCTCTTGAAATTCCGAGTATGCTCTGTGGTTGCAGTTTTGACTGATCTTCCACATCAGAAAAGATTTCTTGAGATTATTGCTGGGGTTATCACAAACCTTGAGAGGGAGCTTCTTTGTGTCGAGAGTAGTGTATTACTCTGCACGGTAGTCACTCAAGCTTGTTCGGTGTAGTCAAAGTCTTGCCGATACGATGGGTGATCTTCAAGTTGTTGGAGGAATCAAGAAGCTCAACAACCAAAACTA